>NC_140099.1:13407639-14007639 GCF_964237585.1 Gallinula chloropus
AAACACTGGAACAGGTGGCCCAGAGGGATTGTGAAGCTCCAGCTTGCAGAGACATTCAAAACCCAACTGGATGTGGTCCTGGATAACCTGCTGTAGCTTACTCTGATTGAGCTAGAGGGTTGGATCAGATGCTCCAAGAGGTCCCTTCCACTCCAAACAGTTCTGCAATTTTTGTTTCTTTGAGTCTTTAGTAGTATCTGCATGCTGAGGGCAGGGGAGCATTGATTATTTTCTTAAACTCTTTAACTCTCTGGAAACTCTAGGAAAATCTGATCTGGGAATGTATAATGCACAATCATAATCCCTGGAAACTGGGCTAAAGGTCTTACTGTTTCATAAGGCCATGTGATTGATAGGTGTTCTCCCAACACGTCCAGATGAGCCTGAGTTAGATGTATAGGATGGAAATCCCGTCTCTCGATCTCTGGGCTGTTTAAGGCCAAGGCATGTTTGGGCATGAGGAAAAGAGATCTGCTGTGCTTGAGCTGCCTGGAAAGGCCATGCTTGGGTTATTCCTCAGAGTCTTCTGTAGAAGTGAGAATATGTGGGCTGGGAGATGATGTGAAATGATGACTTATTACAAATTCTCCACTTCCCTGCTCTTTCTATCTCCCAAAGATGTGTAAAGGTCCTATTGGAGGTGGTGCAAGCTGGGGAGACACCCCAGACCAGGATGTCCTTAACATGCTGGGGTCTGATAATCTGAGCCGTCTGAAGAGGCTGCAGGAAAGATTTGTTGTTCCTCAGAGCATCAGAGGACCTTGTCCACCCCCTTCATTCCCAGGGTGCCAGCAGTTCTTCAGGGACTTCATCCTCAGTGCGGGAAGGTAAGCTGCTCATGCCTGCTCTTTCCTTGGTGTGAAGTGTGTGGGGAATGCCAGCATGTTGCTCTTGCAGTGGGGAGTTACCTGGAGAGCAGGGTGCATGGTGCAATCTAGGCAGAGTATATTGGAGGTGACTTTAAGATCCATAACACTTGGTGTTCTTGGAAAGCACGCACTGTGAACGTGCTAATAAGCAGGTTCTGCCTGGACCACAGAGGGGGTGTGTGTGCTATGTTAGGTTACACTGTAAGGTAATAACTTCGTTCTGTAAAACCATAATATCTTGTCACAGGTGTTTCCCAGTGCTGAGGCACATGGTGCTGCATAGCAAGGGGACTGGGTAGGTTAATGGGTTTGTTTAATGAATCATTCACAATCCACAGTATGGAGGAACAATCTATGGGGCATTTGAATCTCCCAGAGGAAATTCAGTTACTTTGCAGCTTCCTGCTTTGATAGATCCATAATTCCTTATGCTGGGACTTGCTAAAGAGTGTCTGTTCAAAAAAGTGCAACCTAAAGAGTGGAAAAGAAGGGAATCAGCCACTACTGGCCTGGTCCCTTTCTTGCTCATCTTCAGTCTGTCACACTGGATGTCTGCTGATGCTTGATACAACTCATAAGCTTGAAATTCTGCAGTGGGTTAGTTGAGGTTCTACTGCTGTTTTCAGCCCAGTCTGACTCATCATCTTTTGCTGAAGTTACCAGTTCAATCACCACCTGATGGATAGTCTGTGCCTGAAGATACTTGAACTGGATGGCCTTACTCTGGTGGAGCATGAGCACAGCGATGGGGAAGCAGATATGGATGAACAGGTAAGCTTGGGTTTTGCAAACACACCTGGCAGGAATTCCTCTGAACTGTTCCTACAATGAAGGAATTACTGGCTTGATTGTGAGTTGCCTTGGAGCTTCCACTACTGAATGTGCAGGACAACAGCTTCTTCATCTGGTTTTGTCATAACTCTGTCACTTGGTTATCAATGTCTGAGCCCCATGCCATTTATTTGTATGCTTCAGGGTGCTTGATAGAACTGTGTCATAAGAGATGATACACAGCAGTTTGAAAAGCAAGGGCCTCTTTTTAGGTTGGTAGTATCCTGGGTTAGATCAGTGAAAGAGTTAACTGAGTTACTTTTCCATGTAGAAGGATTTTCAATTAGAATGAATTTGTAGTCAGGCCTGTTCATACCTGTTCAGATGTTTCTCCACTCTCTGTACCTATCAGAGGTGTCACAGTTCATAGTCTATTAGTAAAGTAGCAGCCAAAGGTTCATGAAAACTTGCAGAGCAGTAATGATATAAAAGAGGCAACACCAGATCAGTTCTCTGCCCACTCATTGACTCCAACCTTGTTAAGATGAAGATGTGATTCAGCAGCTGCTTGTTTTATTTAGAAAGCTCTTGAATTAACAACTTTTCACTATAAGCAGAAGCAATTTAAAATGCTTGATAAATACATAATTTGGTAAATTACCTTTATTAAAAGCAGTGATGAATCTATGTGGCCCTTGTACCTGAAGGGAGTGGAAGTGTAGTGTAGGTAGTTCCTACTGCAGTTGAGGTTGGTGTAGGCCCAGCTTGCTTTCCTTCATTTCAGGATGAAAAGAAGCGTTTCACTGTAGTCCTGCTAAGCCTGCGACTCCTCGCCAAGTTCCTGGGCTTTCTCGTTTTCTTGCCGTATCGCGCTGTGGAGCAACCGACTAGAGATTTGCAAGACTCTGCAGTGACCTTAAGAAACCAAGTAAGAAATCAAACTCTCTTAAGAAATCTAACGTGGCCTTTGGTTGACAGGTAGGTTTCCTAAGCCAAGGAGATGAATATGGATAGTTACACCCTTCCAAAGCAAGTCCTGGAATGATGTTATGTTGTTCTGTGCCCCTGCTGCATATTCTGGGGTTGGGAATAAAGGAAAGAAGAGTTTGTGTAAGCTAGGAAAGAGGGAGGAGTGCACTGATGGTGAGGTATTCATTCTTCATGTTATTTCTGCTCATCTGGGGCTGTCATACCAGAACTAGCTAAGAAGACTTGTATTTACAGTGTGAAAGGCGGGTACCGGGAGCATTTGTGTTTGTTTCACACCCACCTCCTAGCAGTGTGTCATACTGAATGCAAGGAGGCAGGGGCTAGATGCTGACCTCACTTGTACGTAGTCAGGCTTAGAGCCTTACTTCTGAAAGTCTCAGTGGGACCTCGGGTTGTCAGTGTGGTGTGTGTGTCCTGGTTTCAGTCAGGATGGAGTTAACTTCATTTGTAGCAGCGGATGGGATGCTGTGTTTGAGAGTTAACATGAAAGCAGTGCTGGTAACACCCTGATGTTTCTAGTTGCTGTCAGACAGTCAAGGACTTTCTCAGCTCTTCGTATTTCTCTATTCATGAGAAAGGAGGGGCGAAGCCAGGACAAGTGACCCAAACTGGCTAAAGAGAGTATTCCGTGCCAATTCCGTCCTGCCCAGGATATCGGGGGGCTGATGGGAGGAGGAGCAGGGGCGGCTCTGGGACGCGCAGTTCTTGGGGGACGGTCGGGTTCTGGGACGGCTCTGGGTGGCACGGCCTGAGCTGTGGGTTTGGTGAGAAACTGCATTGTGTAGCAACAGCTTCATAGATTTTTGCTCTAAAGTCCTGTTAGCATTGTTATATTGTATCTTTCTGTTATCTTAGTTAACTCTCCTTATCCCAACCCACGGGCCTTTTAGTTTCTTGGGTTTGGGGTTATTTGCCCCTTCCTTTTCCCTTCCCTTGCCTCTCACCCCCTCCTTCCCTCTTCCCCTGCTCTTTTCCTTTAAGGAGCAGGCAGCTGCGTGGATCTCGGCTCTCAGCCGGGGTAAAACCACGACAGTGTGTTTTACCTCTGCTCATCTGCAAAGGAATGTTTTCATGAGCCAGAAAGCCCCCTCTTACTAGTACAAAAGATGAAGTCCTAGAAGGAAAAGTCCTAGTGTAGATAAAGTTTTTCTTTAAGTATCAAAAGGTAACTTCAAGCAGCTGCTTTAACTTCTGTTGTCCATTAAGACCCTGCCTGTGCTGGATGTATTGAAGCTTCTGAGACAATCTATTCGGGATCAACGTTCTATCCTGACCATTCCTTGGATTGTGGAGTACCTTTCCCTGGTGGATCATATTGCTCCTTTCCTTGATTACTACAGGAAAGTATTTTGTCTCTTGCTGCAAGTATACAGGTAAGAACCTGGGGAAGGATACTTGTTTAGGAACTCTTCTGTGAGGGTTTGCTTGCTCAGTGGAGATGCCTGGTGCTTAAGAAATGCCTGATGGCCCTAGTTTGAGATTCTTACTTGCAAAACATGAGCGCTTCTTATCTTACGTAAAGCTGCTAAGGAAGCATATGGTACACTCAGAGATTAATATTTAAGTATGTGGGGTTTTTGTTAAGTAAATAAAATTCCTTAAATCCTCACTCATTCTACATCTGCAGCTGTGAATTTTAAACCTTGGATTTGAACCTTTAAACCTACAAGGTCTCCCATGCCTAAATAGTGCTCTAGATTTCTTTCCTATATACAGAATCACAAGGTTGGGAAAGACCTTTAAGATCGAGTCCAACCATTCCTGTCCTGTGCTAAACCATATACCTAAGTACCTCATCTGCCCGTCTGTTAAACACACCCAGGGTCGGTGACAACCCCCTCCCTGGGCAGCCTGTTCCAGGCCCTGACAACTCTTTCAGGGAAGAACTTTCTCCTAACATCTGATCTGACTCTGCCCTGGGGCAGCTTTGTGCCATTTCCCCTGTCTCCTGTCCCCTGGCTGAAGAGACCATCTCCCACCTCTCTACACCCTCCTGTCCGGTAGCTGTAGGTGGTGATAAGGTCTCCCCTCAGCCTCCTCCAGGCTGAACACCCTCAGCTCCCTCAGCTGCTCCTCATAGGATTTGCCCTCCAGCCCCTTCCCCAGCCTGGTTGCCCTTCTCTGGACTCGCTCCAGGACCTCAATGTCCTTCTGATGATGAGGAGCCCAGCACTGGACCCAGCACTCGAGGGTGCCTCACCAAACCTGAGAAAAATTTGAAGCACATTCTAGAGAGTGACTTAACACTGGCTTTTCCAGTGTAAACTTAAAGCAGCCTGTTTTTCAGATCCATCTGTGTAAAAAAGTAGAGCTCCCTCTCCTTTCTTTAGGCAGATGAGTAGGGAATGTGGACATGGTGACAAACAGTAACATCAAAAAATGAGTGGTTTGGAAATTTCCTCTAATGAAAATGGAGCTGCTGAAATGTAATCCTCCTTCCTTCCGCTTTTGTTGCGCGTCAGGTTAATGGTCCTTTCTGAAGATAAGAAGATGAGTTTCCTGAACAAGCTGCTGATCCTTGCAGTTCTGGGTTGGCTTTTTCAGGTAGGATCTCCTGTGTGCACACAGCTCTTTCCTGAAGAAACAGCAGGACACGGAACTCAATAGAAAATAGTATTAAAATGAGTTAAAACACTGCAAACCAGTAGTTTTGTTGGGGTTTTTTGCATTAATGTGGGGTTCAGAGAATCCTCTGTATTCTAACAGAGAATTATTTTCCACGCTGAACACATCTGTGCTTATAAATCTGCATCCTTGTCAGTAAATTGGCAGCTTATTTCTGTTAGAACTGAAAGCTGTTGTCACAGAGATGGAGTCCTAGCTGGCAGCCTTGAATTGTTGGGGAATTTTTGGTCTGATAAAGGGATTGTGTTTGATGAACTTCAAAATCCTTTTGTGCCTTCAGTGGAAGCAAAGTAACTTGTTAGCGGGAATCTGTTGGAAAGGTGAACGATGCTGTATGGGGAGGGTAAGCAAGATGGTTTATCTTATGATGATTAAACTAAATGTTTAACTTTATGGAAGCTCTCTTCTGAGGGCAGAGAGGAGGATACTTTGTGCTAGATTTTTGTGGGTGGTAGATTGGTGAGATTGACACCATTTCTGATGAAGAGGACAGTAAAGTTACCGACTGCTGTTTAGATTGTAACTACTGGGGTTTCTGTTTCAGGTTCCATCAGTCCCTGAAGAGTTGTTTTTTACCACTGATGTCAGGCAGGAGGGATTGATGATGGACACTGTGACATCTCCCCAGGCTTTGGTGAGTTAGGACAGCAGCACAGCCTCTGAGTCTGTGGATGAGGATGGACTGGCACGGGAATTTGCCTTCAGTGTGGCTGCATCAAGCATATGTAGGCGATGGGTGTGATGCTCCAGTTTTTCCCAGTGCCTCACTTGCAATCCTCCTGGATTGTAAACTGTGTGGGTTACAGCTCTGGGGCTCCTGCCAGGCAGGAGCCATCTCACCTGCTACAGTGGCTTGTAGAATACATACAAAGTTATGCTGGAGGAGCAGATGCTGTTTTCCTGCTCACTGGTTATTGCAGTACAAGATGAGGTGACAGAACTGTAGCGCTTCCCTAGAAGTAAGTAGTAGTAATGGTGTACTCAACAGAAATAGTAAGATGGGACTGTAAGAACAAGGTTGTTGTCTTTGGAATCGCCTGTTTTCTGGTTGCATGATAGAAGGTAACTGAACTGAAAATAGTAGGAGTGAGCAGAAAAGGAGGTGAGTTTATGGTGTGTGTGACACTTCAGGTAACTCCCAGACCTGCAAGAGAAATTGCATGTCTGAATTCCTTGAAAAATCAGCACTGTGTTTGTCAAGATAAATGTGCCTGATGTTCTCATCAAAGTTCTGGTTTGCTCTATCTCATCAGTGGCAGAGATCAACTGATGGGTTTTTTCCCCCAGTGGGTGCTGTACACACTGCCCATGTGGATGGGATCTCAAGGTGCTTTTCCTCTCATGCCCCTGGCTGTGTAGTGCTAGGCTGATGTTACTCCACAGCACAGTGTTCCAGTAAGTTTGGGTAAAGACATCTGTGGAGGTGCACGTGCATAGCAGATGTGCCTCATTTATTCTCCTCTGTGGATAGGTTTTGTCCTTTGTAACCATCAGCTTTCAGCTGGGCTTGGACAGTGATCAGAAACAGCTACACTGTCTAAATGTAGTGCAGCTCAGTGTGTGTTACAGGGCTGGGCTGAATGCTTGGACTGCAAAGTCCATAATTTTCCTGTAGGTTTGGAATCCAGTTGTATTTCTGGTCTTCATGGCAAGGCAGTTCCAAAACCTGCCTGTGACCTCAAGGATGGGATTTCTGACTTGCTGAAGACTTTCTTTCCTGCTGTGTCCTCTCAGCATTTCCTTTGTTTTCTCTATAGGACTCTGTACCGTTGGTGGATCAGCAGTTACTTTACACCTGCTGTCCCTATCTTGGTGAGTATTTTATTTATATTTGCTGTATAAATAAAATATATCAGTAGTATTTATATTTTTAATTTTTGTGTTTGTCGTTTCATTCTCCGAGTCCTTGGATCCTCTTTCTTACCCCTCTTCACAACTTTAGGTCTCAGTTGTGTATGAGTCAACTTTGATAGAAAGCTGTATTGCAGAAGCTCATGCTGCTGTGAGTGGTATCTGGTGATGCTGGGGGAGGGAGGCTGCATAGGCAGGGTAATTAACCTCTAGAGCTTGAATGCAGAGGGACAAGGGAGCTCATACTTCATGAACTGGATGGAATTGTTATAAAGGGTAAGTACAACTTCCCACCTCAGGTATAGGGAGAGGTGTTTGTTCAGTGAGGAATGCATTGGTCTCTGGGCATATTTCTGCTGCCAGGCAGGGAAAGAATCCTTTTGTGCCCTGGTGCTTTATCAGGTTGTTGTTTGAGAGAACTTAGGATCTGACTGCCACTGGTAAAATCCCTCTCTGTAGACAGTAGAGTCTCAGAGAGTGGGATGGTGCTCTGCTTTCTGAGACTTAGCTGCTAGGAAAACTGTATGTTTAACTTGCATCATGGAAGCTTCTAGGAGTTGAACATGTCTTCAAGCTTTTCCTCTGGTATTTTCTCCTGTCCCTGTTGGAATTCTGTGTAACTCTGCTTGCCTTGTTGTCCTTGTAGACTTCACAGTTCCCACTTGCCATGTTAAAAAGGGATGCATAGAAATCCCTGTTCCCTGATCCTTCTGAACAAGCCCCGTGTGCCAGGGAGCTTTTTGGAAGCCTCTTTTGTCTTCAGAGCCTTGCCAACCTCACTATGCCCTGCCGGTTAAGTAGGTGGAATGCCCCTCTGCTTTTCTGAAACTTCAGCTTTCGTGGAAGCTGAGAGAATCTTCTCTGGGGTGTGGAAGTGTCTGCTGAGGTTTGATTTAGTCTCTTATGCGGGACGATGACGGCTTTTGTGTGTTTCTCTGTACAGGGGAGCTGCGGAAACTCCTGGCCTCTTTTGTGGCTGGTAGTGGAGCAAAAAATGGTGGCTTTATAAGGAAAATCACCCCCACAGCTGCAGAGTCCTTGGCACCCAAGGCTTCTGTCACGCAGCGGAAACTGCAGGTAATGGCATTCGGGAGTCTGAAGGGGAAGCAGCGGGGCAGGAGGAGCTGTGTGAGGGTGGGGCACACAGTGGTATCCTAGTGCCAGGGAAGGAAAAGATTCTGCCTGAGTGGTGGGGAACATCATGTTTAACGGTTGGGTATCCTTACCTCCCTGTTCCTCTGTGGCTGGGGTACCTTGTAGGTGCTGAAGTCCACACAGCTTCAGTGAACATTCTTGCAGTTGGAACAGCTTCCTCTCCTGTAACGTCAGATGTCGCTACGTTTCTCATGCTCTGTTTGGACTGGATTGTAGCCATGCTTTCCATGAAAGAACAAACTCTGTAGGAGCCTACAGGTTTACCAGCCTGTAATTAAGAGAGGATCCTTTCTTTCCAAAAACAAACCCTATGTGGTGACTCACTATTACTAGTAGGTGCTGTCAGAGCTCTCTCATTCCTCCTGTTACTCGGCATTTGTTTTTGTAGCTTCATAAACCCTGATAACGGGCTTTGGGTTTGATGGTCTGGAGGAAATAGGGAGCAGATATTTTACAGAGGTGCTGCTTGAATGCTACAGTAGCAGAAAGTTCTAGTCTAGTCAAGTTGTGTGCCTTTGAGCACAATTCTAGATGGTAGTTCCCTTGGCCCCCCTGTGTTGAGGAGAGGAGGATCTGGGCAAATAGTAGCACTGGATCAATAGTAGCACTTTTTTCTTGGAACAGGTAGAGTTGGAACAGGCCTTCTTCCACAACCAGCCTCCCTCCCTACGGAGAACAGTTGAATTTGTTGCAGAGAGAGTGGGATCCAATTGTGTTAAGCACATCAAGTAAGTGCTGCTGATCTCTTCTGTGACTTAAAAAGTAACTTTATGCTAATGATGCAAAGAGCTGGTCCTTTAGAATTGTGTATGGGGGTGGGGAGAAAACTTCCCTCTGAGTTTGCTGTACAGCAGAACACCAAGGCTGTGACAGTGGGGTCCAGCGACATCTGTTTGCCATCGTAGAGGGGAATTTGTGAAGGGATGCAAAAAGAAGGGTTATGTGACTGTGGGACACTTGGAATGGGAACATAATACAGCATTGTGAGACTTGATAACCCTTTCAGAACATTCTTGCCAATGATAGGAACATCTCAGGTCTGAAGGGACCTCTGGAGGTCATCTGATCCAAAGTCCTGCTGCTCCAAGTAGACCAGCTTTCAAGTTAGGTCAGATTGCTTGGCACCTTTTCCAGTGAAGCTGTGAAAGTCTCTAAGCATGGGGATTCAGCAGCCTCTTTGTGAGTGTTCCAGTGCTCAGTTTCCCCAGGCTTTGTGAAAAACACTTCCTTAGATCCTGTCAGAATCTCCCTTCTTCCAGCTTGTGTGTATGTTGCCTGTCGGCTTTCCTGGAAACATTGTTCTGTCTTCTGTATAACCCTTCTTTCTCCCTTCACCTTCTCTACTCCAGGCTGAATGACAAGCGGCTCCCCATGTCTCCTTGTAGGTTGTGTGTCCCAGCATCCCAGATATCTTAGGGATTTTTCTTTGTCTCCTGCAGTCATGCAAATTAAATTGTCAATGGCTTTCTCATACTGAAGTCCCAAATGCAGGTTCACAGTGGCTAGGGAGGCAGTAACTGCCTTGAACTTGCTGGCTGCACTGTTACTAATGCCTGCCCAGTATAAGGTTGGCCTTCTTTGCACACTGCTAACTCGTTCAGTTTGTGTACTGGGAACCCTCTTCTGCAGAGCTGCTCCCTAACCAGTGTGCCCCAGCCTGTGCGGGTCCCTGTTGTCAGCTCACTTCTCCAGCTTGTCACTCATGAGCCTGCTGAGGATTTGTACTGTCCCATTGTCCAACTTGTGGAAGATGTTAAATGGTATCAGCCCAAAAGCCAGTTGCAGTGGGCTGCTGTTGACACCTTTGAGTTTCTGACCACTATCCACTGAGAGCTTAAGGGTATTGCTGCCAGAAAAGGTATCCGTAACCAGATGTGTTTCTGTTAAAACCTAAAGGCTCTATTTTGTTACCTTCATTGCTGCTTTCTCCCTTCCAGAAAGAACAAGGAGATGGTATGGCACTACATGCACTGTGGTTCACTCTTTTTTAGCAGGGAGGCTTATTGCATTTGTGCCTGAGAGCGCAGAGTATCCTCCTAAACTGGAGGGAACAGCTGGTTAGGATTAGTGTGCACTGCTTGTTGGATGGATTTCAGTCTCTGATGGCTCTTTGGTTTTTGTTACAGGGCGACACTGGTAGCAGAGTTGGTTCAAAGGGCTGAAGTCATGTTGCAGGATAAAGCAAAGGAGGAGGATGCTAATCATGACAAGCTGCTTGAAGAGGTGTGCGCTCATCTCTATGAGGAAGGGGCCCAGGCACTCATCAAAGGCAGAGAGTAAGGAGGAAATGTGATTTACTCTTGTGCCTTCCCATCTCTTCTTATTGCAGAATTTATAAGCCTAATTCGGCTTGGCCTGCCATGCTCAGTTTCTGGTAATGACAAACCCTGACCTCTGCTCTCCTTAGGGTGATGCTCTGCTGCGCCTCCAGCCACTTAATGCCGTATTTGTAGGAAGGAGTAAAGGTGCTGTGTGTCCCTCTGCATCCAGCTCCAAACGGACATCCACTGCAGCTATTGTATATCCCTTCTTTGGAAAACTGAGTATTGCAGCTTGGTGGCTTGCAATTGCTTTTTCCTTGCCTGGTTCTTTTGATCTGACTTCACTGCAGCCTTCGAACTGGTTTTGATTGTAAGAGAGCATGTGAAAGTTCCTAGGGTAATAAACTCTGAGTGTTGCCTAAGAGCTTGGACTGATCCTGTGGCACGTCTTCTTGTCTTGCAGATTTTGCAAAAAGAAAGGTCCTGAAGCAGTGAGGGTGCTACTGCCAGAGGAGACGTCTGCAGCAGTATGTATTTTCACTAAAACCTGCTCCACTTATCCCTTAATAGCAAAAAGGTAAAACTTGTGGGTTGGGATAAGGACAGTTTGCTAGGACAGCAAAGGAAGAGGAGAGTAACAACAGTACTTATAGAAGAACACACAAAGCAGGTGATACGCAATGTAATTTACTCACTCTGCGTAGCCCATCGCTTAGCCCATCCTGCATCAGGGAACCAGTCTCCTTTATATTCTGAGCATGACATCATATGGTATGGAATACCCCTTTGGCTAGTTTGGGTCAGCTGTCCCAGCTGTATCCCCTCTGAGCATCTCACAAAAATTAACTCTCCCCCAGCTGGAAGCCAGGACAGACACAGTCACCTCTGCTAGGCTGCCTTCAGTGTTCTGGGTGAAGTGACACTCTCGAGTGTTGTGAGTAGAACAGTATAGAAACTGCATTCATCTTGCAAGGATGGTATTTTTGGTTTAGAATCAACTTCCCCAAGAGTTGGTGGGGTTTGTATGGGGTTGATGAGGTCTGGAAAATCAAAACAGGTCAGTCCTGTTGCTCAGAGTGACATCCTAAAGAGGTGGTGGTGGTGTCTGTGTATACGTTGCATGCCAAAATGAAACCTTTTCCCTCTAGAATTCCTCCTGACTTCTCACTGACTGTAGTGCTGTGACTGGTAGTAAATCTCCTATCGCTTGCTATCCTCCCCGTAAAGGTTCTAAGTAGCGCGGAAGACATTGCGGTGGAACTGGCTACTGAGAAGGCCTGTGGCTGGCTTTCTGCCAACATTGCAGGTGAGTCTCCTTACCCTGAACTGGGGCTTCTAACCTGTGCTGCTCTTCTGAGATCAAGGGGTAGAGTTTATTCTCATCTTATAAAGTGCTTGGTCCTACTCGTTTTTCTTTTAGTGGGAAGAATGCAGTTGCTTTGTCCCTCCTTTTTTAGGAATAAGAGGAATGATTTCTAGCTCCAAGAACCTTCTTCAGGGATTTTTCAGGCTTGGCCCATGTAAGTGATTTTTTAGTTATGGAGGCTCATAGGATGGTGAGAGTGAATGCTGCGGAGAGCTGCTTCTGAGAACGTTATCTAGGCTAAGTTGTCTTAGCACTTCAGATGTATGATACAGACAGCTGCTCTCTGAAGCCACCTTATGGTCCTCAGGTACAGAGCACTTCTGCAGTCTTCTGTAAAGCAAACATCTCTTGGACTGGGTGTGTTTTCAGCAGACTGAAGGCAGCTGTAGTCCTTTTGCTCTGTAATAGTGCTCTGACAACTCTTCAGAGTCTCTGAAAACTTCCTTGTTTCAGGAGGGATGCACCAAGAATCTGGGGAGAAATATCCAGCACCATTTGTTACAGCAGGAGTTTAGTGGTTTGGATGCTGTTCAGAACTTATTTTGGTAGAAAGCCTGGCTTTCATGGGCACAGCAGAGGAACTACTATGATGGTGCTGATCCAGCTTTCGACTTTGGCATTGCTTCCTGGCTTAGCTACCGTGTTCAAAACTGCTGAAATATTTTGATGGAGAAGGAGATGAGTTGCCAGTGGTACCTGGTGGTAACGGGTGGCTGCTCTTTAGAGCTGTGAGGTGACACTCTCTTTGCACCTGTGCCTCTGTCCATGAAATGTAATGGAAGCTCAAAGTGAGAAGGGGTTCAAAGTTTAAACTGTCTTTTGTTCATTAGCCACAGCCCTCGGAACAAGGGGCTAATAAGGGAAGCAGTTGTTTGCCTCACTGGAGAGAAAAGCTGAAATAGACAGGATTTGTTCCCTGTTTTTTGTAGCACTTATCAGAAGAGAAGTGAAAGCAACCTTCAACAGGATGCTGAAAGTCCCAGGACCTCCCATGCCTGGTGAGGATGCTCTGGATTTGAGAAGGGACTGCCCTCCAGGCTGTCAGCACTGTGCTCCATTTCCTTCCCAAATCATCAACGAGATTAAGGTACAGAGTGTTTCCTTCCCAGCTTGCCCTAATCCCCTTTGTTTTTCATGTTGATGGTTTTTGGAGGGGTTTTTGTCTTGTTTTTAAAAGGGGATGTTCTGGTTGGAAGGAGCTGGCTATGGGGAGCGCTCAGGAAGCGCAATGAAAAGGTTTTTCCATCCTCTGGCTTGCTGTCTGTGCATAGATCAGAGTTCCCTGGTTAGGAGTGATACCTCAAAGACAGGATTGCTGCTCACAGGCCTCTTTGATACAAGCAGCATAGAAACCATAGTGTGGTGAGCGTTGCTTACAGGTCTATGCTGAAGAGTCAGCGTATCAAGAGAGCTATTTTTTTTGTATATAGACTCTTCTTGTGGAGAGTCTCCTGGTTTCTGCTTAAGTGTTGCCTGCTGGTCCTTTTCATTCTGGTAGACCCTCCCATCATATACATAAGGAATTCTACGTGAACTTGTCAGCTGAATCCATATGGATCAGTTGAAAGTTTTTTGCTAGTCTGCATCTGCACCTTCATTCAGCTATAATCAGAGTATCTTAAAAGGAAGGTGATGGTTTGGACTTGATTTCAGTCTCAGATCCAAACAATTTCCTGTTCAAGATGGCTTAAATCACATTTTGGTCCTTTCTCCCTGGATTTCTAAAGGTGGCTGTTCTTGTAAAAAAAACCAAATATGTGATTCTATAACTGGTGTAGCTTGTGAGGAAAAAAATTCAGAAAACCTCCCTTTTTTCACCAAAATTGGGCAGAATACATCATGGGTTTTGCTGCTCCTTGTATGTTTGAGCAAATAGTACTGGATCTCGCTGCCATTGCGTTCCCAGCAATAGCATAAGGATGAGCATGCATCCTTTAATGCTTCCTTGCTTGAGGTAAAACAAAAACTGGAGGGTAGGTAAAGTCTTAAGAAAAAATCTTAAGATTCAGCTTTTAAAATACTCTTTCTTTAATTCTTTTGATTTCTGTCCTTGTTTCTGATACTGAGTGGTAAATCACTGGTGATGGAAAGTGCTACTGCATGTAGGTTTTATGCCATAAGCCCCTTAGTGCACTTCATACACAGCTTTTATTTGAGACTGAAGCTACCTTGGCAACATAAGAGGACTTTGGATTTCTGTAGTGCTTCTTCCCTGAACTTGCTTGCTGCACTGTCCAATTCATGTTGAGCTTTCAGAGCTGGTTGCTTGTAAGAAAGATGAACTGGTTGCCCTCACTGGTCTTGACTTCGTAACGTTAGTGAGAAGTATGGTAGATAATCAGAGCTAGGTAAGGTGGTGAAAAAGTCAGCTTTAATCTGCCTTAAAAAGCGAGGAGAATGCTAGGGTTTTGGTTTATTCCAGAAGGACCTGAGGACTGTCTATGAACTGATCTGTGTGTGGAGGTGCAGGATGCTAACAGGTGGGTTATTGCTGTCTTTCTCACCAAGGACGTGCTGTGCGTTGCTGTGGGCCCGCGGGATGAAGGTGAGGTGATTGACTGTGTCTGGCTGGAGTGCCTGCTGGGAAGATTGAGTCAGACACTTCGCTGCAGAAAGGTAGAAGTACAAAAAGCAACACCCCCTCCCCCTCCTTGGACCACTTTGAACTGTCTTCATACCTGCAAACTTGTTAGCTTGCCGTGCCTCACTGTTGAGTCAGTGGAATGGGTTTTGTCTGAGTTCAGCTACTACAGAGTTGCAGAGCATTTGTTTTCCGCTGCATTGATCTGCTTGTTACTGACCTTGGCTTTTGTGGATTCCCTTTTCATGTGTGATCTTTTCTTGTCTTTCAGTCTTTAAGGGTCTCCTGATTACAGCTCTCTGCTGCTTGCTGTAAACTGCCTGCTCTTCTGATGTTTCTATCCCTTGTGACGCCCTGTTTTGTCCAGTCTGCAGTCTGGGGACAGAGATACAACTTGTTTTTGTGTTTTCCAGTTCATGTGTCCCACATCAGAACAGCAGCTGGCAAAGTGCACGATTGAGTTGGCTTCTTTGCTGGGTAAGTCAGACATGGGTAAGTCAAGACTGAAACCTGTTATTACAGAGCTCTGAAATCCTTGGGGTCAGCGACTTCAGAACTTAGAGCTTGGGGGTGTTTGGTTCTCATTGGTGAGACTGAGCCCACAGATTATTTTCTGTCCATTTGAGTGGTTGTTGTTACTCCCATCCAACTTCAGCAGAACAGCATTATACTGCAACGGACCAGCCTTCAGATCTGGTGTTGTATTCACATCCCTCTTGTTTATGTATCCATGCAGCCTTTTAAATATGAAAGATGTTTTCTGGTAATTCTGCCTCTGAAAAGCTGCAGCTGAGGGGTTGTTTTGGTTTTCCTTTCCCTCCTAATAGCGGGGACCCATTCCCTTAAATTACATTTTTATGGCTCTTTTTGGAGAGAATGGAAGCAATTTATTTTCTGTGTATGGTGACTTCTGAGAGTGTTTTCAGGTTATTTGGCTTAAATACAACGTTATTCTTGGCAGGAGCTAGAGATCAGGCTACAGGTCTGTTCTCCCTGGGCAACCTTCTAATTTCCCAGCTTCAGAACCTTCTTAAGTTTTACACATGGTTCATTGCTTCAGATCACAATTCACAGCTGAATATTGTAGCGAGGCCCGAATCTGCCCCATTCCATTTGACTGTACCAAGGAAGGGCTGCTGTCTCCTCTCTGTGTACATTTAGCTGCAGTTAAACGCTCTCCAGCTTTACTTTCACTTGTAGGACGTTATGCAGCTCTGCCTGTAGTCAAAACTATGAACACCTATTTAATCTTATAGATTTAAATATTGTTCTTCTCTCCCTTTGGAGTAACACCCAGGACCTCTTTTTATTATATTTTATGCTGAATTTTATTTAGGCAGTTGTCTTCCAAGACTTGGGGCTATATGCTGACCAAATGCCATTCTTTATCTGTAGTATAAATCTCTTCCTATGTAATACTTGTTCATATAGTTTCAAAGCTTTTTCCTTCAGTGATTGTTTAGGTACCAGCTATGCTCAATGTGCTGTTGGACCAAGATAGTGGCTATAGAAGGAAACTAATGCATCTGTGGAAATTCACCTTCCTCCCTTTTCTTACAGTTTCAGATCGTGTGCCTCTGATTCTTGGGATCAAGTCCCCAGAGAAGAACTCAGAGAGGCTGTGTGTAAAGAACAATCCCACCTACGGCCTTTTAAAACTGCTGCTTTCTGTCTGGAAGGAGGACTTTGGGATGCCTGTTCCAGTGCAGCTGATCTTCAGCAAGAAGAACATTGGTTATCTCGTAGGAGTTAAGCAGCGAGAGGTAAAGCTCATTCCTGCTCTGCTCTGATACGTTCATGGGGGAGTTCAGCCTGCAGCATCAGCCAGTCGCGTGAGTGAGCACGGCTGGCAGCACTTGGCCTGCTGCTACCTGGCGTTGTTTCTGCAGGGGTAGAGAAAAGGAGGACTAAGTACTACTTGTCAGTGTTTGACCTGTCTGGGGGTTGTCAGGAATGCAGTTTGATGTAGGAACAAATGGCAGAATCGCCCACTTTTAGCATGAGAGATTAAGGACTGAACACCCTGGTTGCATTCTTACGTCCTATATCAGCCTTTCTTTTAGCATCTGTTATCTGAATGCTCTGTAGCTGCAGGCTAAACCCAGCTTATTTCAGAAGGGAAGAGTTTCTTCAGGCTGTTCTTGAACACAGGAAGGAAATGCTTGAGGTGTTTGGCTGCAGATTACAAATTTTGAGACTTCATGGTAGGATACAACATGAGAACTAAAGGCATTCTGTTCACTGCTTTTGCACATCACTCTTTGGTGTCACTCATTGCCACATCCACATAACATGCTTTCTTGTTTTGCCTCTCTTTGCCACATTCTTACCCAAGATGAGAAAAATTGAATTGTATAGAGATAAAGAAACAAATACAGAATTATTTTTTCTAAGTTGTCAATATTTTTTGTTCTTTTCTGCAGTGGGATTTGTTGCTTTTTTTGCTTCATGGTCTTGTAGAACACCAACTAATGAAAAGTAGTGAAATAGAGAGTTGCTTGCGTAGCCTTGAAGAGCTCCCTTGGCCCTCAGTAAGTAATTAGATGTGTGTGAACAATAGGTGTGAAATAAAAAGTAAAGCTGCCTAAACAGCAAATCATGTAGTTTGGTTTCATGTGGATGAAGCCCATAACCTTCCCTGGCTATAGCTCCTGCTTAATGCAGTGGGAGGACTGGCTTCTACCAGGTGTCTTACTGTTATTGATGTTTGGCTGTAATTGGTACTTGCACTGGTTAGTGAGGTGCTCTGATTTGTGCCTGTGTTGCAGGATTTCTTAAAAGAGCTGGAAATGCTGTCCAGGGTGTTCATGGCAGAACATTGTATAGAAGAGCCCAGAACTAACCCCTGTGAGCTGACAAGACAATCCCCAGGCACCATGACTGCGCAGAGCTAGCGGAGGTGGCCTCTTGGGAGCAGAAATGGCTGATGAAGATGCAGGTGGGAACGTGTTTCCGGATGCGCTGGAAGCCCTTCACTGCAGGACAGAGGTCCCTGTGCCAAACCTGCGCTGGCCTGGCTCTTCCTGGGGGCTTTTGTGGCAGATTGACATCAGCAAATGGATCTCCAAGTCAGAAGTCCTCTAAGCACCTTGATCGTGGCTCAGAGCAGCCCTTTCCTTTTCAGACTGGGAGAGGCTTTGTTTTGTATTTGAGCAGCAAGAGGCTGTGACCAAACCCAGGATTCAATTCAAGGGGACGAGTTGGGTTCCTGGTGGCTGCCTCCTCTCTTACCCTGGTTTCTCCTGCTGTCTCTTAACAAACTGGACTGTCAGGGGCGGGAAGGGGGAACCTGGATGACATGAGAGATGAGCCTATATTTATTTTTCATTGTAAGCTCAATTTCAAAGTTTTGATTTTAATTTTTTTTTAAGACTCATTTTAAAAGTGAGACCATATTAAATCTGTACACCAGAACATGGGTGGCATTGTTCTTAAAGGGTGTAGGTGCTTAATGTGTTTTTCTATCTCACGTTGGAAACAGCATAGCAGTAGAAATGAGGGATTTTCATAGAAGTCAGGGAGAAAATACAGTTTATAGTTTTTACTGAAGACACGTGTTAGATTATTTAAAAACACTTTTGTAGTGTGTGAATGTAAAGGGCATCTGGCTGCTAGTCACTGTTTTTTATAATGCTTCTTGCCTTGAGTTTGGGTTGTCTCAGAGAGGAAGTGCTGCAGCGGGAATACTACAGCCTGGAAGAAGGGACAGAGAAGTAGCGAAAAAGCACTGTGACTGCTTCAGGCAGTGACTGGGGGCTTGGCTCTTGTGCCACAAATTCACATTCCAGGCCCATTCCTCTGCAGGTAAGGACACCCACACCTTTACCCCTGCTAGCATTTCTCTTCTCCAGCCCACGGAGGAACCTCTGCGCTGCAGCAGAATAACACAGGTCACATTTTCTTGTGTAGAAAATACCATTTATTGTGGATATGAAAATAGCAATCTTGATTAAGAGCAGAGATGCAGCAGCAGGTGATACAATACACTTGGTTTGCTCATCTACTGCTCAGCAGTAACTTGCAGGAAGTTGGTTTTTTGTCCATTGTAGATTAACAAATTAACTATCTGCTGGGTTTTTATTTCTTCCTTCCAAGCAACCCAAAGCCATACGTTAACGGGTACCGTCCAATGTTATATTTGCCAAAGAAAACATTCATATAAATAGGCTCTTTAGTATCAATTGAAGGTTGTATTAAAAAAAAAGTTACATTAATTCAATACTGATAAAAATAAAACTTAGCTTTGATAGCATATAAAACCGCTTCAAAACAAGCAGATAGAAATAACTTAATTTGTAAACATAGAAAAAAATCTTATGTGTATATAAAAATAAACATCTGATGCACTGTACAATAAGACATCATCCTTCACAGGCACTGGCAACGTTGATCAACAGGAGTCCCCCTAGATGTTTTTCCTACAAAAACTGCTTTAGCACTAGTGCCATGTCCAAAATAAAAGGGAAAAAAAGCAAAGCACTGAGCAAATCTTTTGTAAATTGTGTGAAGAGCCCCTGCCACCGCCTCTGGAAATCCACGGAAGCAGCACAGGGCACACAGCCAATACACTGGCTCTTTCTGCCTGGTTTTTCTAGGGCTTTTATATACTGCCTCATTCCCTCTTCTGTTTTTGGGGGTCTACCTAAAGGGGGAGGACTGTGTGACAGGTTGCAAATCTGGAAATCTCTTATTTTCACTCAGTTGCAGAAAACTCAGTGAGGGGCTGCCCCTCTTCCCCCAGGGGGTACGGGAGATGTGGGACACATTTAAAAGGCTGCACCTCACCCAAAGGGAACAGTAATATATTGGTGTTAAGATGGTAACCACGATCATCTAAAGGTAAAACAAAGTAAAAGATTCTGTTATCCTACCTGGTATAGTCTGGGAGAGGGGGTGTGCAGGGGGGAAGCCTTGGGCTGGTACATCTCAAAACTGCTATTTTCTTAAATATCAATTTAAAATAGCTATTATCAAACTTACTGTATTAATAACAGGGAGTAACATAGAAGCTGAGAGCCAGAATTACACCTGCACAAAGACAGAGCAAATGTAGATCTTGGCTCTTGAACTGAGAGTTGGGCGGTGCAGCTAACTTCACCGGACGCTGGGGAAACGTGTCTCTCCTGAAGGTAACTGTGTTCAGGTAGCAGACACTGACTCTGCTGAGGTGGGTGCTTGAATACATATTTCACACTTGACAAATTTAAAGTGCGACAGCTTCTTGAATAATGTGGCCGTCTTTGAGCTGAAGAAAACATACCATAGCAGCTTTTATTGCTTAGGCAAGAAACCTAAAGTGATCCTTGACTGTTGTGCGGAAGAACTAAATGAAGGTGTTAGACAGCTGAGTTGGTTGTGGTTTTGATTCATTTTATGAACCTGTGACCAAACTAGGGAGCATGTTGAATAAACGGATAAAGCCTGACAGCAGGAGCAAGTTCAACAGAAATACCATGAGGTAATGGAATGGGAAGAGCCTGGGTTGGCTGCAGTGAGAGAGCCGCTCATGTCATGAACAAAGTGCCCTAAGACCGTGACCAGGCGAGATTTGCAACTCAATGCATTTGGGTAAAAGTGCATTGGGAAAGAGCTGGAACTACTCTTATTTGCAGGGTTTAAATTCTAGAAACAAGCTGATTACTCAGTACTACTCCTTATTAATGACAAAATGTTGCTCTATAACTGTCAGTTTGGTTTCTTTATTTCAAAGCACCTAATTCTCTGCAGTGCAGTAAAACTGTGTCCTGAGGTGTGGTTGGTTTCCACTGATGCTGCATAGTGTAGTGGTAATCTGAAATACTTTATGCTGGCTGCATCTAGCAACGCATTACGTGAAAGAGATCTATCCAGGGTGGAGGATGACGAGTGGATATTGTGCTGGTTTAACATCCCTTATTAAAGGGGGAAGTACAGCCAGCTAGCTAAACTACATCATTTATCTACAATGTTGGGAGTTCTGCTTGTGTCGCTTGTCTCACCATTAGAAAGTGACTTTGCAGCTCTACACAGGAGCTTGTAAAAGGCCTAAAGCCATACCTGCTCTGTTTCCAGATTGCCGTGCATCTCGGTGCCTCTGGTGACCTTTTCTCTTAAGAAAGTTTAGGCGGCGGTGAAGGAAGGCTGAAGCTCCTTGGAAACAGAAATGAACATAATACACTTCTGCATATAAGATGCTGGCTCCTGTAAAGCAAAGCCTCTTCCTCTGTTCTTCATAGGGACAGCACACCTTCCTGCTGTTCCATGGAGGTTTTCCACAGCTGTCTCCAGGAGGACAGGTTCCTTGTGAAACTTGCTGGGTTTCTTCTGAGCAACGTCGGCTAAAAGAAAGGCAATGAGGCTGCTCAAGTGAGGCCTGACAGCGACCACCTTACAAGCCAGCATTTTACATGACCCCTGCAGATGCTTGTGTCTCTTTGTGAACTTTCAGCAACTGTTCAGTGTCCGGTCTTGTCCCAAACACTAACCAGCTAGGAAGTGCGCTAGTCGAGCAATCACCAGAGGCTGCCGCTTGGCCATGGAACTCAGGAGCCTTGCGGGGATGGCCGGGGCACCAAGATCCACCTGCAGGAGTGGGAAGAAAGGCCATTTTTGTACAAAACACTTCTCCAGCCTGGAATAGCACCGGTGGCACAAGTGTATGTCAAGCACAAAAGCAGTTTGCAGCCAAACACCAATGCTACCACATGGTTTGTATCTTTGCCTTCCCCGCATTCCATAGCCTTCCAAAGCTTTGCATATTTGATGTTAAGGTCAGCACTGCTTTTGACTTAGAGCTTAGATTAGATACTACTCATCTGAGACAGATACAGTGTTCCTGAAGATGTACATGGACACACTAAATGCCTACATGCATTATACATCCAATTTAAAGTACCCAGAAAATTTCCAAATTCATATGCATTACACATGTGCATTGGAAAACACATATACTAATTACAATAATTCAACTCTTAGATTTTAAAAATTACCTCTTAAACCCCGTGATTTATATTGGTTAAGTTCAAAGGATTAATTCCATTTATCTCTCTTGAGATGAGCACTCAAGCATGAATAGAACATCATAAGGTATAATTTATTTTAAAGTACTTGGTACCCTGTCTCAGAGCGAGCCTGTGTTTCATATGAGTCTAATAAATGGCCAGGAGCATTTCCTTATTCTTAACTGGAATCCTAATCTTACCTTCTCTCCTGCATCTATTAAGTGTGAAGAATTAATGACTTCAGTTGCAGAAAGTATTTCCATGCAGTTTGAGAAGAGCATAACCAGAGAACTTCTTCTCTCTACACCAAGAAGATGCAGACCACTCTCCAGTCTCTGATGCCAGCTGTAGCATTCCTGGCTTGCCATGTAACGCACCCTAACAATGAAATTGCTCATAAACCTTTACAGGAGAGTCTTGCTGTCCAGGAGAGCAGCTGTAGCTGCTGTAAGAACTTGGGCGTGTGTACTTAAGCACAATGCTACCACGATTCCCTCTGCATTGCTGTACATTGTGCTATATATGACAGTGTGAAGGGGAGGTGACAGTTACAGTCACTTCATAAACTTTATGGAGGGTGGCAGGAGGATTCTGGTTTGTGTCACATACCAGCTCTAAGGTGTTTTGCTATATAATGCTGTTCTGCATCACCTCTGGACATAAGCAAAATCTTACCTGTGCCATGTAAATAACTCTGGTGATGTCTCTTCCGTTCACGACGTCGGGCTCCAGTATCCAAGCGCTTGGCAGAATCTCCCCTCTCACCACTTCTTTACTGGGCTGAGGCATGGTTGCATCATAGACAGACTGAGCAGCCAAGACAGACAAGTTCTCCTGCATGGGACAAAGCGCAAAGGTGGCAATATGAAAAAAAATTAGGCACTTAGTAATGTTTTCTTTGTTTGCCCTGAGACATATTTCTCATAATACTTATAAGAGCTCTTTTAATATTAAATACCATGAAAAATATTATTTCTTAAATATTTTTTCTGGCTGGAATCCTGCATGTTTGTCACCAGAATCTACTGTGTAATGTTTCTGTTACTGTCTAACGAGACCTGGCTGATGATTGTCATTCATAGGAGCGTTTTATACATAATGCTTGTCTCACACCAGCCAGGCTTTTCTAATTGTCCTGCTCCTGTATCTGAAAGTACGAGCATGGACTTTACTTCCTTCTCTCCTTGGTCCTTGCAGCACGAGTTTAGAACACCTGCCCCTCTCTGCTTCTCAGAATGGTCACTTTACCTCTTTGGCTTCAACGGTAATGCAGCAGAAATCCCGGGGCTGCTTTAAGTAACACAGGGAGGTATCAGTCACTAAATACACTGTGAAAAACCCAGAAAGAAAAGAAAAAAAGGGAAGTTAGGCTTGGACAACTTGAACTTCCAATGCAGAGCAGTAGTTAAGATGTGTAACTAAGAGGCTTCTTCAAGCCCCTTCAGATGTAGTTTGCCTTTCAAACCCCACTCTCTTGAGCCGTGCTTATGCACTGAGATCTATTTACTATTATCCTGACTTTGCAAAAGTCTTCAAAACTGAACTTCCCATCTTAAATAATGAAACTCTCTTTGATCATGAAGAAATGAAATAAGATGCCTCTAATTTTCTTCCTGGCTGACAGCCTGAGCTGAGAGAGTACCTAACGGCAGTGGTAGCCAGGTGTCTGCGTTGATACTCACCCAGCTGAATATGGCTGGTCACCTTCTTGTGTACACGGGCTGTATTGATAGTTCTGTCATACAGGGGCCTCTTCCCAGGATCCCTCACCAGCCCCCACACGCAGGGCAGAGGTCTTTCTATCACCCCTGCTCCCAGAAACCCATGCCTTGTCGCCGAAGGGAAGACTTTGTAGTAAACCAGCACCTCCTTTTCTGTACACTGATACCTGTCAAAGACAAATGACAAGTATTTGCACCCAGGGAGGAGGGGAGTCAAGTACCCGAAGAGAGGCCTGTTACAACAGCCTCCCATGAACTTACTTCCAACCAGCAGCTGCTTGGCACGTGTAGAAGTTCCTCAAGTTATGTGAGCATGCTGCCATTACCTTAGAAGACAAAGGGAGAGGTAAGAGGAAGTTGTGTAAAGCAGAAAGTGTGTTCAGCTTTTACATGCTGCTACACATCTGCTACTCAAACTACTCCAGCTGGCTTTACCACAAGCAATAGTGATCTTAAAAGTATCCACAGACAGACTGACTAGGTCGATCACATTCTCTGCTGAAGGAAGAACATATATATCCATCTATAGGTGCAGATATAAAAAAGCCTATACAGCAGCCTAAGCTATCATGAGAAGTAGGAGATAGTGGGAGCACATGTCTCCAAATGACATTGAAGTGATTCTACCTGCTCTGAAGTATGAAGTCAGTACACTTTGAACTACACGCTCCCTCTTGTCATACACAGACAGGTAAAACCTGTGCTGCAGGAGCTCTTGGATGCTACAAGAGTCCAGCAGTTTCACCAGCTTCACTCAAACGTGTCAGCTAACTTGCAGCAGTTTCTTTCAAACCCACTGCTGCAGCCTGGCCATTTTAAATCGCTCAGTGTGTGTCTGTACCTGACAAATAAGAAACTACTGACAAGAACAAGGTTTATCCCCACCTTTTTCTTTCTTTTTTTTTGCCTGAACTCCCAGTAGAAGGTACAGGAGTAAGTGAAAACTCAGCTTTACTTACCTCGGTGGTAGCATTAGCCAAGATATGTTTGGATAAATCTTGGTATCCTTTTGTTGAAGAGGAGTTGACAGAAATAGTTAATCCATGTGTGAACCTACAGCTGATGCTACCAGAAGGTGGCGGAATTCTGCTGGCATCTGCAGGGAATAGGGAAATAAAAGGAAGCACATCACTATTACTCAGCTGTAGGGACTGACACCCTCTCTGGGCACCCAATCCACCGGACAGACCTTAAAGGACTGATGCCATCCCTTGTTCTGACAGTCAGTGTACTGGTAATCACACTGCAGTTGCATCTTGCAGTCGTCAGTTTTAATGGCTATTACTAAGTCCAAGCTATTAACCTCAAGAGGAAAAGGCAACAGTGGTCTTGAGTGAGGACAAAACCCCAAGAACTTGCATGTACAATCCCACACCTGCAGCTTTAGCCCCCCCCTTCTCCTCAATTCCTTGGTTCAAAGCATTATCCTCACATCCTCTCAGAACACTACTCAGGCTTTACCACAGCAAAAGATCACCTTTGGAGCAGTTTACTTTTAAGGAATCCTAAGCAAGCTCTGGCTACCAGCTGACAGCATTTTTCCTAAGTCGTTAATGGTAGGGACAGCCTCAAAATACTCAGAAGCAAATTAGATATCAATTTGCATAAATGACGAATCTCATTAGGCTTTTGGATGCAACTCAAATGTAAGCAGCCATGTTTTACTTACCAAATGTTGAATCCTTTTGTAGTTGCTCCAACACATGAAGCTGACTATTTCTAACAGCTGAACGACCTCGTGTGTCTCTTGAAGGCAAAGCAGTCCCAGGAGAGACCTGATTTAAGAAAGAGCAGAAGCAGGGGCTTTTGGTGTGAGCTAGAAAAAATAAATGATGTTACACAGAAAAGTGGACTGTTTGTAGCAAACCTGACTTAAAGGTTGGAAGCTTCTCTTTCTCCTCGGGTAACTAACTCCTTTGCCTTTCCCTTGGTTATGAGATGATACCTTGAATAGGGAAATTTGGCAAGCCAAGTGTGAGGAGACACCACAGGTGCATACTCCAAATAGTAGCCTCAGAGAAGGTCAGTGCAGGGAGGCACATGGAGAATATCAGATTCTGGTTTACCACAAGAAAAATGTTCCTAAAAAATGTTCACAGACAGTGGCATTACTGGTAACAGGAACACAGTCTGGTGGTTTATGAGTTTAAAAAAGAAAAAAACCTACTCAAAAAAATAAAAGCATCGCTCTCCTTTGCAATTACATGGTGATTCTCCCTCCACCTCATGTCACCCATCTGTCTACTAGTGACACAAACTTGTCCTGCTTGATGGCTGTGACAGACCATCTCAAAAAAGGTTTCTATGCTGTCTCTCTGTTCTTGTCTCCCAGGCCAGTTGTTTCTCACCTGTCCCTCCTGGTTGCTGAGGTTACTTGCAGTATACGTAGCAGTATTACTGCTGTTGTAACCAGATGTTGGGCCAGAGGAGAGGCTGAGGCTGGAGTCTGTACATAAAGTGCTTGTACTTGCAAGATTCTTCAGCCTTGCTTCTTCCTGTAACAGGCACCACACAATTACAAACAAAAACACTGCACAAAACTTACCTTGTGCAAGAGCAAGTCACATCAACGGTAACAGCACTAAAAGGTGAAAGAGGAATAATCTAAAAATAAACCAATTTCTTTCAAGGAGTGTTGACATGAGAAGAGCTGTTGCCATACAGAGTGTGCCAAACAAGCAGGCTCGTTTGAAAGACTGATGATATAAGCCATAGGGTGAATCGCCTCTGACCACAAAACCCACCAGGCTGGGAAATGCAGCTTCTGCTGTTGTTACTCTTATGTACTAGAGTCCAGGCCATCACAGCAAAGCTGGGACGTCCTTTGAGGGAAAAGAAGTTTAAAAGCAGACCAGTCCCACTTGTTCTTTGCTCAGTTCTCCAGTAGCCTGATTGAACTTGCTAGTCAAATGTAGTTGGTAGAGTGAAGATTTTACTTTAACCAACCCAACTACTCCATGGCAGCCCAGAAGATGAAATAAAAATACCAATGACTTTAGATTATTTACACTCATAAGGACAGTTCTAAATTTGGGTTTCCAATTTAGGTTTCACAAGAAAAATGTGGTAAAATCCAGTCATCCAGTGGAGAAGGTTCCTTAGTGGGTTCACTACATTTTGTACCACATACAGATGTAAGAGGTCTGCAGCTATGATTGAAACCACATCATCAGGCAGCGACAAAGGTTACTGCAGAAAAGTATAGTCAGAAACTGGGCAGATCAGACATGAAGTATTGTCCTTGCATCTGGCAGAAAAGTTCACACATTGGACTGCATAACATGGGTATAAAAGCACAGTAAAAAAAGAATACATGCACAGACAGAGGACTACAGAAACAGGAACAGAAAAAAGAATAAAGGCCTTTGTGTTCAAGTACATACTGAAATAAACTCTATTTACCTCAGTAAAACTCTTGTACAGACCCGGCAGATGCCCCACAGCATGGCTGGGTAAACTCAATCCAATGGGGAAACATTAGGAGTTTCTTGTACATAAAATGTGGCTTCAGGGAGATGTAGCTCACAAGCATGTAGGGATTTTTTAAAGCACAAATTTGCTTTTAATTCTTTTTTCTATGCTGGTGTGGATCAAACAGGAGAATTTTGTAGCCATGGAAAAGTTTTGTTTTTTTAAAAAAAAAAGAAGCATTGATATGAAAAGAGTCCAGAGGAGGCTATGAAGATGATGAAGGGCCTGGAGCATCTCCCCTATGAGGAAAGGCTGAGTGAGCTGGGGCTGTTCAGCCTTGAGAAAAGAAGACTAAAGGGGGAATCTTATTAATGTTTATAATGCAGGGGGAAATGGCCAGCCCCTTTTCAGTGGTCTGTGGGGACAAGACAAGGGCCAATGGCTGCAAGTTGGAGCATAGGAGTTCCACACCAACATGGGGAAGAACTTTTACCCAGTGAGGGTGAGGGAGTCCTGGGACAGGCTGCCCAGGGGGTGTGGAGTCTCCTTCTCTGGAGAGATTCCAGACCCATCTGGATGCCTCCCTGTACAATATGAGCTGGGGAGCTGCTTTGGCAGGTGGGTTGGACCCGATGATCTCTGGAGGTCCCTTCCAACCCCTATGATTGGGTGATTCTGTGAATAATGTGTAAGAGTTTCCTCTCTGATGCTCACCTTCTGCAACTGAGAGAATATTTGCTCCCGTATCCGCTTTTTCTCTTGCTCAGCTCTCTCCCGAAGTTTGTCCCTGGCTCGTGCAATTTCAGTTTTGGTTTCCTCTCGTGCCCTCTGGTAGTCTTGGAGCAACAGTTCAATGTCTGAAGGATGCTGAACGCTTCTTCTTTTTGGTTCTTGGACTCTGTAAGTGGGGGAAAATGCACATAATTCCTTGAAATCAGGTCACCTCACAAACTACCATGAGAAAATAATCTTTCAACATGGAACAGAAAAATTTGCCAGAAAACCAGTGAAACATCACCACATTAACATCCCAGTAGTTCCTCTCTGCTCCCTAAAGCCTGTGTGGACATGAACCTTGGAAAATTAATCAGATTGCAAGTCCAGGTTTACCTCTGAGATGAAGTGATTCTAAGTCAGCTCACCCTATGATCCAAGGCTACTGCTTTGTCATATCACCACAGAATAATTGTGTTGGGAAAACTGCTGTCTCCTCACTTGCCACAAAGGAAGCAGAAGTGATTTAGGGGATATGGTGGGGGAATGCGAAATTCTAAATGGTGAAGGGTTGCATAACTTTTGTGATACTCCAATGAAATACTTGTCTGTCCCCATATATCATACACATAAAATGAATTAGGCCCCCATTGTGGACTGCAATAAACTAGATAAGAGGATTCTAATGAATGTTTTCTAAAACAAGGCACACATTTTTTCTCAAAGCGCATTCTTACCCCAAAGTTTAACACTTCTGCATTAAGAATTCTGCTGCCTGTGAAGCCTCAGATGTCAGTAAGAACCATTACTGTGCACGCAGTACACAACAGGCCAAAAGACAGTTTTCCACTGCTCTACCTGGTATTTTCCACCACATCTCTTCTCAGCTGTTGCAGGTATTCTCGGCGTCTGCTGGGAAGATCTAGATCCCTCTGGCTTGCATCCAGTGTCTGCAACAGGCTCAAATGCTTTTGAGGACTCAGACTTCGGCTTCTTTGGTACCTTTGCAGTCTTTTTTCTCTTTCCTTTCTTAAAGTTTCAATAGTTCTCATGTGTCTGTCAGGGAAACACGATCAGAGCAAAAGAATACACCCACCCTGCAGTTAAGTTTTCTGATTTTTTAAAAAACAAATATTAGGGACCTTAGTAATGTAAAATTTATAGGAATATAATACTACAGACTCCCCTTGCAGATGGCCCTTTGGCCACGTGCTGACAGATGATAACAGAAATTCTGAGACGCCGCTGTGTAAGAAATGCATAATAGGGTCTTGGTTACCGCTTATAATGGCTGAGAAGCAAACAGGATGGAGACTGACATAGCTGCCCCTAAATAATTTAGTTACAACAGCTTCCTAAACCAAGTTCTACAATCCCACTGCAAGAATCTAGGACCTTGATTTCATCATAATTTATTTTGTATATTTGTGGGTTTTTAAAATTTGCTTTTGCTGATTAACACATCAGCATTCATTCCCACAAGCATGAATGAGATGTTCCCATAAATAGGATTTATCAATTATTTTTATGTTGCAATAAATCAATGAAATGTATTCCTATGATCACTCCAATAGCTGCTAGAAATTTTAAGAGCGACATGACAACAGATTGGATTTACACTGAATCTTTTACTTTTTGCCTCAAATGCAGCCTTGTGAAAAGAAGACTGAGAGGGGATCTGATTGATGTTTATAAATATCTGAAGTGTGGGACACAGGAGGAAATGGCCAGCCCCTTTTCATTATCTGTGGGGACAGGACAAAGGGCAATGGCTGCAAGTTGGAGCACACGAAGTTCCGCACCAACATGTGGAAGTACTTTTCCCCAGTGAGGGTGAGGGAGCCCTGGGACAGGCTGCCCAGGGGGGTGTGGAGTCTCCTTCTCTGGAGAGATTCAAGACCCATCTGGACCCTGACCTGTGTGACCTGCCCTAGGGAGCTGCTTTTGGACTCGATCTCTTCCAACCCCTACGATTCTGTGATTCTTAACTGTATTTAAAATAAACTTAATACTATTTCTCTTCAGATATATTTGACTCAGCACGACTAAATGATTAAGTGCTCATTATTAATTGTTATTTATGCTATACAAAGCATATCCAAAATACTTAATACTTTAAGTCCTTTAAGCAACTTACCTTTCATAAAGCTGCTGCTTCACTGGAATCGCCACCGGCTCATCTGCAGTTCCGCTCTGAAGGACCCTCAGCAGGGCGTCTGTTTCCCCGATGCCATAATTGAGCTTTGCTTCGGTCAGTTCCACAGTGAGGGGATGCTGATGCAGATCCAGTTGAATGCCAGACATAATCTGAGCGCGCTCCCGCTGAAGTCTCTCAATCTCTCTGCTCCTGTTGTCATGAAGCTGTGATTTCCCTTCCATTTCTGTCAGTTGTGCACTTCTAGGTTTCTTTTCTGCCTGGCTTCGGAAGTCAGTCACCCTGCCACTCAAGCTGAGTAAGGAAGGAGGAGAGCTGCCCTTAACACCACACCAGTTGCTGAATTTATTGTGTACAGGTAAGTCACGGAGACTGTAGCTCCGAGGCCTGTAGGGCTTTGCAAAAGCAGTATTCTTGCTGAGAGGAATTTCGGTGTCACACTCACTTTCAGTCACAGGATCTGAGTTGTCGTCTTGGAAGGAAGTTTGCAGATCACTCACATCTGAGGGCAGGGGAGGGCTGTTGTTTTCATTCTTCCAGAAGAAATCATGAAACTGTAGAGAAGATGCTTCTACCAGAGGTTCTGAGGGCATGCCAGCATTTGTCTTACTTGAACAAGTGGTGCTAATTTTTTGATTAAAAAGTAAGCCAGCACTTAGAGGTGAGTAGCTATGAATCAAAGCAGTATCAGAACTACCAACATATTTTTCATGCCCGATTTCAGTGGAAGAACCTTTTCCTCCCCTTGTGACATACACACAATGAAGTGAACTTGCCAGTGGACCGCGGTCTCCAATATCACCTGTTAAAATTTCCCTGTGGCCCGACACCTCCAACATACTACTAGAGTGATACAGCCGCTTTGCACAAATGGTAGTGTGGGTGTCAACCATGAGTCTATGCTGTTGTTCCAAGTCTTTTGAACCACCCTGTCCTAAAAGCTCTTTGGCTGCTTTCTTATCTGAGAAACTTCCAGATTTCCTTCTTATGCCCTTATGTTCTCTAGAAGCACTCGATTCACTGTCCGTTTCCGTCTGTGAAAAGTTGTCCACGTGAGGTTGCATGCTGGACCACGGGCCTGCCCTCTGCTTTCTCTGGTTGTGAAGGGGGCTTGAAGCATTGCTGGAATATCCAAGGCGTTCCTTAGTAGGGCAGCCAAACTTGCTGAAAGCAGCCTGGCTACTGGGACTAGCACTAAGAGTAAGAATAGGTGAAGAGGCCCTATCAACTAGCAGGGTGTTTTTGTAACAAAATTTTCTTTCTGCTGGAACTTCCAGTTCATTGGCACTTCTGTTATCCTGAGAATAAGATGCTGGAGACTGAGAGGTGCTATTAGTAGGACTGCTAACTACAGTGCATGAAGAACCATCTTGCCCTGAACTTAGGGAAGATGATGTGACAGATGAAACACTGGTACAAGCAAAAGCAACATTCTGCTGGGCATTCAAGGATGGTTTTTGAAAATCTGAGATGGGAGTGGAGATTCTGCGTAAAAGAGGCAGACGCATAAAGGAGTCTTCCAAAATGCTGTCAAGACTGTCATGGAAGTCAGGATTGCCCAGATTCCTCATTCCTGTTTGTTCTTGTGTCCTTTCTCCAAGGAAGAGTGTTTCCTTTTTCTTTTGGGGAATCTTTACTGCTGCATCTACATCTGTTCCTTTCCAGTCAACATTTACTGCCTGAGCTGCCCTCGATTCATTTTCCATTTTTGCCTCCTCTTGTTTTTCTCCACATTTGCCTTGAAGTTCTTCCAAAATCTCAGTCTGAGTGGCTACATCTGCTGTAGTCTGAGTACAGCTATCTGATCTATCAGCCTTTACAACCTCTTCAATTCCTCTTTGGTTGATTTTGGCATTGTGTTCATTATCTATAATACTTTGTTGGGAGAGGTTTCCCAACAGCTCAGAAGTGTTCTGAAGAAGCTGTGACAGATGCATGGACAGATTCTGCATGCTTGTCCATGAAGACGGTTGACAAAATACATCTCTGTTTGTTTCCTGCTTTCTTGCAGAAACATCTGTATAGCTCCTCTGATGTCTTCTCTGCCTTTTACACCTTCCAGTAGCTGCTGTTTGTGTTCCCTGCTCACATGTAATCCCTGGTATTTTTTTGGAAGACCTTTCAGACTCAGAAGGATATAATAGTACAATTTCATCGACCTGCACTGAAGAGTTGCCAGGTTGCACAGAAGGATTCTCATGTTCAGCAGTGTGATTTTCCAGATTAGTTTCCACTGTTTCCCCGGATAGGTCGCTATGCTGCTTGGTACCATCACTTGAGTATGCAGACTGAAAGTCTTGTCTGACATTGTCCCATCCTTGAAGACCTTCAATGCTGCTTAAAGTGCTTGATAAAACTTTTGCTGTAGCATATGAACTGAGATGAGAATGAAAAGGAGAATTGTGGGAATTCAATCCATTGTCTACACTAGAACATCTCATAACTTTGCGATTTTCCAGGTTTAAAGGGATTTGATTGCAAGAGACATCACTTGCACTTCCAAAAACATACTGTTTCCAACCTATCTTGCACGATCCATCTTGTTGCCATGGATGAATATATGGGTTGATATCACTTGAGCTAAAGTGCATTACATCTTTATTGTCTTGCAAAAGTAAATCTGAATCTGGCTGGTATCCAGCTTCTTCAGCTTTCCCTTCACTACACTGAGCTACAGAACTGCTCTTTGAATGGACATTTGCTTCTGCACTCACAGAACTGTGAGCTGCGTGCAGTGCAGATGATGGAGATTGAGTAGTACAGTCCTTTAAAGACTGGCTGCTTTGGGTTCTTGCTTCAAAATTTTCAAAGTTTTTGGGATCACAGTTTGCAAGCTTCTTAGTTTGTGCCATTCTTTGCTGAAATCTTGGTTTAAATTTAACCTGTAGAAAGTTCTTCGATTCCTGCTTTGAGAAACTTTCTATTCCACGAAGATCATCTTCAGTTGGGGATGGAGGCTCTACACTCATATTTAAATCTTGCAGCGATTTAGATGCAGAATATAACAAAGGATCTGCCTTAGATGAAGCTTCCCAAGTACATTCTGTGTCAGAGAAGACAGCAATAGCTGGGGCTGATAGCCTGTGACTTTGCAAATAAGGTCTCTGTTCACTTTGTTTACAGCTGTTCATATTCCGTGTAGTAGAATATGATCTTTTGCTCCTGAATTCCATCAATTTGGATTCTTGAGGAGACAAATCATAGCTTTCTGGTAAAAACTTTATGGAGGTACTTTCATTATTCCTTACAGAAAACTTTTGTCTTTCTGATTTCAGAGTCTTATTCCTCATTATAGCATCTCCTGTTGTTGAACAGTTGTCTGCATCAGCATGGGTATCAAGGCTTGAACCTGTACTATTTCTGCCTAGTAAAATCTCTTTTCTATCATCTGTATTCATTCTATCTGGCACCCACTCAACCTGGTCACCTGTAGGCGCACACTGACAATTATCTTGCAGACGTGCAGGGTTTTCTTCAAGACCCAAGGCAGTGTGATACAGTTGCCCAGAATCAGTGCTTCTGCTGTATGTGGGATAAATTGGACTATATGAAATGCAGGTGCCTTCAGCATCTACATCAACATCTCCTGGATACAGGTTTTCCAACACTGTAATATCTGAGCCTATTAATTCACCTGCAGAACCTGAGAATACATCCATCTGCTTGTCAACAGGTTCTCTACTTATTGTTTTTCTCTGCTCTCTCCTTACCATGGAATGTCCAGCCTCAGTATCTGAATGCAGGTCTTCCTCATTTCTGTTCAGTATTTTTCTCATTTGTAGATCTTTAACAAGAATTGCCTTTCCAGTATCCCAAAAAGGTAACGATGGTAATAAAAAAGAATTATCATTTAGGACTCTCTCCATACGTTCTGTGCAAGCTTCTTGTGGTGGAAATTTACCCCACTGGTGTTGATCAAATTTTATATCATTGTCAAATTTTTGATGCTTATTTGGATATACAGGTTCTCCACCCACAGCAGAATCTTCATATGATGTCGAGTCCATGTCTGATACTGGACAATGCCTATTTTCTTTCGCAAGTGAAAGTAAAATACTTCCCGAAGCATGTATCGGCTCATCGAACACCACAGCCTTGTCAGACTGAGTATCTTGTATTTGCAAAGCAGCAAATGGAAAATGTTTCAATATGTTTGTATGTGAAATATCATAAGTGCCTGTTTCACCGTGGCCCGTATCTGCAGTTGAAGATTCTGAAAATGGTGTTAAGGATGGGTGAGCGACGCTTGCAAATGCTTGGGGAAAATCTTCTTTGGCAGAGCACACATCTGCACAGCTGAAGGGCACTTGCTCAGCCAAAACAGCACCCTGAAATGAGTCCTCTAGCTGACCAAGTATTAGAGGTTTGGAGTCATCAGGTAAACCAGAAGCATGAAAAGCACTGAAGTTCTTTGAGCTCTGAAATGGTGTATCAGTTGGAGTATCTTCTGCAAAGTAGGATGGAAGAGACTTTAATTCTTTACTGCCAGCCTGTCCGTGGCTCTGAAAGGTAAGTGAGCCCAACTCTGGTACAGTCACATTAGAACTGTTGCTGTAGTGTTCTGGGTACTCATGAGTTGTATTTTCTTTTACGTCATTGCAATTCTGGAAAGAACCTTGAATTATTTTCACCTTTTGATCTGTTCCTGTAACTTTTTCAGGCAGTTTATTATTCTGTGCATGTACGGCCTCTGCAACTGCAGAGTTACTTTTACTTTCACCTCCTTTTTGAGAAACATCAGAAGAAGTTACAGGTGCACTTAAATCAGCTGATTCACTTTCAAAGTACTTTGTTTCTTCAGAGACAACTGCATTGCTTTTACCTTTGTCTCCATTGCTGGCAAGCACAACATCTGCAGGCATTGCTGGACAATTTAGAAGCTCAAGAGAACATTCAGAAGTGCCCAGGTTTCTATAATAATTTAGAAACTCATTACAATAATGTGGATATTCCCATGGTGACTTGCTCAGGCCTTCTGAAAGGGCTGAAGTGTTCTCAGAAACAGCGCTGCCTGTTTGGTCTGCACAGCACTCCTCAGAAGTCTCATGGCCCTGATTTTCTCGGGGCTCATGCTGATACCCAGCCCTACTAGGAAACTCTGCATTTTCATTTTTACTGTTTGATGTAGTATATCTAGTGCTGAAAATTTTCTCCTTCTCATCAAGCTGTGATAAACTCCCAGAGCGAAATACTTTCTGAGCTGTATCAATGTTGTGAAACATTTCTTGTGAAGAGATTTCTAGTAAAGAATGTATTTTTTCCATTCCTGTACCTTCCATCACCTCTCTCTCTGAAGAAGCAAGCAGGTTTGATTTCTCCAAGAGCAGTGAATCAGGCACAGTTGTACCCTTTTCCTCTTGAGCTGTATCTTCCATGGAATTAAGGTAGCCTTTTGATAGTTTATTAACCATTAAATTCACACCGTGTTCTTCATGAGCTTTGTTAACATCAGGAATCATATCTTCAGAAGAATCTGATTTTTCCAAGGAAGGTGAGTTTACGTTGGCCGCTTGCTGAAGTACTACAGTTTCAGACTCAGGACTGCCAGTGCTGTAGGGAGTGGAAGAGCTGTTCTCATTCACAGGTTGCCCCGCTATGGCATAATCAGGTGCACTGTTACACACAAAGGTTTCTTCATCCTGCCCGTCCTGTGTGGTCCTGGTTTGCAGAAAAGCTACATTCTTACTTTGCATCTTTCCAGAAAGATACTTATCTTCTCCCATTTTGTTGTCAGTTGCACCAACAGAGACCATGCTCTCCATTAATGTTTCATAGTAAGGCAGAACAGCTCCGGTTCCAGGATTGCTGTTAGAGGGTTTTGTATGTCCTTTCAATGCAGTGGGAACATCTTGAACAAGGTGTGAATCGTCACTCATGCCAAGATATAAAAGGTGATTTACAGGCTGCCATGAGGAGTCTTTTTGTGAACCTTCTTGGGTTTTTTCAGTAGACTTTAGTGTTGCTGCTGGATTTTGCTGTTTGCTGGTATCTTCATTATTTTTAGAAAAGCTGGTAGACACCCACTGGTTTTCTCTTAAGATTTCATTTAATTTTCTGTCATCGTGTGTCACTTGGAAGCGGTCTTTGTTTTCAGGGAACAGCTCATTCAGGTTTTGTAAAATGATCAATTCTACCTCCTCTGTGCTTTCTATAAACATCTCCTTTTCTTTGTCTGGTTTGGCCATTTCCACTAGATTCGCCAAGTGCACTTTCTCCTTCTCAACTCCAAAGCCTGCTGGACCCAACTCACATGTATCAGGCCTTTTTCTAACAGTACTTGCAGTCAAGCTTTCTGGAGTGCCATGCTGAGGACACTGCATAGAGCAGCTCATGTACGTATGGCTGTCCTCTTTCATGTGCAGACTTTTCAATTCTTGGTCAATTATATACTGGCCAATAGCGGTACTATCATCAGCTGAATATTCGTATGCATCAGTATCTTCCATGACTGCATTTCTTGTGTCTGTAACAGAGTACACCAAGCCACCATCTTCACTCATTTCAGTAGCATCGGGGTATATCGAATCATCTTCTAGCAATATATTCTGCTCTAGTCCTGAAGCTGTCAGGTATCTTTCAGGGATCTTAAACGGACTTAAAGTTTCCTCTTTGTCACCTCCATCACAATACATCTGATGTAGAGCTGGAGACTCTTCAGGAAATAAAACATCTTCGTCTCTGTGTATGACTTCTTGCCTTGTCAGTCCCTCAGCATTGGTCATGCTAATTTGTTCTTCACTCCCAGTGACTTCACATTCATTAACCTCATCTTGCTGGGCCAAACAGCTCAGTACACAATGTTCAGTTAAAGTGCTAGAATTCACCTGTTGTTTGTTTTCAGATTCTGCTGAAATGTTCCCCTGCCTCCTTGTGAGTACTGTTGCAGCTACATCCTCTGTGTTAAACACAGTTTCTATTGTTCTGTTCATCTGTAAAAGCCCCTCACAAGTATCAAGGAAGCCCACAGTATTCTGAATAATATCTGTTGTGTGGGAACACACAGCTGAAGGAGTGGTATGTGGAGCAACCAAAAGCTCCAATGAATAAATTCCTATTTCTATTTTCTCACTTTTTTCTTTTTGGCAAAAGCTGCTTGTTTCAAGTTGGCTGCCAGAATGCCTGAGGACTTTTGATTCCTGAGGGTGTTCTACTCCAGTGCTGGCTACCTGCAGTTCATCTTTCTCCACCTCTTCATGTGTCAGGCGCAGATTTGTATAAAACTCATCCTGAACTCCACAAGCTTCAGCATCAGTGAGTTTCTTCAGATTCTGAGACAGACGAATGCCTTTAAAATCCTCTTCACTCCTGCCTTCGGTTCCACTTTGGACTTTGACTACTTGGTAGTCAAGTAAACTTTCGTTCTCTCTGGGTTCAAATTCCAATGCATGGTTTTCCAAATTGATTGCACTATTGATTAATTTTGTTGTTTCTTCATCACTGTTTGCTTTTGTATCCTGATCAGGAACCATAGTTTCTTCTGGATCGGTTTCTGGGTTTCTTAAAAACTTTGATTCTTCATTTATATATGGACTGTCCTCTTGAGAAAGACTAGCTGATCTATTTGTGCTGTATTCAGTTCTTTCTAACTCTGAGTTTACACCATCTTCATCAAGCAAGATATCCTCTGTGCAATCACTTTCAAAAAAGGCTTCTTTCTCTTCTCTTGATTCAAGTAAAGCTATATCCTCTGCTTCTTTTTCCAAGAGAATGGTTGCATCAGCTTCCACAGAAGCATCAGTCATCTTATGTGTACAGTTTCTCTGCCCTGTTGAAGAGCATGTTGTGCAAAGGCAGCCAGAACATACATCAGTGGCACTGACTTCCACGGTAAGATTAGATGTGGCATCACAATCTCCTTGCACTATTGTGACATGCTCCAATAGTTTATCATAATTTTCAGTCTCAGATGCACTTTGAAAAAGATTAGCTTTTGTTGAAGCTTTGTAAAATACACTTGAATTGGATTCTGGGAGAAAACCAGTAGTACTCTCAGAATTAGCAGCAGGGAAGGACTCTTTGTCTTTCCCATTTACATTCACCATGAGATAACTTAATTCATTTACCACTAAGTTTTCATATTTGGATGAAAATGCTTTCTGAACTACAGACTGAGAATTCAAGACATTGTGTTCTTTGCTTTCACTGCTTTCTTCCCTTACATTATCAGTGCATAACGTAGAATTTTCTGAAATTTGTTGGGATAAGCAACTCGCCTGACTGTCTGGTAGAGCACATTCATGGGGATAATTTTCTGAAGCAGGTTTGCTTTTGAATTCATAATGATTAAGTGAAGACAAGTCTTCATCCTTTGGTTCACATTCCTCATTGTCTCTGAATGAAGGCACCTCTGCCAAGCTATCTGTGCTTGTTTCCATACAAATAATCTCTTTCTGGGACATCTCTATTGGTGTCGCAGATTGGTTGTAACTTGCACTGTGAGCAACAACTAAAGGGTTACATTGATACGTTGTCTTCTGGGAGGAGAAATCTGTCTCTGTTGTCACTTCTTCTGCAGATGTGTGTTCATAATCTGTTTCTTGCATTGTTTCCAAATTACTCTCCCCGGATGTGAGGAGACCTGCTGTAACAGCTGACTCTGCTCCCCGGCCAGCTGATGTCTGAAGCTTGTAACTGTTTACTAGGGAGCAGTTCTTATTTAAGTCACTGAGAAAGAAACCTTCATCGCCACATGTTGGTGTTTCCCTTCTTGGAAAAAGCTGCCTGTGGTTTCCAAATTGGATTTGTTTTACTGCACATGTCTCTGTTGAGGTCATATTATGAGCGAGTCCTGGAGAACATTCAGCACCAGATGCACTGACAGATGCACTTCCACTGCCTGAATCTCTCATACTTGATTTTGCCATCAAGTTACTGTACTCAGCATCGAGGTCATCTTCTTCAAAACTTCTGAAGAAATCATCTTCTAAATCTGTATCTACACAGCCATTTCTCTGCTTCAAAATGTGCATAGGCAACACAGAAATAAAAGGTGTTTTTTTCTGACTGTGATCTTTAGGTAGCTCTGGATAAGCTGAGGGGAGAGGATCCTCCTCTTTCCTAGGTACAAGTGACAAGCAGTCTGCAGTGGAGGTGTCTTCCAAACAGCTGAATGTTTGTGTGCTTTCAGTGGCAGACCTAGAAGTAGATAATTCATTCAGTTGTTCTTGTTCAGGATGATTTGACCTTGAATGTTTATAATAAACATGCTTTGCTGAAATAGGAACAAAAGAGGAACTTGGTCCTACTGAGCTAACAAACGAGGACATTTCATCTTGAGATCCCAAAGAAGAATTTTCATTAGAGTCTGTCCATCCCTTAAGAATCTTATTTAATGATCCACTTTCAGAAACTCTGCTTGAAGTTGTTGTTTCAGGTAAAGGTACTTCTGATGTGTCAGAGGAGAAAACTGTGTTCATGTCATTTATACGACGTGATAAATGAGTAATGCTGTGTATCTGCTTAGAGCCAGAAACAAAAGAAACTTCAGCAGCTGACTGCTTTAGATCATCTTTCTTCAGCCAAAGGTCTGGTTTGGCCAAAGAGCACAGATGAGCTTCCTGAATTTCCAAATTTTCATGGGAAGAAGGTGCTATTATTCTGGGGTTGCTGATACCAACCTTTGAGTCACGGGAAGACCAAGTATCAGTAATAAGCAAAGGATTTCCACTTGTGTGATACAGTCTTCTATTAAGACACCTTCCTTGTTCTGCAAGAGAGACTTTTGTCCCCTTTAGCAGCTGCTTGTAAGCATTACTGGAAGCAGGCTGTGGTTTAGTGTCCAAATAAAAGGAACTACTCAGCTTCAGATCATAAGTTGTCTCTTCTGTATCTCTGTCACAGGTCTTGGAATCATGGTCTTCCTCAGTCTGTACAGGTGGTGATCTCGGAATTTGTAACTTCCAAAAAACTTCTGCAGGCACTTCATCAGATGAATCAGATTTGGATTCTTCTACCAGATCTTCTGCTGGCATCTCTTCTCCATCAGCTAAGCTGTCCAGAGAAAAGCTTCTTTCAGGTTTTCCCAGCCTCCTACAAGATGTCACCAAAGATGAAATGTGGTGATCAGTTCTGCTTGTGTAAAGCTTACCTGGCTCACGGTGAGCCTTTGATTTGTGTAATCGGCTTTTATTTTGCTTTTTGGCTTTATTTTCCTTTTCTACCAGAGAGTCTTGTGACATTTGACTGTCATCACTCTCAGAATCTTCTGGGTTGGCAAGACATTTATTTCTGTCCAAATCTTCTTGTTTCAGTTTCTCTGTGAAAGCTTTTGCATAAGCACAGGAGAGAGAATCTACAGAATAGGAACTGTCAGTATCGGAAATCTCATTTTCGTCATCCTCTTGCCAGTTCCCCAGCACATCTGTGGCTGTTATGGACACACCAGCACTAAGCATCTCAGCACTGTGCCACCTTTTTTCAATATAAGAGAGCGGTGCCTGTGTGTTCATCTTAGTGAGATTTCCTACTGATGTTGCCACCATCAGAGATTCTTGCTGTTCCACTGATGGTTTCTCATGACTTGACAAGGCTGCATTTGGAGCTCTCTTCCAGTTCTTGGCTGTTTGGTTGAGATGTGCTGGTGGTAGGTTTCCACACACAGTTTTCTTAATTTCTTTAGAAAAGTTTTCTGGAGAAGACCTGTGGCCTTTCCTCTTGACATCCATTCTAGTCTTTTTATTGGATACCTGAGCTTGATTTTGTTCTAGATTGCTACTTGCAGGCTGACTTAAATCTCCTAGCACCTTTGCTTTTGTCATTCTTGTTCCTGTAATAAAGGTTTCAGGCTCACCTTTCTCCTTAAAAAGATCAGGAGAGGAGTCTTTAGAGGTCTGGTCGTGAGATACAGCTTGACCTTGGTTGTCATACAACATTTCAATTTTTTGATTGTTTTTATTCATATAAGCCATGAAAGCTGAATCATTAGAGCCGCCTTCTGCTCCTTTTTTATTTCCAAAAGATGATGTCTTTTGTTTTTCAGTTAGCTGCCTCTGGACTGAAAAGGAGATCCCTTTTTCATCATTAAGGACATCGCCCCCAGAAACATCTTTACTTCTTCTGTAAAGATACTCTACTGATGACAACCTCCCTGTTGTACTGCCTTCACAGCATTGATCAATATTTGATGAGGTAGATAACTTTGAGATAGTCTCTCTCTTCCACAAACAGCTGTGGAAATAAAGAAGAAATAAAGCCCAGTCCTTGGTTGAATAATGTACTTAGCAATGCTTCAACATCAATAATCTCTTGTAGTTAAGAGTAACAATACATGAAGCAACAAGTTTGCCATTCAAAAGTAAATTCTAGAAGAGAATAAAATTTTAAAAATATTTGTCTGGCTTAGTCTCCTAGTTATCCTGAAATACGTTCTGCATCACAAAGGAATATATTAACACTATGAGGTTGTTTCAATATATTGAAAAACATTCTGGATTATAGGTGGTTGCTGAAAATACCTCAAATTTCCATAATTTTGAAAGTGCAGAGGAATTGGCAGAAGTTAACTTACCCGGCTACCTGGGGCAGATGGGGATTACAGAGCAAATGCTCCCTGTGCTGCAAGGAACTTGAACCCAATGACTTCCTTCTCTTTTGCAACTGGTGATCCGAAGAGGGACATACAGCAATATTGTCGTTTAGGACTTGGGATTGTTTCACACACTCTTCACTGAGCCAGCAGCTAGCTTCCAGCTGCCTTAGGTTTTGCTTGGCTTCCAATAGCTTCTGCTTTTTGACTATCCTTTCCAGCTGGAATTTAACTTTCTTCCGTTTTATGTTTCTTTCTGCCTTTTTTAAGGAGTGTCTCCGCAAAAGCTCCAGCTGCACCAGTCTCTTCTTGTTCTGCTGTAGTAGGGAAGGGCAGATTTCCAGGCCAATGGTACTCTGCACCTCAGCCTCTGCACACAGTGTAGACTCTGTTTGCACTGCAAACTCCCTCTGCCGTTGATGAAGGGCAGCCAGCCGTTTATTCTCATTTATGAGCCACTGCTGGTCTGTTAAAGAAACAAGGATTGAAAGAAAGTAGAAAAAAAAGTAGGAATAACATCATTAGCTACTATCTTGTTTGTTAATTTAATCAGCCTCCAGTGGTCATTTGAGAGCCTAATTTCTATGCACATAAAGCACAATCTTAACAAACCATTTAGAGAAAAATGTACCATTGCAGTACCTCCCTCAGTAAGTGAAAGCCTCTTCACTGGGATATGGACTCAGGTAACAACAATGTTAAGGTATAAGCAGGGGCATAGCTGATACAGCTAAGGAGAGTGGTGGATAAGACTTTGTTTGTAAGCAAAAAGTATAATGCATTCCAATTTCTCCAAGATTACACTCAAACACCACCTCAATTTTGTTAAGATAAAATGGAAGCTTTAAAAGGCCTGAGTTAATTCTGTGCACTTTTCAGACAATAAGGGATATATTCAACTTAGTGAAGTATGACCTCGTTAACTTTTCACTGTGAAACACGCTTCTGCTTTAATTACTCTGTGTGAGCTTTATATTTGTTTATTCTAAACAGAGCCTCTGCATTAATGCAGCAAACAGAATTCCATGCACGTGCTAACGAGCCTTCGGCTAATAAAGTCCTATGCTCACTTCTGCAATCTTAAAATGTCACTGACTTCTCATCACAGCATTTCAGTGTTTTATAACTGTTCTAAACCAAACATTTCCCCTTGTGCCTTTTGCTCCTTAACGTGACTGAACCAACAAAATCCACCTACAAAGTATTTTCTCTCGCTGGGTATTTTTCCTAATACCCAGTTGAAAACTCCCCTGGTGCAACTTGAGGCCATTTTCTCTTGTCCTGTTGCTAGTTACTTCCGAGAAGAGACCAATTCCCACCTCATCACCACCTCCTTTAAGGTAGTTGTAGAGAGCTATAAGGTCTCCTCTTAGCCTCCTCCAGACTAGCCAGTTCCTTCAGCCACTCCTCATAAAACTTGTTCTCTAGAACCTTCACCACCTTGATAAGAATCAATTCATCATTGTGAGGAGGCTCACCACAAGATGGGAATCATACTGATAACGCACTGATGTTTCTAGTAGTTGCTAGGTTGTTGCAGTCTCTACACTAAATCAACGACTTTTCAGCTTCTCACACCCTGCCAGGTGCCTGGGGTTAAAGCATGACATTTATTAGGAATTGAGAGGCATTTCAATCTGATGTCATGAATGAGGGCTACCGGTGGGCTACAGCTGGGTTGCAAGAGGGGAATTTTAGACTGTGGAAGTAGGCAAGAAGTCATTAGTGCACAGGAATTGTCAGCATCACTTGCCTGGTAACTACCAATCTGGTTGAACATACTACATTAGTGATCCCTACCACAATGAGTCTCCTGCCCTGCTATGTCGGCAGCTCCATACAAAGCAGATGCACAGAACCAGGAATCCTAACTCTGTGGTTACTCTATGGATAAAAAAGGAAGCCTTTTAGTAGTTAGTTAATTTTTCTTAGTAAGTTTTTTTAACTTTCACATAGGATGTTTTTTTTCTCAACTCTCTATTTCCAGATCTGTCCTCATTAGTGTGTTTCTAGCAAGCAGAATATTTGGCAGATAAAAGTTTCCTGCAACAGAGCTGCAAGCTCTAAGTTGCTAATTAATCTCTTCTCACAAACTTGCCTGTGTCAGGAGCTGAGGTACAGAGGGTGCAGACAAGGTGAGCTTTGGAGGGTTGCCAAGTGAAGAATAATATTTGGCCAGTAAAAGCTACCTGCCTGGCTAAGCTCCACATGAACACAGAAGAAAACGCAGAACTAGATGGAAGAGAGCCATGAAATAGAGATATTTTGGGGGAAGTATCCTGGTTTTCTGTACTATCTACATAGCTGAAGTCCATTTCTGCTACACCTCTCACTACAATTTCTTTTTAATCTCTTCATTGTGGCTGGCATAATTAAGATAGCAGACTGCATCAGTTTGGATCTGAGAAGCTTCCAAAAATTCACACAAGTTTTCTTCTTCCAGGAACCAATAGGAGGTTTTGCCAAGTGGGAACAGTGCCTTTGACATAGGCATACTTGGCTTATTGAGAAACATGGATCAAAATCATTCAATAGAAGGCAAACTAGAGAACACTGTTACCACCTAAGATGAGTGTTCAAAAAGGATCAAAGTGTTTCCAAATCATACTATAAACTCATTAGCAGTCAAGTCCAACCCTAAGAAGACTTTCATCTTATATTTAATCTTAATTTGTTGCCCTTCTGTTTCTATCACTGAATAGCTTCATAGAGGTTTCTTCAGACTTTAAAAGGGTGGGGACACTTAGAAAAAAAAGCCACTGAAGTTCTTTCCTTTAACTGGGTCTGGGATTTTATCTCTGAACTTCAGTGTAACACCAACTTCCCAGATACGTTTTCTTTGTTTGACCCATTTTCTTATGCCACAGCCCTATTTTTCCTAATGAGTGAAATTCTATAAAAATATGTGAAAATGGTCTATACTGTTACAGGTGACCTCATCCATGAAACGTGTACAGAGTACCTCAACCAACACACGTGGTTATTTCAGAAGTGCTGCCTGGTTCCTATCACATCCTGTACGAGCAGTTTTCCCTGAGAGCTTACAGTAGGAACTACCCCAGCGATCTCAATTTCAATCTCCCAGAACTACTCATTGGGTGAAGCACAGGTATATCACAAGAGAAACTTTGAAAGCACCAGCAGGTTCAGCCTACACTGCAATATGGCAGAGCTGCCTTATCGGTATGAGCAGAGCAAAGCTGCAGGGAGGCAGGATGGGGTACAGCCTGGATACAGGAGGCTCAGTGCTACTGGGGAGCAGCATGATGGTGTCCCTCTCCCAGCAGTGACCTGCAGACCTAATTAAACAGTGCACTTTAGTCCTGTTCAAGCTTAATAATTGGCCTGAAGGGAAAGGCAATTATAAAAATAACCTACTAATGAGTCATAAATAAAAGTTCCACACATAATATAAAGCATAGCTAGGACAAAACATCAAGAGGATGAAAGAATACAGTCATTGAAGGAAAGTGAGAGAAAGGAAAAGGCAGATACCTACTTTCTTGAATCTGCTGGTTGATTCGTGCTTGGTCATTTTCTAGTTCCCTCTCTGCTTTTATCTGTCCTCTCAGGATCTGCTGCTTTAAATCCTCAACATAGAGCTGCTGCCGTTGAATTTGTTTTCTGTGGAAAGCTTCCTGGTCTCTCAGTTTCTGCTTGTACTCTTCATGCACAGCATCTATTTCTCTGCTGTTAGAAACATCGACAGTGAATTTAAACCAGAAACACATACCAACCATTCGTAATAAAACCAATCATCTTACTAAAGACAGACAAAATTCAAGGTAACGTTCTATTCAATAAGGGTGGATTATGACACAACCTCGCGATGGCAAAGCAGCTGTGTAATCACAGAATCACAGGAGTTGGAAGGGACCTCCAGAGATCATCGGGTCCAACCCCCCTGCCAAAGCAGCTCCCCAGCTCATATGGCACAGGGAGGCGTCCAGATGGGTCTGGAATATCTCCAGAGAAGGAGACTCCACACCCCCTGGGCAGCCTGTCCCAGGGCTCCCTCACCCTCACTGGGGAAAAGTTCTTCCACATGTTGGTGCAGAACTTTCTGTGCTCCAACTTGAGGCCATCACCCCTTGCCCTGTCTCCACAGTCACTGAAAAGGGGCTGGCCATTTCCCCCTGCATCCCATACTTCAGATATTTATAAACATTAATAAGGTCCCCCCTTAGTCTTGTTTTCTCCAGGCTGAACAGTCCCAGCTCACTCAGCCTTTCCTCATAGGGGAGATGCTCCAGGCCCTTAATCATCTTTGTAGCCTCCTCTGGACTCTCTCCAGGAGATCCCTGTCTCTTTTATACCAGAGAGCCCAGAACTGGACACAACACTCCAGGTGGGGCCTGACCAGGGTAGAGCAGAGGGGGAGGATCACCTCCTTCACCCTGCTGGCCACACTGGTCCCAGCAGGCTACAATCCTGTAAGAATAACAAGTGCCAGCTAACATGAAAGCTCTTGTGATGAAGCAGAAAATATCATCACCAGAAAGATAACAGGAAAAAGATTTTTAAAAATGCTGTCACTTTTCATCGTAGATCTTCCAAAAATTAAATTGGGGGGGAAGATGACATTGTTTGCATTATAAAATTTTATAACCACTATATTTGTCATCTGGGTGCTTCAAACTGCTTCACAGAAATGACAAACATTCCCCTCTGCTTTCAGATCACAAACATCTAACCTAGAAAGCATAATGGGCATCGTTGAGATTCACACTGACAGTCTCTGGAAGTACCAAGGAAAGAACTTGATCACACTGATTTTCTGTTAGATGCAACAGCGGTATTAGGCTACTGCTTCTATATTTGGAGCAGAATTGTCATCAAAAAAGTGACTAACCTGTGAAAAAACTGCTTTACAGTGCTCTCCAAGATATTTAGTTCCTGACTGTGTGCCAATATTTTACACACACATGCACACACAGAACAACAATCAAAATAGTACCTATTCTTAGTGTGATCCATGATAATATTCCAAATAGGAATATATATGTCCTACCTGTCCCTGTTATGACCAGAAATTCTTAACATTAGTTATATTATATATAAAGGTGATATATCATCTTTACCTGTTGTTTTGTTTTTAAACACTCCATTATTATACATAACCTCAGTAAATTAAACCTTGATGTCTTGAAAAAAAATTTTAAAATATATTTTACTAATAAAGTAATTGATGTAGTCATTGTAATGACTTATACTTTTACAGAGAAGAAAGTTATCAAAACCCCAAAGATTCCCTGAAGATCAGAAGAAATTAAAAATATAATATCAAAGGGAATGCTTTGAAAACATCATGTTGTTTGTAAAGTCATTACCAATATAAGCTCACCTATAGGAAAAGAGCATTTGACCTTTGCTACAGAGAAATTAATTTGACATCTCTAATTAGAGTTTTGACATCTCTAATTAGAGCTGTAAGCATGTGTTCAAAGCAACCTTTTCTACCGCAACAATTTTGATTCTGTCAGCTAGATTAGCAGACAAAACAGATGAAAAAATGAAGTAGCCAAGGTCTAAAAATCTGCTGAAGTATCATTACATGGAACATGCATTTCACTTTGTTAAGAAGCCTTACTGCATAAAAGCCTTAAGGTTCCCAAGAAATGACAATATTACTGTGCCTCTCTCACCAACCTGAGGAAAACTGAATTCAGTTTGGTTTTAATGTTTACATAAACACAATGCTGGTGAGAATAACTGAAAGGGAACATCATCTGTTCAGCTGTCTGGCATGATCCAAGCAGAGTACAAACTTTTAGTCATCTGCTAAATGGTTTGTGTCTGTTTGGGACCCACAGGAACAAATTATAAGAACAGGCAGCTCCAAGATCTGTTTGTCCTTGGCTGGACTACAAAGATGCCAACAATCTGTGATTTGCAATCTTTCCCCTTTCAGATAAACTTTAATTGATCCTCAGGAAATAGGAGTAGGATGCCTCATTTCTCATTCAGCTGAAGTAGGCTGGAATTGATACTTCACTGCAGCACTGAAATGCTTGTGTGGCCATTACAAATCTCCATCTGTTCAGGTATTTGCGATGTCACCAACTGCTGGGAGACAAACCCAGAGGTTAAAGTTAGACCTGTTCACTAACAAAGAATCCCTTTTTGACCACAGTATTAAACCTAAAGGATCTCATTTAGGAAAACCTCCCATGGTTTTACTGATAACTCTGAGGGAGGTTTTCGCTGAAGGCGGCTTCCAAGTTACTTTCCATATTTTCCAAGGTAAATGTAATGAAGCAGCCATATACTCTGAAGGTTAAAGCACTGACTTGAGACAAAATCTCTCCGAGATCCTGGAGCAGCTATATCACCTCTGTGCTTTCATTACTTCGGCTGCAAAGTCTTTAGGGCAAGGACTGCCTCTGGGTGCCTCTGCACTAATTCTAGCAGAGCTTTGATGCCAGCTGAAGCAATCTCTGGCTGGTATGTTAAAACTAATAAACCTTAATAGCAATTGTAAATGTTAAGTCTCTGAGGGTAGCCTTATGATGGGGTAGTCTTTAACCTGTTTTGCTGATAGCAAAAGAAAAAAAGCTCTGATTCCTATGGTGGTACAGAAGTTGAAAAATGTTTTGTTACTGGACAATTGCATGACCTGGGACAAGCCACTTAGTCTGAGACATGTGTGGAAGAAGGAAAGTGCATTCATCTAAGAGGAGCGATGAGAATCCATCAACATGATCACATATCAGAAGCCAGGTATCAGGAGAGTTGATTTCTGTTAATTTATCATTATCAGCATTACTTTGTATGAGATTGGGGAAAATGAGTTAGTCACTGCTAATAAGGCTGAAAAGCAGAGTATGCTAGTCAAACAGCAGACTAAGAATTATTGCTCTATAACTGTTGACTAAAACTAGATTAAAAAAAAAAATTCCTCTTACAAAATGCCTCATATTCTTCCTAACCATGACTTCCAGCTCTCAGCCATCCTTTCAATAAAATCGCTCAGTTCAAGCTGTTGGCAAACTGAAACCAAGAACATTTAAGTATATGAAACAACGCAGTGTTGAATTTCTAGCCTAAGAGCTCACAGTGCTCGTAGAGGTGGTTAGGTAGCATCTGTTTATAGCTGGAAAAGGGCCACAAGCACTTCACATAATTTCCAACAATGGCTGAAAACACCCACCACTACCCCCACCCCCATTATAAAGTATGAGAGAACAGGGAATGCAAGAAATGCACATGGAAGCTTGGTGTTTGCTGTTCTCAGCAGCACTGGCATATTCCCTCATGCGTGGTAATGGCTTTGTGCTGAACTAACGTGAAACTGTCAGATCCTTTCCAAGAGGCATATGTGTTTGCACACAGAGCAGGACGTGATGCAGGCCAGACTGGTGGTATTAATCACAGCTCCGTACTATGACTACACCCCAAAAAGGCAGAGTACAGAGGCCTACCCAGACTTCACTTTAAACAGTGGAAAAACAAACACGGCACAGCAACCATTACACTATTGCCACTGCTTTGCTTCTGGTTCTGCAGCCAGTTGGTACAGTTCTCTCTCTAAGGTCAAAGTTTCTGTAATAAAATACTGCTGCTGTATACAAATTGCAGTTCTGCTCCTATTTCAGTGCCTCTTTGTCTCATCTCCTGATTTTTACCAGTACAAAACAAAAACCGGACAGGGCAGTAAAGACAGGGCTGAATACAGACTGAACATTGAACACCTTTCTATGAAGTTGCTTCTTCAAGATGGTTTTCTCATGCGGAACAAAAAGATAACGGGAACTGATGCAGAGACACTTACATAATACAGGTACGCCAGAAGATGTTTTTCCTCTGGCTGTGAGAGCAAAATGACTGGCTGTTTTGGTTTTCTCTCACTCTCCCCCTGTCACAAACACTGCTGAAACCAAGAGCATGAAGTAAGACTGCTTCCTTTTTACCTCTGAACATGCTATGTCATGTTAACACACTCAGACTCAGCTGTCTTGTGGAGACAACATGAGAAACTAAATTAAAGAAGTGAGTGATGATGGCCCAGAAAAAAAAAAAAGAAATAACAAATCCACACACACTTCATAGCCAAAAGAGATTTAAAGACCAGACACTTTGCGTAATATGCTTGGATGAGTGAACGAAAAACAAATATCTATCCACTTAACATAAGAATTTAGCCATGTTCTCTAATAGGTAGATGAGAACCCTCATTTCTTTCATCTAAAGCATCTTAAATCAGACAAACTGTTACATTTAGACTTGAAAAACAGGAATACTGTGAGGTATACGAATCAAGCACAGCCCAATTTCTGCTATTGCTTGTATTCCTGTCTTCCTGTATAAGCAATGCACACTCGGTATAGTTCTAGCAGGAATTAATATAACCTCAGGGCAAAGATCCAACAAACAGCTGCATTTCTGTAGGTACCCAGGCATATATAAAATCTTAGTTTCACAGGACAGCATACTTTGTCATGCAGCATATTTAAAAACAAAAAAGAAAAAAGAAATAAAAAAACCCAGCCCTGCATAGAATTTCATACAAGCATGCAGATTTCTAGGTGTACCAAATGCAGCAAGAAGTGTCAACAGTTACCACCTCTCCTCCAAGTAAACCTTTAAAAACAGCAAGTAAAATTACAACAACAGAAAGACACCAACCTTAAACTAAAGACAATCACAAATTACTGAGAAAATGTTCACTTTATACCAATGCTGCTGGACTGGCTTTCCATCTCATTTTTCTCTCCACAAAGTTTGCGTGACGCATGCTAAACGAACCATCTGTAAATCCACATATTTTTTTTCCCCAGCCTGTTTTGTCGTCAGCTCCCTGGGATCCTATTGTGCAATACTCCTCCCCTCTTCCCCAAACACTTCTACTGCTGATGCAGAGGCTGGCGGCTGCTACAGCATAATGCAGTTTTCAGTAACTATGGCAGCAGTAGCTCTGTGGAGAGGCTGAATGCCTTCTGCAATAAAGCCTTAAGGCTCAGAGAAACTCAAGTGAAAATAACCGCAGCTTCTAAAAGCCAAATTTGCTAATCTTCCCAAAGGAAAAAATCAGGCAAGCTAGCAGTCCTTCTGTCTGCCTGAGTGCTTCAGTCCCATTTTTCTTTTACTAATGATGTTTTCCAGTGGAAGAAGAGTTAATAACGAAGCAGAGAAAAAAGATGTTGGTGAGGCATTTTGGACCCTTGTAAATCCTAGCACTGACAGCTATCACAAGCCTGGGTTACAAGCCTAATATACATCCCCTCCCCCCACAATCCTCCCCCTTCACCCCTGTCCAATCCAGGGTGCTTCCCGCAGGGCCTCAAGAGCATCACACAGCAGCAGGAACCACGCAGCTGCATGGAATCACAGCTCTGCTTCAAACCTGTCTTTCTCCTCCCTAAAGCAAGGGGAAGAGTGGCAAAGGAGATATAAAGACCTTGTGTAACACCTCCTCCAGCCTCCCGAATGCTACTCACACAATTCATAGCTGAAGATAGGGGGTGGTAGGCAGAAGGTGGGAACCAGAAATCAGTCGAAACAACCAGTGGAGTCAGAAACCTTTAGAAAGGGTAATTACACACAGAGTAATCCCCTTTACAGAAGTCACCATAATGTGAAATACCATTTAAATTTCTTATTAGCTGGTTTGCTTACAGAAACAGCACACCTATGCATTAAACATATATATATTCTTTTACCTTTCCCTGCAAATCCTCACTTTTTTTTTTTTTTTTTTTACCAAAGCCCCCAAAACCAGCAGTAAAGCAACAACTTAAAGGCAACTTTAAATACATTTCTAAACCAGACCTCTTTCTGGCAAGGAGTCACGGGCACAAGACACAGCCACACACTCCAGTAAAGGTCAGCACTGCCTCGCTAAATTCCAGTTGAGCTGGAACTACAATCTATCACAGGTTTTCCCCTTACGAATTCAGTTATATATAGAACCAGTTAGTTCCTCTGCTAACCCAGTACAAGTGCTTCTGCTGTAAGCTGTGGAGTTGCTGTAATTGACACAATCAATTTCTCTGAAATTAATATTTGAGAGATGCAAAAGATTTCTATTTGGAGAAATTCAAAGTGCTCTACAATGAAAGCTGTTAGTAACAACTCCTAGTATCATTTTTTACAAATGATATGCTGGATATGCTAACTATCCCACATCAGGATAGTAATGATGTTGTGTTCTCCAGCATCAGGTGTCATAATTATAGGTACTACTTCCTCTCCAGTTCAGTAGAACACATTCTTATAAGATGATTTCACACACACCCCAGTTTAAGAATGTTGGTATTTTCAAGGAAAGAGAGCTTAAACATGTTCCAAGCTGCCAGCATTAATTCAGAGTACTGCTACACCACTGGACTCCAATGGAGCAACTCACCCCCGGGGTTTTTTTTCCAAACCAATGAGAGAACAAAATCAGGGTTTATACTTATATGTGATATGGTATTAAGGCAATGACAGGAGTAAGAACTTCATTATCTACTTACTTCTGGTGATGCTATCATCCCATGACCGATGCCAGTCATAAGCCTTATGCGTGTTTTCTGGCTGACAAGAAACATCAGAAGTTTGAAGTACTGGGGCTCCTCTGAGTAGGGTGTACGACCAAGCAGCCAAGCAAGGCTACAGTCAATCACAACCCTTTTCAAGGAAGGTTTTGTACCTGAAGTTTTAATATTTGGGTGCAATGGTAATTTTTTTTTTTCTTTCTAGTTTCTCAAAAGGTTTCCAACATAGAATTAGAGGTTAAACTGGCAATTCAACCCATGACAAACATGAGAAAAATGTCATCATACTGACAACATGGGAGATAAAGCTGCAAACAATCATTACCATAACATATATGTTCATGAATTCTGAAATTAAAAAAAAATAATCTGGAAGAAAGCAATGTACCATCAGTTCCTGATTAAAGAGCACTTAAACCCAAGGAAGTCCAACAATTTCTGAATTATTTTTGTGTGCAACAGTGCTTCTTTGCAAGAATGAACTATGTTCTATGCTAGGACTCCTTTTTTGGACTCTTCCAAAAAGCCATTTTCTCCTCACGAGAAGAGAAACCAATTTGTCCAAGGAATTTTCAATATACTAATGAATACTCACTGTACATAGCACTGATGTAATATTTAATATATTTAAGGGGTTTTCTATTGTAAATTGGCGGCAGCTTCTTCATGAACGCCTCTCTAGTCACGGCTTTAAAATACACGTTACACATGCAACAAAGGATCAAACCATTTGCACAAGACTAAGTACAAGGAAAGAATATGGTTACAGCTGTGTGTATAGATTCTTGTTTCAGTATGATAAAATCAAATTAAAGCTTGAAGCCTAATTTCCATCTCTACTAGAGAAAATCAGTGCAGCACAGGAGAAAGAAAAAGCCTAGAGGGGCCAAAAAATTCAGCATAACTTAAGACACATTAATGTTCTTACCTTAGTTGAGGAGAAAACTGGTTTTCTCTACAGTTTCTACATTTTTGACTGTAAAAATAAAAATAGGAAATCATAAAATTGTTCAAAAGGAAAACCACTGAAGCCTATTATACTGTAATTTTTGGTAGAGGAAGACTCTAAGATGCAGACTGCCAGCAGCTCAGAGAGCATCAAGAGCTATCAGGTGAGATGGGGGAGAGGAAGAAAAACACACACATAGCTTGCCCTGTTCTTACTTTTTCCTCTAAGTATCTCTTTCTAAGAGACTCAAGACGTCACACTAGGTGGACGTTTTACTGATACAAGCAAATAAGAACTCCCTGTAGTCCTCTTAGACCTGTATTCCTGTTTGCAAAGCAGCTCAGGTAGACCTTTCAGTACTTGAGAGTGACTTTTCTTCACAAAAGCTGGACATTTGAGAGACCACATGTATCTTAGTTTATTCTCATATTAGAGATCTTAGGCTAGATGTCTCAATCACAACCTCCCTCCATGAGCAAAATTACTTGTCTGGACAAAACTGTAGGCTTACTGATTACTGACTCAGCTCTTCCTTTACAATCAATCCAATCCAGTTTACCTTTGCCAAAAACCTGTTCAAGCAGAAAAGACCACCACTGGGTTATGTAAGGTGAGGTACAACTAATATTAGACATAATTTATTGCTTATTCCTGTAAGAGAAGGACATTCATAAAAATTGAGTGAATGCAATACCACAATGCTTTTAATTTACACTGAAGTACCCATTTGAAACTCTCTCAGTAAGCATGAGGGTACCATTAAGCAACGTAATATGCATAGTCCTGCATGTCCAAGTGATTAAAAAACTTGATCAACGCAAATAAATCTGCTACCTGAACAGAGTCTGAACAAAAATCAATTCAATTTTCTTCAGTTTTGTCAGGATAAAATGAGGAAAATCAAGTATGATTCTATGCTAAACTGTTCACAATGCTTCAGGATTTCGGCAGGTTTTTTCTAGGACTGTCAGCAAATTTCTGTGACAAAAAGCTCCACCTCTAATGTGTTCTATTATCCATGTAAAGAGCAACTTGGTATCTACTTTGAAGGTCATTAGACAAGACTTGATTTTAAAATTCTTTTTAAATTTTTACAATGAAAAGAAAAATCACAGCGGCGATGGGTAAAATTTACCTCAGTAAAGCCAGGAAATGAAATGTATCATTGCAGCAAAGGAAATGCAAACGCAGAGATTCAATGCATTAAAGTGAACATACAGAAGGATGAAGAGTGTAGTTGTTCAAAGCAGGTAACATTTTATGCTCATAGAAAACCAAGCTGAGACACTTCCTCTAGAAAGGGATTAAAGACTCCCAGTAGGTCAGGACACCCAAAATGCTCCAGCAAGAAGCAGAAGTATCAACTGGTTATGAATGCAAAGATGGGTGTTTCTTGCCTTTAACTGGTCAATTGAATGTGCCAGGCTGAGAGGAATTAAAAAATTGAAAAAACCCAGTTAAATACAATTCTGTGATCTTCCGCGTCTATGTCATGAGCTGAATCATAGGAGATATATGAATTCATTTTCCTGATGCATATTAATTATAATAATTAAATGGTAATAATTACCTTGGCTAAATCCTATTTAGAAAAGACCATTCTGTGCACTGAAGTAGGAATACTGTGAAAACTACAGATTAGCTCGTAAATCAAACCAGCTATAATGCAGATGTGCAAGTGAACTGAATTAAGGAGACAGTCTCATCCAAGGCATCTTCTTGATTGCGCATCAATATTCATCGTGCATCAATATGTCATTTTGCAGGTCTGTTGCTTGGATATCCTAACACTGACTATTAGCCAATGCATTTTCTCAGACACTTTTGTTTGATCATTTGAAAACATGATGGGACCTATTCTACACTAAACTTAGTTTTGTCTGAACCAAGTCCTGGTTTCAGACATAATCCCACATGAGATACTGTTTGGTTTTTTGAAACTTACTTGTCAAGAGAAGAAAGGATATAGTGATGGGAATGGGTGCAGCAGCTTCCATCCAAGTTGAGCCAGTCCAAAGCTCCACAGCTTAGGATGGGTTGGGTTTCATTAATCTACAAAACACACAGCATAAGAGCAGGAAGAAAAAAATACCATAGACACCCAGGAGCTTCCAAATTATCATTAATACCGCTGTTTCCTAACTACTGACTGCAATGCTGTATAATACCTCCCATGCGAATTTATAATCTCACTTACACTTCTGCTTAGTGTTCAATAATTTGGGAAATTGCTAAGTATTTGTTACAGAGGACACCTCTTGTAGCTCTGTTTTAATGCACTACATGCTTCATTAATAAAGAAATTAAGAATGAAAACAAATGGAAGTTAAGCCCCTTAGCTACAGAAGTGAGTACAAAAGTACAGTCGAGTGGTAGCAAGTATAAAACATTATTAAATTACTATCCAGTTTAAAAGGTAGATTCCTGACAATATCATTCATCAATATGGTTATGTCCTAAACCAGAAAATTTGCATTCTTCAAGTTTATATGCCAGTCATTTTAAGAATTTATTTTTTTGAACCATTATTGAACTAGCTGACCAAATAACATATTGCAGTAGTTCGTTCCTGAGATTAACACACCATGAAATATTTTATCTATTTCTGAGGTATGTAACAGTTAAGTGCTTTCAGAGTCAACAATACTCAAGAACTTCATCCCATAAATTTTCCATTTCTTCTAGTATATCTCATTCACAATGGTGAAATGACAGAGAAAGAACATAATTCAGAAAATTAGCAAATGTGGAAAGATTCTTAACTGGTCTTTTCACTGCGGCATTCCGCCTTTCTGTTTCAATCCTACTGTAGTCATGACTTGAAATAGGAAACACTAAATTATTCAAAGGATCTGCATCATTTTTTGCTATGCACATCTGAAAAAAGCACTAGTGTCCTCCCACAAAGGGTTTAGTGTCATTACAGACCACTAGATGGAGGAAATGAAGCAGGTGAATACGATGAGGAGAAGAAACATTAGCTACATCAGGCTTGCTTTTAAGAGGGAAAATAATTAGGAAAATCAATCAAGAATTAGGAGAGAAAAATACAGTTTTAGAACTTACTGATCTTCTTTGTCTTAAAAGGGCAGCTTCTGCTGGGTGATTGAATCTAAACTTATGAGACTTGCCAAGGACAACAAGGGCCCCTGTGAACAAAAATTATTAGAAATCTACAGAGATAAAATTCAGCAGTTGGATCCTAGAATGTTAGCAGTTTCTTAACTCCAGGATACAGACTAGAGCACCCGTACACAACTATAGAATAGTATGTTGAAAAAAAAAAAGATTCTGACCAAGGCAGAGTAAAGAATTATTTTTAAAATCTGCCACTATGGAACAGCTGAGTTATCATTTTGCAATGACAGCATCCAAGCAAACTAACCTTGGAGATTTCTTCAAACTCAACAGTAAATTCCCTGTTCATGTTAATGACCAGCATACTTAATGTAAAAAACATAACCCACCCACTGCTGGAAACTGGTTTTTACCACTTATTTTATCTTTTTAAGAGTCCAGATTGCTGCAAGTTGTCAGAAACTAGGTTGGATTTTTCATTTTACACAACCTGGAAAAGCCTGATCCATTTCATCTCAGCATGTTCACCACAGCCTATGATTCAGTGGCTAGTACCCTCCACCTCCACACACTGAAAGTTTGAAGGTCACCATATTCCATAATGACCCATCAGTGAGTAGCTGACTTAGAGCCAGCCTCTACTACCTTCAATGATAGTGCCTCTGACTACAGGTCTTCCCTTTTCAGAAGGCTACAGACTACTGCTGCCAAAATGGGTCTTAATATCATTGCTTATATCTTCATTTTACTGTCCATGTGGGACTTATTTTCTTTGTCCTAGTCTGGAAGCTCTAGCTATGGATCAAAACTAGTGCTAGGCAGCAGGAGACTCAGCAATCTATTTCTTAGGTCTACGTGAGTTCCATAAATCCTTGTCTCTCAACTCCAGCGGTAAGTTGATTACAATGCAGCATTCACAGAAAAAGCAAGCCTTACCTTGTGATAGACGACATGATCCAGTGACTTCACATCCATTCACAGTACAGAGTGCGCCCCGAACTGGTCGCAGTGTCACAATCCCACAGTTGTTGTCTATCATACAATGATCCCTCTCAATCCACCGACCCTGCAACACTACAATGTATAGATTTGGTTTATCTCACCTGTTGAAGGGTGGTTTGCACTATTTTCCTCAGAATGAAGTACCACGCATTGTTTTAGACTACAAACGCATACTTCACTAAGTAAAGCTGAGATTCTGCAAAGTTTCAAATTTTATCATAAAGTTTTCTCTCTCTATCAATAATTTCTAGCTTTTCAGATTGACCGTTTAAATTACGAACAGAAATTACATTTAAAAATACTCTGAATCATTTGGATTTTATATCTAAAATACTCTGCCCGAGTACAGTGGAAAAGCATTTTTAACATCTTGACAGAGCACTGGAATAGGCTGCCCAGGGAAGTGGTGGAGTCTCCTTCTCTGGAGATATTCAAGACCTGTCTGGATGCCGACCTGTGCAATTTGTCCTAGGGAGCTGCTCTGGCAGGGGGGTTGGACCCGATGATCTCTCGAGGTCCCTTCCAACCTCTACAATTCTGTGATTCTGTGATCTCATGATCACTTGTCCTACTAGTTTAGGATAGAACATATCAAGATTTGGATGCTGGACAAAGACAGTTTTAAACTCCAGTGTAGCACTTCGCAAGTGGGAAGAAAATTCTGAAGAGATCACAATTAGGTAAAGACCACTGACTTTTTGACCTCTTAAACAAAACAGGAAAGTTTTTATTCAAACTTAACTCTTATTTACTACTTACCTTCTACAAAGAAAGCTGACAAACAAACATTACCTATTACACATGACAAATTTAAACCTCTTACTTTGCCCGGACCATATAATAAAATAATGTGTAATATCACTCCCTTACCAATGTCTTGATCTTGGTCGGAATCATTTCTTCCAATTTTGGTTGTTCCTTCCTAAAACAAAAAAAAAGAACTAATTTAAAAGCTGGTTACTGAAAGAACTTTAGTACAGCATCTTAGTAAGTACTGAAATAAATCACCCCTGCATGACAGTATTGTTTAGAGCAAACTCTATCTACTGCTTCAGCCTCCTCTCCACTGTAGCGATGCAATTTCTTCTTATCCTGCAGCTCTTTCAGCTCTTCCTATAAGAGCTCCAGTAGTTGAAGTAACCCTCAGTGGATTTTTGGTCTGTGCTTCAGACAAATATTTGGAATATGAACACATATTCTGATGCTTTGAACTTTTACCATGAAACTTGTTTGCAGAAATTAGATAACTCTTTTTATAAGTATCTGTACGTGAAGAAAGAATTTGCAAAATGATGATTCAGTTCATTAGGCTATTCAGATGTAAATATAACAGAATTCCTATTTTGTATGGGAACTGTGTTATAGATTATTAATTCTTCAAGCTAACTTGTAATGGAGAACTTTTTTCCTGAAGCTTAAATGACATTTATAAAAAGTCTTCTTAGTGATTGTGATATATGGGCAAGTTCACAAATTCAAAGATTCAATGAATTCAGAGAAAAAGAACTGCCTAAGAAGAAAAATCTCCAGAACACAGCAGACTCAAACCATATTGTAGGGCAGTAATGGAAGGGAAATGTTATTCTCATGGTACAGTATTAATAAAACAGAGTAATTTAATCAATACAATGAGAAAAAAATATCAAAAAAGCAATTTTACCACCTGTCTAGTATGTTCCATTATGAGTTCTTCCTCTTTCCTTAGGAAAATAAAACAGGATCATTTCCCAACTCTGAAGAGGCACTATACTTGATTATCATAAACTGATTAGTGAATGCGCTCTAGAATTACTTTACTGGCAACTCTTTCAGTCATATTAAAATTAATCATAGTCAATAAGCTGGTTGATTTTTCTATTCTGATTAGAAGAAATTGAATATGCTGTCTGTTCCAAGTATATTCTAACCTAGATTTAAAGATGAAACCAGATGCAGTAATCGGAAGCCTGAAGACTGGGAAAACTGATTGTTGCAGTTTTGTGAGGCTGTGCTGCTGAGAGGGTTTTTGTAAGCAGCAGTTACAGTTTTCTGCCAGCCTAAACTATAAACAACGAGCAATTCAAGGCCAGAGTCACAGCCTGATAGTGAGCACCTCTGAGAATCACATACAGGAGAAAACAACCCAGGAGCGGCTGCATTTTGCCAGAAGAGAAGGGAATGAGAAGATGTAACGAGCTGTGCAGACACCAAGGCCGGAACAGGGCTGAGGTAGGAGGCGGCCCAGGTTCCGGAGAGAAAGATGCCCCTGCAGCCCCTGGAGAAACCCATGGAAAAGGCTGAGACCCCACCTGCAGCCCGTGGAGGGCTCCACGATGGGTGGAGCAGGTGGAGACATAGAGGAGATGCTGTGATCCTACGTTGGAACAGTCCCTGCCAGCACTTGCAGCCACGAGGAGAATCAGAGACACAGAGATGATCTCTCCCTGTGCTTATTTTGTCTCCTGAGCCTCTAAATATATATTTTCTCCCTTGTCCAACTAGGAAGAGCAGTAACAGACTGACTTTTGTGGGCATCTGGCCTCCAGCCAGGGCTAAACCACCACACTGATGCTGTGCATTATCGTGAAATGATGTAGTTACGGGTATTTATGAGTAAATCACAGTGCTTTTGATCGATGGAGGAAAAGGGAATGGTTATGATTCATCTCATCAAAGAGTTCAGCTACCTGAACCAACTAACAGAGCCCTCTGCTACAAGCTCTGCTGAGACTCCCTTGATGAGGAGGCTGAAAGCTGGATTGTGCCCAGGGCCCCTGCTTTGGAGTAACTATCAAGTTACACATCAGCTTTACATTCAGTCCACTCGACCACAAAACATCCACTGAACTTGACCACAACTTACAGAAAAGTTAAGATCCATATGGCCTTTGACTCACCTCACACAATCAAGTGAGTTAGCAACATGTCTTTCATACAAAGAGAAGTAAAACAACTCCTAAAAGAATTTTTTATCAATTATCTTCCTGACTAAGCACAGAAATAGTTATTGTAACTCCAAAGGAAACCTATTTTTTTCCCCAATATGCTGAATAGCTCTCTGTTAATACAATTTAATTAAAAAAGTATATTACAACAGTATTGACTAATGAAATTCACAATGGTATCCCAGTTAGTGGATTGATTCTAGGGGAACTTAAGCACAACTAAGAATTGCAGTTGAGAATAAGGGTACAGATGCGATACAAGCAAATTAACTCAATTTAAAGAAGAAAATAAACCCAAAAGAGCCATAACAGATGTCTGTGATTTAATTTCTTCAAATGCTATTACTGAGCTCAAAATTCAAATATTTATATTCGTCCCTAATTCAGTGTTTAGTATTCTACCTGAATAAAATGAAAGACAGATGATTTGGATAAAGGATCACACAACTTCACCGTACCATATTGAGGTATATCTTCATATTTGTTGAAGTGCTTTTACAATGTTACTCTCTTCCAGCAGTACTTCCTGACTAGGGGCAGAATTCCCAGGCACATTATAGAATCAAAAAGTGAGATTGCTTTCCCCCTTCAGTTTTGGGAGCACTCCAAACTTTCAAAAAAGTTTGAAGTGTATCTTTTTCTAAAGAAATATAAACAAATCCCATATTTTTAAACTATGCAAAAAAGGTCAGTTACATTATTGGGAAAGCATGGATTTTTGCTAATGATAGCCAGGAAAAGAACAGAACTTAAGGAAGAAAGCTTCCTTAAGCATAGGAACAGCATCAATTAGTGCAGTTAAGCTATGGACTATTGAGAGACAAAACCAGCAACACAATGTTTATTCTACATGATCTGAAATCTAATATATATGATATATGTTGAAGCCCTACTATGTTAGGAGCCACTAATGTTTTACCTTCTTGCTGTTCAGATGAAGGTTAATAGACATCAGAGTCTAAAAGATGTAAAGCACAAAGAAAAGAAAAGGCAGCATCTAGGAGCAAAGAAAAAGGGGACAAAGATGTTATTGTGACAGAGGCACATTAATGACTTCAGAAGGTGACAACCCTTAAAACTAGGCTTCTCCATTAAAATTAGTATTGTTAAATTACTTCAGGTGTTGTCAAAATCAGTAATATGAAAATACTTGCTGCTTCCAAAATGGCAACTTTTTGAATGTAATGCTTTAAGTAGTAGCAATCACTTTTAATAAATATTTCATGGTAACATAGGATTGAGTAGTTCAAGCTGCATGTTCATCAGCACTGGACATTATACCTTGGCCCCTACTTATTACCTGGTACAATTTCCTCGTGCTGGCATGAGAAAGATTAGTAAAGTTTCTCTTTTAACATGATAAAGAACAGCATGATTTTTTTTTCAAGTATTTGCTGTGGCTTTTTTACAGGAGAAGAAAAATCCTGTGTCCCTAAACTATATTAAGTAGCACAAAAGCTAAATTTGGATTAAGATATTTTATCAGTAGGCAGATACCTCATTTTCAACCACATTTAACACATTTTTTGCTAATGAGTGTACCTCCATAGAGGTGCCCATCCATCATGTGACCTTTACTATTTGATAGCTGTTGTAATGCCACCTTAAGCACTTCTCAAAGGAAGTGTTTTCAAATGCATGGGAAAAATAAGGCAAGTGACAATATCTCACCCTGAGATGATACAGCACCACTCCTGTGCTGAGGATATCATCATCCATGGCCATTAGATGAGGCAAACTAGAATCTATTGTTACTCCAGCTTTTTCTTTGTTGATGTCCACACTGTACTCTTCCATGATCGCTTTCCTGTCCGTCCACTTACTTGTCCAGTCTTTGGTCAACTGCTCAATCTTAAAGAACAGGAGAGGAAACTTTCACTTACTAAGTAGTTTAATTTTTCCTCACTGATAAATTTCTTCTGAATGAACAGAAAGGTTTTTTTCCCAGTTAACTGGCTGCAAAATTCCTTCACCAGATGCAATGCAGGTGTATTTCTACTCGCAGCACATTACTGTGGCAACAAAAAAATTGGATAAAAACTGTACTACCACCAGGTAGTAAACCAGCAGGTTTAACGTATTGAAGACTCATCCCCAAAATGTCAGAGTGATATGTGGTCATGTTAACTAGGTATTTTTCTTGCCTTTAAGCAAAATTTAGAATTAAGACCTCCAAAACCTTTCCAAATCACTAGTGATCAAGTAATTTGGTGACTGCACAGTCATTTCCTTGGAATAAATTGGAGGAGTTTGTCTTAGAAGAGAGAACCTCTGTACAATGAATGGCTGGGATATCATAAGACAGCTTTCAAACAAGGATTAGATTGTGCAGACTGAGTGACAGGCAACGGACAGTATCCCATCAAGGAAATGAGACTTTCATCACACATTGGTAGAGAGCACCCAACATGAACTAAGGATGGAAGTTTCCTGCATATTCAGAGAAAACCGTAAAGGATTAGGACAAAAGCATTTTCACTGTGGTTTCAGAACTATGTCAATGACACTCCCCCAGCCCAGAGAAACAGGAGGGAGTTACAGCATCAAGTAGATCATACACACCTTCATTTCATTCTGAAGAACCAGCTCAGTCAGATTTCCATCCTTGTCATCACTCCAAGATGGACTCGAATTCCTCTGTACAAAAAACGCCACCAAATTGTCCATTAGTTTCCTTACTCACAATTGGCAGGCATGTTCTTTCACTCTCCAGGATTTCAAGGAGACAAGTTTGGGAGAAGGAGAGACCAAATACAGACATTTGATGCTGACTTATTACATCTGGCTTAAACCTCTCTAGATACTGCAAGCAAGTTTTTGACAAGAACCAGTGAAAAAGCATTAAGAGAGAGATATCCTGGACTGTAGTTCCAATCTCTCCCAGCAAAACACGCTCACCATGGCATGGAAAGCCAAGACATTCCAAAGGAGAAAAACACAAAAAGCATCAGCTGTGAGAGCTCACAGATATTCACAACTTCTTTGGGGGACAGAGCGTACAGGCAGGGTGAAACCTCCAGAATACTGTTGAGGTCTACAAGTTAACTTTATTGGAAAAGAGGATTGTAAAAATTCTGACAGAGAATTTACAGCAGTGATTAGTATTTTATACTGTCTTGGTGCTTCCATATCCCTACAAATAAAATATTTCTATTTCATGGTGTTTCTGGACAATAAAACCATCCAACTCCATGAAAGACAGGCAAAGAAGTCCTTTCTAATCATTACAAAACTGCTTATACCTCAGGATTATCAATATAATGCCAGAAAAAGGACAAATTACAGAAATGCAGTTAGCCTTAAAATCATCATGAAATCATTCAAAGAGTTTAATTTCCCTCCAGTTACAATAAACACGGAAAGATAAACACTTAAGACTAAAGTAAGCTACTACAGCTACCTAAAGTACCACTAGAACTCTAGTTGGGAAGTGTTCCTACGTACCAGCTCAAAGCTCATCAGCATAGTTTTCAGCCTATCGATTTCTTCTCGCAGTTCTCTGATTAGTTTTACATTTGCATCCTGAAACATTGAGACACAGATGTTGGAAAAATAATTCTTTAAGGAATCCCAGCTTAAGAAATCAAAGCAGAGGTGTTCTAAGAGCCAAGAGGAGCGGAGAACAGGCACACTCACAGCAATACTCCTTGACCTATTCTACCAGGCTTCTGGGATGTTCTGCCTAGGGACAGGTGATTCCCATCTTTGATAGGTTCTCTTTTCCTGTAAACTCCGTTCTGTCTCTTTTCTGAACACAGAACTACCATAGTATTTGTTGCCACCATGACAATAGCTGAATATATCTCTACTTTTATGGATTTAACTTTAAATTTACAGTCCCATCAAGTAAGAAAAATGCTGTTATTTCTGTGATGAGGAGGAGATAATTAGGCTAGAGAAGGCTAAATCAGAAGATCACCCATCATGGTATTAAAAGCCCTTGCAGCTGATACACAAAACCTTTCCTTCCTGCATGTGTGGAGGCATTTATCTCACTGAATTTCAGAGTATGCACAGGCAGTTTCTGCAAACCAGCTTTTTGCAGGCTGTTCAGGGAATCTTGAGAGTCAACTCTGGGCTGCCAGTGATGCTTTGGCTCAGGTCACGTTGCAGTGAGTGGAAGACAGCTGAAGGAATGGAGTTAAACATCTAGCATGGGCTGTGCAAGAGAACAATGGGCACACGCATTGGCAGGCTGAGAGGCTGTATGTAGCAAGAGGCTAACCTAGGAGGACCCATCACAGAGTTGAGAACTGCTACTGCCAAAACCAAGCACATTATTGCTGCCACTAGTGATGTCTAAAAACTAGTTATGGGCACTAACATGGATGAAAATTTAATTTGGGAAACCTTGGATTGGATGGATTTCTTTCTGCCCAGGATTTAACAGCATCATTGGGAAAGCAAATGAATGAAGCACATCACTAAGATACTAGCCTTTTATCTATGGATAAAATCTTGATACATCCAGGTCAAATCACAAAAGACCATTACTTAAGTTGTGTCAACTGTTAAAAGATTAGGAAATGCTGGAATCAAGACCTTTTTTTAAACCTTAATTCAGTCACCTTGAATAGATACACTGGTTCAGTCCTCAAGTTACGTGCTCACTGTAGGATGGCAGCCTCATTCAGGATGCCAGGTGAAGAACGCTCAGTTGAAGAGCAGCAATTCAAGAGTTTTGTATTTCTAGTATGTGTGATCATAGATCTTGGTTACTATGTACTATTTGAATTTTGCTGTGCAGACAAGCAGGATGATTAATTTCCCCGTGTATTATTAGTTTTGTGCTAGTTCTTATCATTACAGTGTCTCAAACCTCCATAATCAATCTGTTTTAACAGCATGCCTTTGATTGGAAGAGCTCATGGTTTTCCCATCTGATAAATGTGGACTGGTGGCAAGGGTGGAAAATGAGGACAAGCCCATATTGAAAATTTGCTTTAAACACCTGGACTAGCACTGAAAAAGAATGCTGTAAGCAGAGGCAGCAAAAGAATCTAGTCCTCAAAGGCAGCATCAGACTCTCCCCTTATTACCCTGCCACCTTTCAACATCTGCAGCCTGTGAAGGATCCCTGTACAACTGGACAGATGAATCTGCCATACAATCAGAGTTCATACCTGGAGTGGGCCTGTTCTGTGCAATGAATGAAGCTGGGGTTCAGTGGCAAAAATTGTTGCCTTGTATTTAAATGCTTCATCATTTTGTGTACTGAAAAGAACACAAATTGAGACTACGTAGGCTACTGTAGGCCTGGCATATTAACTTTTGAATTCTTGACTTTGCAACCTTAGCAGAGGCCATTTAGCACGCCAAAAGGAAGGGTTACAAGGCTTATGCACTTACAGTAACAGGGTAAATAGTAACAAATACCCTGAGAGATCTATGATTCTGCTAACATTTAGGATAAAGACATAGGGTAACCATACATGTCATAACAATTCAAAGAAGAGGGTTGAAACTCAATGGACAGAGATGGAGAAGTAAGAGGTATGAAATTCTAAATGGTTTAAGCTGCAGGGTATGAAGGAAATTATTTCTGTAATATCCGGGCTCCTAATTTAGTTCTCATTACCATAAGAAAGAGAGGTATGAATTTTATCCAAAGAACAGCTATAATGAATAAACCTTATGTAATACATGCAACAAAATGGAACAAGAATAAAAAGCAGAACTCAAGGCCTCACCTCATTCACTCTGGGCTTGTTAATAATATTTTTGGCACTTGAAGCATATCTCAAGGTACTCATGGTCTCATTGTAGCTAGAGCTGGCAGGAGAAATAGCTACAAACAGAAAACAAAAAGACATGCTGTTTTAAAAAGTAATCAGTTTAACCCATCACTTTTCAAACAAGTGGATTTTTTTTTGGTCTTGCTCCTTTAAAAAACAAACCCAAAAATATCCTTGGGGATATTTCATCAAGCACACAGAGAAGGTCTTCTCAAGACTATGATTGTGCTTACAAATGAATAAATCACTGTAAATCAGCTCTACAACCTTGGAAAGACAATTAAGTCAGCATGGCTTTTCATTCACTTGAGTATCCTATGAAGTATTTATGAAAATCTTTACAAAAACAGATTCTAAGTGATATAGCTGTCTTCTCACTATGGCAGAAGTGTATTTTAAGGGGGTAGTGCAGTGCAAAATAGTAACAATGAATAGAAACCAAACTCACTGGCAATCATAATGGTCTTGGAGTTGCCCCCCAGACTGTCCTTCAGAAGCCAGGTGAGAATGGAGTCACGGTAGGGGATGTAAGCTGGTCGCCTGCTCCCACTGATGCTGCCTGTGGAAGGGCTGTCTGCATGACTGCTCTCCGCTTCGCTTGTTATGGTGTTTATGCTCTGGCAGCTGCTGAACATCTGTGAATTTTGTGCTGAAGGAGAAATACCACAGAGCTCAGGAAAGGGGTTATCTTTTTTTTGTCACAGCTATTTAATTTTCTTAGATGTCATTACAGTTTATGAAGATACTACCTGGCTGTTCTGTTCTGCTTTTTGTTGTAAATATAAACATTAAGCCACAGTACACAGTGACTGAGTCCTATGCTTTTATCACTACCCTTCAATATAAAGAACTGCTGTGCTTACCTAAAGTGGAGATGACAATTCCAAGTGTAACTAATGACTTGTTAATATTGGCACCTTCGGTAACTCGATCTTTACAGTAACTGGGATCAGCTCTTTCACTGTATCGCACAAGCATGGAAAAGACAGTGCAAACCAAATAAAAAGGCTTAATATTATTAACATACAAGCAACATAAAAACTTTATGTATTTTTCCTGACATACAAGAAAACAGAAACTTGCACAGTTTTTCAATTAAAAGAAAAAACCCATGTGATTTGAATAGTACACATTGCACTCTGGTTCAGATAGTTCAAACATCCCTGGGCAAAAGCCTTTGGCCCAAACTGTTGTTAAAGACCTATCAAAACATATATTCAAGCCTGAACTGGGCAACCCAATCATAGTGGTTCTGAATTAAAATAACAATATATGCTAGACATCTCTGCCAGGCTAGGCTGGCTCAGTGTGCAAGTCTGTAAATGTCAATGCTACTTTCTCTGCTCAGACATGCAACGGGATTTACACTATAGGGAATGAAAGGTGGTATCTGGCTGTTGTATAACTCTTCAGCACAACTGCCATCTTTCCATTCTCTGTACACCCAGCATAAACACATGTTCTTCACTCAAACACATAGCTAAGATCAGAGGCACTTGGAATATGAACACCACAGTGAGGTATGATTATTTTCTCCTGCCCATACTAGGCAGCCATGACAAATTCATTCATTTTTTTCCTCTCTTTTCAAGCCAGATTTGGTAGTTCAACCAACAGCTACTGGAAAAGTGACTTAAGAATACAGGGTTGAATGGAATGACCCTAAATGTATGCAACATCACAGCATTGGATCTGAAGACCCAGGAAATCCCTTCCCCAATGAAATCAAATGCCCAATACAGAAGAACAGATTACAGAGAAAACATTAGCTCAGCAACTCTTGCTACTGTATACAAGTGTCAGATATGCTGCTAGTTTAATGAAGTCTAAAAACATTAAATTTCATCTTTTAAGGCAGTACTACCAGCATCTTCAGAGAAAGTTACCTTTTTGCCTCTCAGTATATTATTACCTGCCTGCAAGGTCCACTAAGTTGATCTTGCTTGCAATTTCAGAGGGGAGATTGTTCTCCAATATAGCCTGAAGAGAAAAATATAAATAAGTAGGATTATTCTCTTAATTAATTAATGAAAATAAAATAGATGCACTCTTTTCTTTGGAGCTGAGTTGTACATATGACTGCCTCACCACCTGCCTTTGTGACCCTGACCCACTGACTTATGTTCAAACCATCAACTCAACAGCTTTCTCACCCGAAACTACAGTCTCATACTGATTTCCTCTTGAAAAAAACCCTTTACTGCCTAGCAACTCTGAAAGGCTTTCTTGTAGATCTTGCAGAGTTATTTTCCACTGATGCATTCCAAAGGTCTTTTGTGAAACTACTGAAAAATATCCCCAAATGTTCTGTGATTACAGGATGTTAGAAGCGTGAGATAGCAAAGGTCTGTTGGATCACTGAATGACTTCCCTGACAGGGAAGGATATAATTCCTCCAGAGAAAGAGTGCATTGTCTCTGGGAAAGCAGTGGATGTCAAATGCTAAAGAGATGAGCACATCTGAAAAGCTGGACAGATAGGAAATTTTGGTAGGTGTTAAACTAATGCTATACTTCAATTAAGGATCCCAAACAAGCGTGACAAACGTTAACTTCAAACATATTCACACGTAATCTTCACAGCATCTCAGAAGGGCTATTTTAAACATTACTTTATACAGTGAGTCTTTGATATCACTCCTAACTTTAAGCTTGCATAAAGCAACAAGAATACTTCAATAAACAACACATCTGGTGGAAGTGTAACACATCTGCAGTGTGATCCAAAGGAAATAAGTTACAGATTCCACCAAGATTATTACAAACAGCACAAAACAGTGTAGAGTAAACAATGCACAAAATATTCAACAATGATTTTTTGAGAGTGGAGAAAAAGCTGGATTATTTTTAGCTAACCTGAGTATAGTGGATGGTGAAGATAGCATGTGATCTGCTGCTGGTATTGTGAATATGTGTAGCTGCTGTGATTCTAGAAAGAAGAACAAAGCATTCAATTACAAAGGTATTCAGGGAAAGCAAAAATAACAAATACAGCAGATAAATGAAGATGAAGTAATGTGAAACTTGGAGAATATGGTAGGCTACATTCTTGGATCTGATCACAGACTGTTTGGCAGAGGACCTGGAAGGGTGGAGACCTAGGGTCATTTAGAGGTGTTTTTGTCCACCAGCAGCACTCTGAAGAAATATCTTAAAGCAACCTTACAGCACACAAGTAAGGTGTTATGTATGGGTGGAACACAGCAGCAAAGTCCAGGCAGCAACAGTATTGTACACCTGGCCCTCAACACCACTGAATGTACTGGTCCAAGGCATTTTCCCCATACTGTCCACATGTTTATTTCTTGGCACTTCAGAGGGTCCAGGAAGCTTTATACATCACTTCTGGGGCTCCCTTCTGTCACAGGGCTGATACAGTAGTTCTACACTGTTGGAGGAGTCTGATGAGACCAGCCACTCTAGCCACATGAGTATCAAGTGAGTACTGTAATTCACTCATGTAGCACTCACTCGGCTTTACCACGTGGACAGACCAATCATGGGGCTCTAACCCACTGCACTCTGGCCAGTAAGTACCAGGCACAGGAGGAAGAGCAGCAACAGAATTCTCCCATGGTCTCTGTAACACAAACTTTTGGAAATTCTACTCACTATGCTGCTGTTTTCACCAGACAAACCCAAAGAAAGCAGGGTTTTGCCCAGGGCAGAAGCCAGATCACAGGCTTTTTCCTTTGCTACTCTTGTGTATCAGCTATATATGTGCAGGCTTTAGCATCAGTTTTGCCAAGGTTACCCTCAAGAACAGCAGGCAGTTTTAGTGGTGCAGACAAGGACTATGGAACCACGTTTCTGTTATGAGCCCAAATGTCAGTGCACTGCAGAGATCAGTTGCACTAGGGAGCAGAGACCACAGCTGTGTGTACACTGAGCACCTGCCACAGGAGGCCAAAGCTAGGACTGTCCTCCCTGTTACTCTCTCCTTCCTGCACCTCACAGCCAGGTAAGCCACCAGTGCCAAATGCTGCAGGCAGTCTTAGTGCATCATGGTTATACGTGAGTCTAAGCTGAGGAAGCAGGAGAACATGAACTAGTTTCCAGATGTTGGAGGAGGAAGACAAGCCTTTAGGTAAAGGTCAGAAGAGGGAAACCAGCTCTACAAGAGAAAGAGAACATAAAGGAGCAGCACTGAAGTTTATAAAGCAAAAGAGAAATAGAAAGTGGCCCGGGATTTGGAGAAGTATTAGTACTCATGTCTCACCTCCAACAATACACAAGGATCTGGACTACTTACAACCCATGTGAGCACTTTTATGGGATAACCTATGATTTAGGGTTTTTATATTCTATTTCATCATGGCATGTGGTGTACATTTTAATATTTTTCACTGTCCTAATAATATTATGTAGACTCGTTGGTTGTTTTGATTTAGGCAGCTTTTAAATTTGCATTTCCTGCATTTAAAAAAACCTGTATTTGAGACTGAGTCTTGCAAAGCATCAAGAAAAAAATCACACCCTGAGAGTTACAACAAAAAGAACATTTACATAATGAAAAACATATTTGCTTATTTTATAATGGACAGTTGCAGCCAGAGCAGGGCTGGAGATAGTCTGATAAAACCAACCGGTAGAAAAAATTGTCATCAGTAAACTCTGCTTATTGTTAGTACAGCAGCAGCCCCCTCCCCACAGAAAGGAACTACCTACATTCAAGGGGACCTTCCCCTCCTATCTGCGGGAAGTGGCCAAGACTCGTGAGAACGTGGGGCAGGGCCAGGTGGCGTGGCAGAAGTGCTGAAGTGGGAGAACCACCCCCCACCCCCATCCCCCATCCATCCGGAGTGGATGTGGCAACTCGCATCTTGCAATGTCATTTGTCTGACGGGTCGGTTTGCAGCATTCATCCCTATGTGAGGAAGGTTCAGGGATGCGCTTAGTCAACTGAGAGCAAGGCTGGTTACCAGGCAAAAGGATTTTTGATGGCAACCATTGAAAGTGGGCAACTCCCTTTAAAATTAACCTGGAAAATAGAAAATCCCTGTTTGGGTTGATCAATAGCTGCTTACTCAAGAAAAACTTTCCCATTTACAAGATTAAATACAGGAACAACTGACTAAGGAACATATCCCGCCTTCCACAAGTCCGTGGAACACGCCTATTTTTAGCATCCTTAAAAAGGACGGGAGATGGCGCTTGGTGCACGATTTAAGAAGAGTCAATGAACTGACAGAAGATACGGGAGCTCTGCAGCCCCGCCTGCCTTCTCCAAATATGATACCTAAAAATCGGGACATTTTAATCATTGATTTAAAAGATTGTTTTTTCACGTTTCCATTACGCCCTGATGGATTATGAAAAATTTTCTTTTTCAGTCCCTACTATAAAGAAAAATGAACCCATGAAAAGATACCATGGGGTAGTGCTCCCACAATGCATGAAAAATTCACCAACTATGTGCCAGGCTTATGTAATAAACATCAGTGAAATCAGTACATTGCAAAAGAAGTGTTAAATAAAGTGTGAGGTGGTTTGTTTTATAAAATACCTTTTAGCTATTCCTTCTTCTAGAAGTTCCACAACTTGCTTGTAGTCTGTTACTAAACGTTGAGTTAATCCTGCCAAAGATTTAAAGAGATAAAATGCATTATTTTCTCAGGAATTTCAGTCACTTTCTCCAACAATCTACTCAAGATCAGGAGCATAAGGATCTTCTGCTTAGGATGCCAGTTTGTTCTACAGGCTCTATCACTGCTAATAATTGTGTATGGGTCCTGCAAGGAAGTTTTTTCCCATTCCTGTGGATAACGGTTCTGCTTACACAACTAACAGAATTAGGAACCTGTGAATATTTGCCATTTACTTAACTAGGCTTCAGCCTGCAACACTCAGAAGTCTTTACACTCTTTTTCTCCCCAGAGGATACCCAAATAATGATTCAGAACATCTGGCCTTTTCATATCTTCTGTTTTCAGGGTTAGGTTTTGGTTTGGTTTTTTGTTTATTTTTGGTTTTGGCTTAGTTTGGGTTGGTTTTTTTTTGTTTGGCTGTTTGAAATTTGGTTTTCTTTTTAAGCATCAAAAAGCCCAGTGAAAACCAAGAAAATGCTGCATTGCTGCATCTGCTGCCAGAGTGGTGGCTGTGCCCAGGAGGGCCCCAGTGGAGGGCAGTGCTGCTGTGCTGTGGCGGCCCCTTGAAAAACGCTATTTCCACCAGGCACCCAAAATTAACTGCAACAGGATTGTATTTCACATAAATCCTGTTTGATATGCCTAATTTACATTTTACAGTGATGATAAGCTATCATTTGTACTGCAGTGCCTCCTAAAAAACCCACCTGAACCATGAAGCCAGCCTTCATCCTACACTACCCAGTAAAAAACTCTTCTGCAGAATGTTTTCCCTCAGACCCAGAAGCCAGGGCTATTTTCTCCCCTGCACTGATTTAGATTGGTTTTCCTGCTGGCCACAAAAGTGTGGGTGAAGACAGAGTACTGAAAAATATGATTTATTTGGATCAAATGATTTTTCTACCCCTAGAACGTATGTCAACATGAATATTAAAATTCAACAAGTACTTCTGACATTGTTGGACTGCGTCTGTCCTTGTACAATAACAGCTTTCATAAGTGAAAGCAAAATCTAAGCCAAACACGGGAATTAATTTTAGTTCTTTAATAACTCATACACATAGAGGGGGAAGAAAAAAAAAAGGGTTTTGGACCACCCACCCTTTAAAAAACCCCTAACTGCAGTGTGCATGCATGCACACTCACAGAATGTACAGGATGATTCTCAAACAAAAGCATTTCTTCTCTCTAGTCTCCCTTTACAACACAATAACTCCAGAAGTCATCACATTTTCCATTTGAGAAAGAGGCCCATTATTTTTCCAACACCACTGGGATCTTCAAAGCTCAGAATATGGAAACTATCACATATTGTTTTCCCAGACCCTTCTTCGGAGTCTTATTTAACTGAATAAAAATCCGGTTATAAAATGGAGTCACACAATAAATTCTTACCTACCTATCTGTCCATAAGTACTGGAAGAATGAATTTAGCACAGAGTTCAAAACATCTAATTTCTCAATAAGGTGAATGAAATGTTCTATGTGTTGTCTGAAAAGAAATGATGAAGCGCTCTGCTGCCTGCTAGAAAAAGAAAGGTCATTTTCAAGTCCCATAGAAAGATCAAACACACTGGCTTGTCTAGAAATCTGCCTTGGAGTAAGAAAGGATCTCCCCCAGAAATCTGTCTCAGAGTAACAAAATAGATTGCATCATTTCCTGATTTAAGAGAGGCCTATTCCTTAACAGTGCAACCATCTGTGAGGGAGAAGTTTGAAACAATTCCAACAGAAAGCACTGAAACACTTTCAGCATTTTAAAGGCTACAATCTCACAGCCTTTACGTGGAAAAATGATGGGCTGGAAACTATTCAAATGCTTAGTGTTCAGAGCTGGGACTTCCTGGCTGGGCCTGAAAATGGAAAATGCACTGCCCAGAGCATCTAAACATCCTTAAAGGGGTTAAGTTTTAAGATTTTCCTCTCTCTGTACTTCATCTAGTGCTAACTCTGGATATCACTGACACCAGCCATGCAACTAATGGTACACTGGGGAGCTCCTGACCAAAGTCAGCAAACCTCAAAATTGCTGATGGCACGCAACAAGCATGATGCAAATACAAATGTTGGTCCTTTGCATTCTGCATCTATGGGAAATACTGGCAAACTTCTCAGCTGTGCTATTATTCACCGTTTTTCTCCCATAGAGCAAATTCCTTTGAAGGGGAACACAAAACAAGCTGCCCTTCCAGTGAGTTTGCTGATAATTCTATTCTCAGCCATCTAGCTCTTGGAAACAATATTCTTGTGCTCTCATCCTGCACAGAGAGACTGGACAGCAGGTCAAAGGAGGTGATTCTCCCCCTCTACTCTGCCCTGGTCAGGCCCCACCTGGAGTATTGCGTCCAGTTCTGGGCTCCCTGGTATAAAAAAGACAGGGATCTCCTGGAGAGAGTCCAGAGGAGGCTATGGAGATGATGAAGGGCCTGGAGCATCTACCCTGTGAGGAAAGGCTGGGTGAGCTGGGACTGTTCAGCCTGGAGAAAAGAAGACTAAGGTGGGACCTTATTAATGTTTAAAAATATCTGAAGTGTGGGATGCAGGGGGGAATGGCCAGCCCCTTTTCAGTGTCTGTGGGGACAGGACAAGGGGCAATGGCTGCAAATTGGAGCAGAGGAAGTTCCGCACCAACATGGGGAAGAACCTTTCCCCAGTGAGGGTGAAGGAGCCCTGGGACAGGCTGCCCAGGGGGTGTGGAGTCTCCTTCTCTGGAGAGATTCCAGATCTGTCTGGATGCTGACCTGTGCCATATGAGCTGGGGAGCTGCTTTGGCAGGGGGGGTTGCACCCGATGATCTCTAGAGGTCCCTTCAACCCCTGTGATTCTGTGATTCTATATATAAAACCGCCAAAGACTATTTCAGCACGTAGAAGACCCTCATTACAGAGATCAGGGATTATTAATTGCAGCAACGCATTACTGCAGTTGAGAAGGGCATTTTGTACCAGTGTTATGAACCACTTCATCTTCCTGAATTTGATGTCATGAAAAATCAAGCTGACTGTTCTTCTCACCTGCATCAAAAGAGTATCCTCACTGCTGCTTATTTTTCATGAGAGCTAACGTGCTCAGCTCCAAAAGGAGCTGTGAGATCATACCTTCTTTGTAACTCTCTTCCCAAAACCTGCCAGGATTGTCTCAAGTAAACCCTTAAGGTTCTTAATGATGTAAATGGAACATAAGCATATTTATTGAATATGCATTTATATAGATGTATCTAAAAAAAAAGAGAATTATGTCATCTGACCCTTGCCCTAAGCCACTGACTCATGGTAATCGCTTCTGTTCACATGGTCTCACAACAGCATCTAATTATACCCCATGATGCCTTCAGCAGAGAAATCACTTCATTTTTCATGCACGTGATCATGATGCAGATCACATTTATCATCAAAATTGGAAGTTTTCATACAAGCATTGAAACAATGATTTTCAGAAGCTGTCAAAAGACATGGAGGTAGAAAAGCTTCTAAAATGAAGGCTCAATACTGGATTTACAAATGTGGCCAAATCCACCAAGTATTATACAGGTTAACCTTTTTCCCTTATCCTTTCCTCTTATTTTACAAAATCTAATCAATTGTGAACTTTCATGGGCTATTGCAGAACTCTTAACATAAAATTACTCCTCTTAAAACTTTTTTACAGTATTTTACTGTCCAAATATACAATCCTTATTCAAAAGGGGTAAAATTAAATTAGGAAAAAAGAAAGAAAAAAGAAAAGAAAAAGAAAACAAAAAGGAGTATTGGAAAAGTGGTGACAGATTTGGCCTGGAAGGTTCCAGACCAAGACAAAATAGCGACAAAAGGCAAGCCAGCCCATTGGCAGAAGCTGTAACTTCATTTTCTTTTAAAACAAGGAAACTCCATTATATGTGGCCAAGGAATCACTGGAGATATAAGGCCTGAGAAAAGAGATGGAAATTGCCAAGGAAGGAAGCAGTTTAAAGACCTTTTCTTGCATGGTGAATGAGCAGCTGCTAAAAGAAAATAATTAGTATCTGTACTCTACCAACAATAAAGTTCTCTGATAACAAGCAGGTAGAAAGAGAATCTTGGAAAGACCTCAGTAAAGGCCAAATGTCTACAAATCTGCTTTTCAAAGAATTATAAGTTTGCCATACTAATTAGACCATTAATTCATCTATTTTCCAACTCCTTAAACAGGATGCTGATGTGCTGGGAAAGCGCAGCTGAAATAACCAGAATGCCAGATAGTCCCTTGTGTATAAGGCCAATGCAAGTGAAACATTTCCCAAGTGCTTATTTCAGATTTCAAGAGGAGAAATGGGTTAACAACCATCAGTTGTTAGATACAGCGTGACTGATCTGCAAGTGCGCAGGGAACGAGAGCTGGGAATTCCAGGCTCCACTGAATCAGGACAGGTCACCCTATCTACTGTCACATCTTAGCTTAATCTTTGAAGCGACGACAACAATCTGATGCATAATGTTGCAATGCGGAGGGGGGTTGAACTGATGCGGCAGAACCAATGAAACTTGGTGCGATAGGCATTTTGCATGCTGAACACGCGCCTCCCAGGTGTTACTACTACCCATTTGGTGACCAGCCAAGCAGTTGCAGTCAGTCATACCAGAAGGAACTTTGGAATTCTTCCTACCTGATGTAAGGTAGAGTAAAGAGGAATTTACTTTCTGAACAAGCTCTCTAAGTCTTTGAAACTTGCATCAGTTTGGAAAAGAGTCTCCCTTCTGATGTCCACTGTGAAACTACTCTGTGTGACTTTGCACCAGAACTCCAACACTGAGAGAAATGCCTTTTGTCAGTTGTTGGTCAGACAAATGGCAATGCAGCAGGAAAACTTTATATCAGCAGCTAATCAATTTACAAAGTCACAATGGCCAAACTCCAATTTAACACTATCCAAGACTCTGAAGTGCAGGTACCAATCGAAAGTGGAAATGAACTCAAAGTACAAAATACAATGAGAGAGATAATAAGAATTAACAGATAACCGACAGAAAAAGCACACATGTTGTGGTGGGATTTTTTTTTGTTCCCTTCCACTTGACTTGAAAGCTACGATTCACTAGGAACCAGAAAACCACCCAAAAGGGTTCCTGATGCAAGTGTGAATTAAAAAGTGTGTGTCGCTTTCATTCATATAATGCACCTGCATTACCCATCCTGCAATTTTGGAGTTTAATGAAGGAAAATTCTTGGGTTCTCATCTGGACAATACAGATTTTAATTGCTTCTCATGGCCTGGCCTACAACACCAAGTAGTTGAGTGTATTATCATTATTATTTTGTAAACGTACTGCTACTGAGGACTGAAACAGTTATTGAGGGACCTCAGGCTGGCCTGAACAACCAAATTTAGAGCTGATGTTAGTGAATTTCTTGATCAAGTTAAGATTTCTTTAAAACAAACGAAAGTGTGGCTCACAAACAACCTATGCTTGAAAACGCAAATAGGATATCTAACAAGTGGGATAACAGAGGCAAAGCTTTCATAGAATCATAGAATGGTCTGTGTTGGAAGGGACCCCAAGGATGACAGAGTTTCACCTCCCCTGCCACAGGCAGGGCCATCAACCTCCAGGCCTGGATCTACACAAGATTGTCCAGCGCCCCATCCAATTTTGCCTTGAACACCTTCAGGGACAGGGCATCCACCCCCTCTCTGGGCAGCCTGTTCCAGCCACTCACCACTCACCCTGTAAAAAACTTCCCCCTAATATCCAATTTAAACCTTCCCTACTTCAGCTTCAATCCATTCCCCCTTGTCCTGCCATTATCTACCCTTTTAAAAAGGTGATTCCCCTCCTGTTTCTCTGCTCCCTTCAGGGACTGGAAGGCTGCAATGAGATCCCCCCTCAGCCTTCTCTTCTCTTCTCTTCTGAAAGCCCAGCTTTCAGTATATTACACATGTTCACATTAGCAAGGAAAATATTTGAGTAAAGTAACTTTTGGAGAGTAGAAGCAATTAGAATCATGGCAGGAGAACAGGTAAAGAAATGTACAGATGTGAGACACATCTACTAGATATTCTGATGCTGTTGTGAAGCTTGTTCTCACCTTGAACATACGGTCCTGTTTCAGGGTGTTCTCGAACTCGAAGTGTGTAAGGCTTCTTTCGGTCTGACTGTTCTAACAAGTCTCGGACACGCTCATTATAGATTTCAAGAAAACTGAAAAACAAAAAAAAACCCACCCTGATTTTTAAATGAACACGATTAGGAAAAAATAAAAAAGAGAAAGCGTAAATATAGACAATGGAACTGCCTAAATCTTACATAAATCTTTTGTGGTAAAGTTAATGAATTAATTTTCATTATATCTATTACTGTCCCTTCCCATGCAGCGCACGGTAAAAGAACTCAGAGCAGCAAATTTCCAAGAAGCAAAAGGCATTTGGTATTTTACTTAATTTTTAAATGCTTTTTTTAAACACTGGTGAGTTCAAATTCCCAAATTTCCAAACTTAATGTTTCGTTAGATCAATGGGAACAATCAGTATGGACCTAATGTAACATTATGCTCAAATTTAAGACTAAGATTGTGCTCAAATTTACAGGAAGTAAATTGTTAATGCACTCTTATTTCAGCTGTCTATAGAAAAGTAAACAGACAGCATCCAAAGAGCTATGCTGAGATAGAAAACTAAAATCAACACTTTCTCATCCTTCCTCTGTGTTCTCTTCTTTGTTACAAAAAATTATCATCTAAGGAAACAAAGCCAAAAATCTTTCCTTTGTTTGATTACAGGAATATGTTGTTGAAAGCAGTTGTAGCATTGCCCAAACAGTGACACGCTTACCTGACCTTTACTCTGCAAGATGCTGTCTGGTCTGAGTAATCATCTTTCCTTGAAAAGAGGCCCTGCACAAACCAAAAGTATAAGTAAATTTTAAATTCATCAACAAAATCTAACTCCATAAACGAAAGTGAAAAAAAAAAAAAAAATAAGTACCTCACATATACGAGGTGTCAACCCAATGGATGCCTTCAAATAATAAACAAACAAAAATTAAACCACATACTTGCTATCACTCTTGCAAAAGTCTTTTTTAAATAGAAGCCAAGTTACAAGAAAAGAACAGAATCATATTGCAACATTAAAGCAATGACCATATGGTACAATTTCAGCATAGCTCAAACTGCCAAACAATTCTATGAGAAGGATTAATCTGTACAATCTTGAGCTATACCTTTGTAAAACCCAGAAATATCAGGGTCTAGATTTTTTTGTTGTTGTTCTCTAATGTAGTGATAAATTCATACATAGTAAGATGAAGGTTATCTAAAATAACCTTTCTAGTATTTTTAGCTGATGCTGCACTATTTACGTACGTGTAAAGACTTAACTTGCATTTTATATATGTCAATACCAAATAAAATATGTATAAGCATTCTGCTCAACATGTACCATCGTATAGTGTTTTTGCTGGACATCCTCCCCTCACCCCTAAGTGTAAAGTGAATGGTGCAACTCACAGGTGTTCCCATCATTGTGTAAGTTTTTCCTGAACCTGTCTGTCCATATGCAAAGAGGCAGATGTTGTATCCTCGAAATGCACCTGACAACACAGAAGTGCCAAGGTCCTGGAACACCTGGAAAGACCAGAAGAAACAAAACAGCCTGTGACTAATTTGCCTGTCTATAAACACTTTGCATTACTCAGGGAACTTGTAGTTTTACGAACTCCATGGGAAGAAGGATCTGCACAGTATTTGCCTTTTTCATTTATTAGACACAGTATTGTGTCCAGCACTGGTTTACAGAATCACAGAATCACAGATCATCTTCTAGATGCACAGGCCTGACGCTGATTGGTAGTGTTTAACTGCTTCCCTCCTTACTATCCCTTACTTTGTATTTGGGCTGTACAATTCTTAAGGATCTCCCCCATCCCAAGTTCTTACAGTCCTCAGAATAAACCTGGCAGAAAGGCAGGATCAAGACTCTTTGACACAATGACATTAATAGGAGCATTAGGCATCAGAATTACAGATCCCACAGCCTGTAAGCCGACCTCATCTAAGCAATACTTGTATCTGACCTGTCTAGTCAGTAAGGGACACCACTGATGACCAAAAGCTTTCTTCTCATGCACAGTAACATGTCACCTTTTGCTCACTGTTAACACACCAAACCAGAATTAGTCTCTAGGAGCTTCCAAAGCTTGCCCTGTTGAAAGACATCTAAGAAAACCATACATTCAAAGCAAAAGAGTAGAATGGAGTTACCACCAGAAATCTCTCTCAGTAGCCATTATAAAAGCAGTCTTCTGTTACCCACTTTAGGCAGAAATGTTCCCCAGTTCTGTTGACAGAACTGAGAGAAAATTATTCCTTAAAATGGAGTAAACACAGGACAGTATAAAATAAGATCACAGGCAGCATTTTGTCTGCGTGACTTGCTTTGCCAGTTGTGGGAAAAACATAACTGCAGGGATTAGGCTGGGGGTTGGGTTTTCTCTGAGGTTGCTTGTAGCAGTGTTTGAACATCTGTTTTTGTACCTCATCATCTATGGGAGCTCCAGTTCAAATAGGAATTGAATAAACGTATGAAACTGTGCTAGTAGCCCTATTGCTTTTATTTTACCTGATCAGTAGGATTCTGTACAGCCTAACTATGACTACTGAGTTCATTCTAGTTAAAGGTAGAAAGATTGACTACATGTTTTCTTTGGAATCCAAATATCAGAAGGCAAATGAATGTGCCACTCCACAAACAAACTCTGAAACTCTACCAGAAGTGCCAATCATGAAATGCAAACTGCCCTCAGCTTGGAACACAAAGGAAAACCACATTACAAACTTGCAGTTTCTATCAGGTTGCCCGTGATCAGACAGTCTGGGTTCACTACCTATTTCAAAAGAGAAAATAATAAACCAGAACAAGCTAAGGCACATTTCTGGATTGCTTTTTCAAGAGTACTTGAGAATTTTAACCATGGACAGCAGAATCAGAAGTCTTCTGAAGCTAAAAATCTTGGCACTCTCTTTCACTGGCTTAAAAGTCAACATTTAAAGCAGCTACTCTACCTCCTTCTTAAATTATGACTTTTCAAGATACTGCAAAACACCTGATTTATTAGCCTGAGATTATATCACATTGGACCTGCATGCCTGTGTATAAATACATACAGCAGAGAGATGACTCTTTTCCTGGAATGAAAACATATTTTTTTGTGCTAGTGCCAGTAAGAAATAAAATATGCACTGATGGTTTGGGACTTTGTTATTTTATATTGAGATCTTTCCTTGAATATTAGAAGAGTGAATCTTCTTGGGTTTAAAAACTTCTTTTCAAGCCTTTTCCTTTCTTTTATATTCCTTGACCTCTTGGTTCCTATCAAACCAACAGCCTGTGGATAACCCTTTTGATCTATAACCTTTCTGTGTGTCACACACAGACATGAGACCAATGGGGTAAGGTTTACGCTGAGACCAATGGGATGGGGTTTAACAACACCAAATGTAGAGTGCTGCACATGGGACATAACCACCCCATGCAGCGCATAGTCCACAACCCTCAACATCAACAAACAAGTCACTAAAAGCATACCACTTGTCCTGTAAAACATCAGGCTAAAGTTAGAATATACAGAAACATTCCCACTGGGACGAGAACCAGATTATTTCCTTGCACTGTACAATTTAAAGATACCCTTTAAAATACCACTGGTTTAATGAAAGAGGAAGAGGCTGCCCTTAAGACATACAGCCAACAGTTCCTTTTCACCATAAAAGCAATAAATGATTTTATAAATGCTGAAAAAACCTCAATGGCTCAATTTTCATTAACGATTCACCACACAAACAAGAAAACAGATAGGAAGCCTCAGAGCATCAAGACAACTGCAGCAAATTCAGGTACAAAATTTACTTACTATACAAATGGTGCTGCTATTTACTATCCAAACAAAATTGCTCCCAACCGATAAGTGAGGATAGTTTAAGCAACTGCATAAAAGATAAAAGGCTCAGTCCTGCAATATCTAATTGCCATCACCTCCACTATGAACCCCAGTTATGCAGTAGCTCATCTTTGGTGTGTTTTCCTTACAGAATCTTTTCTGCCTCAAGCTGTTACTGTTTGGGTTATGATCAAATTCTATTTAATTAAATTGCTGCTACAGCTCAGATGTAGCATCCAAGACTTGGATTAGAGGTGGAAAAAAATATTTCATGAAACAGAATTATACAGAACTAAACACTTCCTGCCAAAATAATGAAAGCCTTCCTTCCAAAACCTTCACAAAACCCCAAAGATTAATTTAAATCAAAAAGGCAAGGAAGATGCAAGAGGATGGAAGGAAGGAATAGCTGAAAACAAACGTAGGGGTTTGTTCCAATAGCACAAGGCTTTTTCCACACATGTTTTCTCTTAAAGAGTATTAAACAAATGTCAGCTGAAGGGCTTTCTGTACACAGCCAGCAAAAGCACAGGCAAAGGGAAGTGTATTATGCTGATCGGCTGCACAGAACCCTTTACTGTGACATTAGGATTACTTCAGCAACATTACTTTTTGGTTTGAATAGGACAAAGGAGAGGGGGGAAGGCATTGGTCGGTTAGTTTGGGAACATTTCTTCTCTCTTGTTAAAAAGCTGCCGCTTCACAGCTAGGATTACTCCTTTTCCTTCTCCCTATCCAGCCTTTTCAGCTTCTTTTCCCAGTGAAACCGGAAGCAGGGGACTGAAAGGGACGGCTTCTCTCCAGCTCAAGAGGCTTGGCCCACAGCAGAAGCATTTGCACCAGAACTTGAGAGACAGTCCAATTCTTGGCTCTGCCAACAGACTTCCTGTGTGTCCTTAAATCCCTTTGTGCTTTAATTCTCCCTGTGAGAGACAACAATGACCTCTTTGTTCATCTTATCAGCTGTGATTTTTCTTCCAATGGAAAAACTGCCAGATCTATGTGATAATGTACACACATAGGCTATATTTAATGGCATGAAAGCTTCATCTTGATGAAGATGTTTAGATGGAAATGTAAAATACTAGTAAAAGTCTTAGATAACATATGACAAATATACAGTGTTTGTATAGGGGACAGGAGGGTGAATGTGAGAAATACTGACTAGGGCGAGTGGTAGCTTTATATTTCTATCATTTTATCCTTGAACTATACAGTCACAAAAACATACCTCTGCTCATAAAAAACAATCTCATGTTGAAAAAGGAAAATCTTTGTGCTTGTCACATCAATCTCACTTATCCATGTTCTGACAGAAATCTTGCTCCTTCTCAGAAGTGCTGAAGTTCACCACAACCGAGGGCACAACCTTTTTTTCCCCCCGTTTTTATTAAATTGCTGATAATCTACTGCAAACATAAACCTGAAAGATCAGATACCCATTGCAAAAATAACACCTGGCGTGTTCATCTACCAGCTTGAAAACACATTCTTTGTCTGGTGTCTCTTCTCATGCCCAACAGGGATTCCTATCATGTTATCACTGGATTATAGGAGGGCAATTTGGATAAAACCACCATACAACCCAAACCCCACAGCATTTGACACTGTATCAATACTTGACTTAGTTCAGTCCAATAATACTTATCATAACAAAGCTATCTACACAGGAAAAAAAAACCCGACCAATCTGTCGAAGTATTCATTAATAAAGCCAAAAATTAAGATTTAAGTTTTATTTTGTGTTTTGTCTAAGTTTCATTCCGGTATATCATCTGCCCATCAAATCAAGACAGGCTAATCCTATCCATTCAGGGCTGAACAAACCCCCTTTTGCTTAGTGAATGTCAGGCTTGGTGGTTCTCTCCAGGAGAACAGCAAATATTTGTTAGGGAAACACAGTGAAAACATCCTCAATTTCTCCTCAAAAGCTAATGGTTACCAACTGTCACCATTTAAGAGGAACTCTAAAGGAAAAGGACTGAAAAGGACTGTTTGCCTTGGGGAGCGGTTTCTTTTTCTGATCTAAACCTGTGGATCACTTGGCAGAAGTCCATCTTCAGACTCCCTCTTTCAGGAGATACAGTCTGTAAAGCAGTTGTCACAGGTGCTCTGTTTTTTCAAGAGCCCTGTTCAAGTTATGTAAACAGTCCTTACAGATGCAGTTACTTGCATATATACAACTTCTCACACGTGTCAAATTATCGGTTGATAATTCTTGATCTCCTGCCTAGACTTTAGGAACACACATCCTGCTTACTGCCCAGCTGAAGAAAACTCCTTCCCTGATTTTGAGCAATTCTTCCCTTCGTATTAGATTTTCTGTCATGATAGAATTGCAATAAAAGACAGGGGTGGGCAGGAAGGGCTATGGAGGGGAGGGTGGAGATCAAAATGATTATGTGTTAAAAAAGCATTACATATAAACCCATCTTATTAGACATCCCCAAAAAACACAGATTTTTTGATTATGCCTGCTTTTTGAAAAAAAAGTGAAAGACTGTGCATAAGGCATGAAAAGACTACTCTGCAGCATCACTGCATTATGCAGCTCTTTAGAACTAGACTAAAACTTCAATAAACACCCTTAGGAAAAGGAAGATGATGACAAGTGAGTAGCTACACACGACCTGCAATGCTGTCTGCAAAGCCCTTTGTGAACAACTGAGAAACTTCCTGGTTTTGTTTCTCTGTGCCAGGAAGCTGGGATGCAGGTCTGAGCGCTGCTCTACCCGCAAGGGTGTTTATTCCCCAAGATGGATATCAGAGGAACAGATTTCATTTCTATGCTGTGCATCTTCACCAGCAGAACAGTAACACATTGACTTACACTAGTGACAGCAATGCACACTGAAGGAAGATTCTTCCTGAGTGAATTCCGGGCCAGAGTGTGCAAGAATAAAAGAGAAACTAAAAAAAAACCCCAAAATAATAAGGGAAACTAAAAAATATATGTATAAACAAATCAGCTTTTCTAAAGGTTTAGCAAAGGCTAATGTCACAGCTAAAAGCATCAACACAATGTTATCTACAGTCATACTGTTTTACTCTACTAGGACCAAAACACGTTTTAGACATTGCACTCCCCTGGCCCAGATATTACTTCATGCCAGAAAAATCAGATAATTTGTCACTTTTAATGTTGTTGTCACTATCTGTGCCAAAAGAAGAAAAAAGAAACCCAAACCCACAAACACATGTACAAAAGCAGTGCAGTTTTACTAATGTACTCTTGAAACGAGCAAAATAAATACTGAGAGCTGTCAGTTGTTTGTTTTTATACTGAATTATATCTCTCTTGCAATGAAAAGAGCAAGGAATAAATGATGGTTCGTAATGAAGTTATAAATATCCTGCATTTTCTCCCATCACCGCTAGCTCTTGGCTAGGATCCCAGGTCATTAGCGGATGTCTGATTCCATGTGAAAGGAAAGTAAAGAACAACAACATAAAATTAGTAAGTTTTATTGTTTAAGGCAGCAGGGACAAATATCAATTCTCAGCTGTGTCTCTGAAAATAACTGCCCATTAATTTTGTGAGAAGAGAGTGGATGGAGATGGAAAAAAAGATTGTTCCTTGTCTTCACTATAATGGGGTGGGAGGAAGAAGTAGTGATCCAAATTTTTCATTAATTCAGTAAGGGCTAACAATCATCTGAAATACTCAGACACCAGCACAATGACATTATCACAATTCAATTTCTGCTTTTTTCCCCCTTCAGCTGGAAATGGGCAGTCTCTTTTCAAGTATCAGCTAATTCAAGTTGATATTTTTGCTATTAGATCAGCAAGCTCTTAAAATTACTCCATTGGAAAACAACTCTTAAGCCTACAAAACACGGTTTCCTAGCAATAAGCTTCACTGCCAACAGTAAAGATGAAGCAACTGATTTATATCAACAATTATTTCAAAGAGCAGCAGAAATTATACACAGCAGATTCCATTTGTAAAACTATCTGCAATAACTGAATTTCAACTGTACCCAAAACTGACAGGCTGCTGAAAGTGTATGTGCTGTATCTGGCATTGTTTAATCTGGGTGAACCTTGCAAGCCCTCACCAAGTTCACCAGTGCTCGGTCGCAACTGCAACATTTGAGGTGCAGGTTATTACAACTAGAGAAGGACATATAACAACTGTTTCAATAAAGCCTGTCTTGAGTTTCATCTACATAAATGCTATAAAAAAATAAAAATCCAAATCTTCTTGAAAAACTGAAAACCCAGAAGTACCAATTTTATGAGTTCCATTGAAAGCTGATGCATAAAATAATAAGAAGTCCCCTTTAGGCGTTAAAAGATTTTCAAAGGCACAAAATTGCAGCAATTAAAGTCTCATTTTAAAACTGATTTGTCACTAAATATTAAAACATTTTCCACTTCATACTCAACTGTATTATTAATAGCATATGTAAAAAGGTGCTTCAGAGTTATTGCAATAATTTGATTCCCTTTAGGTGTACGAGGTAACAAAGTATTACCTGACATGGTTGGGATTAAAGAATCTAGATTTTGCAGCAGCGGTTAAGCAAAGAAAGGAGTGGAGTACAATGTTCTCTTACTCTGATACACTGGTTGTCTCATCATACCCAGACAGGGAAAAAACAAATCCTTTGAGTCAAGATGTTACAGGTGTATAAAAGGAAGAACCAACCTTTAACATGATTCTACAATACAATAAAGACATACACTGTACTGGTAATTTGGGATATTCAGTGAGCTGTAGCAGTACTTTTTGTTAATAAAGCAATTCAGGTCATTTATAACAACTCTTCATAGTGCTACTATATGAACAGGAAGAGTTGCCACTGTAAGACAGACATCCCTGTATTTAAAAGGAATGATGGCTTCATAATTGGAGGGATGAGAATTTTTAAAGGACACTTATTAGTAACACACTGCTGTCACTTCTACTTTTGTCTTTCAGAGGAAGGTAAAAAATGAGTAAATCAAGGATAAGCAGTCAAATCTCCAAGCAAGTTTCTTGACTTGGCTTCAACTCTTCAAATTCTTTGAAGAATACAAGTCAGCTGAGTGCCCAAGAGGCCAAGAAGGCTAATGGCATCCTGGTCTGTATCAGAAATAGTGTGGCCAGTAAGTCTGGGGAGGGGATTGTGCCCCTGTACTGGGCACTGGTGAGGCTGCACCTCGAGTGCTGTGTCCAGTTCTGGGCTCCTCACCATAAGAAGGACATTGAGGTCCTGGAGCGAGTCCAGAGAAGGGCAACCAGGCTGGGGAAGGGGCTGGAGGGCAAATCCTATGAGGAGCGGCGGAGGGAGCTGGGGGTGTTCAGCCTGGAGAAGAGGAGGCTGAGGGGAGACCTTATCACCACCTACTGCTACCGGACAGGAGGGTGCAGAGAGGTGGGTGAAGGTCTCTTCAGCCAGGGGACAGGAGATGGGACAAGGGGAAATGGCACGAAGCTGCCCCAGGGCAGGGTCAGATCTGATGTTAGGAGAAAGTTCTTCCCTGAAAGAGTTGTCAGGGCCTGGAACAGGCTGCCCAGGGAGGGGGTTGAGTCACCTTCTCTGGGTGTGTTTTACAGACGGGTAGATGAGGTGCTCAGGGACATGGTTTAGTAGAGGACAGGAATGGTTGGACTTGATCTTAAAGTCTTTTCCAACCTTGTCATTCTGTGAATGATTCTTGCAGCATTAAAGTTTCATGGTTGGTGTTGTTTTATTGCATAAAAAAGCAATGCTGTGATAATACATCTCAATGTTTTAAAAAAGCAAATGGTTTGGAGCTGTACAAGATCCCCAGGAAAAAAAAAAACAAAGGCCCTTCTAAACTGATATGGTTTTAGCAGCTTCCAAGTTAATTCAAGCAACAGGAGGTAATTTAAGGACACTTACGAGTTCAGAGAGAGAGCTCTTGGCACCTTATTCCTAATGATATATTAATAACAAAGTTTGCCAGGGCTTGTGGTTGAGTAAATTGTAAATTCCATTCTTTTGCCAGGTCAGTGGCATCTGTTCATTTCCAGCTTACAAGTACTGGGGGGCAGCACATCAGCCACCAGAGGATCAATAAATAGTCAGAACTCACCTAATTATTAGAAATGTTAAATTAAAAAGGCTGCAGAGATGATAATTTTCTTCGATTTTTGCTCCCCTAGGGAGAGAAGTTACTTAGGCTGGACCTACCTACTTTTTTATACTGTCATCCTCTTCCTCACTTATTTCATACCACATCAACCTCAAAACCAGGCAATACATACTATGAAGATACACCAGTGCTTCATACTACACTTTGCCAAAGTAGAGAGAAAGCAAAGAGCAAGTTAGTTCATGGCAAGGGCAAAACATCTAAAAAATAATAGTAAAATATTTAAGAAATCACCACCACCATCACCCCCAAATGCCTTCATAAAGCAAAAGATAAAACCCTGTTTTTTCAGAAACACAAACATGGAGATCTGCTAAGATCAGAGAACATACAGACATCAGAGCTGGGGAATTCCTGTGTCCCAATTAAGGTCACATATTTTTGCATCATTCCAAGCCCAGTAATAAACCAAATTATGGTATTACCAAGATGAACAAAGACCCTTTGGCAGACTGTCAAAAAACCCCTTCTGCATAATGTTATGACAGGACATTTCCTGTGAAGATAATACTGGAGTTTCCCTCTCAGCCATGATGCTTTCATGGAAAAAAAAAAGCCCTAAAAATATTGAGCGGAACACATCTGATTGTCTAAGAAAAACAGCATAATTCGACTCATGGCTAATAAAATACATGAAGGTGTGTTTGGTTTTTTTGGGGGGGGAGGGGGGGGGCAGGATAGCAGGAAGAAATTTCATCAGCACTTAAAGGTTTTCCAAGTTGAAGATGCATTCAATTTTATTTCTTTACAAATTAAATTTGTGCGCTATGCAGCACATTAAAATGGGCAAGAAATGGGCAGAGAACTAGAGGTTTAAAATACATGATTCAAAAAGGATTGAAATGCAAAGCATTGATATACTTATACCAGGTTTAAGTAACTACCTAGCCTTCTAGATAAACTTTCCAATGCTTTATGATGAGCCATAAATTCTGTCTACTTACAGTTTGCATTTTACACTGACAATTTTGTCCCAAAATAAGTTTATTGTACTGAGTGTTTAGTAAATTGATATATTTTAAATACATGTCCCCTGCAGAGACCAGTGATGGGCAACACGCAATTCGATATGAATTTTAGGTGAAGCCATTTATTGGGTGAAACCACACAGATTATAGACATTTGTTACTGCAAACACGGCAAGCTAAAAACTGCTAATTGGATACATGCACTGTTCACACCCCACTGATTGGTTAGTGATTATAATGAGTTCTGATAAACATATCTTATAGCTAAACATCGTTAGTTCACCTTTGATGCCTAAAAGCATCCACACACCTGCTGTTTTAACCATCTTCTTATGGCTGGTTCTTAACATGTTCCATGACTCCCAAATACCTTCCCATAACTGCTTCTTGGTTTAGGGCAGTCTGTACCCCTGTCATCAAGGCCTCTGTGCTTTGAGAATGTGATTATTAAAATCCTCTCAGCATGAGTAACTTGTCCTGTCTCATGAGAACAGGAGGATACTGTCAGGGTCTGTGTCTTCGGTGAAGAGAGCTGGGCCACCAGCAGGCCTGCTGTCTTCCCCGACAATCCCCTTAATTATTTTTTAACACAACTGTCTTACTACAACGAACAACTTCGGAGAAGACAGATACATTCACATACAACCTGAGGCTGTAATAGAATATGACAACCTGATCAGCTGTATTTCTCCTTCCACTATTTTCTCTTTTAGGTAGAGAACAGTTGCATCATTGACCTAACCAGAAGTGCAGCGAGTACAGAATACTGATTTTGTTTCAAAAGAATATGCCAAAGTTGCTGGGTGATTTTCAGACATATACGCTGTTTAAGATGAGCATCTATCTTCCAAGGGAATTCAGCTCAGCCTCCTCTTCCCAGTGTAAGGACTTAGAGCAGAAACACGGAGTGTTTCCTACATTCAACATCTGTACAAGTCTGCCCTCTTCCAAAAAACTATCTCCAGCCTCTGCAAATTCTGTAGGCTGTTTTAAACCACGGCTGCCAGCTGGGATCAAAGCTGCACAAACAGGTCAAAGCAGCACAGTGCTCTGTACAAATGACAGCATTTCACTCCCAACACTTCAATATTTTTTTTTATTAGTCCCTCATCCATTTTTAAAAAGTCAAAGCCTGACTAGAAAAGGATTTTTAAAAGCAGACTTTTAAAATATATCATTGTTTCCTCTAGATTTCCATTATTGATTTATCTTCCTGAATGCTTTTATTTTTAGAAATTATTTTCTGCTAAGCGTGCTTTTATTCTAAGGTATTTAACAACAGAAAAAATAGTTAAGATTATGCAAAATTTGTTAAAATGCTAGACATCTTGTGGACAGGACATTAAAAAGAGTTCTTAATTATTACAGCTAGCTTAGTATGAAGCATAGCCACTAAAACTGAAAAAAATATGACAGATTTCAGCCCCCGTAATTAACTTTCCACCCCTAATGCCTCTGCCCAGGGCAGAACTCTTGAGCCAGATTCCATGGCAGCTTTAGGTCCGCTACTGGTTAGGCACTACGGACTATCTTCTACCCCACAAAGACAGAATCATAGAATATACTGAGTTGGAAGGGACCCGTAAGGATCATCTAGTCCTTCTTCCCCCTCCTTCCATAGCACAGCAGCTGAAAGCTCGGCATGTACTGCATGTGTAGTTTCAATCTCAAAAAGGTGATGAGTCTGGAGTCTCATCTAATCAAATTTCCACAATTCACCTCTGAAATGCTATCCAAGGTGGTCAGTTTTAGCACCTACATAAAACAGACAGGCATCTTTGTCTCACAAAGCTGGGAAGCCAAAGGTCTATGTGGGAATAACATACTCCCTTCTCCAAGTGATAACTTGTAGTCACTTGCAATAGCACTTCAGCATCATCCTCCCCCCCATCTGGAGTCCTGTGTCCAGGTCTGGAGCCCGCAAAACAAGAAAGATGTAGAACTGTTGGAGAGGGTCATGAGGAGCCACAAAGATGATTAGAGGGCTGGAGCAGCTCCCCTACGAAAGGAGGCTGAGGGAGCTGGGCTTGTTCAGCCTGGAGAAGAGGCTGTGAGGAGGACCTCATTGCAGCCTTCCAGTCCCTGAGAAACAGGAGGGGATTCAACTTTTTAAAAAGGTAGACAATGGCAGGACAAGGGGGAATGGATTAAAACTAAAGGAAGGAAGGTTTAGATTAGATATGAGGGGGAAGTTTTTTTATAGAGAGAGTGGTGAGGGGGCTGGAACAGGCTGCCCAGAAAGGGGGTGGATGCCCCGTCCCTGGAAGTGTTCAAGGCCAGGTTGGATGGGACCCTGGACAACCTTGTGTAGCTCCAGGCCTGGAGGTTGGTGGCCCTGCCTGTGGCAGGAGGGGGTTGGAGCTCTGTGATCCTTGGGGTCCCTTCCAACCCAGACCATTCTATGATTCTATGATCACTTTCTGAAGGGTGGTACAAGCACTTCTGACAGGACCATGCAATTACTGCTGCAACACTAGCAATTTAAATATCCCAATTGTATGGCACAGACCAGTCTACGTTCACACTATCAAGCACTCTCAGCCTGCAAAGCAGGGTGGCCACATGCAAACTGCCAGCCAGGAATGGTCAAGGTCCCTGCCAGTTCCTGGACGGTGCCAAGAAACTGTTATGAGAAGCACCAGCTATCCCAGCCTGAACAGTACCAGGAATATCTCAGAACTTTGTATACAGACCAAGCTGCGGTGTTTAGGGAATATCCCCTGGCAGTAAATGGGGTCATCTTATTTATTTGAACAGATACAGCCTCAGTTCGCTGCTGAAGCAAAAGGCATCAACCCCAGGCTAGTAAAACAAGGAACAAAAGAAGACCTTCTGATCTCTTTCTCTCTCTCTTTAAACCCATCATGCCAATGACATGCAGCTGTAGAAAGCTACTTACATTCATATTAATGGAACAGAAAAGATTACATTCTATATACTGTAATGAGCAATCAATTTATGCAAATGACATGCAGTAGGATGTGAAACAACAAAAGCATTGTGCTGTGCCAAGCAGAGTCACACACACAGAAGCGATATAAAGGAAGACAACGTGAAGAGCTGGTAGCAAATTTCTACAGTCCTCTGAAATCTTCCTGTTTGCAGACTAGACGTGTCTTTAAGGCAATTGACAGTTCTTCTGAATTCAACTTAAAAATACCAAAAGCACATTTAGCCCAGGCTTTAAATAATCTTATTCTCCATATATGAGAATCCAGAAGGTTGCTCACTTTCTGGACATGAGCTGAAAAATTCAGTGTCAAATTCTTGGCTTAGAATTGTAAGGCAAATTAAAAGTAACTAAAAGATATAACAAAGTTAACTGTCAAAAAAATTAAAAAGGAACAAGTAAAAGCTTCAGATTGCTGACTAGAACATTTCTTGACTGTACAGATGTGAGATGATTTCTGGTTTTAAGATGCTAACTAGGTCCACCAAACCCTTTCACTTGCTCAAAAATTAAGAGTTAAGTACTGTAATATGAGAAAAACTCAGTGTTTCAATGATAAATTCATATCAACTTTCCCTCTAGATATGTAACATGATTTCACCTTTGTTTTCTATTTCAAAGGAGCTATCAAAAATGCTCTTGCTGTCAATCAAAATTAAAAAGTAAACCACAAAAAAAAGCAAGTAAGTTCCGCATTTTGTTTCGCAAACAAAAAGGTCAGTGAATTCAGAAACTATTAGAACTCGTGTTCTATTAGCAAACAGTCTACAACATGCAGCAAATTATTAAAAATAAAGAAATAAGAAATTATTCAGGAACTACTCTGGCCATCACTTTCAAGTCATTAAGAAACAGGATGCAATTAAGAGCAGCAAACAAAGACAAAGAAAATGTCTCTAGAGCAGTGTCACTTATTAGAGCGGCACAAGGACTTCACGTGTAACCTGCATGATGAAGGGTAACCCGACAGATCCACCATCTCCATCAGCAGTAACACTGCCCATGTACAAGGTCATGGAGATGATGTGTAAGAGGGAGTGCAGAAGTTGAAAGCCTGAGAATATGGGTCGCAATGCCAAAGAAGCACTTTTCTATTCTGCAGATGGGATCTGTAGATGCACCTCCTCTGTCCCAAAGAAATATGTGCTTTCAGAGCAATCTATAAGTCTGTCACATAGGATGAGGCACATACTCTTTAGAAACAAACTCTTTCCTTCATAAGAAAATCTGCCAACTGAAAGTCCATAGTATCAACAATACAATACATGCACATGCTCTTTAAAGATGTGTGTTTAGGAGAAGAATGTCTCCAAATTCAGAACAGAACACAATTGCAGTAACAGGAGGGCAGAAGTTGAGAGCTATCTTAAAGTTACTGGATACAGCTTGAAAACAACTCAATTCTTACAGGCACAAAAAGCAAATTTAAGTAAATCCAGGAAGCCATTCACTGCCATTCAGCATCTTAGGAATTTAACCCAGCCACCAAGGACTGATCAAATGGTCCACTCCAAAACTTATTCATCAACTATTTCACGTGACAGTGACGTAGTCTGGTAAATATATTACGAAGTACGTTTTACCAATCTAAGACACAGAACATCTTCCCTGCTTCAGCTGAGAATGTCCCGACATTTTAACTCTGAAGTTATAAAGACTGAGAACATAGCCATGGCAGCATGTACTTCTGGGGGTGAGGAACCCTAAACCAACATTCAGAATTTTGATTCTGATGTGCTGAGATGACAGTAAATGTTTACAGACTGCATTAATTTTATTAATCTTCACGCTTTCTTACACAATTTGGGAGCGCTGCCAACAGAACCTACTTTAGCAGAAAAGCCACAATTGAACAGAGATGCTAATTTTGCTTTTTACATGGGAGCTGTCAAGGGCAGGCTTTTTGTTGATTAAAAACAGAACAGAAGTGGGAGTCAACATGCAGGTGCTCAGATCCAGCCAAAAGGATGACTCATTCAGTTTGTGTTCAAGGCCACACACACACATCTCTGAGGCATATCATCTTAGTTAACAGAAAAATCTAAAGTTAGCTACTAGTGAAGATAAATAAAGAAAACAAGGACAAATCATAAAAAAAGGGGAAGGGCATATTTAATAAACAGTTATACAAAACACATGCATATTATTTAGGTTTTTCAGGCTTGAGCTATGTATGAACCTGAGTCCAATCTCATAGCTGTAACATGTCAGAAACATGGCACGTTTACAGAAATAAACAAAATGACTGTGCTGAATTTGACCACAGCTGCTGCAATAGGCCTGTCTCAGTACTCAATATTAGCACGGTCCTGCCTTACAAAATCATAAGCCAACCACCTGCTAAAAGAAACAAAACATCTCCCACCCCAAATCCATAAAACAAAACCACCAAACCTCACCCAGTCTTTTACTAAGCCTACCAGTATCCTTCCAACCTTGCCAACCAATACCATCTTATTGGAGATATGATGATTTTAGGAGACTAATCACAAGCTTACAAACTAACAGAGATTACAAACACGCAGGTTTACTGCTACACGTGCTACAACTGGCAGCCCAAAGAATTTGTTATTCTCTTTCTTCTATGTTGCTGAATACACTCGTGGATCCTTTCAACATTAATTACCCAATTATACTGTGTGGCTACCATAAAGAACACGCTGAGCATCCCATAAAGCAATGGTCAGTGCCCATCAGGGAAACCAAAGGGGTGCGTGTGAGCAGTAGCAGATTACAGTTAAAAATGTCTCATTTCATTGTTTGTGAAACAGTTCAGTGATTTTTCTCAACTTGTTATCAATATTCAGCTTAATTCTTTCTTGTGTATTCCTGTTTAGGCTTCATATTTGAAATGTATCTGTATTATAGTTACATATGAACTTATATAACTATATAATTATTTCTATCAATTAGGTCAGTGCCTCAGTTATTTAAAACTAATTTGTCTCCTCAAATAAAATGTTTTTAATGATAAACATGGAAAACTGATTCTTTTCTGTTTTCCAATAAAGCTGCTTTGAGCTCAGTGATCTTAAAGGTCTTTTCCAACCTGGTCATTCTGTGAAGTTAGCAATTATTCACTATAATTCCTAGAAAGGTTTTCTGCAAATAAATCTTGGAATACCCAGAAAGAGTGGCCTTATTCAATCACCAACTGAACACAGCAGCTACACTGCTGGCAGAAAATACATGGCGTATACTCATGGCTATTTCTATCTCTCAATCATAATCCCTTATATACTGATCCAATTATTGCACAAAAACCTTTTTTTTTTTTTTTTTTAATGAGTACACTCTCCTTTTCACTTCTCTCTCACTCTGGGCTGAAGGAAAAAAAATGTCGTGGATGGAATGCTTACAGCTTTTCAAATATTTCATGTGAAAATGCCATTTACGCCCACAGCCACCACCGCCTCCTCTTTCTTCCTCCTTTTACACCACGGCAAAGATGGAGCGGAGCGGAGAAAGAAAAAAATTGAAGGGTTATTTTCAAGATACCTAGATTAGAGCTTTATTATGTTATGATGTTTAGAATTAACTGCATAAGCCATGTAACAGATTTTTAATTTGTCTTGAGATTTCACAAGGTAATTAAAAACTTGGAGCAATGGCTGCAAATTCGAGCTTAGGAAGTTCTGCAACAACATGCAGAAGAACTTTTGCATAGTGAGGGTGAGGGAGCCCTGGGACAGACTGCCCAGGGGGTGTGGAGTCTCCTTCTCTGGAGAGATTCCAGACCCATCTGGACGCCTCCCTGTGCAATATGAGCTGGGGAGCTGCTTTGGCAGGGGGATTTGGACCCGATGATCTCTGGAGGTCCCTTCCACCCCTGTGATTCTGTGATCTCACCGGGATTGCACAGAATCATGGAAGCATCACAAACTCAGCACAGAAAGGAAAGGTCTCTCATCTCTTCACAAGTGCAATTACGTTTGCATTTAAAAAAATAAACCCCAAAACGACAGCACAGGGACTTAGCCTGAAAAGTATGTTGCAAGGTTTTGCTTCCAAACAATACTGTTGTGTAATTTCTCTAAACTTTTTCAATTAACATGGAAAAAAAACCCAAACCCCTCCAAACAAAACAAAAAGCACAGTGCCCTATTGAAGATCTTGCATATTGAAACAAATGTAACTGTTTCTTATTTTATTTGCTTTTCAGTTACACTCTGACAGAGGTAAGAAAAATCAGCCCACCTGCCCTTTTCCCCAACTACTTTTCATAGCTGAAAGCAATATAAAACCCAACTCTGCTGGGAAGTCAAATGAGATGAAAAGTAACTGTAGTACTACAAAAGTTAATAAGTGGAAAAGTCTGTTTACAGGAATCATGAACCATCATTTTCACCTCCTTTTCTGCTGTCAGAGCACAGACTAAAACCCATCTTCCCACTGAATGTGTTTATGAACCAAGATAGAAATAACTAAATGTGCTTGAATCACAGAATTACAAGGTTGGAAAAGACCTTTGATGATCATCAAGTCCAACCATTCCCATCCTATGCTAAACCATATCCCTAAGTACCTCATCTACCCTTTTTTTTGAACACATCCAGGGACGGTGACTCAGCCCCCTCCCTGGGCAGCCTGTTCCAGGCCCTGACAACTCTTTCAGTAAAAAATTTTTTTCTAATATCCAATCTAAACCTGCCCTGGCACAGCTTCATGCCATTTCCCCTTTTTCTATCTTCTGAATGGAAAGGAGTTCCTCCTACCACAGGCTTATACTGGGCAGGCAGGCAGAGAACCTGTTTACATAACAAGCAACAGTTAGGAAATAAACAGCCTTTAATTTGTTTGGCTTGTAAAACACACAATGGTTGAAATCCAGAGTGGAACCGCAGCAAAACAAGATTCACAGTGATTCTTCCATTTACATTAGTAAGCCAGTGCTGAGGAATAGGAGGGGAAGAAGGTAAAGAAATTAGGAGCAATTACTGACATTTGCAGTAAGACTTGTTTCAAGCCCTTAGGGCTATCTTGCTGTAAAGCCACCCCAGTTCATTCACAGTTTTCACATGTGACACATCACAGTACACCCTCAAAATACAGGGAAATAAATCCATGTGAAATCTTGAACCTCTATACACTCTCTATTTCTTAGATTTCTTCCACAGACAGTCATTTGTTTGGTTGGTTGTGGCCTTTTTGGATCAAGTGTTTTTATGATTGCATCTTAGAAGGTCCAATGAGGGTCACAGTATGTGGAAAATGTGGGGGAATGTTGCTTTTGCAAACCGAAATGGGTTTTGATATTTTTCTATGCTGACTTGGGAAGTGGAGGACTCAGGCTGCCTCACTGGGAATCATCTGACAGGGACTGAGGAAGAGAAAGGACAATTGTCAACCAGGATCATAGAATCACAAGGTTGGAAAAGACCTTTAAGATCATTGAGCCCAACTGGGTATGCAACTGTGCATAAGGTAAGGGGGAACACCGCTGATATAATTTGCATTATTGTAATAAGTTATGCTGTCAGTTGTGTTAAAATAGTTATGGTTCAAGAAAACCCAGTCAGATATTTGGATCCCGCTGAAATCGGTGCAAGTTGGGCACTGAAGCCATTTTTCTGGATTCCACTATCTCTACCATTCAGTGCCTGTTAGTCACGGAACGTATTCCTCTTATCAAAGCGAACAGACTGCTACATATCAGCCATCTATGGCAACTGCTGCGTCTAAGTACCTGCTTAGACATCCTGTGGGTCACTCTGCCCACCACTGTTACCGTGCATGCACAATCACCGGATGGGTAGGATGGCTGGAGGGAAGCTGAGGACTGACTGGAGCTGTAACCACCAGCTACTTAATGCTTGCATGTGTTCCTGTAACCCTCAGGATACTCTTGTGCTGAATACTCTAGTTTAACTGCTGGCATTAGATCAAGAAGATTTTTTTTTTCCAGTAGGATTTACACAGGCATTTACTTGTGTTTTGCAACTGGTTTAAACATTATCCTTTGATTGGTGGAGCTAAAACAGACTCGAGGAAAGATTCATTAAGAGGTGTTTTTTGTTTTACAAAGGAAACTCAAAAGATTGAAACAAAGTTCTACCTCAGACAAAAACTTAAATTTGGATGTTTGTTTGCAGATCAACTATATAGTTTGCAAAGCACCTACATCTTAACTACCATATTCAACCAGCAGAATGAACAGGCAAGCCTTAATCTGCCTATAAAAATAAAAATTGCAACACTAAATATCATCAGAATATCATCATCAAACATTTTTACTGCAAAAAGGAAATATGCCATGATTCCCTATTAAAATATAATCCCATAGTTACACAATGGCCAAAGAGTGTTGGATTTCCAACATTGTCTTTGGGAAACAATCCTGAACTACACACAGTTTCCTAAAGACATCTGTGGAGGAAAGCAACGGGGAGAGAAGGAAGCAACAGTCACTTGCACACCAAATGCTCCCCCTTTACCAAACTCATCTCCCAGAAAACCTTAATACAAAATGCAAGGAGGCACGGTGAAAGAGTCACTCTATGTGAGCAGTAAAGCCCAGGTGCAGACATTCAGCATTCTCCCTTTGTGATATTAGACCAATCCTGCAGAAGCAGTGGACAATGAAGAGTTTGCGTCAAAAATAGCAGGAAAAGGAACATCACACCAGAAGTATGAGAGTTGTGGCCTCATTTTGGTTTTTTTTTTTTTGTTGTTGGTTTTGCTGGTTTGTTTTGGGTTTTAGTTTGTTGTTTGGCTTTTTTTTTAATTTGGTACATTTATTATTTTCTCTTTTGGTTTTTTTTCCTTTTTTTAATATTATAACTATATCTTGACAGTGATGGTATGGCAAAACTTTTCCTCCTTTATAGCCAGAGAAAAATGGACAGAGTAAATTGCAGTTAAGATCAGAAAAAACACACATGACTTTTTTTTATCTTAAATGCCTATAATGTGACTGTTCTCTTAAGGTATTTCTTTACTTCTCTATTCTGTTTATGCACTAACAAATCCACTTCGGAAAAAAAAAAGGTCTTTAAAGGAAAGTCTTTCCCTTTGGAAACTCCTGCACATCTGTGAAAGCAGATGAAAACTTCAGCTTAATATCAAAGTATTCAAGTGCCCAGTGAGAAAATAGAAGCAGCAGGCCTAAGGAACTCAAACTGTCCACCTAAAAACCAGAGGTCACATTGTGAAGCGTGGCATTCAGCTTATTTGGAAAGTGAACAGAATACTTGCATAGCTGAACTATATCAAAAACATTGTATTTTCTGAAGGATTTGTATAACTTCTAAAAGAAGACCAAGAATTCAGACCACTACTGTTAGACATCTAAATTACGCTTATGAGAAACACCAAATAGGTCCAGATTTCACCACAGTTAGGAGAGAAATGAGGAAAACAGAATTGTGGCTTACATCTTGTTCCTCAAATGTTTTAAATGAGATAATAAACTTGAATAGCAAAGACTATACTCTTGTACCTGGAACCATATTCCAAAACCAACCACCGTCTAGCAAGTTATCTCAGCTAAGATGGCCATTTCCCATACATCAGCAGTGATAGATTTCTCTTTCAGCAGTCAAAAACCAGTTCTCTTTGTAATTTACGAGACCCCCCTCTTTTCAGAGATACACAGAGGCTTATCTATGCAGTGCCAATCAAGAAAGTTTACATATAAGCAAGAGAATTATTGTTTAAAATTCAGCCCTAAAAATACATACAAAATAGCATTGCTTAAACATAAATTTAAAATATTTAATTTTTAAAGGTTTTGTTTCTTTTTTAATCTCTGTTCATGCCAGTTTTTGAAGAAAAAAAGCACTTCATGACCATTGCAGATTTTATGAATCTGGTTCAGTTTCCCTTCAGTGTACATTGTCTGCTCTTTACAAGTAAAAAATACCTTCTTTTTTTTTAAAATTAAAAAAAAAAAGCCAGAAGAAACAGCAACATGAGTGTTTTAGGAAAAACAAACAAGGTGGGCAACACGTATTCCCATTTTGGCAAACAGAAGAGCAGAGAAAGCAAATTTTTTATACACAGAACAATAAATCTGAACTTTTCATCCAAACATTTGAAAGTACATGCAAATGCGACTGCCACAAGTACCTGGGAAGAACATGATTGGACTCTATAGGGAATAAAATGCATTGTGTATAATTATGTCTGGAATGCAAGGGACTGACTGGAACACTGAAATGAACAATGTTAACGTCTAGAAGAAACTGTGAGAATTATTCAAGGAAACAGATTTGTATATTTTAAATAATATTTTATCTAAACACTATGAATTACAGCCCTCTCATCACTGTTTTATTGTCACAGATTCCTTAACAAGAAAAGAAACTGTTAGGACTTAATTTTTATATGTGCATCCAGAGGACAAAAGAAGACTCTACATAAGACAGCATTCCACATAAATGAACCTGAAGGCAGACATTTTAATCTACTTTTCATCTTCAGCCAATACACATAATGTATAGTGACAATTGGCAGGACATCTTCAAGGAATAAATGATCTAAGGTCAGCTCATGAAAGACTGCTTTTACTAGACAGCAGTGTTACTAAACCTCCTTTGGCTGCTGATAGCATCATTGCTGTAAGGAAGCTTAGAAATGTCATGCTCAGCACTGAAGTAATGACTCAAAACATGGATTCAGTACAATAAACCTCATTCATACAGTGTAAGGGGGCAGACAAACGCACAAAAGCATGGTAAGATTGCAGTATTCCAGCAGCCCTCTGCTCAAGAACATTTAAAATATGCTTTCCTGGTTCTACAATCACCAAGACAGGTAAAAGGCCCAAGGAATTAACTCATTGCTCCAGGCCTTTCAAAGCACCCATCCATCTTTTAACTCATCAAAAAGGCCTGTCAGATGCTTGAGAACTCAATGGTTCCGCAAAGCAGCACTGGATGCCCTTTTAAGCCAGCATCAAGCATGAGTAAGGAAACTATTGCCCATGACTTCACATTCTACGGTCAGTGAGTTTGTGTTCTGCCTCAGTGTTTTTATTGGATAGAAACATATTGTAGGATAACACGAGGCTCAACACAGCATCTGAAATACCTACTCATCACCAGCAAGGAAGCTGGGCTGTTTATATTACATTTTACATTCTTTTTCAGTTGCATTTGTATTTAATAACAACAAGAACAAAAAAAAATTACACTCTGTAGCCAATATTTATATTTTCTATTTGGCAGTTCTGATAATTTTTCATAACAAGGAGAGATAAAGCTGACTTGGCAGAGTGTACTAATCAACACTTCATCTGCTAAACCATTTCAGCTAGAAAGCTAACCATGCTGTCAACATTTCTAAGCAGCATGTTTCAAAGTGTATTATGAGGAAAAACTCTTGAAGAACATAAAAACCAAAGCAGCAAGTAAGATAATAGAAAGAAGGGAGAAAAAACCCCAATACCCAACAGTTAGTTCAACATTTAAAGATCTGTTATTTGTAATCCCTAAAATGGAAACTTGTCTTTCTGAAGTACTCAGCACTAGATAAGTTTCTTTTTTTAACCACTAATACATGCTTCCAAATTACCAAAATCTCTTCCATGCTACCGCAACAAGTGGGAAATGTAGCACAGTCAAAAATTGTATCTACTGTTCAGGTAATTATCAAATTTTTCAAATAGAATCCTAGAATGGTCTGGGTTGGAAGGACCCCAAGGATCACAGAGTTCCAACCCCCCTGCCACAGGCAGGGACACCAACCTCCAGGCCTGGAGCTACACAAGGTTGCCCAGGGCCCCATCCAGCCTGGAATTGAACACCTCCAGGGACAGGGCATCCACCACCTCTCCGGGCAGCCTGTTCCAGCCCCTCACCACTCTCTCTGTAAAAAACTTCCCCCTAATATCTAATTTAGACCTTCCTTCCAACCCATGCCATTCTATGATCATTCTATGATTTTTAAACTAGGAGACATCATCAGTTATACTTCTGATTCTTTAACAAGAAAAAGTGCTCAGAACATTACAAGTAAAATTTACTACTGTTAAATAAGTGATTACATCATTATTAACCCTTTCAGACGCATCACTTCAACACTTCCCTTTACCTCAGGGCTTTCTCCCTCTAGAAGCTGATCACCCCCGTTCCCTCCAAAATTATCACTGACAAGCGAAGTCCTCAGATCATCACAACTAATGATCACCACCAAATCTGATGAAAGCGTGCATCAGTTGGCAAACAAGGGTATCGCTGTCCTACTGCTCCTACTTAAGACAAAGGGACTGTGTCATTAGAAACAGTTAAGGAAAAGATGGGGCAGAAAAAAAAAGAAATTTCACCTATCCTATGTCTCAGTCACTTCCCATAGATGTGAATATAAAGGACAAAACAGGATGGGAACACCACCACTTACCTCTTCCTGAGATGCATACTTTGGGTCTTCAGGATCAACTGACCAGTAGCAGTAATCAAAACTGAAGGCAGCAGTCTTTTCTCTTTCCCAAGTGCCATTAAGCCTACTGTCAACCTGACAGCAAAAAGACATAAAGATTTATTTGAAGTTGACCAAAAAGCAAGTATTTAAACTAAGAAGAACTTGATCTAGACTCTGTATTGTGAAAAAGGAAAGGGAAGCCTTCATCAATTTTCTTTTTCTTATTTCAAACTTCTTTATTCAATTTTCTTTGATACTCAGAGTAAGGTAGAAAAATCCATGACAGACTTTCTGAAGAATTTTTACTGAGGGGTTCATTTTCTACAGGGAAGGTCCTCTGAGCTATATACAACAAACCACCTTCTTAACCTCTCTATTAGCAGGAAAGCTCTACAGCCCTTTTTATATTTTTCTGACTTTTTCTGGTTTAACCAAAAACTCTATCACACAAATAACACCCAAAGCAAGAAAACAAAGCCAGTTTTCTCACTGCATGCTTGAAAATGGTGGTTTTTTTCTATTTCCCCTTTGTTTTGTCATGGTTGCAAGCTAATGATTCTATTACTGGGACTACAGGTTGCAAACCTAACCTTTACAGGCTAGTAATAATGACAGTGAAGCCTTTCTAGCAGAAATAGTGATTTGAATGTTAAAGGAATTGTGTAAGTTTTTTTCTGTATAATCTTGCAAAAGTGATCTGTAACAAAACAGATAAGCTTATGAACAAGGAACTACACATTATTGTTACACTCAAAGGAGAGCAACAGGTCAAAAATTACATAAAATTAATATCATCTGCAAGGAATTTTGACCTAGTTGGTAACTTTATTGTAACCTTGACATTTGCAATAACATGAGCAGAAAAAAAAAAAAAAAAGAGAACAAAAAAAAGGGGAGGTTTGTTATAATTCCATATCTTAACAGACCACTTCAGTGATGGCCCCAAACCAGAGGGGTGCCTGCCAGATTACTGGATAAAGGGCAGTGTAAGCACTGAACTCTGCCACTAGCTTTGAGGTTTACAGTGAAAATTATTTTACAGGCCCACCTGACACATTTGTGAGGGGGTTTTTTGGGTTTTTTTTTAAACAAAGAAAGAACAAAGTGAAAGGGAAATTATTTTAAATTATCTTTCAAGAGGTTTTACGTATTTTAAACCCCACATGATTATAAAAGTTATCATGTTGAAACAAATGCAACTGAGGTTTCCCACTATTCTCATCTTAATGACCCTATTGATCACCTTCAACAATGATATTTTTATCATATCATGAGATTCAGATATTTTTATGCCATCAACCTTTTATTTTCTTAGGTTTCCTACAGCAACAGACAGAAGATAGCCCAGAGCACTGTCTTCCTACTGCAACATGTAAAAATAAAAAAATAAAACCAAAACCTTCCACCTCAGGAAAAGCAGCCCCTGATCACAGAGATGATTACCCTTCTGCCAAGAAGCAGTTTGTTTTGAACTACAGAGCTCACCAACCCCAGATATAACAATGTGAACGTTAGTTTATAAATTAATATTTATACACTAACTTGGGATCATGAAAGGCTGCCTAAATTTAGTTTATGCATAAAGCAAACTCACTCCCTTTATAAAACTCACCAATTACAAAACCTCAAGAGAGAAAACATCCAGCCCTTGCATCTCCACATAACCCTTCTCGGCCTGCTACAAGCAGTCCACCACACTGCTGTGATTCCCCCAGTCTCCCAAGACCAGCCCACAGCTCCTCTTTAAACAAACGAAATAGAAAATCAAAACCCAACCTAAAACCTCTACGACTAACAAGGCTCAGCTGGACACAATTAGGCAGCTGCATGGCTGAGGCCTCCACCACCTGTGAAGGGAGGCCAGCTGGGCCTGCCCCAACGCCCAGATCCTCACAGGCCTGTCGCAGGGATCAAACCCCTCCCAAGGCCAACCATCAGGAACAGACAGCGTTATAAACATCTCTTCCAGAGCTTTATCACACCTATAAAGCACTGGGGAAATTTATTTTGGACAGTAGTGAGATTCAGATCCTGAAAATACAGCCTTTGAATGGGAAATGTACAGAGAATAAGCAACACTTCACATCCACGAGGCTTCTCATACCACTAGTATTTTTCTAACTCTTCTTTCTTTAAAAAAAAAAAAGAACACTTGTACTAAATACAAGAATAAGTATAAAGGAAACAAAAAGAGTTCACGTCTTTTCATTCAGTTTTTGCCACTGTTTCTCTTTAAAACCTAATAATTCTTTCACTTGAACCAACAACCCACAGTAACTGGGTTGCTTGCAGATATAAAGAAAAAGGAGATAAGAATACAAAATGCATCCATCTTCTACAATCCCCACAATAATTGCAGTTATCCCACAGTTCATTTATTTGCCTTTCAAGCAGAAACATGTTTGACAAGATAAAATTGATTTTCTCTCATTCTATTAACTTAGTGAAGGACTGTGGCAGCTCCAAGTAATTCAAGAGTCTAAAGCAAGGGTTGATTCCCATATATGCCAGCTCCGGGGCTCTCACGAAGGATGACAGCTACCTTGAGTTTATTCTTACAGCTTTTTGTCTTTCACCAAGGTCCGAAGTGTAGTTGAAAACATTTTGCACCATTTCATACAATTCAGTTGCACTCTGAGTGCAAATATGAGAGGAAGAGAAAAAAAATTATCCAGATGCTACTAATAGCAAGGCAAGTGCAAAATCCTAAACAATTTACTAACAGCTTTGAATGATGGTGAGCAGCCAGACTACAGCAGCTTTGACAAACACAAACTAAAGAAAATACAGCTACATGGTACATTCCCTGTCTAAAATAAACCCTAAACCCAAACCCCACAACCGCAAACCAAAGCAAGTCTACCACACATACTTCTGCTGCAATTATTCTAGCTCTGTGCCAGTTTAAACTTCTCCCTTAATATTTCTATTAGAATTATACAATAGCCAAACATATAAAACCATCAAGATATCAGGATACTTATATGGGAAAGACAAGATGCCCAAAAGCATACCTTTATGTTTCTGACTTTTGCCACTTTGTCATCAACTTCTACAATCACTCTTCCTCCTTCCGCACTCTCTCTGGAAACAGAACACATTCAAAAATCCATTTACAATATGAAGACACAGAAAGATGAATATCAATTTCATAAACCCCAGAAAATTGTGTTTAACAAACTGCAAATCAGAAGGAGCTACAAAACAGATATCCAGAAGACATTCTGTGACAGCAAGTAGCATTTACAGATCTGCAGCCAGGTATCTCAATAGCAAAAGAACACAACATGACTGGCTACTACACCCAATTTCTCTTTACAAAAATGAGTGAGATTAGGAAAGAATTAGAGCAGCACATAGCCAAAGAAAAAACCAAACCCTTGTAGAGCTGGGAACAAAATTGCTTTAGAAATAAAATCAAGTTTTTCCTTCGTACAGTCACACTTTTCTTAAAATCAAGCTGAAGGTACAAACAGTATCAGGGGATATTTATACAGCTAATCTCCTATGACACTGGACAGCTCTAATATCTAGGCAACACACAGAGCAACGTGGCCTACCTCTGGGGTCTCTTCTCTGCAGTTACCCCACATTTTATGTACCAAAACAACATTCAAAGCAAGGCCTTAGGACACTTAGGGCTTCCACCGAGATAATCACTATAGCATTTGAGCTTTACAAGCATAAAGATGTTTTAAACGCATTTCTGAGCGATGCTTGTCCCTGTTTTGCAGGCAGAAATAGAATGCTTTACCTTAATGTCTCTGTGCTTCACTTAATTATTTTTGAGCATTTACACATAGCACTTCACACAGAAAATGTAGCAATAGGATGAGGGGTAATGGTTTTAAACTAGAAAAAAGTAGATTTAGGTTAGATATTAGGAAAAAAATTTCTTAAATATGAGAGTGGTAGATCACTGGAATAAGTTGCCCAGAGAGGTGGTAGAGGCCCCATCCCTGGAGATATTCAAGATCAGGCTTGATGGGGCTCTGAACGACCTCATCTAGTGAAGATGTTTACTGCAGGGAGGTTGGACTAGATGACATTTAAAGGCCCCTTCCGACCTAACACATTCTAAGATTCTATGTAAACATAAGCACAGCTCCCAGAGGTTTTAATTAAGCTGTGAGTGTCCCAACAGTTCAACACATCAGCCACCAGAGCCCTGAGTTAGAACCCAAGAGAAAGAGGAACACTCACAGGAGAGAGAATTTGCATTATGTACAGCTGGGTACCAAATGTATTATATACAGGCCACATAAGGCTCCCTAAAGAACAAGTGAAGGACAAGTGCCTCAGGTTAGAGGCTGTGAGTATTTAAGGTAAAAATTTTTCAACTGATGCATTTAATCTGTACATGTGCAGTTTCTTAGATGTTTTGAAAAGCAAGTGTTTTGCAAAACAAGTAAGTGTAGGGACTCACATATCCTCTGCCAGGTCAGCTAATGGGCAAAGGTGTCAGTTATACTCTACAGCAGGCCACATCTAAGAGGAAATGGGCCATTCTGACAGAGAATTTCAGAACAACTTAATAACAGCAGAAAAGAGACAAAATTGGAGGGATCCTTTAGCAGGGAGCTTGCCTCAGTTGCACATATTCTTTTCTCCATTGCCCCCAGCATGATCTGACTCCATCCTCCTAATCCCATGAGCGTTCCTTATTTTCTATCCTATTGTTAAAGTCCAGTTAACAGTTCCTATCCTCCTGCCCATATGCACACACATCATCCCTTCCAGGTACCTGCTATTTGTTCTCTCTGGTATCCTGTCAACAGGCACACATCCATTTAGGGCTTCTTTCTCCTACTGCACTGCATCCAGTTTTAGGCTGATGTCTCCAGTTCAAAGGTACATGATCCTGCTCCCCTTGTCAGCTTTCCCAGTCTCTAAACCGAGTTTACTTGTGCAGTCCATAACTGAATCAGTTCCTTGCTGGACACCAGTGGGAGTCAGGAAACAGATTATTTTAATTAAAGAAGGACAGACGACCTTGCTCTCAGTTCCTATACTTGAGCTTCAGTTGTGATTTGGACAACGCCAAGCTCAATTTATCAAGGCACTGCTCATATGATGAGTTTTTTGACTGATGCCACTGGTGCAAGCACAATTTGGTCAACGCTCAAAAATGCAAGCTCATGGAAAGCAGATCCCTTGAAACTTAACCTTCGGTGTCCTTACAACAAGTTTTCATTGGTCACATTAAAGCATGCTCATGTTTAGAGCTTGGGCAGAAATCGGTGGATTCAGATGAGGAATTCATAAATGCACAGCAGATTTCCAATTTTAAGTCAACTGGAAATTAAAATAAAAGGTCACCCTAAGCTGCTTTTAAATAGTTTAAAACCTCATTTTTCTGTAAACTCATCTTCTGTAGCAGCCTGAGACAGGTATTCATACATGGAAGATTTCTACCCATATGGTTAAGTCTGGCAAAAGCTTTTAATAGTTTTAAATGTGCTATGCAGAACCCTTTGAACACGTGACTTTATGCTGTGGGTTCTGATCACCTGATGTTCTCCCAGGCCACTGCCATTACTGAAGATTTAAGATAGAGAATAAATCCCAAACATAAAACCTTTGAAATATGAAGATTTCTCACATATATAAAACTTATATGTTCACATCTGTACACTTATATTAAAATAAAGCAAATAAAATACAAACATCACCAAATAAATTTACCACACCACCTTTTACCCCAGGGTAATGTGATTTCTCACTAATGCAGACAAAAAAAGCTCAGAGCATCAGTCAAGTAGCTTTGTTCAGATCTCAAGTGACAAGAAAGCCACCAATAAACATGGACAGGACTAAACCCTTCCCTGGGTGCAGATTCACCAGAATAGATTACTTTACTTATCTGAACTGCAGGCTGTTGGTGCAAGGAGCAGTTTATCTTCCCAGCTCCAACATCCTGCATGTGTTCCCATTTGTTTTTCCTTACATCTGATCTAGCAATAACACACCCGTGCAATGACTCAGTTAAGCTGCGGTCAGAAAAGAAAGGCACCAAAACAAACAACCAAGGTGCCACAGGGCCAGTGAGCCCTCTCTAGCACCCTGTGGTCACACAGCTGCTACACCAAAGCAAGAGAGAGGGCATGAGCCAGCAGTGGTGGGAGTGGAGACCTTCCCTTCTGTTGGCACCTTACAACCAGAGAGCGCTGAGCACAATGAAAACTAGACCTGTGGCCATTCCCAGCTCTGCAAACTGTACTTTCAGCCTCTCCCTGTAAACATGTGTTTATTTCCTCCTCCTTTTAGCTACAAACCAGAGAATTTTTGAGAAAGCAAGCACGGTTTAATATATAAAGCCCAGGAGGCAAAGCAGACTCACAGCTGTTCTGGATGTTCTGACCTCAACTCCAGCCCTCTCAGCAAAAGCTGTGTTTGCCAGCACAGTCTTGTACATGTGTGCACTACAGTGTGCATTTGACTGATAAAACAATCAGTCATCCTTAGGAATGGGTGCTCTGCTCCACAGGTAGGAAAGCTGTATTCCTTGTACCAATAAAGTCAATTCCAAAGTACACTAAACATGCTTGACTTTGGCTGCTCAGAACTTAGTTTCCCCACCCTCTCTTCTTCCTCAAGAGTTGAAAAAAGTCAAGCTCTGTTTGGGAAATGTCTCTCCTCCCAGGCAAGACCTGGATCTTCTCAGACACAGAATGTTTTAGAGGCACGCAGACCCTGGAACACACCCGTGACACACATACAGAGCACAGTGGCAGGGCTGTAACGGGCACCTGCATGAGAGAGCTGACAGAAGCAAAGGTGCTGTGGCAGCCCAAAAAACAGGGGCAGCCCAAAGGAAAATCTCGTAACATTTGGTGTTCCTATGACAAATCTTTTCTGCAGCCAACATATAAAGCTAATGCAACCCCAGATGGATAACAGCCACTCTACAAGACCTGGAAGAACAAGCCAGTGGAAAAGAATCACAGGAGGATCAAGATGCTCGAGAGAGATTTCCATAGCTTGCTGGTCCTCACTGAGATGACTTCAGACACTACGTACAGAAGTATAAGTAGGCACAGAGATGGAGGAAAGAGTGGGTGGAAAGAGAGGGGGCAGTTGCATTGTTTTAGACTTTATAAAATTTGTCCCCCTTCTCCTCCACCCTCTCAAATAACAGCCAGGCACTTGGAAAACTGGCTTTAAAGTCTCCTGTTTATTTTGAAAATACACACACGCAGTAAAGCAGTCTTCAGCAGCACTCGTCATGTAACAAAACAGCTTCTACACATACAGACCACCAAGTGCTCACCAAAGCAATCAAACGTACTAAAGCAAACATATACCACTTAAGTACATGAGAAAGCTTAAATAATTTTTGAAAAAAATTAATATGTGTCTACTTACACAAGCTTTGAAAACAACCCTGCAATGTAATAATTGCAAATACTTATGCTTTCCTACCAAGTCCCATCACCCAAGTTAACTTGAAACCCAAGCTCAACCTGTACTGAGAAGACCTCAAAAGCAGTACAGCAACAGCATCAATCCCTCTCACAGAGACTTTCAGGGGTCTGGGCAATCATGTCAGTTCTGTGTTTTGGAAAAAGTCACTTTAACCCTTTTTCTACACTTCTCCATGAAAAAAGTAACCTTTTTTGACCTACTGTGATGGATATTTTCACACTCTCCTGCAAACACAACTAAAAGCACACCCGTAGCAGGCTTGGCAAGATGCATGCCAGCAGTCACTGCTGCTGTCTCCACGGCTGTCACTTCCTGGGATGTGACCCATAGCCATGATGAGTAAGGTACAACAATTGCCAACTACCTACACTTGTTCGTGGCACACTGTGTGGCACCTAATGGCAGCCACCATGCCAGCAGCTGCAGTAAATCCTGAGGCAAATCTAACAGGAGATTTTTCTCGGTCATAAAGTCTGAAGGTTTTATTGGGAAAAGTTCAAGGACTATTCAGATTTATCTTTCCTTTCCCATTAACCATACATTGTAAAGTGTCTCTGCCTCCTGTTGAATGGTGGTCCTGGGACAGGTCGTTAAGCAGCTGACATCTCTGCACCTCCTGAGTGACTGACCTCAGGCACAGAAACAAAGAAACAAACAATGCAGGGTGCATTTTCTAAGTTACACTAGTCTTCAGAGAACACTGCCCCTGGCAAAACAGGTTGAAGACACATCAAGACTACATGCTGGTCTATCAGAAATCTTATAGAAGAATGTCAAAGCCTTCAGCCATTAGAGTTCTGCACCCTAGTGACAAGGTACCTACAACCACAACTTGCCCCGAACCCAGCATCCCTCCGTGATGGGTAATCCGTATCCTTAATCCTACTGCTGTAAACTGTAGAAGTCAAGCAGTTTTAACAGCATGAATATACACACTTTGGATAACGTGGATTTTTTTAAAGTATCAATCAACAGTGGATTTACCTAAAGTCTGTTTTCCATGTTTTTCATTATTTAGTAGTACCCAGTACTGATTTGGGTATTTCTCTTTAAGTCAGAATTGGTTTACTGTGTCTTGCAAGAGAGGAGTGCACACCCAGTCAGCAATCCTCCTACCAAATTCAGAACAGATGCGTATAAATAATTTAAAAATCCACACTGAAGCCAAGTACACAGAGTTCACCAAGGCAGCACGCTGCTATACTAGACAAGTTATCTTTGAAGGACATTCCTAGCCATATAGAGCTTTCATTGGCACTGCTAATGACTAATACAATCTGAGAGTCAAAAAAAAAAAAAAATCACTGTTCCTCGCGATCATCATCATCCTCATGTAGTTTCCCCTGTTCTTTGCAAAGAAAAAAGCAAAACCGAAGCAAACCTAGGAATATTTATTTGGTGCAGAGATAAACATGAGGCATTGTTAGTGTTCCTTTCAGAGCTCACATAGAGCTCAGCCTGCTCAAGTAGTTCAAGGCATCTTAAATCTTACCAGACTTTCAATATACAAATTCATGAGCTAGTAGAAGAAGCACAGATTGGCCTCCTCCGGTACTGGGTAACTCTGCAGTCCTGCCTGTGTGAATGGCACAGTACAAGAAGAGTGTTCCTGCCTGCACCATCCCTGAAGTCTTAAGTCTGTCACTGCTAGAACAAGAGTGTCAGGCATCTTCCTTGAGTAATCCAAGTCAGGAATACTCATGATAATCCGTGGGTGCATTGAACAGCTGTGGAATAGTGATGCTTTCTCTTTCATACAGAGGCAAGGAAGGGAGGAGGAAAGAGCAAAAAGTCTTTTCATCTGTCAGTCCACAGCATTTAAGGAAACGTGAAATAAGAGGGAGGATTTAAAACAAAGCTGCGATCCAGTCAGTTCAGTTTCATCCACCCTCGATTTCCCAGCTGTTTACTCAGTAACAAGATAGTACAATTCAGACTTCACAAGCAAAGAAATTCTACGCAAATGCCGTGATTTCCACGCAAACCAGAATTTGGATACAGTGGTCAGTTCTCAATCCACCAGGACAGAACTTCCATCTGCAATCACAGTTAAATGACTGTGACACCGAGTGCTGCTATGAACCATCTCATCTCTCTTGCTTAGGTACCTCTTTCAAGAAAAGCCCAAACCCTAAACCACTACAAACAGATTTGCAAAGCTCCTTTATTTGGTTTAAAATCCATGCTACAGATCGGAAGACAGCTGGAAAATTTTAGAAGGGCACTACTTTTTAAAGTTCACATACAGCATTGGACTAAAGAAAAGAGAACTAGGGAAATCCTACCCAAAACTCACGTAACTTCTCCGTGTTCAGTGGTGGTGTCTCACCACCAACTGCACAAAGGTTCCATGAGTGTCCTACCCCACCCCTGCACCGCTCCTCAGGGGAGGTGTGCAGCAATCTCTCTGCTTGCAGTCATGTCATCTTATGTTACCACAGCTTCTCTCAGATAGATCATATGGTCTTAAGAGAACAGAACAGCCAACTACAGCCATGGCTCTGGTGAGGTTAGTTGATAACATTATGCCCTGTTTTTCTTTGCTGCATCAAAAAAATCAGATCCCTGCTCCAAGCATTCTGACACTCATAATGCATTCTTGGGATTTAGGAAGAAAAGTGTTCTATGAAAGGGCCAAAATATTAGTTACAAGTCTTCCAAAAGGTGTTTTTGCTTTTTTGTCAGGTAAGGACATTGTTGTAGCTGCTTTTGAGCAGACAACAAGGGAAGTGAAAGAAAAGACAGCCTTTCTCTGGGAAGTAGACCGCCAGTAGCTACCACCTTGTGCTCCTGGCCTGCATGAGAACAGGCACAGTGTTGTTACACAAAACCAGCAGAAACACCATCTTCTGTGGAAGGGGTGGTGGTAGCCACTCAGGCCATGCTAAGTCCTGCCTTTTTAAGCAGCAAGAAAGTCAGCCCTTTGCCAGCATGAGATCACTTGCTTTGTACAACTGCAAGAAGAATACACCCAGGAAACACTGCTCATGCAGTACCCTTATGGAAGCACAGATGTGATGACTGAAAACCACCTGATTGTGCCAAGTGCAGATCCTAAAAGAAGAGAGCAGCTACCTCAGTAATAGTTTACACAAAACTTTAAATAGGTTAGGCAAAATTACTCATCTGAGAGAAAGAAAGGAGAGGATGTCACAGAATCACACAATTAAAAGGTTGGAAGAAACCTTTGAGATCATTGAGTCCAACCATTCCTGTCCTGTGCTAAACCATATCCCTAAGTACCTCATCTGCCCATCTTTTAAACACATCCAGGGAAGGTGACTCAACCCCCTCCCTGGGCAGCCTGTTCCAGGCCCTAACAACTCTTTCATGGAAGAACCTTCTCCTAACATCTGATCTGACCCTCCCTGGGGCAGCTTCGTGCCATTTCCCCTTGTCCCATCTCCTGTCCCCTGGCTGAAGAGACCATCACCCACCTCTCTGCACCCTCCTTCCTGTCAGGTAGTTGTAGGTGGTGATAAGGTCTCCCCTCAGCCTCCTCTTCTCCAGGCTGAACACCCCCAGCTCCCTCAGCCCCTCCTCATAGGATTTGCCCTCCAGCCCCTTCCCCAGCCTGGTTGCCCTTCTCTGGACTCGCTCCAGGACGTCAGTGTCCTTATGGTGAGGAGCCCAGAACTGGACCCAGCACTTGAGGTGCGGCGTCACCAATGCCGAGTACAGGGGCAACAAACACAACCTTAACCATAGGCCAGGTTACAAAACAGAATGCGCAAATGTTAAAATACATTCGTTTGGGAGAGAGATGTCTTCTCTCTAAGCAGCAGAAAAGAATTTCAGGCTTTTCTTTTAAAAAAATCCCAGTTCTGTGGAAAAGCAGCTTGTAATCCTGAGCAATGCATAACCAACGCCATTTGTACAGATTTTCAGACAGCGACTCCTGGGGGCCCGAGACACCTCTCTCTAGCCATCAGGAACAGCCACAACAGCCATGTCTTTTGGGACAGAGCTCAACTACAACCACCTGAAGAAAGGGGCTGATATGTAGCAGAGGGAGACACAGGAACAACACTGAGTTGTCACAGCAGACTACTGTAGTATTCAGAGTGATCAGAAGGAGCAAAGGAGGTGGACCACAGCACAGAGACTAGTTTAAGGAAGCTGACCCTGCAGCAGATTAACAAAGGCATAATATCCTGGTTTTGGCCAGGCCAGAGTCAACCTTTCCAAGCAGCCAGCACACTTGAGCTGACTTAGCCCAGGCTGTTCCCACACCACCTGACATCACTCCCCCATAAAAGGGGCTGGTTGGAGAGAGGCAATTCGGTGCAGCTCCAGGACAACAGTCCTCATCTCAGTGGTTGAACTAACAATCTCAGAATTAAGAATCCTATACTCTACTGCTGTTCCAGCCCTTTGAGCACCCCCACCACCCCCCCACCACCACCACCAGCTGGGGTAACTCAGCTTCCCTGTGCTGGCTGCTTGGGAAGTTTGACTCTGGCCTGGCTGTAACCAGGACACAGACCCAGCACAAACCAGCAGTGATTTACTTTGCATCATTTCCAGAACAAAGTTTAAAGTAATTGTATGTTTCCATACAGGTTTCATTTTGAAACAGAAATTAATTTCACATGTTGACCTAACAAGGCACCCACCAGCGGAGCTCCTCTCGCCCATTCACCCCAGCTAAGCGCACTGCACTGCTCAGGTTAGCCTGGCACACTGACCTCCTTTCCCTACTACGCAGGGGGACTTCCCTCCCCGCCTCTGGCTTGCCAACTCTGTTCTTAGGAGCTCCAACTTAACTCCTATCCCCCATCCCACCCTTGAGCCTCATCACTTGCTGCACCCCAGGAAGGTGATTAGAAGGCTATGCCATGCAGAGCAGCAGTACAGAGGAACAATTCTGCTGCTGCAGCTCGGACTCTAGTAACCACCTACACAGCTGGAAGCGCCGTTGAGCTTCGCCTCCTGGGACCGCTCCGACATTCTTCTGATGCTCTCATTTGCCTGCGTGTGGAGGACAAGCTCAGGAACTCCGGAGGGGGCTGAGAAATAAACAGCTGGCCGGGAGTCTTCAAGTTACAGCTCGGAAACGATGCAAAGCAGAGAAAGGCAAAGGGCAGCTTTGAGTTTAGTTAATCTGTTCTGCAGCTCTTTAAGGTGACATGGCTGTGAGGTTCACAGCCAGCAAGAAAGACTATGTCAAATAAGAGCTCCTTGCCTGACTCTCCTTTTCCAGGCCAGAGAGAGAGATGAAAGTGGGTAAGATATTTTAAACAGTGGAACATATATTCTGTTTGCTGGGTCCCCAAAATCCAGGGCCCAACAAAGTACTTCAAACTCTCAAAAAGAGTATAGAGCATTTTGTGTGCCCTAGCGTCAAGTTTTTAACTTCCACCACTATAATTTTACAATTCAATTAAACAAACTTGCTGTGAATTACTTTACCCAGGCCTCAATGCTCAATCCACGAAGGAATGCAACATCTTGCACTGGTGCATGCCAAGAGGAGAATCCTATAGCGATGCACAAGGATTTCCACTGTGCCACAGAGCACTGTTTTCCAAATCCTTCTTTCCCACCTTTATGATTACTTATATAGCAGTTCTCAAACTACACTGAGTCAAGGAAATACAAGCATGCACAAGTGATCTGCAAGCAGCTGGACACAGAGCAGAAGTTGCAGAGGAAGTAGATCACAGAGGAAAAGGCATGAGGCATCTGTGCTTCATCCCAGCCCCCACTGCACTCTCCCGAACATATGGACCGCTCCACTCCCAGGGGGCCTCCCATGCACAAACACAGCCCTCCCTTCCTCCTCTCATACAACACAGGGCTGAGGTTCACTGTAAAAACAATCAGCAGCCACAACCAGGTACCAGGATAGGGATGGGATACCACAAGGATAAACATGTTTGAAACCTGCAGCACACAACAGCTAGCACTGGCTTCTGCTGCCCTACAGAAACAGTCAAAGGCCATGTCTAATGCTGCAGGTGTTCCTGTACCATGCAAACACCCAACACAGCTGTAAGCGAGCTACCCCAGCACAAGGAGAGCCTTAGACACAGTGCTGAGACACTTGAAAGGTAACAGGCCCTCTTTCTCAGCCAGTCACACGACTTCCAGGTCTGGAGGGTCAGATCTGGTATCCCAGCACAACACTGCAGGTACTGGTGCTGACTCACTCCACAGCAAAAACCAAGAAAGAGAAAGAACAACATTCCTAGTTCACATAGGTACATGCTGGCATTGAAAGCGTTTCCATCAACAGCTTCTGACTGGCAGCCAAAAATAACATCACATTTTCCTTACAAGAGTTTAATATCAAGCATTAGGATGTCCAGAAATAAACCATAAACGGATCTACTTGGTACCTGGTTATTACCTATTGCTACAGTCAATTTATAGTACCCATTCAAGCTTCCATATTTCATTCTGAAGGGGAAAGGTATTTACACAGAACAAGTGCCCATATAACCAAAAAGTATCAAATATTTTTTAGTATGTAGAACAGTAAATGCATAATAAAGACCTTTTTTTACAGCAATGTGACTCCAGGGGACACATTTGAGGGAGCTTCCTCCCAGGACAACACTTTGGTGATAGAAAAAAAATCGCTTAGTCTGTTACAGAATGAGGGATGGCATTATGAAGAACATTGGCTACAAGCTATTTAAAGTTTAGGCAAAGGAAAAACCTTCTGCATTCTGTATAACTGTACTTGCTTTATGACTGTCGGGGATTATTTGCTCATAGGAGCTCTCTGTCAAAGAATGCATTGTGATGGGCGCCATACGGCCACAGAACAAAAAGGCCACTCTTTGCTTTATGCTAAATAACCACTAGAAGACATGATTAATATGGTTTGTTACAAAAAGGAAGCTTAAAACAAAAAGCAGGATTCTATGAACTCCCATATTAGCAGACCTTTTAACACCTGAATATCCTGTATATTTTAAGATGCAAAACCATCATTCATCTGCTATTGTAACTTAAGTGAAAAGAAGCAATGAGCAAGTGAAGTTTGTGTGATAGTCTAGAAACAACCAGCTAACCCTCTAGTTCTAGCCTTTGCCTGCAGCTTTTCAATTTTTCAGTACTCTTAAAAAAACCCAAAGTCTAATATCTTTGGCTGGAACTGCAATTGTGCGTGCTACAGTACTTCAGCCCAGTTGAACTGAACTTTTGTTGTGGGAAGTTTTTCTTTGTAAAGCACCTGAGAGATCCAAAGAGTTCTGGCAACCTGGGTACCTGCTAGAGGCATGGTGTGTGTACATGGGGCAGGGGGGGTGAGAGGTTTGTGTGACCACAATATAGAAGTGGTATGAGAAGCTGGCATAGAAAGAGCAGGCCCTTATCCCCACCGAGAGCTTCAATCCCCTCAGTCTCCGTCAGGGCTACTTTAAGCCTTTATATATTTGCTATCTGCCTTGAAGTCATTACATATGGAAAATTTTACTCAAGGCTAGAAAGCAAGTTCTAATGTCAGAGCCGGCACAGAGAGCATCCAATCACCTCCCCTTCCCTTTTATAAAATACAAAAATCCCATCTCAAAACACTTCTGCCGGCCTCACCTGCAGCAACACAGTGCAAGGAATAAACGGCCTCGTGCCTTTGGGGTCAGAAGCCACAGGACTGGCCTCTGCCTCCCTACCCCATCAGTTACACTGCCACAGGTAGAGTAGATGGAATTATTTAAGTCTCTTCTCACATCGCCTCCTGGTTCTCCACTCCCACCTTCCTACAAACATTCCCATTGCAGCGCCAGATTAGCTTCTCTCACAGGCCTGCGTGAGGACGTCCACCTTTCTGATCCCTCCCTCCTCTCCCATATATACTCCTGACCAAACAGCCTGCCCAGTTTTCCCAGTTTTCCTGTTATACCACACCTTACCTAACAGAGCTACAGGCACTGTGTAACGGCTGTAGTTATCTGTGCACCATTACACTCTTCCTACCCATCAGGGAAGAAACATTAAGACAGACATTCCTCACCATGAAGGATCTGGTGAGAAGGAAAATTACACCCCTGCCAATTCAGTTATCAGCCTCTCTTCCCCAGCTGCTGCAAAAGGCTCATTTGAACTTGTTATAACAGGAGACCCTACTAAATTCACTACATAATTGCAAATAGGCAGCCAAATGTTACTGGGGAAGAAACAAACACATCACTGACTGCACAGTGAAATACATTACCAAGACAGACTTTAAAATACTTTAATCTTCACTAAAATCTACAAGACTGAGCCCAAAGGGCCCTATGGTCTGGATGCCTTAAAATCATTAAGAAATTTAATGTTCATACTTAGCAGTTGCATACTGATTGTTGCGGGGGGGGGGGGGGGGGGGGGGGAGGTAGTGGTGTATTTCCAGAGAGCACAATGGCAATATATTTAACCAGTAAATACTAAGAATGACTAACAACACAGAAGAAAATAAAAATCAAAGAATGCCTTCAGCACTAGAGCAACACTAAGCAATGAAAGCCTAAACTTAGCTTCCTTCTGTGCTGCAACTCTTTTCATACAGTATGCCAGTACCTGTGAAAATCCTGTTCCATTCACAGCTGTGCAATAAATCAGAACACCATTACTCAATCTGGTTCTTAACGACATTATAGACAAAATATTTCTTTAATCTGCTAGCTGTGAGTTACTAGCTAATTTATTGAAATCTATTTAAAACTATTCTTTCAAAATCAGCTGTTTTGTAAGTTGCTTTCTAACTTTTTATATTTAAGGCTAGCAGATTTGCTTTTTGACTCTTATTAAACTCTCTCTTGCAAAAAAACCATAGCCAAGTAAGACTTTAAGAGTGAAAAATATGCTACTGTATGGCTGGCCAAACGATTAGGCTGGTTTTCAGGCTGGCAGTTCCTCAAGAATCATTTTCTCTACTACATGAAAAGAGTTCTTTATCACAGAAGCCGGTGCGGTCAGAAGACAACAGGAGGGGTTCATGCTAAAACAGAAAGGCAGCACCAAACCCAAGCCCAGCCTGCAGAGCTCGTACACACTTCCAACCCTTTCTGCCTGAAGTGCCATAGCGTTCCTCTAACAGAGGAATAAGTAACCCGCCACTCAAATTGTGGCTGTTGGATTTTCCTCTTTCTTCTCCTTCCTGAACTTCCACAGCCTGCAAGGTCCGAATCATGCACTGTACCCCAACACCACCGTGCTACGGCACCCCCTTGTTTATGGGAGCTGTCTTCAGGCCGTATCATTTGGCTTTTGGGGTTTCCATTGGAGCCGAGCAAGCCAGGGAGGGAACGGGGCTGAGCGACAATGGGAATATCCGGCTCTGCCTCCCGCTGGAAAAAACAGCCACAACAACATCACCCGGGGACGAGGAGATTCCCTCACACCGGAGGGGGCAAGCGTCCTGGTTTGGGGGGCTCGGGAAGAGGGAAGACAGCCCAACGGCTCCAGCGGGGGGCTTTCCCAAGGAAACTCTCCAAGCTGCTTAGTGACCCCCAAAGTCCTGCCGCGCCTCGTACCTTCCCGTTAAGCCCCCCGCGCCCGCCGTCCCTCCCGCGGCCCCAGCGAAGCGATCCCGTCCCCGCTGACAGGACCTGCAACATTCCGCCGCCTCTCCCGGCCGCCCCGTATCTGCCCCGGCACCCCGCCATCCCCTCTCCGCGCCCCGCCACACCTTTTGCTCAGAGGCCGGACCCGCACGGCCACCTTGACGTTAGCCATGACTCCGCTCACGCTCGGCCGCCCGCGCCCCAGCCCCGCATCGCGACTCCCCCGGAGCCCGGGGAGGAGCGGAGCCGCCCGCCCCGCCCCGCCGCTGAGGGGTGGAGAGGGCAGGGAGGGCCTGTCCGGGCCCAGGCGGGCCCCGCGGGGACGGGAGGGGAACCTCTTCGGGCGGAGAGGAGGGGTTCCGGGAAAACTCTCCCCAAAGCAGCCGCGCAGGAGCCCCTCCTGCACCCAAGCCGAATTTTCCTCACAAATTAGGTCCGCCTGGGCGAGCGGGATCTCCAGACTAAGAGTGGTTTCAAGCTTAAAATCGCCAGGGCTGCCCTTGCTCCCCCCACCCAATTCTCTTCTCAGCAGTTTAACGACAGAGATTTCACTTCAGCTTTAATGCCAATGGCCCGATTCGATGGGTGCTGCCGTGAAGGCTCTCAGGAGGGACTGCACAAGAGAAACCAGTTTGTATCAGAAGTAAAAGACTGCCAGTCTAATCCTACGCCTGTTCAATCACATTTCTTGTCCCAGTAACGGCAGGCAGGCAGCAAACCAGCATCGCTTTAGGTGCAAAACGTTCCACATTTCATCAGTTCGACAGTAACATAAAGAAATATCCCTTCCTTACCAGTGCCAAAGGAAAGCTCTCAAGTGGTTTAAATTCATTTGAAAACCTCCCAATCATTGTGGGCTGCATTTATTGCATAAAATAAAAATTTGAAGCTTCTGAAGAACTATCATTTAAATCAATGTCAAGCTGTTGCACCGATAAAGATTTTTTCACTTACCAAAACCACCAAAAGTTTTAAATAATTGCTTTCAGACTATCGTCTGTCAGCGACCGCCACAGCTGTGAAGCTGAGAGAGCAATCAGAGCTGGCTGAGGGTACAAGCAAGATGCCAGGCTCAAGGGACAATTCCTGCTCTTTTTTTTTTTCCGAACATCTGGTTTTGCACTTCAAAATTAGAAACTCTGAGATACATCTGTATGTAATTTGGAATGTTTTAAGGTCCATTTAAACAACTTCTGTTTATATTTTAACAGTACTATTTATTTAGTTTAAGTGCAGTTCTTCTCGTGAGACAAATTGCCTTAAGCTCTAGAAGCATTAAATCTAAATGAAAAAGATACCACTAAACAGAAACCTTCTTAAGTATGGAGGGATCCTTTGCACCCACCACAGAGATGCTAAAATAAACTTCTACGAGCCATGAATCACTGTTTATTTGAATAGATTTGTCCCTTAAATTGTACTAAAGAATGAATTGATGTGTCAGTGGCAATCAATACTAGTTAAATTCCATCTCAGCAGTCAACTTCCCAATAATGTACACAGTAAAAGCAGAAATATGCTTGACTCTTTGTGATATAATTCTTCATTTTAAGGAATTGTAAAGAAACAATCTAACTAGAAATGTTGTTTTAATCCTGTTTCTTGAAGCATTTAAATTACGGCAGCTTTAATTTTCCTGACGTAAATCGTCGCCATAAGACAATGAGAGGTTAAGCCTGTGATAGAGAGATGCACAGGACAGTGATTCCAGAAGTCCTGGTTCTGTTTCTTCCCATTTCACAGACTGTGCAAAGCTTTTTCAGTAAAAATGTTGTCTCCTCCTCTGCAGTTGTGTGGAAGCCCTTTATTTACACATCCGTAATGACAGTGATGTAGGACTTCACACTCAAGTCCTGAGATGACATACAGTAGATGTTGACATAAACATCCCACTGGAGTTTATGGGAGTCACGCTGGCTTGTAGTCTGAGATCCTACCTACTGACCTCTACTTGGCTAAAACGGAATTGTTTCTAGGCTCTGAGGTTCTCTCATCAGTAGAAGGGAACATGAGCTGCACTTACAGACTCTGCCAGAGAAGCATTAAGCCACGCTCTGCGACAGCACATGCAGCAGAACCATGTGGTCCCCAAAGATCGAAATGGGATTCTCAGAAAATTTCAAATACAGACTAAGGCAGTTACAAGCAACTCAGATCAGAGCATGCTCTAGCAGAGCAGCAAACACTTCTTCCTTAATTCTACTCCAAGTTTTTACGACATAGACAGACAAGGCTCAGTGGAAGTTGTGGGGTACTGAGCCACCTACTGGCTGCTTTAGAAGACATCCTCCTCAAAACCAGGAATTAACAGGTTGGATATATGGTGAATCCAGATGACACAAACGATACAGCAGTAGAAAGGAATGCACCTGCACCACTTCCAGTTTGCTGGAATCATGAATACAAAACCAGACATCCTCCCAAGACAACCGACTGCCCGGGGTGATAGATGCCCTGACAGTGATGTTTTACTAACACATCTTCTCGTGCCACAGAAGTTGCTCAGGTTGAGGACTGGAACAACCAACGCTTGTTGCGCTGCAAATAATCACGCTCATGGAACAAGAGTTCCAGTTGAAAGGGGCACTGAAGGTAGGGAAAGCAACAGAAAATGAGAGACTGAAGAACACATTTATCGCTATCATAGAGATGTGGTTTGCAAATAAGACAACCTGCAATGCATCACCAAGTTCATTCCCTGCTTTCCCACACAACACATCACAGCCACAATAAACTGTAACTTAAAACTGGTTTGATTTCTTGGTTGAAACCCCTGTGGAAGCATAAGCTGGGACCTAAGACTTCCTTATAAAAACCTCTAAGAACAGTGCAAAGCGAAAACCAAAGAAACCAAGCTCTTGAAATATAGTGCTTTTATTGAAACATTATAGTGACATACAAACCCCAACATTTATAGAAATGAACACAGACACTATACCAAATGCATAAGAAATGCCCAAATTTGCATTGATACAGGTTCAATGGAATCCTAAAGTTTCAAAAAGGAACTCTGTAACAGTCTTCTCAGCAGTCTTCCTATGCACTGTGGTTCATTGTCCTTTTTGTTTTGGTGGGCTTTTTCTTTAGCAGTTGGAGAACAGAAATACAACTACCTACAAAATCCCCACTGGATACAACTACGTCATACTTTTCATCTGAGGCTGTAAAATGGTAGTCCTCTGAAAAGCCATCCTGGTTTTGTTAGGTTAAAGATAAGCCAAAGTCAAACTCAGTAGTGTTGCAGATGCTGTCAGAATACACTTCATTTTGCACTTCCCTCCATTTCATTATTGATTCTGTCAGCTCCTCCAACTCCATCATGAGCAGCTGTGCTTTTGACAAAGCAGTGTCCTGCAGCAGAAGAGAGTTGCATTTTATTTCCATACATACTGTCAGTCTAGTAGGACGCAAAAACAACCTAAACAATCAAACAGCATTGAATTCTTAGTGCTCAAGGAGAAAGAAGGCTCAGTCCTTTTGCTACTCACCATATTCCTCATGACAGTTGGTATCTGAGGGATGCTTCTTACAGTCTGCAAATGGCTTTCAAGCTTCTCAATCAAAGTCACAGCCTCAGTCAACAACTGTATTACACATCTGTAACCAAGATTAAGCCCATGACTCAAAAGTTGTGCAAAACAATGAGGATTTCACACTTCTCAATTCTTATGTCTTTCCTCTGTGGGTTCCCTCAGTCTTCTTCTCCATCTTTGTAAAAGTTTTTCTCTATTCCTCTCAATGGAAAAAAATGAATGAAAGCACATGCTTTTTACTGCCTACTAGTTCAAATAATTTGGACTCATGCAAATAAAAAAGAGAAATTATTTTCTATATGCCTACTTGTGGTAAGTTGCCTCAATAGGCAGGCTGTCTTGACATCTGGGCTCCAGCAACCTCTTCCTCAGAGCCTTCTCCTCTTTCAATACAGCTTCCAAGTGCTCATTCATATCTTGCAAAATCTTGTATTTTTCACCTATGAAACGAAATAGCAAAGTTAAAACCATTGCACTGCTAAAACAGGAGACAAATTTCTTCTGGACAAAGTCAGAAAGAAAAAGTCTGATCTATCACACTGAACAGCTTACACACAGGTATCATTAATCAGAATTACTTTGGTTCGAGCATATAGGACTTATTATCAGCATGCACCTCAAAGCCTTATCTTTTTACAGGTACAGCTTTGTTAAACTGTTTTACATTATATGTAATAGTTTTAAGTAAAGTGTCTTTGAGATGAAGCCAATTTCTTAAGCTATAGCATAGCACTGAAGTCTTACAATAGACTTCACTAGCCTAACACAGTAGTGGCAAGCTACAATGTTTTTAAGCATCCATCAAATCATGTGGGAAAAGTGCAAAGTAATAAAGAAAGGAATACATATGCTCCTGAAAGATTGAAATAAAAATCAAGTAATTTAAGGGACACGCAGATACAGAAGAAATACACCGAAAAGCAGCAAAGTAGCAGACAGGCCCAAGGAAGCAAATAACATTACTGATTATCTCAGAACTCCTGAGGCTCCACAAACACCTTACACCTGCACACCCTCCCACCACCCCTTTTCCTTTTTGTTTTTGAGAATTAGTTATACACTAAGACAGCCCAGGGTGTCAAGTAGCATGGAAGGGGTAATAAAAGCCCTGCCATCTCTAACAAGCTATCCAGTGGAGACAGCTGCAGTAACTCCTACAAGCGTCACATAGTTGGAACATTAATCCACCAGTAAAATCATTTAACCACCCTTGTTTTTCCTAAAACACAACTGCACCTACCTAAGTAAAAAGGGTGAGCAATATCTGCTGTCTCCTTCTCCAACTGCAGAATTTCAATTTTCAGTTTCTTCTGCAACAGTAACAACATCAAATGAAAAGTCATCTTTAGCATACTTGTACAGATACTGCTGCCTCTCTTGGGGCAGGGAAGGAAGTAGAAAGGGAGAAAAGGAGGAGGATTGGGGAGAGCACAAGTGTGAAAGAGCAAGCCTTTGCATGAGAGCATGTTACCGTGCCCCTCTCTAGTGTTTCTACTAACAGCTGGGCATTTTTTAGTCAATAGGAAAAAGGTTGTCTAGGGAAAAAGCAAAACACAAACTAAACTATTTGATGATTTATTAGGAATTGGTACTAGAAAAGACAGTTAATTCCTACTACCCCAAAACATACATCTCCTACAAAGTAGTTTCCTAGTCCACACTCTACTAAAGCGCCTCTCACAGCCCCAAGCCTCCTCCTTCTGGCCAAGGCTGGTTAGTGTTGTGTTGGGTTTTTTAGCTGCAAGAAGCTCCCAGGTGGATCTCCTAGCTTGAACTCTTACCGATGATAAACCAGCACAAGAGCAGCAGATACTTGTGGCTGACTTGGATAGACAAGAGAAGATTGAGGGAAGAATAGAAGAGGATAACACATCAGTCTCTCAGCACGCACAGAGAAGCAATGATTTACTTCTCTTGATTACCAAGGACAAAAATAAAACCCACCTCACATATCACACCAAACATCTGTCAGAGATACTTTGCATGCGAAGGCTTCAAGCATAGGAGGGTAAGTAACCACCTTACTGAGAGCTGGAAACTCTTTGTGTGATTGAATAAATGCAGCTTTTGTACCAGTGAACAAAAGCTCAGAAAACCAATGTGGGGTCCAGCAGCCAAAAAGCCTTACTGAAACCAGTGAGACAAATTCATCATCTCCTCTTTTGGAGAATGAATTCAATAGCTGGCAGCATCCTGTACTGATCAGAAGGAAAAAAAGCAATCTCAAAAAATACATGCCAACAGCAAATTGGGGCAATGGGAAATGACTGAGTTTCTCTATTGCTAACAAACAAAATTGTCTAGTTACCTATAAACACATTTTTCTGGATATAAGTTAACTATGAAGACTTATTTGTTCTTCCAAAAATTTCAGGTAATACTTCAAAGATGCAAGTTGCTGCATCCTTCCAGTTATACTGAGAACTTCTGTTTGAAGATTTTGTTCTTTTCTTTATGACAATTCAGCTCATTGGGGAAAACATGCTATTAAACAGCAGAACTGTTAAAAAAAAAAAATCCAATGACCAACCCCAAAACATAAACTGATAGCACCCTGCAGTCCACCATCTCATCAGGTGCCATTTATTATCCCTAAGCATCGAAGCACTGCATGTATGCTGACAACAGCCACGGCCATACCTCATTGATTTCAGCTTCAATGTCTGCCATTCTTTCCACCTCTGAGAATTTCAAGAAGCAGGGGTCATTCTTACGGGTCAAATCCAATGTCTCCTGTGAAAGGAAAACGGCAAGGAAAGTGCAGTCAGAAGCAAGAACCTATCAGGCAAATTCCCAGGGTTGGCTTTTAAAAGTCTAAAGCTTCTGTTAATCTCCTGCGCTGCGCAATGCGGTAGCTTTCAACTGAACAGCTTCTAGAATATCACCATTATTTGCAGAAAAAGAACATGAGGAGAATAACTTTTCATAAAAGGCAGTATGACAGCTGTCCCAATGAATGATAGTGGCTTGGTTGCTGCTGGGACATGCTCTTCTCTGATGGCCAGCGATAGGGGCAACATGTGCAACCTGGAGCATAGCAGGTTCCCTGTCAACATAAGGAGAAACTTTGTCACTGCGAGGGTGACGGAACCCTGGGACAGGCTGCCCAGAGCGGTTGGGGAGTCTCCTTCTCTGGAGACATTCAAACCCCCCTGGGTGCGTTCCTGTGGGATTTAGTCTGGGTGACCCTGCTCTGGCAGGGGGGCTGGACTAGATGATCGCTTGAGGTCGCCTCCAACGCCCGATATTCCCCGTGAACAGCCTCACGCCCGCGCTCCAGAAAACACGCAGTGGAAGGCAGGCGCGGTCACCCCCCGCAAGGAAAGCCGCCGCCAACCCGCACCTGCCGTCGGGACGCCGACGCTTGAGGGATGGGCCCAGAGGGCTGGAGACAGCCGGGGCACCTCACCCGCGGCTTCTCCAACCCTTCACCGCAGGCAGTCCTTCGGCCACCGTTCCCCCGAGCCCTTACCTGGCTCACGATCCCCCTCGCCAGGCAGCCCGCCAGCAGGGCGGCCGCTGCCGTAGGATACTCCCCCTTCCTGGAGGGGCCGGCGGCTGCGGTGCCTCTCTCTTCCTCGGCGCCGCTCAGTTTCTCCCTGCCCCTCGCGCCTCGGCGGTACCCCAGGCTCGGCGTCCTGCGAGCGGGCCCGAGCGGATTATCGGCCTTCGTCACCAAGTCGGAGCGGCTGTACCCCGCTATCCTGGGTGCCCCGGATTCCGCGGTGACCGCCCACCTCTGAGGAATGCGGGCGGTCGCCATATTGAGAGTGACAGGAAAGGGGAGGCGACACGCGTCCGGTTCCGGGGCAGCCGGTAAATGCTCTGGAGGCGTCGGTTCTCGAAGGGCGTAGGCGGAGCAGGGCGCGGGGGGCTCCGCCGCCGCGCAGCGTTAGGTGAGTTGTGCCGGGCCGAGCCAATGGCCCCGCCGGAGCCTCCCGCGGGGCTGGGGCGACGCTCGAGCGGCGCCGGTGCGACTGAGGCAGCCAGGACAGGGTTGAGGCAGAGGGACCAAGGCGAGCAGCAGGTCAGCGGTGGCTTCGCCCCTTGCCGAGGGTCCCACCGACCCGCTCCTAAGTGTCGAGACGAGCAGTGCTTCTCCCAGAGTCCTCACCCCGACTGTTAAACGCTGGCTAATCGGCTCTGTTCCCCGCCTCCCGGCCGCACAGCTGGCGCCGGTCGTTCGGCCTGTAACCGGGTGTAGTGTGTCTTGGGGATTAATCCCTGCCGGGTTGCGGGGAGTGGATGTCGGGTGTCGAGTCCGCAAGCGAGAGAAACGTTCCCAGAGAAGGGAGTGGAGCTGGAGTGCCGAGAGCGGGCCAGTGCTGGTGGGTATCCCAGTATCCCTGCCAGTCTCTGCCACCGGGCTTTGAAAGAGGCAGAACATGGGAGGTGTGTGCAGTTTTCCCTGCTTAGCTTTAACTGTTTTTGTGGCATCATTCCAGTATTCAAACTGACGCCATGAAGGCACCTTAAGCTAAGTCAGTGTTCTTGAGTTCTAGGTTCCAGAGGAAGAGGGTTGGGTACGTTTTGGTGCTTGCAGTGCTGAAGGCAGTACAGGTGAAATGACTTTCTTTCACGTGGTTTTTTTTTCACAGAGGCTTTGGATTGCAGTTTTCTGGTGTGGAATAACTGTTAGGATGGGAAACAGCGCATTAAAAGCCCACCTGGAGACAGCACAGAAAACTGGTGTGTTCCAGCTGACGGGAAAGGGACTTACAGAGGTAACGTAGCTGTGGTGGAACTGTGACTGTGTGAGTGACTGGTGCTCCTGGAGAGAAATTCCCAATTCCTCATTGCCATAATACACCAGGCACATGTATTTCTCAGAAATAGTGATGGGTAATATTTCAACATGTTCTTTTCTTTCTTGCTGAGCGGATTTTTGCTTGCACTGGCTTCTCATTTGAGAATTTGCCTGGCCAGGCATTTAGATACTTCTGAGTTTATGTTTTAGAGTGCATATATGTTCAAGAAGTACTGGTTATGATGTTGTGCATTTTAAAAAAGGGCTGTAAACTCAAGGGGGGAAAAAAGAGGAATTTTTGTAACTGTTATTGCCTAGAAAGATACTCCACAATTTGTCACATTTTGATACTTGCACTGTATTTAGTTGTAGTCCTAGGAATACTTTGTACGGGCTTTTCATCGGGATGCAAGTATCTTGAAGTTTGTTATATCAGAAATTGTCTTGCTTTGATTCAACTGCAGAAAACAGGTTGTTTTGGAACCGTCAGTTGAGTAACAATTCACAGGAGAGTGAAAATCACTCTATATCATAGCAATTTTTCATGAGTCTTCTGAAGTTATCTTCTTCCACTCACTAGCCTACCTCGTCCCTTTTCCTCTGCCAATGAAAGGAGAATCAAAACCACTGGTCTGTTGATGGTGATTGTAGGGTTTTTCTTTCTTTGGTTTTTTTTTCAGCTCAGGGCCTAGTACAGATTAAAATGTTAAGAGGATAAGAATAAGGAAAATCATTTACATCATTATTTAAAAAGGAAAGCAAGACAAAAATTTCTCAATCCTACTCTGCTAAAGCATGGAATTTTAACTGGCTGTAGAATATTTTTAAATGACAGGCATGTTTGAGACCCACACAAGACTAAAATAAACGAGCTTGTGTCACGGTATGCTTCCTTTTCCCTTTCTAATTTAAATTCTTTGGCTTAAAAACTACTCTTCCTAGATGTTAGACTGTCTCCTTTATATCCTTAACTTCTTAAGTTGAAAAAATCTTTTTTAAAAATACGTATTAAGCAAACTTGCCAACTTAGTTATGTGCTGTGGTGACTGGACATTGTGATACGTGTGACAGTACATAACAGCGATACAAATTTCAGTTAAAACTTTAAGCTGTGTGATTTGAACATTTGAAGTTGTACTGACTATTTAAATGCTGCATCTTTTTTTCTCCCCCTTAGTTTCCTGAAGATCTGCAGAAGCTCGCAAGCAACTTAAGGACAATAGACTTGTCAAACAACAAAATAGAGTTCTTGCCACCCCTCATTGGAAAATTTTCCTTTTTGAAGAGCCTTGTTCTAAACAACAACAAACTGAGTATGCCTACTAATTAATATCACAATAACCTGACTTCTCTGATCAGAAACTAAATTTACAGATTTTACTCTCACAGGACATAAATGGGGAGTTTAGGCACCTAAAGGGAAATCTTTGGAATTCGTGTACAGAAAAAAAAACAATCCACAAAACAAACCCACAAATTTTTCAAAACGGGTTGCCAACTCAGTTGTATTATCAGTTTTACAATGACACCAAGTACTTAAAGCCATAAAGCATTTCCATGCTATGACTCGTCCGCTCTGAAGGTTTAACAGTGTCAGGTGGTTTAGGACTTGTGTAGAGAACAGGTAATGAAGATGATGTGTAGAAAATGTTGCTGGCTGTTTGGTGGTGGTTATTGTTTCTGTTGGACAGATATCTGACTTTATGGAAAAACTAGGATGAAGAAACTGATTTTTTATGTGTTAATTGTGTATTCTCTACCTCTTTGAAAAACAGATGCAATTTAGAAACCTCTTTCACTCTGTTGTAGAACTCGGGGAGTTACATAACCTGAGTATAGCTCAGGTTATATATATATGTGCAGGTAGAATGAGGGGTGAATGAATGCCAGCAGAGGTCACCTGGCTTATGTGCTGGTATGGTATGAGTTATCTGAGAACTTACTTTTGAGTGAGTTGAGTAATACCTTTAAAGGGCTGCAGTAGACTTGAAGCTGTGAATTGTAGGGCACTTCAGATGTTGTAGGATATGCTGGCAAAGCTGTTAGTAAAGAGTATAATCCTCTCTCTATATAATCCTCTCAAAGTAGGCATTTCAGCCTGTGGAAGAGGCAAGGTCTGCTTTCTCTGCAGGTAATTTTTAAGGTATTTGTGGAAGATGGTTAAAAAGCATGTATTGTTAGTGGGCTTAAATGTCTATGCAGGGATCTGTGCCTTCATTGGAAAACAAAGGGAGGAATCCTGGGAGAAATTACTGTAATCCAGCCCTGTGTTCCACCCAGTTTATTTGAACTAAATGGGGGGTGAATATTTCCTACATTTTAGGTCATCTCTTTGTTCTGTCATTTATTTCCAGCTGCTTTACCTGAGGAGCTGTGTAAACTGAAAAAGCTGGAAGCGCTGCACTTGAATGGCAATCACTTGAGGCAGCTACCGGCTGCGTTTGGACAGCTTGCAGCTCTCAAAGCCCTGAGCCTGTCTGGAAACCAGCTGCGCACCGTGCCTGCACAGCTCTGCGCTCTTCGCCACCTGGATGTGGTGGATCTTTCCAGAAACCAGATCCAAAACGTACCTGACACTGTGGGAGAACTACAGGCTATTGAGCTCAATTTGAACCAGAACCAGGTGACTGAGATACTACAAGCGTGTAGATTTAGGACGTGGTTTAATCTAGACATAGCACATCCATGGATCACGAGCTCAGCACCATCAAACCTTTATAGCTAAAAACCATCTCCTGACCGCAGCAGAAATGAGGGATCGTAACTAGAATTTGTATATTGATACTTCCAACCACCTGATTTAATTAACTTAAATCCTGAATGCAATCATACAGAGAAATTACTTGAACAGTTCTTGAGTAGGAATCTGATAAGCAGATGTATAGGTTGCTGGTCATGGAAGAAAAAGAAGTTACATGAATTGCAGTTTTTGTTTAAACAATTATTGTTGCTTACAGTTTTAAGTAGTTACTGGTAATGTAGTTTGTTTACAGCATAAGCGTGTCATATTTGTCTGAAACACAAGTCATTTCAAGTAGTCATGGATCACTAAACTTCTAATCCTGTTTCTCTTGATTTCTACCAGATTTCCCAGATCTCTGTGCAGATCTCCCACTGCCCACGCCTCAAAGTCTTGCGTTTAGAAGAAAACTGTCTAGAACTCAGCATGCTTCCTCAGAGCATCCTGAGTGATTCCCAGATCTCACTGCTTGCAGTAGAAGGTAACCTGTTTGAGATCAAGAAACTCAGAGAACTGGAAGGTTATGACAAGGTTTGTGTGTCTTTTTGGTCTTTTTTTTTTTTTTTTCTTTCAATGAAGTTTCTGGTGAAGTCCTTCCCCAGTACCTCCTCACCATACTAAGCTTCTGCCCTGGGGGATAAAAGCAGTCTCTCCTGGTATTGTCACTGGTGCTGGATTTTTAACGAACCTCTGGAAAGTATTGCAAGAGCTGTTCAAAGATTCACCTTCTTAGGATGAGGGATCAGCGGTCTTTCGTCGGCATCTTTTGAAAGAGTAGCTAATGATGGCAGGAGTGTGTCTTCACCTTAGGACAGAACGTAACAGATGCTTCCTGTTATGCTGCATTCTTGGCTGTTATTGTTCAGCCCTAACACTTAAGCTGACTGTAGAGCACTGTGAGGACTCGCTAGAATATTCATCTGAATTATAGCCAGTGGCAGAAAGGATTTGGTTTGTGGGTTAGTTTGTTTTTTTTTAATTAAAGCTCTGAAGGTTGTGTCTGGGAAATGCAAATATGCTTTACATGCTGAGTGCTGCTGGAGCAGAAGCCTAGCTGCTTTCAGAAGCAAATCTTGCATTAATTTCTGAATCTGAAGAGTGTTTTGTTTTCTTTGTAGTACATGGAACGATTCACAGCTACAAAGAAGAAGTTTGCATGATGCTTATTCTGACCCTACTTATTCCCAGTAAGAAGACTTAGTGACTGAAGCTCCTGCTTCACCAACTTAAATCAAGACTCATGAAGATGATGGGAGTACTCCTCATCTGGTAGTCTGATGCGGTCTGTGGAGACCCCATGGAATAAACTTGAACTGGACAACATGGGTAGTGAAGTGATGAACCTGCCTGGGGCCAGTTTTGATTTCTGTGCCACTATAGCTTATTAATACAACACATGTTCTTCTTGGTCAGGGCTTGTTCTTGCACAGAAGAAGGGAATGAGCATTCCAAACTTGCCGGTTCCCTTTTGTGAGGAAGCTGGCTGTTTATTGGTAACAGAATTATTTCTCCTGGAAACACTTTTCCATGACAGCATGTGGAAGTTCTAGCACCAAGGCAGGTCTGAAACACTGCATTAAGCACTATTCTACAGAGAACTTTCACAGATGAGGTTTTAGTGTATAGCCTGATTAAGTTTTTTTTATGAAACACGAAGAGTTAGGGCTAAGTGTTTTATTAATTGCTTCCAGTAAAGCACCATGGTTTGAGCACCCTTCCTATTTTCCTGTACAGGCTTTCTTTCCCTTTAAGCAAGAATTGCACTACAGTCCACTTCTGCTTGAGCTGTATCAAAAATGAGGGTCACCTTCCATGTATTCAGTAAAAATACGTACTGCTGGATAATATTACACCCTTACACCAACTCCTAGTGTAGAGAGCACTGCTGAAAGCTTTAGTTGTCAGCCTCCTGCTGCTGCCTTACGGAACAGAAGCACCTAGAAAGACCTAAACATGGATGCAAATATATTAACTTATACTGAAAATGTACTTCTTTTAGTAAATTATTTTCAGAAAAAAAGACCCAGTTTGCATTTATTTGGTGTAACTGCTGCTGTTGTCACTTCAACAAGTAACACTCAAGCTCTCACTGCACACAGTCACCTTGAAAACCAAGTACCTCACTTGTTGGTAGCAGCTGTACTTCTGTTGCTCTGAGAAAGGGGGGGCTTTGACCATATCAACACTGTAATGTGTACTGCATGCTGAAAACAGGAAGTAGCAGCTATACTAAGCACAGTCGTGTCCTACAGGTAATCTTAACGTTACTGTTCTCTACTTCCGACTGTCTGCCTTGTCCTGTATAGGAACCTTTCAGACACAACTTCCTCAAAGTGCTGTTACAATCATCGCATATGTATTTGTTCCAGGTCTGTCTGACTTGGTCTCCAGTTTTCCACTGGAGTTAGATACACTTTTCATGCATTCACTTAGTAATTTAGATAGCACATTGATACTTCAAGCACTGCAAAGGTGGGTCAGGCACTGCAAGTCACTGCGCCGTGCAAACAGTGTGTCATTTGACCTACAGCCTTCACAGAGGAAAGAGCTCTCTGCAAGTCACTGCACAAGTAGCATCTGTTACAGACACTTGAGAGAGGCCTTTTCTCCAAACCACACCCATTCCTTTGTTAACATTAAGATTTCTGTGAAATATAAATAGAAAGGAAACTTCCTAGTTGCATAGTAGTAACTAGTTCTGCCAAGTTTTTCAAGGACAGGAAACTACAGAGACATTTCCAAGAGAAAACACTTCTAAAGCACATTCAGTTATAAAAGTATGTATTTTTGTGCACATCATGATATAGTTTAATAATCAAAAGCAGAAATGGTAAACCTTCATTCTTAACAGCATTCGAAAATACAGAGATGTACAAGTGCCAATTCCATCCCACAGATAGGGAAATGAAGCCTCTATTCTATGGACAACAGGAAGACGATACAAGCAGCAGACTGGGGTGTTCATTAACATAAAGGCACCAGCTCCCTCACAAATTTGGCTCTTGCTCCATCAGACAGTTGCACTGATACTGTGCCAATATTCAAGCTTGGGGTCTCAGGAGTTACTTTCTTGTGTGGTGTCCATGGCATTATTAACAATTCCACTACCCCAGTCACAGGGCGCTCTCAGCCAGCGTGCTCATCTGCTCATCAGGGAAGTCACCATGGACTTACAGAACATCCAGATGCTCCAAAGCAGGTTTGCACTGTTGTAAGCAGAACAAGGCAACTGCTTCAGTTCCAGGAGACAAATCACAACATGTTTTCCTTTCACCACCAGCAGCACACACTCCTTCAGTTAACCCAAAGGAAGGAATAAGTAGAAGTAACAAGGAAGGAAAAAAGCACACAAGTCCCCTACGCTTTCCCATGCAGGTGGTTGGTAGGAATTTACTGTGCGGTGTTCTTAATAGTGCTAATTGTGGTTTTAAGCACATAATCTCCATTCCTAACAGGGTAGATAAGCTTTTAAAAATCATTAGCTTTCCAACAATTACTGGAAACCAGACAGAAGCCAACACATGCTACTGCATCCAGTGCTCTAAAACTGACTTCACCTTATTTGAAAGGGACAGTCTGCCACTGGCCTATTTATTGCATGCAGCAGCTCCATCCTTTGGTCAGGGTTTTTTGTTCTCTCATTTTTCTTTTAAATATCAAGCTGTCTTGGGGGTGAGCTGAGAACATACCAGCAATGCTGATTGTATTACTAAATCATAATACTAAAAAGAAACCAAAACACTTAACACTGTGTCGTACATCGTAGCAGATTAGTGTCATCTCTCTAGCCCTGGGATTCATTATTAATGCCTACAGGTTCCTTGTGGGCTGTCTTTCCAAAAAAAAAAAAAAACCCACCTCATAATGCTATTAGTTTTAGTTACACCTTGAGTCACTTTGGTTTGAGCTTTTTTGCCATCCAACATTGAGTATCACAGGTTAGTTCAAAGCACCACTTTCACCTTTAAAACAGGCGCAATATATTGCTGGGTGGAGTTAGAATTACACAGGTCACTTGCAATTTACTTGCAACAAAATGTTCAGAACCTCTGAGAAGTCAGTCCCATCACCTTGCAATGAAACCAGAACTCTTTCCTTCCACATAGGAAGAGAGCTTTCCTTCACCTGGTCAAAAATGCCTGAAACTGAAGGAGAAGAAATTGAGATTAGGCACTATAAAGAAATCCTTCCCTGTGAGGGTGGTGAGAACAGGCTGCCCAGAGAGGCTGTGGCTGCCTACTCCCTGGCAGGGCTCAAGGCCAGGTTGGATGGGGGTATGGGCAACCTGGGCTGGTGGAGGGTGTCCCTGCTTATGGCAAGGGGAGGAACTGGGTGATCTTAAAGGTCCCTTCCAACCCAAACCAGTCTGTGATTCTATCCCACAACAGAACAGGAGCATTTTAGTTGCAAGCAACTTGGAGATGTAATATTTCCAATTGCTGATCCCAAAGTCTGCTGTAATAAACCAGTCAGGAACTAGACTAGTTTACAACTAGTTTATTTAGAACTAGCATACAGTTCTGAAAGAGGTACTGCTTCCTCCAGCCTTGTGACAAAGAAGATGTATAAGCAGCTGCTCTGTTTTCAGGAGGTTTAAGCAGCTCCCCCAAAGTCACCACTGAACTCTGCACCAGACCTCAATGGTTTCTTTGCACTGGAAAAAGGCACAAACCAATCTCTCTCTCCAGTGAGAACTGGCCAGAACAGAAACTGATACAGGATGCAAGAAAGCTGCGTGTTTTTCTACTCCATTTCTTCCAGTTAAGACACATCAAACACTTAAAAAGTTAGTTTTTAGATGAGGGGGCATAAAATTTTCTATCAAATAAATACTTTACAGTGATAGTTTTATTTTCTCCTCCTCAGAGGTGTGTGGGGCGTAGGTAAGGTACAGACACACAACAAACACCACCAGAACAACGCAGTGTGATGTCCTAGGCACAGCCTCCAAAGCAACATCCATTTACAGTAAGGAAATGGAAAGCTGTAGACCCATCCTGTTACCTTTACACTAAAGCTGACGTGGTTAGAAGTGTTTTAAAGCCCTCAACCCACAAGTAGTAAGTAGTGGGCCTCTTCAATTCTGTAACCCACAAGTTCAAGGCCAAACCAATCACTATGGTTAGGCTGCTAGAGATACAGGTCAGACAATATTCAGCAAGTCCCTATTTTAGTGAAGACACTCAACTTATGAGGTATTTCAAACAGTGCAAAGTGCCCTCTCCAACCTTCCACAGCTGTGAACTCACGTTACCTTGTTCAACTTCAATAAAGGACTATTTTGGGTGCAGGAAAAAAAGAGACTGGGAGAGGGAATAAAACATGCAAGATTCTCAAACCCATAACACATTTAGCCCTGAGCAGCTTAAAGAAAATGAAGGCAGATGAGTAGAAGGAAGTTATCTTGGCTGCTTTTTTGGAGTCAAGGCCACATTTACATGAAGCAATAGAAAAAAAAAAGAAAAGTAAATCCCTATAGAAAGGGTACTGCTCCATTTTTCCCAGACCCTCTTATTTCAGAAGAGAAGTTTCACAGATCCATGAATATGGTGGCTTGCAGCTGGAGAGACTGTCATTGAACAATGACAGTGGGCTTCAATTGTCAATTAGTTTCTTGGCTCTGATGTTGGCTTGCTCAATGCGTTCCCTGTTTGTATCAGCCTGAAAGAAACAAATGTAGGTAATTTGCAGACTTCATGTAAAGCAACTGAAAAATCCCAACTAACATGATCACTAGGGCTGTGGTAGACAGAAACAAACTCTGCACATCAGGCAGAATATTAACACAACGTGGGGATAAACATTCCCTCTCCCCAGAGCGTTTAGGCATCTTAAAGACCTCTGCAGAGCAGCTCTGTTGCTACGGACTAGAAGTAATAGTCAAAGCTGCAAGTGACACAGGCAAAATTGTTTTGCTTAGTGCCAATCCCTCCTTTTCATCCCCGCACCCTCCAGTGTCCTGGTGTCACAGCAGCACAGTAGCTGTATGAAAAGCACTTCATAATTGTTTTACTTCTAAACAGCATCAGAAGTCAGCCACAAGGTCTAGGTTGAACAAGCCTCAAAATACAGTTTTTACTGAATCACAGAGTCACAAGGTTGGAAAAGACCTTTAAGCCCATCAAGTCCAACCATTCCTGTCCTGTGCTAAACCATATCCCCGAGCACCTCATCTACCCGTCTGTTAAACACACCCAGGGAAGGTGACTCAACCGCCTCCCTGGGCAGCCTGTGCCAGGCCCTGACAACTCTTTCAGTGAAGAACTTTCTCCTAACATCTGATCTGACCCTGCCCTGGGGCAGCTTCGTGCCATTTCCCCTTGTCCCATCTCCTGTCCCCTGGCTGAAGAGACCATCGCCCACCTCTCTGCTCCCTCCTGTCAGGTAGTTGTAGGTGGTGATAAGGTCTCCCCTCAGCCTCCTCTTCTCCAGGCTGAACACCCCCAGCTCCCTCGGCTGTTCCTCATGGGATTTGCTCTCCAGCCCCTTCCCCAGCCTGGTTGCCCTTCTCTGGACTCCCTCCAGGACCTCAATGTCCTTCTTACGGTGAGGAGCCCAGAACTGGACCCAGCACTCGAGGTGCAGCCTCACCAGTGCCCAGTACAGGGGCACAATCCCCTCCCCAGACCTACTGGCCACACTATTTTTGATACAAGCCAGGATGCCATTGACTTTCTAGGCCACCTGGGCACACTGACGACTCCTATTCAGTCCGCAGTCACCCAACACCCCCAGATCCTTCTCTGCCTGACAGTTGTCTAGCCAATCATTATGTTCAATTATTATATTGACTTTTTAAGAATTCCAGAAGAATCATGCTATTGCTAAAACTATCTAGTCCCTACCACAGACAAGATTCCTTCTGAGCAGCAATCAGCAGTTATACATCCAGTAAACATTAGCTGCTTTGAACCAATCAGGTTTAGTTGTTTTCAGATCTTTCCCAGTGACTTGCCCTGGGTTGGAGGCTTCCTTACACTATGAAGCTTTGAAATTCTCAGCTAAACATGCAAACAGCAAGATGTAGCTCTCATTCAAATCACTGCAGCCCAGATGATATAAATTCACTGCATACTTCCTGGGAATACAGGTAGATACACAACAGTAAGACTATTCTTTTTAACATCCCTGTAACAGCCTCTAAGCTGGAAACAAAGAACACCTCTGACACTTACCTTGACGTTTATCCGGTCTATTTGTTTATTCTGGGCATCAATCTCATTGCCCATATCCAAAGCCATGTTTTTCAAATTCCCAAGAATGTTTCCCACTTGAGCAAGATTTTCATCCATTTCATCCTCTCTGGCATCATTTGTTATCCTGTTCAAATAAATTAGGACAATGTTTCCAAGAACCAAGACCTTGGGTTTCCTTAACTGTAAATTTCCTTTAATAGAACTTGTTTGTTGCACAGTAATCTGGCAGGCAATGCATCCAGGCCAAGGTATGTCTTCCCCTTTTTAAAGCCTCACGTATTCCAAGCAAGCAGCCCAGCAAGGAAAGGTGCTAAGCTAGCACCCATTAAACAAATAACCTTCAAATTTAAAATAACAGCTACCACGGAAACTTTAAGCTATAAATTTTTCTCAAGCATACTTGATGACAATAGAAGTCCTTGCTATTTTTAAGTCTCCTCAGTAACTGAGTAGTAAGCTGTATAGTCCTTGCACGTGGAAACTGGTAACACCCCTGCTATGAGAAACACAATTGAAATACAAGATCAGTGCTACAATACTGGAAATCAGTGCCTGCCACCTCCTCTCCAAGCAGGAACAACTCCTCCAAGCAGTAGTAAAAAACTCACTATTTAGCAACGTCACCTAAAATGCATCTGAAGGAAGCTGGCAACCAGAAACTTCGGATTTCTGCATCTGAGATTGAGAGTAGAGAGAAGCAAACCTTGTAATATATCCACCACTTGGGCCCCCCGCCGCCGGAGGCGCCTGGTGCTGGGTACTCCTCGGCTGCATGGATATCACGTGGTCCGCCGAGTTCTCTGTCCCGTCTCCCCAGGTTGCTCTGTAGGCCTTGCTGGCCTCAAAGTTCTTAGTCCTACTCCAGAAAGAGAAGGAAGGTGAACTGCTGCACCCAAACCACGGCTTCTTCACTGAAGCTCTGCATTCATCTAGGGCTTTCAGAAACATCTGTCTTGTGCCTGGAAGATTAGATTTTGCACAGCCAAAGCCTTGTCCAGGCAACAGAATTTCTTAGGTTGAGATGGGGTGAATGTCATTGAGTTACTCCAGGGACAGTGATTAATGTGCCCTGAAGCTTTAATACATACATGGTAACTTCCTGAAGGTAATATACATTAGGAGCAGAGGGGAATGCATTTACAACAGGAGTTAAGAGTCAGGATTAGTTACTTTACAGGGAAGAAGTGTAGATAAGGTACAAATTCCCTGAAGTACAGATAGCTGCACTGCACAAGAAAACCATTCACCTCTACTAGGTATGTCAAATGTTTTCTGTTGTCTGGTCTTTTTTAATGTTTTTCAGGTTAATTTTGATTATGAAGTAACAGTAATCACGTAAACAAAAGTAATCATCTTTAAATAGCTTCAATTGTACCAACTCCATTCCAGCAACAAACCAATTTATCGTTACACTTGTACTACAAAATGGAGAAAAAAAATTGAAGCGAGCATGCTAACATGAAGCTATCTCAAGATTCAGACCCACAAAAGCAAGAGTGGAAGAAAACAGAACAGAAAAGTAACTGATCTAAACTGGGCTCAGTTCTCATGAACCCTAAAGAACATACTTGCAGAGGAATAGCCTCACATTCACCGTGTTTGCTGGTATTTTCAGGTTTAAACTAGATAATCCAGGCTCCACTGCCACTTTTCTGCTCCTCTACAAGGCTGTGAAGTCTGTAACACCTTTCAGTACACCTAACTTCACAAGAACAGATAATCAATTTCTGTATCTGCAGTGGCTTTCAGTAGCCGTGTCACACGCCAAGAGGGGCAATGAATGCCCCTTTTTCCAGCATTTATTTAATGAATTAGTTTCCCACTTTAATAGGTCAGATCCTATGAAAAGTAATCTAGTATGAGTACAGCAAGGGGAATAATGAAATGATTTCTCAGTTCATAATGGAACTGTTGCACCCAGCAGAATCCCAAAGAAGGCTGAACTAGTCACTTCTGGCTCTTTGCACATACAGAGGCCTAGAGATCTCTTTAGGTTCACTGCAACCAGATTGAGCACTTTCATCTCATTCATACTAAAGCCACAACAGCAGGAGAGCTTTGAGTGTTTGGCTCCTGGAGTAGCCAAGTCTTGGGTGTCAGAAGGAACCAAAGATTTCATGAAAAAAACAAGTGGCTTGAAAACCACTTGCACATCTGAAGGAGACAGCTAGAAACGAAATTGTTACTTCAACTAAGCAGTTAAGAACACAGCTGCTCACCACCTGGTTATTTTTAAGGGCTGTTTTTCAAATTACTATACATTTACTTCTCAATGTGTCATTTCTGTAAGAGCACAGCAATTATACCACCTGTCAAACAATTCAACACTCACAACAGCTAATACACTGTCCAACAACTCACACTGTCTAGACACATCAGTATCACAACACGTCACAGTCACAAGGAGACCTGCATGCAGACACCATGCACATGCAAGCACAAACCCAACAGAAGCATTACTCCAGGCAGCTGGTTAAAGGTACATCTGCACTAACAAGACTGACCTTGTCCTAAAAATCCGCTCTCACCAGTTAAGTGAATACAGCTCCTCATCCTAGTCTTCATTTTTAGAAAGCAAGCATCAGTGTTAGGAGAGAATGAAGAAAGAACAGACCAATAAACAGGGAAATTGGCATTAGTACAGAGGTTATGTTAGAGCACTGCTGGTATTTTGTGTTTTCAAAGTTTTTAAAAACAAACTCACCTTAGGAGAAAGGAAAAAGCAGTATTTAAAATCAGTACACATTCTAACTTAGCTTTATGAAAAAGCAAAAGGCTCTGGAGATAACTGGTTGACAAATAACTATGATAGTGACTGAAAAAGTGACGGTCGCTAGACAAAAGGCATTCAGGTTTTTCTTCTTCATTGCCCTCTACTTATCTAGTACTTTTATCCCCACACACTACTGTTCCTTTTAGCAAACAGTCCATTACTTCATTTATTGTTATCTGTGCATTTGGAGTGCCACACAAGTTCACAAATCGGTGTCAATAAGCTGATTAGCTTCAGTAAAATAAGGCTGGGAACTTCAGAAAACAGAGACTGAGTGTCCTAAAGCGATCAAAGTCCACTAGCTTGCTCTAATTAATATAAAGCTGTAATCACACCTATCCAGAGGTCAGGACTGAACTCTCTGCCTTTTCAAGGTACTAAAGTTCTCTTGGAAGGCTCATTCATCTCTCTCCTAAACAATCCTCAAATTATTATTCTGTTGGAGAAGCAGCCTCAGCTGCTCCAAGGAATTTTTACCTATATTTCTGCTACCTGTCAGTTGAATGATAACAGTTTTTCTCATGCTGTCCTGGTTTCAGTCAGGATGGAGTTAACTTCTTTTGTAGCAGCGGATGGAATGCTCTGTTTGAGAGTTAACATGAAAGCAGTGCTGATAACACCCTGATGGTTTTAGTTGCTGTCAGACAGTCAAGGACTTTCTCAGCTCTTTGTATTTCTCTATTAATGAGAAAGGAGGGATGAAGCCAGGACAGGTGACCCAAACTAGCCAAAGAGAGTATCCCATGCCAGTTACGTCCTGCTCAGTATAAAGGGGGCTGGTGGGAGGAGGAGCAGGGGCGGCTCCAGGACGCGTGGTTTTTGGGGGACGGTCGGGTTCCGGGACGGCTCTGGGTGGCACGGCCTGAGCTGTGGGTTTGGTGAGAAACTGCATTGTGTATCAACAGCTTCATAGATTTTTTGCTCTAAAGTCCTGTTAGCATTGTTATATTGTATCTTTCTGCTGCTTTAGTAAACTATCCTTATCCCAACCCACACACCTTTTGGTTTCTCGGTTTTGGGGTTGTTATTTGGCCCTTCCTTTTCCCCTCCCTTGCCTCACACAACCATGACACATGCTAAACAGCTAAAAATGAACACACACAATATTCACTTCTGTGGTCACACCCTTAAAATAACTCATTTCTCCTTCACAGAAAGGACTACGATCACATAGACAAAGGTAGCACACCACCAAAACCAAATATTGTTTTCTTGATAATACTGATTTCCAATGACTGTTAAGGAGTTTAGAGTACAAATCAAATCCCATAAAAAAAAATTAGACTACTCTTAACTGACTTGAATGTGGTAGTTATAACATCAGTGTTATAAAGTACTGTGAAGCAGGTCTGCAATAATTTATGTAGCCAGAAGTGAAAGCTTCAAGCTTTAACACCAGTACCTGTTCTGCTCTCCTCCTCCATAGAAGCAGGATGATTTTTTTAAATGCCTAGTCATCCAGAATTACTTTTCCGCTCCAAAAGAGCAGCTTTCCTGCTAGTTTTCGCTAGATTTGTGAAAAAAAATATGGAAGTCATATTTTTAAGAGACAGGCACTTACATATTCATGAAAGCTTTAAGCAGAGAAACATAAGCTTGAAGGAGGTGAGGGCCCAAGTGTACATGATGTTACACAGCAGCTATATTTACAGTGAAAAGGGCACAATATATGGTTAGATGCAAGTAAGCTTTAGCTACTCTCATACAATTTTTAAAGGGTGCACACCTCTACAAACAAAAACAGTTAACTCTCCTGGAAAGTCAGTGTTGTTTTTAATTAGCTTTTTTATTGGAAGACCACACCCCAGTACCTTAGCTATTGGGAATATACTAAAACTTCAGACCCAAGCACCAAGTTAACTGACCTGTTACAAGGACAGACACAGAGCCCACAACATTTGTTGAGCTCTGTCAGTGTCTTCTCAGCTTCTCTCATATCCTTATTTATCTGGTCCATGCCTTCTTCTATGCGATTTAGTTGTTCTACAAAAGAAACAAGTAATCAAAATAAACACAGAGTGGGGGAAGGTGAGGACAGGATATTAGCATTTCTTTCAAGCAAGAACTTACAAGTTTCAGTCCTATCTTTGAATCAAGACTAATGTCTTTCTTTCATGCCTTCTGGGATTTTTTTTTTAATTATTTTATTTAAGAGTGATGTTAAGTGATAAGTTTTATCTACTACATTAAAAACATTTTCCTCATCCTTATAGCAGCACTTCTGTTACTGGTTTCAGAGTAAATCATAGAAACACAGACTGATCTGGGTTAGAAGGGACCCCAAGGATCACATATTTCCAACCCCCCTGCCATAGGCAGGGCCACCACTGGAGCTACACAAGGTTACCCAGGGCCCCATCCAACCTGGCCTTGAACACCCTCAGGGACAGGGCATCCACCACCTCCCTGGGCAGCCCGTTCCAGCCCCTCACCACTGTCTCTGCAAAAAACTTCCCCCTAATATCCAATTCAAACTTTCCCTCCTTCAGTTTTAATCCATTCCCCCTTGTCTTGCCATTGTCTGCCCTTTTAAAAAGTTGATTCCCTTCCTGTTTGTCTGCTCCCTTCATGGACTGCAGTTACACTGTTCCTGTGGCAGACAGGAAAAGCTTCTGTAGCAGAGGCTATATTACATAGTAATTAACATGGTCTCTCTACTTCAAAACCTCTTCTAAATACCACAAACACATGGGAATAACTAAATAGCAAGTCTCATTTTCATGTAATTAGTATTTAATAAGCCTTTAGTTTCAGGAACAACTCCTGAATTATAGTCCTTTTTCTTACAGACTTTTAGCGTTAAAGAAGTAGGAAGAACTCACCTCCTTGCTCATCCAGCATGGTGATAGTTTTGATGCCAACATCCTGGGACTGCAGAAAGAAATTTATTTGCAGGTATAAACCCAGATTTCAATACAGCAGTGCAAAACCAGAATGTCTCTATAGTAAACCTGATAAGACAGCCAAGTTCATACTGAAACACGGTGTCAGGAATAGCACGGCTGTAGTAAAGCCAGGCCAAGATTCAAATTAGATCCTAGATTAGCATAACAGGCTGATAATTATCTCATCCATCTCAATTACCAGGGTTTTTTTTATATTACAAGCTGATTAAATTTTTGGTTCAGAGCATTACAATGATAACAATTTCAAGCTGAAAAAGTAAACCTGTCTGTGCCTTGTTTTGCTAAGTAGGATTTAGCGCAGTCTTTAGCCCTACACCCTTCAATGGTGCTGGCCAACTTGCAAAACCACTCTTGAGAATTCAGCAGAAGAGATCAGGAAGAGAACAGCCCATCACTACCTTCACAGCAAAGCTGAAGAAATCAGCAACGAAGAACATACCACAGCACAGCTCAGAGTTATTTTAGCTTCTATGAATCACCAAAATGATACCAAGATAAGTTATGTGGGGTCATTACATCTTAATGTTTTTCTTTGGGAAGTATTCATCAGGCTATGCTGACTGAAATGCCTCAGTGCTAACAGCAGCATCTTCAGTTTCACAGCAGCCTGCTACCACCTGGGCAGCAAGTACAGGCTCTACAGCTGCAGTGACCAAACACTTTAGGGTCCTTACTCACTGAATTGGTTTTTGTGTTCTCACATTGACAAATTGTCTAAAGTCTTCAGCACTATAAGTCTGAGTGTTAGCTTTGAAAGGTATTACTGTTTAGTCTATGGATTCCCATTTGTCTATGGCATTATCCAAGTATGAGCAAAATTAATGCCAAACCAGTTAAGCTGTGTTAAGTCTACCAGACCTGACTATCAGCCATCTTATCTTCCTCCCTATCAGCAGGACGCTCTGGATTTTTTGAAATTACAATACCAAAAGCAAGCTTTTGGCCATTTTTCCAGTGGGGCAAGCAAGCTGAAACAGTGTAGAAGAACAAATTCCTCACACAATGTCACCTAGATAAACCTGAAATACAGAATTATTTGTTTCAAGTCACACACAAGCCTGTTGAGCATTTCATCATCATACTTAACTATCTTTAAAGTTAAAACTGATGAACAGATTGCAAGGTGTGTATGTAGAACTACTACTGCTTAGAATTAAAAGCAACCCCACCCTCACTACCCCACGCAACTGCGCGCTACCCTCCTCCTCAAAGCAAGACACTCTCAACCCTGTTCACAGGCAAAGTGAGGCAAGAAATAAATGGAAAATGTTATGAGAAGCAAGAGATGCACAGGCAAAGCCACAGGTTACATAAAGTCTTCTGTGATTGCCAGTTACCAAAATGAGGCCATTTTGCTCAAGGGAAAAACAGGTAGAAACAATACTGACCCTTCTGTGATCTGACTTTACGTAACGTGAAAAACCACCAGGTTCAAGTCATTCCAACTCTGATAATTCTTTAAAGCAGCACCTTCTAGTTATGAAGGGAGCATTTCAAAAAAGCTTGAGAAAGACCAAGTGATTTGGGTCACTTTGTGATAGTTCAACATGCTGCTGCTTAAATTAATACATACCCAGGGAATTAAAAAACCTTTTCCTTACCTCAATGGCCAAGCCAAGAATCCTCCTTGTGCTTTCCAAGGACTAGAAAGAGAATTTTACAATGAGTGTGTTGACAGTATACAGCAGTGTCTGATAGCCTTCTTTACCAGTTCACAATTTTTAAAACTTCAGAGTACTTTGCTTATCCCATTGGAAAATCAATATAAAATATATATTAAAATGAATTGCAGTTAAATTAAAAAAAGTCATAAACTATCAACATGATTACGATTACTGAGACAATGCAGGCAACAGGACAAGGGGCAATGGCCTCAAGTTAGAGCACAGGAAGTTCCACACCAACATGGGGAAGAACCCCAGTGAGGGTGAGGGAGCCCTGGGACAGGCTGCCCAGGGGGTGTGGAGTCTCCTTCTCTGGAGAGATTCCAGACCTGTCTGGATGCCTCCCTGTGCGACCTGTCCTAGGGAGCTGCTTTGGCTGGGGGGTTGGACCTGATGATCTCTGGAGGTCCCTTCCAACCCCTGTGATTCTGTGATACCTACACAAATCAGAACTGGGTGGTTACTACTTGGTCAAGTATATGGCTTTGCACGTCAGAAGTTTAAATTAATTCTGACTTTTAGGAGTAGTCCTCACTCTGATATTTACCAAGTAGTGTTAGTCTGAAACATTTAGCTATATACCCTTACAGAAACACTACCCTAGACTGCCTTTATTTTTAAAAGATGCTGTAATCTTGTCAGGTAAGTACTGTAATCCCAGATGCCCTCCTGTAATACTTACCTCATCAGTGACCTGGTTGGCCCTCAGCTGAATTTCTTCAGGCGATAGTTCAGCCATGATGAAGAACTATCACTGGTAAGTATTCACGTTAAAGATTCTCTTCACCCTGTAGTAAGACATACCAGTTCAGCATCAGAATGATCCTTTTATCAGAATTTTGATTAGAAGCGAGAAAACGGTTCAAAGAACGAAAGCCTATATAGCCTGCTTTGGCAGGGGCTTGGACTCGATCTCTTGCGGTCCCTTCCAACCCCTACAGTTCTGCAATTCTGTGATTTCATTTTCAGTACACAACTTGGTCAGGACTGGAAGGCACTAAAAGGATTAGTCGCCTTTACAGCATAACTAAGAAATGCAGGCATACTCAGTATGTGAAATAGTTTCCTTCCCAAAACCTGGCTTCCTAAACATCTTTTGAAGATCCTATCTGCTGTTAGTGAAGCCTTAAAATAAGAAGCTTCTCCATGTTGGTTTGCCCACTAATTCAGAAAGAAATCAATGAAGGCATTTAAGTTACTAGCATAAGCTATAAGTATTCTTCCCCTTCCCTTTGAGGGATTTCAACAGTCAGTCAGAAGAAGGGGGACCACTTTCACAAACCAAGCACTACCTAAAATTATTCTACTAATCCTCTATAACTGGTTATTAGTATGGTATGGCAAACCCCTCAAGAGGAAAGGGATCTGCAAAACTTTTGAATGGTACATCTGCAACTCTAACAAAGGGTTTTCCAATCTACCTTTCTCCTAATAAAAACAGGATTTTTTTTCCATGATTTTTATAACTAAGTCCCAACATACCACATCTTAACTTTTGCTATTAACAGGAAATACTTTTGCCTGAAGAGACAGAAAGGAAAAAGCAAGCCCATCAGTAAGTGCATTCTTATCAGAACCATTTTTTTTCAGAGCTAAGAAACCACATTTTCATTAGACAATAAAGCCTGCACTCCTAGCAATGAGAAAACAGAGCTCCCAGGCTATACAAGAATGTAGTGAAATAGTACGTAAGCTGAGCAGTAAGAGGATTTTTTTTGATTACTTTTCCCCTTTAGGTTATTCCTTGCTCATTCCATGAGGAGCTTCCAATTAGGTTCATGTTACCCATACAGATCAGTCCAGGCATCCTGTTCTACTAACAGGACTATATCCAGTTTTTACCTTTCAAGAATATTTTAAAGATACAACAATACTAACTGTTCCTAAAAGGGCAAATCCATTCGGATTCAGCCAGGCATTACCTGCAAATAGATATTGCTCACAGCTCTTCACAGGATGGGTGCATACCTCAGAGGGTGACATCAAAACCTAATCCCCAACAACTGAAATACTTCAAGACTTCGAATACTCCAGCAAGTCTGGTCTTTGGCACCCAACATACCTTGTCGGCCTAACACCATGGCTCTAAGAGGTGACTTTGGGTTTTTGTTGTGTGTTATGTTGGGGTTGTTTTAAAGTAGCTGTCAACACAAGTTAGGTTTTGTCTGTTTTGGCTTTTGTTTTAACTATGTCAGTCTCAGACAAGGTCTCCAATAACTCAGTTTGCAGTAGTCCAATTTCACAACACAATCAATGATTTAGCTTTTCATTCACAGGCTTAGCCTCCTTTTCTGAGGTTTACTGAGGGCAGCTCAATCCAAACTTTGACTTTGGGAAAGCCCTCCAAGCTGATTTGCACAGCTAGGAATCAGTAAGGCAGGGACAGGGGAAGAGGACCTATTTTCACTGAATTACATTGAGCACAGGAAAATGACATCAAGCTGCTTCTTTGGGTAAACTGCTCACATTTAGTTAATACTCAGATTTAGCCCTGAACAAGCAACATCTGGATTACTCTAACTGTTGTAGACTAGGCCAGCCTTTCCCTACCTTGGGTACCACACAAGTATTTCTGCAGCCTGGAACCACAACACACACATCTCTTCCTGGACAACAAAAGGGATATCATATACCCACCCTATGAATACAACAGCTTCCCAATGATTCCCATTGTAACTGCAGAACAGGGTTGGAAATGCAGCTGTATTCCCAGAGTGCTCTGGACATTTCTTTTCCAGCAGCCCTTGTGTCCTGCTTCCCGTGGCAGCTCTGAGTTGAGGCTACCAGCACAGTAGCAGTACAACTGCTGGCCACACACTGTAATCCCAGCCCAGCAGCAGTATTTGACTTACAAGAACCACACTGCAGTCATCACTCACAGTAAACTACGTCTTTGCTTTTGAGGCAGAGGTATGGCAATATTCTCAAACCTGCATAAGAACTTGTTTACAAAATAAGTCTTTATTGGGTAATAAGACTTATCTTTGAATATGTCTTTTTTGGATACATTATACTACTATCTTCATGTCATGTAAGCACCCCAAATCTGAAGAATGTACATTTTATCAGATCAGATACTGATTTTAATGGTTTATTCAATACTGACAGAATTGCCCTGTGCTGCTACTAGAGCCATGATTCATGGAGAAGCCACTGAAAAACAAACTAGCAGTGAGACTGAAGAAGGGTGAGGAAGGAGACAGTCAGCACTTCCAGCTCCCAAGGTATTAATTCAGTGGTACAGCTTAGAAGGTAAACATTACTACTGGAAGCTGACAGCCATGAATTAACTTCAGGACTGAAGCTGACAAACTATAATACATTCACCCTGGGCTTGGTAACTGTGATACTAATCAAGTCCCACAAAAATACCACATTGATATCTAATAGCAATTAGATGGAAAGCTGCTTAATGTGCTACTAGCTATCAAACTATTATCCCCCAACTTTGCACTCACTGAGGAACTTGCAGTCAGTTATTTGACAAAGAAGTCTGTAGTAATACAAAGCCAGAAAGTACCTGAAGTTGCATCTGACACCAGACAACGCCTTGAAAACACAAGCACTTGCCACTGAATTTATGGGTGCTGACAGACAAGCTCTGCATTCCCCTGGCTTGCTCACAGCTTCCTGAACAACTCCACTGCCCAAGAGCAAGAAGTTTTAGGGAAACCCACAACATCCCTCCTGCTTTCCCCTAAATCACTGGTATTTGGTGTTGAAACTGTTTATGAATTGACCTAACACTGAAGAAATCCAGCTAAAAGATATGAAGGAAAAACCCCTTCTACATAGCAGACACCCATAATGCAAAGTAAAAAGCCTACTTTCAGGGGGATTCAGCAAACTGGGGTATGCATGTGCTTATCTTCTGATGCTCATGATGAAAACAAGTGACAGGTCATATGCTCAGTTTACAATTGCTAGGGTAACTGACCTGTGTGGGTGGAAGCTAAACAAACCCACTCAGAACACTTGGCAAACACAAATGTTCTTACAATCTTTTATCAGGGATAATAGAATACAGCTACTTGCTGGTCTTTTCTGATCATTTGAGGTGTTATGTCACTGAAAACAGTGACTGAGCCTTTCTTTCTCTAGGCATCCCAGCCAGCTTATCCACCTTCACTTTTCAGCCACTGCCATTAGAGCTATGTAAAACAAGATAGCATTTCCTTCTTAAGACAGGCTTAAGGTGGTATGCTCTTTAAACAGGTTTGATTGCAACATGTGCTCAGAGCTGAGTATTCCAAACTGAGCCCCACAGGGGGAAATGGCCAGCCCCTTTTCAGTGCTCTGTGGGGACAGGACAAGGGGCGATGGCTGCAAGTTGGTACACAGGAAGTTCTGCACTAATATGAGGAAGAACTTTTCCCCAGTGAGGGTGAGGGAGCCCTGCGACAGGCTGCCCAGGGGGTGTGGAGTCTCCTTCTCCAGAGAGATTCCAGACCCATCTGGATGCCTCCCTGTGTGACCTGTCCTAGGGAGCTGCTTTGGCAGGGGGGTTGGACCCGATGGGTTCTGGAAGGTCCCTTCCAACCCCTGCGATTCTGTGATCCATTAGACTCTAAACAGCATAGCTTTATTCCCATTAGTCTGTACAGCTGAGATGGCCAGCATTGCTTTTGTAAATACACACACAGCCTGTGCAGTAGCTCTGTAAATAAAGCAGCACTATGAGGCAGAATAGAGAAAGACATTCCCTAGGCACTAATGAACCAACTGCTGCATGGTGAGAAGTTTTAACATCCAAAACCACATAGTAGTAACTGAGAAGAAACCCAACATTTCAAAAAAACACTGCTTCCAAAGATAGAGATACACACTTGATAGCTGAACATCTAATTGGAATGGCTAGAACATAGCCAGTACCTTCATTGCAAGGCCTCTCTAGAGAGGTTAGAACACCTGGAAGAGTGTCATCTGTACTGACATAACAGCTCAGCTATTCCAACAGAACACAGCATAAGTAGATGAAGAAAGGGTACTCGCCCCCCACCATCTTTCTGCCTAGAAATCCTAAAACACCCATCATAAAGTACCCAGCTGCTAAGTTAATGGCATACGACAAAATGATTTTAACTAAGATCCCTCAACAAAGACAAAATGTTCAGGGAGAAAATACTTCATATGGCTAAAGTGTTCCTGGCATATATTTTTATTATAATGTAAAGTTTGCTAAGGCAAGCATTTGTTTTAATACAAATGCTCAATGCCTGTTCTCTTTGCTTTCCCTCTTCTACCATGTTTAAAATCCTAGCCACAAAATAAACAAAGGAGGAAAAAAAAAGAAGACAGCCTACAAAGAGATTTCTTTATTGTATGATAGCAACATTCTGCTCTTTTAGTTTTAGGTTCTGGTTTAAAACTTACCCTACTCTACAGAGAAAATAATGTGCCGAACTACAAAGCAGAACTCCTTTAAACAAGGATGTAATGTCAAATTTACTTTTTGCTATCAAAAAGTACTCTGCAGCATTTACCCAGTTACCAGACTGCAAAGATTAAACACATTTCAGTGCAAGTCCCCCTCTACCCCTTGCACAGGAAAACCCAGCACCTACAGACTACACAGAACTAACCTTGGTACAAAAATACATCTTCTTGAATTACATGGGCCTCCTGAATTTTTTCTACTAGAAAGCTTAAGAACACTGCAACATATTCATTATCTTAACCACTGTTGTCTTGCTCTTTCTAAGACTCATCAAGAAATAAGAGCAGCAAGGAAATAAACTCAGGCCCTGCAAACCATAGGAATCTTCCTTTTCTGCCATGTTTTATTCTGGAGATAAACTTCAGACAATATATTATCTCTTCACAAGACTACTCGTTGTGCTAAGCAATCCTATAAGCTCAATATTATAACACATCTAAAATCAGGACTTATGGTCCAAACTAGTTGAGGGTGGAATAGCTTAAGTTACTTGTATCCATTGGACAAGAGGAACAATGAAATAGGAGGAAATTTAGGTCTGCACAGACTTTTTCTCCCCACATATAGTCACAACTCCAAAAGCCCTGAATGACCTTCAGTTTACTCTCTGTTAAGATTTTTTTGGTTGGAGAAGGCTGAGGAAAAGACACAACAGTGATTTCACAAAACCTTTTAAAGCCTCAAGGTGTAAGATTCCTTTGCATAAAGAACCAAAGACCCGACCTGCACTTCTGGGCTGATAGCGCCATGCCAGACCCATTCAAAGTATCATTGGCTTAGAGATCTTAATTTGGTTAATCAACATACCCGTACAGCACTTCAGTAGGTTCTTGGTCTAACTCAGGAGACCTGGAAGATGACAGAGATTTGTGTGGCTACGTCTGTATTAGCAGCAGGGTGATCCTGTGAGAGCACAGTGCAAGCATCGATTTGGGGAAGTGCTGTCCACATTATCACACTTTAGGTGGATCAGTCACAAGCAATCAGAGTTCTGCCCAAACTACTTAATTGAGAGCTTAACAACTGCCAAGCTACAACTTCTATAAAACTAAGTGCAATAGGAACAAATTCAGTGTTAGTAATGTCCACAGCAACCTGCTGTCTGCATGAATAAATCTCGTAGTTTAAATTATTTGCTTCTGATAAAGTTAGGACAGCATAATTTTATCCAACAGCAGCTCTCTGGTTGGGATTCCCTGGCAGCAGGCACATTAAGAACTTCAAGGGGAAGAAGGTTACAACATTTGAAGTGACACAGCCTCCAAAAGCACTGTTTTGTGCAGCCAGCAACAACATCATCACCTATGCCACCCGTCTTCCCAGAGCACACAGGCTAAGTATGGAATCTGGGCTGTCTGTCCTTGATCCAAGACACTCCTCTGCTCCACTAAGGGGTTTTCTTACAAGTGGTTTCTTTTGCATTCAGAATCACTTGTAAGCTGGATGCTGGCTATTTATGCCAATGCACAGTTTCCAATGCAAACAGGTTTCAAAGCCCATTACAACAGTGAAGTTGCACAGTCTTTTCAAGTGTTTTTCAATCCCAATAATCTTCTGAGGTTTATGAAAGCCATAGTTGGCAATTTACATGCTGCTTGAGTATGCTGCTTGAATATGCTTTTCTTCAGCACTCGCTGAGAAGCTATTCTAAGGCTTATTAGCTCTAGAAAGGAAGGGAAAGTTACTTCCTTGTTTTACAAGAGTCATGGCATATTCAGGCTGTGCTATCCAAATCACTCAAAATCCCTAAGAATTTTTTTGCCTTGCCCCATCTCTGTGAACTTAAACCAACTGCAAGGCACCACAAGGCCTAATAAAGCTCTTGCTCAACTGCAGTCACACAGTCAGTGTCTGGAAAGGACTGTAGGCAGGGAAAGGCTTCCCAAAGTGACAAGCTGTCCTAAACCTAACAGGTCTCCTTGCACCACACCAATACACTGTTCTGAGTGCTTGCACTTTCACAAACCCACACTGAATGATCAATAAGGTTTTTGTCCTGCATCTCTGGGTGGCAGGCAGCAGTTCTGTGCTTCAATGACAGACCTGTCATCAAACACCCATCACACTTACTATGTGTTGTAAATTTGTTACTCATCCTCTGGGGTTTCTCCTTTGAGCCTAGCCCCTTCTCTATCAGGGTTCCCCCTTCTCTATTAAGGTAATCAATATCCTAAACTTTTCTTCCTTCTTCACTCTAAACTAGAGATTAAGCACAAATGTTTGCTTTTATTTTTTGTTAAAGATATTGAAATAACATCACTAACTCACAGCAGGTTGTGCCTCGGTGCCTAGTTCTATAAATACAGAGTAAGCAAGAGGTCCACAAGTTTCTTGTGAGTAGAAAGTAAAGAAAGAAAAGAAGAAAACATCATAATTTTGGCCCTAGAAGACAACAGCTGTGAGAGATGAAAATTGGTACAAGATTATCTATTTAATGCCAAAACAGTGACACTTAAGTTTGCCTTCTAGAGTATTTTGTCTCTCTCAAAAGAGCTATTTCCAGGCTTGAATGAAAATGAGAACGAAAACCACACAACCCTTACAGAGTGTTGTAGTGAGACATCATGCTTACATTTCCGTGTTGTTTTCCTCTTCAAAGCCTAGTGAAATTATTTGGCAGTCAGGAACTACATTTAGAAGAGTTGAGTGGAGAAATTTGATGCAAGTATATATTTGATGCAAGTCATGCATTTTTATAGTCATGCTATGAAAGAATCCCACCCTTTCTATTTCCAGATAGCTATATACCAGGGAAGAAGTTTTAAATAACAGCTACTAACCAACACATCTAAAAGTACGATTGAGAAATGCAGCCCGTGCCTCCTTTTGGGTAATCTTACCACAAAGGTAGGAACTAGGACATGACACAACCCTGCTGTTGCACCAACTGCCACAGCATCACAGGAGCCGTACTTTTAGCCGTGAGCAAGTTGGTACAGCCTCATGCAATCATGGATGTGCTCTCAGTTCCTTCTCTTGCCAAGCAAGGTGTTGCCTCCCCCAAAAGACGGAAAATTCATAAAACAGCATTCTCAGAAAAACATGAACATTAATTAAGAAATTTTGGTGCATTCCAGCAAAGATTAAAAGTTAAACAGTCCAGTTAGATAGATTTGTATTAGGGGGTGAGTATTTTTTCTTTCAAATTCTTCATATGACTAAACAAAGGAGTTTTCTCATTTTTTAAAGCCCTTATCTTACTTGTAAATTCAAGTTCAGCCAAGCTAGCAGAGGATGGTACAAGGTATCAGCATCAGAATGTACTCAATATGTTTATGCCTACAAGATAAATGAATAAAGCATCTGTGACCCTGGGGAAAGAAGCCAGGACCCAAGAACAAGACACCACTCTGCATGCTTCCTGCTCTCTTATCAGCTTCCTGAACACACTGCACAGAGGCGATAGCGCAAAGAACAGGCGCTAGCAACGCCACCTCCTCCGTGCAGCGCGCTCAGCTCCAAACTCGCCTCAACAATTCAGTTTTGTCCCTGGAAAAGTCTTGTGATGCCTCCTCAAAATTCATTGCTGTCAAACACAAGTTACCAATCAACCCCCGATACCCTATTGTACTCGTGGCACAGGCAGACAGCAAGATATCCCATCCTTCTAGTGACACAAACTTTGCTATCTAAGGTGCTACTTCAATAGCTGCAGAGCAGGGGAGTTGAGACATATGGATTGTTTGGTTGCTGGATTGTTGGTAAGAGATTAGTTACTCGAGTTAATGAATTAACCAACTGACATTGCAGAAGTCTCTTCCTTGGGCCCTGAACACCTTCCTACAAAGCAGTCATCTCTGCAGCAGAGAATGAGGCTTATGAAGAAGTAAAGCAACACCCAGCCATGCAGCCCTGAGCGCTGAGCACCCGCTGCCCCTTTTAAAGGGCTGAAAAAGAGGAAGATGAATAACTAGAAGAGTTGCACTGAGAGATTTCTAAAGCTTCCTTAGCTCATCTGCTCTGCTTATCAAATGATATCATCATCGATTTGAGAGGCTTCACTACACGAAAGAGAAATAAAAGCAAAGAAATAGAGAAAAAAATAGGGGAAAAAGAGTGAAAAACCAAGCAGACTTTATTAGCATCACAGAAACCCCGATGGCATCAGGACACAGCAGAGAAGCAGAACAGCGGCGGCTGCTCACCGCATGCCGCAGCGGCGCCGTGCCGGCACCAGCCCGGAGGTTGCAGCCACAACGCCAGACCAAGAAAGCGCGGGGAGTGAAGGGTCTTCTCCTGCCTCACGCTAACAGCCCGGCCCGAGGGCTCCCACCTGAAAGCGGCGACGCCCCGCGCAGGGGAAGGGCCGGGGAGGCCTCCCCACGCTCGAGGGATGAGCGCAGCCCGCGCCAGGGGCTCCGAGAGCCCTCAGAGGATCCTCCACCGCCCCAGCCCCCCCGCTCAGACTTGCAGGGCCCGAGAGCCGAAGCGGGACAGCACCCGCCGGGCCAGCGCGGCGGGGCTCGGGCCGCCCCGCCCCGCGAAGGCCCCCGGCAGCCCCAGCAGAGCCGAGCCCGCCCTGCACGGGGCGCTACGCAACAGAAGGGCTGCCCCGCCCAGGGCGTCGCGAACCGGCGAGCCCAACCCGCCACACACCTACCGGCACCGCCGCCGCCGCCGAGCCAAACCAGCCTAGGCCACGCCGGGCCGCCCCTTTAAGAGCCCATCTCTCGGTGCCGAGCGCCGACCCGCCAGCGCGTCACGGCCCACGCCCCGGACGCGGGAGCCAGCACCGCCCCCCCGAGGGGCGGCGCCACATCCGGCATGACGCGTTAAAAGTAGCTGCTCGCGTCACTCACGCATGCGAGTAGCGATGGGAACGTCGCGCTTCGCACTGGTGGCCGGGCGCGACCCAGCGCGCCTGCGCCCCGCCGCTCTGCCTGGCGGTGCCGTGTGAGCGCCGCTAGTGCGGCAGGGCCTTGCTGGCTGCGGCTGGGAGAGCAAATGGTCTAGTATGGGAACAGCCCCGCGCGTACCCGTGGGGGCTGTTCCTCGGTAAGCTGCTCCCAGCCCCTCCCAGGTGGTTCTCCAGGCGCAGCCGCCCGGGCGGGTCTCGCCCGGTGGCTTCTCGCTGCCGAGGTACCGGCGGTGCTCAGCGCCTCACGATTCTGAGAGGTGGTTCGTGGGTTCTCGGCGTGTAGCTACACCTCACAGTACCGCCTGTTGCTATTCCCGGTCGGTAAACGCCCCCGAGTTGACGGCGAGTGCCGTGCCTCCGCTGCCAAGCTTCCCGCGCAACCGTGCACCGGTGTTTCTCCGGCTGCCCGAACTACGTTTCCCGGCAGGCACCGCGGCCGCTTAGGCTGGCCTCCCGGCGTGCAGCGCGGCCGCCTTCCTGCTGCCACATTGGCTGTGCCGCGCCGTCACCCCGCCCCGCCGTGCGCCGCGGGTCTCGGTGGGGTCGCCCGGCGCTGGTGCCGCGAGGGGCCGCGGGTTTCGGGCGTGTGGCGGTCGGGCCTGCTCGGTCCCGGCGTTGGGATGGGTTTGCGGGCTGCTGCCCTGGCGAGGGGCGCGTCGTGTGAGTACCGGGGCTCTGAGGAGCGGGGGGAGGCCCTGAGGCGGCGGCGGGGGTGGGGGTGGGTTTCTCCGGCTCTGGTGGAGGGGTTGGCTGAGGGAGGGCAGCGGCGCAGGCCCGGCCTGGAGGTGCTGCAGCGGGTGTCTGGCATGGGGCTTCGCTTTGCGTTGCGGGTGCCCTTTGCTGCTGCGGCGATCCCTGAGCTTTGGTCGAGCGCGTTCACTCTTGCAGGTGCTTCGTACCTGCCAGGAACATGTGGGGGTTGGAGCGCGGCTCTGGGTGCAGAGGTGCTGAATTCCCTTCCTCACGGCACCCGTCTAACAACGTGTCTTGGCGGAAGCGAGCGGGAATGTGGCGACAAACGCCTGGTGATCTGAAAGGAGCGGGACCCGTAGTCTGAAACGAGTCCGAATACAACGAAAGGCGAGCTGTTCAAAACCCCTGCAAGCAGGGCAGTGCACGAGCCAGATTAAACTGTGTTAAGAACTACTCAGGGGAGAAGTTGATGAACGCTGGATACAAATGGCATGAATGATTGAAGTTTATATTTTTAGATAGTTTATTGATAGTGGTTTGGTGATCTTAAGCTTGATGATCGATGATTTTGAGCAAGTAAGACATTCTAGAGGTGCTCAGGGAGATGGTTTAGCATAGGACAGGACCAGCTGGACTTGATGATCTTAAAGGTCTTTTCAAACACAGGTATTCTGTGATTCTCCTTTTCACCTTCCCTCCTATGTCTTCAGAAGTCCAGTTCTGTAAGAGCTTTGTAGAACAGATTAGTTCAGAGGAGTAACCTGAGAGAAAAGGATCGAGGTTTTATGGGCACCATGTTGAGCACATGTTGCTGGGGATGCTCTTCCTTTATCTCTGCTGGTTGTTTCAGTTGTTTTTGTTATTTGCTACTTCCTTCAGTCAAGCCTTGATTGCTCTATGAAACTAATTGACTGTTTTTGCTGAACTGAGAGCTTAAAAGAACTACTTAAGCCTTCCAAAATTTGATTGCTTTGCTGAAGCTTGGAAGTGTATCTGTTGAGGACTGCAGTATTTTGCGTGAATATTGTAGGTTCTGAGGGCCAATGCAACGTGGCTTTGTAACTTATCTTGGAAAATTGATTCCTATCCTGAAGTCCCTTCTGTTTTAGGCAACTCTATTGTCTTTGCATAATCCTTTCTTGAGTTCAACTGAACTGTACAAGGCAGTATATTTGCACCACCAAGTCTGTTCCACTAGTTGATGTTCTGTATGTAAAGTGTGTTAAATAGGTGGTATGTTCTAGGTGTTTCAAACTATTTTAGTCTGTTACCTGTGTCAGTTTGGTTACTGTGACCAGACTTTGTGTAATTTCTCTCTTCCAATTAGGATAGTATATATCCCTGAATTTTCACATGTGTAGAAAGCTATCATAAGCAAGATAGTAATAAGGCATTTACTTTTGCTAGAGAACAATTATCATCTCAGTTTATAGCAAGGAAAACTTGGTTTGGATGTTATATACGGGGAATTAGAAAGGTGCAGTTTGATTGTGACTTAATGTGTCACAAAATACTATTCTGGTCTGTCCCCCATTCTTAGATTTACTTGAAATAAAAATAGACAACAATGAAAACTCTGTGCTTGGTGTACCTGTTTCTGCGCTGTTCTGCTTAAGGTATTTCTCTAGAGTCTCCTTATCTCCAGTATACCTTCCCTGTATATTGTAAAAAGCCAGTTGTACTCATGGGATAGTATGCAAACAGCTTATGCTAAATGTCTTCTAGGATAGTTAGTGGAGTCAACTTTGTGTTTAACAGGAACTTAGAGGGATTTGATCTGTGAAATAACTTTTCTCTCCTTCTGTCTCAATGTCAAAACAGTCAAGCCTTTGACTGCCCAGTTACAACCTCTGCTGTGTGGTGATGCTACTTCAGTGTTCAGGGCACCAGAGTACTGTCAGTCTGTTACAGGAATGAAGCTAAATCTTGGAAAGCAGGGAGGAATTTACCATATCGTACTTGCTGTATAAATATTTCAAACTGCTGGGCTATGCTATAGTTATCTCCTTTGCCACATTACGAAAATAACTGTGACTACAAGGTAGTTTATATAGTCTGTGATACTGTGCTAGAAGGAAATGATGCTGTTAATCGTGGCTTAACTTTAGGAAGTTCTGTCTGTTGACTGTGTTAGGTTGTACAGATCAGCATCTTAAAGTACCTCCCACATATGCCCAGAAGTTGAGGTAATTCATAATTGTTGAGGTTAATTGTCAAAAGTTAAAATCTAGAAGGAAATGAGTAGTTAATTCAGATGCCTTAAGGGCAGTGAATCTGGGAAGGAAAGATAGTGTTTGAATATCAATGTTTTATTCCACATAAATTCTACTCAAGGTGATGAAATTTGAGCATAGGCTTCTCTGTCTTGTTATGATGATTTCTTGGTTTTGTATGGCATTCTCACAGCAGCACAGGACTTTGATGCTTGGACAGCTGTGTAACAGGGAAATTCTTTTGTAGTCATAAAATTATTTCTATTACTTGGCTTTAATAAATGGTTATTTATTTAGGTTAGCAATCGATGCTGCTTTTTACCGTCTTATCACAATAGGTAGGTGGATTTACAGAATGGTAGGGGTTGAAAGTGAACTCTGGATATCAGTTAATCCAACCTCTCCCCATTAAAGCAGGATCACCTAGAGCAGGCTGTGTGGGACTGTGTTCGGGTGGTCTTGAATATATCCAAAGAAGGAGACTCCACAACCTCTCCAGACAGCCTGTTCCAGTGCTCTGTCACCCTCAGAGTGAAGGAAGTTTATCCCTATTTTGAGATGGAACTTCCTGTGTTCCAGTTTGTGGCCATTGCTCCTTGTCCTGTTACTGGGCACTACTGAGTCTGGCCCCTTCCTCTGGACATCTGCCCTTTAGATATTTATAAGCATTGATCAGATCCCTTCTGTCATACCCAGATCTCGCAGCCTTCCCTTACACAAGAGATGCTTCAGTCCCCTCATCATCTCCTCAGCCCTCCATTGGACTCTCTCCAGTAGTTCCTTGTCTGTCTTGAACTGGGGAGCCCAGAACCAGACACACCATTCCAGATGTGACCTCACCAGGGCAGAGCAGAGGGAGGGAATAAACTTCCTCAAGCTGCTAATGGATCTCAGGATACCATTGGCCTTCAAGCTCATGGAGAGCTTGTTGTCCACCAGAACTCCCAGGTCTTTCTCTGCAGAGCTGCTTCCCAGTAGGTCAACCCGTAACCTGTACTGGTGCCTGGGGTTATTCCTCCCTGGGTGCAGGACCCTATACTTGCCTTTGTTGAACTTCATTTAGTTTCCCTTTGCCCAGTTCTCTAGCCTGTCGAGATCTTGCTGAATAGCAGCACGGCCTTCTGCTGTGTTAGCCACTCCCAGCAGCAATTCTGTTGATGGTACGCTCTGTCCCTCTGTCCAGGTCTTTGATGAGTATGTTCAACAAGACTGGACCCTGTACTGGCCCTTGGGGTGCACCACTGGCTACAGGCCTCCAACTGGACTGCACTACTGTGGGCTCTGACATTCAGCCAGTTCTCACCCCTCCTCGCAGTCCACTGTTCCAACCCACATTTCCTAAGTTTTTTTATAAGGATGCTGTGAGAGATGGTGTCGAAAGCCTTGCTGAAGTACATACAAGATAGAGCTTTCAGAGTTCCATGTGGGGTTCTCCAGGTCTACCTGTGAAAAGGCCAGGCTTCTTGGCAGAAGAACAGAATAAGTTGTGCTGATAGTCAAGCTACAGTCTTTGTAAAAAATGCTTTCCAGGGCCTAAATAGACTTCCATTCTTAAATCATCTTCTCTCAAAGACAAAGTAACTGTGTATCCACTACTTCTCCCATCAGCCAACTAATGATTTCATGAACACGCTTTGTGGTGAGTTGCTTTTTTCCTGTCTGCTTTCTTCTCCTTTCCCATGCCCAGAGGGTAATATTACTATTTACTATTTTAATATTTACTCTACTATTTACTATTACCCTCTGGGGGGTATTAATAGTAAATTAGCCCAGAGGGTAATAGTAAATGGGGTTATGTCTGGCTGGTGGCCAGTCCCTAGTGGAGTTCCCCAGGGCTTCATTTTAGGCCCAGTTCTTTTCAATGTTTTCATCAACGACCTAAACACAGGACTAGAAAGTGTCTTAAATAAGTTTGCAAACAACAGAAAACTGGGAGGAGCTGTTGACTCTTGAGGGTGGTGGAGCTTTGTAGAGAGATATAGACAAACCAGAGAGCTGGGCAATTGCCACTGGTATAAAGTTTAACAAGGGCAAGCACTGGATTCTATACCCGGGAAGGGGCAAAGCTGGCCTCACATACAGGGTGGGGGATCAGGACAGCCATGCTGAGAGGGATTTAGGGGTCTTGGTCAACAGTGAGTTAAACTTGAACCAGTGGTGTGCCCAGGCAGCCAGGAGGGCCAACCATATCCTGGAGTGCATCCAGTATGGCATTGCCAGCCGGTCCAGAGAGGGGATTGGCCCCTCTACACTGCGCTGGTGTGGCCTCAACCTTGAGTGCTGGTGTTACAGTTGCCCTGATGAAATAGCTCGAATTCTAGGTTATTTTGATTTTAGTTTAGAATATGACTTTGATTTTAAAGGAGTTACAGCAGCTGTGAGAGCACAAAGCACATTAAAAGGCCCTTAGGAATAGGTAACTAGGATGGGGTGTGCCTTGATCACTGCGGGAATCGTTATGAGCTCTGAAGCAGGACAATGGTTACTGGTTACGGACCTTGAATCTAGACAATAGGTACCAGCAGAGACTGGTTTTGGTTTGGGAGATCAGACAAAGATGAAACGAGCGTGCTCAAGGGTGGGGTTCCATCAGTGGATTATCTATGACCACCAGAGGACACCTGCTGAACACAACTACGCATGCGTTGTGGACATTTCCATATGATAAAAGCTTCCAGGAAATAACATCAATATGCTAATCACTGCCCTCCCCTCTTTGTATTCAAAGCAATGATTAAAGCTAACCAGTGACTTCTGTAGCATAAGAATATAAGTAAGGTGAGGTAACTGAAAGCCAATCAATGCAAAGGTGGAATTAAGAAGCGAGCATTCTGTGCAATTTTGGACACCGACTCTGCTAAAAATGTGTATAAATATGTGGTGTTTGTAGCTGTTGGTGAACATGACTTCAGTGGAGCTATCCCCCGTGTTCCATAGTGCTGGAATAAAGATAAGTTCTTGGCAATTGCAGCTGCTAACACTGGGTGCACTTTTGGGTGCCACAGTATGAGGGACAGGAAACCACTGGAGAGGGTCCAGAGGAGGACAAGGAGAATGGTGAAGGATCTGGAGGGAGAAGTCTTATGAGGAGGGCCTGAAGTCCCTGCCTTTGTTCAGCCTGGAGAAGAGACAGAGGGGAGACCTCATCACAGTCTATGGCTTCCTGACAGGGGGGAGTGAAGGGGCAGGTGCTGATCTCTCTTCGGTGACCAGTGATAGAACCCGAGGGAGCAGCATGAAGCTGTGACAGGAGAGGTTTAGTTAGATATTAAGAAGTAGTTTTTTACTGAGAGGATGGTCGGGCACTGGAACAGGCTCCCCAGGGAAGTGGTGTCAGCTCCCAGCTTGACTTAAGGTCAAGAAGTGTCTGGATGCTGTGCTCAGTCCCATGCTTTGAGTTGGCTGGGCCTGTGTGGAGCCAGGAGTTGGACTCAATGATTCTTACATGTCCCTTCCAACTCAGGAGAGTCTATCATTCTATATTTTATGTCCAGCAGCTGTAATACTGTTCTACAACTCAACTAAGTCATGTGCAATCGGTTGCTGCAGGAGTCACTGAAGTCATAGGAATGACATCCCTGTGAGGACCTGAGGAGCGTGTTGCTGCAGAGCATTCTACCGTGGTTGAACTTGTAGATGCCTGTTCTTGTCAAGTGTAGAGTTTCCACTGCTCTGTGTAGGGACGTGCAGCATTTAGGCAGGCCTTTAGACAGGCCAGCACTGCTGATCTCTCTGAGGCCTCCTGAGGATTTCTAGGCAGCTGGAATGCTGGGCTGCCTGCCCTGCTCCATGGCACTCGTGGCTTTATATAGTCAGTGCTCAGCCACTGATATGTAGCAGATTTAACCTTGACATACATTTTTAATGTATGCTATCCGGTTAGGTTGAATATCTCCAGACAAATGGATGTTGTAGCAGGAAGTGGTCTAATGCCTTATTTTCTTTGTAGACTATTTTTACTTGTGAGGAGTGTTCTCCAAAATCTCCGCGGCAGACTTGCTTAAGTTAATTAAAACCGTGTGGTGTTTCTAAGCTCTGGGCAGGTGCAGGCTATGGGCAAGTTGCTTTTACATCACATAGTTGTAAAATGCATTCCTTAAACACAAACATTTAAAAAAAATCACCCACTGAACAGTTACAGTCCCTCAAAATAGAAAGCTGGCATGACACCCCACTTGTTTTTAAGGCTTTACATTTTGCTGCTGAAATGTGTTTCTTTTACATGGTGGTGAGATTGTCTTGGCAGAATCTTCTCTTTGCTTGCAGTTTGCTGACTGGTTTAGAGTAGTTAATTTTCCTCTTACTGCCCTGTAAAAAGTATTTTTGGATGATACACAGCAAGCTGATGATTTGAAAAGCTTAAACTGTTCAAGCTGATAAAAGCTGGAAGGTGGTTTGGTGTTTAAAGTATAGGATTATTTTTTTCCTTAGGAGTTTAAGTATGGCTGCATTTATCTAGAGAAACCTCTGTTTTCAAATTTCCTTGGTCTGAAAGTTTTGTGATTAAACAAACTAGGGTATGATGAAATGAAATGCCAGGGCTTAAAAGCTGTCTGGTTCTTGTCGCTGTTGCATCGTGAATGAGGGGATATCTTGAATGTATAAGGTTTTTCAAAGTACTTCATGAAAGTTCTTTTGCAATGAAATTGAAATACTTCATTAAAGTGAGCTGGTGGGTTTTATAGCAGGATTTGGGAGGAAGCTAGGAACAACGGGAAGTGGTTTATCGCTATGTAGACAGTAAGTCAGGAGGTGATCTGGAAATAAAATGTGGGTCTGTCTTCTCCCAGTCCCTGTAGCATCTAATGAGCCTCTTTACTTCTGAGTCCTTGCCTCCAAGAGTTTCTCTCTGTGGAGGTGAAAGCTTCACTTTTCCTAGTAACATCCAATAGCATTTGCATTCTGCTAGTATTTTTAGTACTCTCTCATGGCCAGTTGATTGGGCAGTTAGCTTAAAACTCTTCCTGTAATCGTGTATAGTTACTATACATTTTAATTAACCAAAACAGGTGTAACCTTAACTCTGCCTGTGACCACTTTTTGATGTTGCATGCTGACTACTGCCAGCAAGTTGCCATACTTTACTGGCCTGCTTTTCATGCTGTAGTTTCACCCTTCTGCAGAACAAATTCTGTAAATACTTGAGTCGTCTTGAACAAGATACATTTCTTTCCCCTTTAGGGTGAGGAACTGCATTTATCAAGTCAGTAACAAATTACTATAATGCTTGATCATTATGCTTTTCAGTGTCTTTTAAGAGGAGAAAAAAAAAGTCAAGATTATACCCTATTACTTATGCAGACATGTCTGTATTGTAACCTAGACTGTTACATATCACTCCAATTTAATTGCTCTCCTTATGAATTAAACATGATGGTAAAATACACATGGCATTTAATTTGACCTGCTGGTGCTTTCATGTATATATATGCAAGTCTTAAGTAGTTCAGTGTTAGAATGTTTAATATTCCAGTGCAAAGTTTTGAATAATGTTGTTTGGAATAATCAATGGAAATTGATAGCTTTGTTAATGATTCAAATATATAAGGTGCCCCTGTAGAGCATGATATTAGAGAATGTATCTTAAAATGCTGTCTAAATTGAGTGTCTCAGTACACACATTTGTGTGTGAAGGTTAATGAGAAAAACAGTGGGTTTAAATTGCTTCAGGTTTTATTTTATGGTGAATAAATAGCCCAATAAACTTTGAAGGCTGTCAGTCTTTGATGCTATATATGGACTTTGATTTATTTTCCTAGGGCCTTAAATAATCTTACTTTAGCTGCCCTGTGTACCAAAATAAAGATCTGTGTTTGCCCTGCTTGGCTTCCCCAATTCCTCATCTCCATGAGACAGATCCTCACCTGAGAGGATTCCTACAGATCTCCTCTTGTAGGGTGAGTGCCATGTCTTTGAGACGTGGTAATTCACTTAAGAGTCAGAGTCCAATGGAACTGTCAGGCAGGTGTCCTTTACTACAGCACTGGGTGCTCAGGGCAGATCATTCCTCCTATGGCACGCCCAGCTGTGGGTGCAGCATGTTTATATACCAGCATTGCATATGTATTCAAAAAATTTCTGGGAAATCTAATACATATTCATAGCTATACCGGGAATTGGGGGTTCCACCTTCTTTTTTCCTTCTATGGTGTTTCAGTTCTCAACTAATTTGAGTTGAGGGGCACTCTTCCTCATCCTTGTCTTCCTCGAGGGTCGCAGCTTCATCCCATCACATTCTTCAGTTTATTAAAGTTCATGGTTGGTTCTATCTCCCCATGGAGAGATGTGCATCCATCCATTTACAGCAAGAATTCTTAGTCTGCTTATCTACAAAGTTTCTTCCTCAGGGCCTTTCTTTTGCTAAGCTAAGTGACCTAATTCATAGCTTTCTTGTTAGTATGTTAACAATCAATGTACGCATCTTTCACAGAATCGTAGGGGTTGGAAGGGACCTCCAGAGATCATCGGGTCCATGCCCCCTGCCAAAGCAGCTCCCTAGGACAGGTCACACAGGGAGGTGCCTAGATGGGTCTGGAATCTCTGCAGAGAAGGAGACTCCACATCCCCTGGGCAGCCTGTGCCAGGGCTCCCTCACCCTCACTGAGTAAAAGTTCTTCCCCATGTTGGTGCAGAACTTCCTGTGCTCCAACTTGCAGCCATTGCCCCTTGTCCTGTCCCCACAGCCCACTGAGAAGAGGCTGGACATTTCCTTTTGTCTCCCACACTTCAGATACTTTTGATATCCTTTCTCTAGGATGTGCTGCTTGCTCCGGGCTCTTGTTGCATTCTAGCTACAGTTGGTTTCACAAAGGTCTTTGCATTAATCCTTTGCATCCCTTCATCTTGGAGCACAAGGAACAAAATGAAAGAAAGGGAAACCTACTTTTAATTAGTTGGTTTAGATGACTGTTTGAAACTACTTTTATTTCCTTAAGACTATTGACCATGCGCAAGAGGTTTGTATTTTCTTAAAGAAACTTGGTACAAGTGTTTTCATGTATAGTAACTTATTTTACTTTCCTCACTAAAACAGAGTAAGGAAAATAAAAGTAATCCTGAATGTTGGCTCTTTTTAAATTCTCTTTATTTGCAGGTATGGGATAAGATCTTTCCAGAGTAAGAAGCATGGTGCGAGAACGAAAATGCATATTATGTCACACTGTGTACAACTCAAAAAAGGTAAATAATTAATGCTTTACAACTCTGTAGATACTACTAGGAAATGTGTGTAAGGAAATTCTTGCAATTAAAAATTGCGTGAAGTACAAGAGATTTTCACTCTCCCAGGGCTATATTGATCTAGGTGTGTCGCAAAGCACGTAATGCACTTGCATGTGCTTTAGAGCATCTTTCTTGGTACGAGCTGTGCTGCAGCATGCTTGATTCTGAATAGTGAAAATATTGAGGTCTTCAAGTTCTTTTTGTCGTGCTATGAACACACTAAAGCAAAAAGCACTGAAATTCATTTGCCTATAAATTGTGATATGTTAAGAACAATGTAATACACTATTTTTCAAAGTCCTTTTGGGTTACTTGTGTTTTCATACGGGAGGAGAACATGGAGTTATGCAGCACAGCATGTGTTTTCATTAATGCCTTAATTTAGCATTTATCCTCTGTGCACTACAGGAGCATTTTGTGTATTGCTTAGCCACAGGGCACATGTATATATTGCAAATGCCAATGTATTAATTCACACAACTCTTCAAGGATGAAGATGTTGGTTTCCCTTTGGAGATGGGATTTCAAAGATTAAAGAGGATAGAATCTGTTCCTTCAAGTTCTCCAAACGCTTTGGCTTAAGCTCCAAGAGGAAGTAAAATCTTCTGTGCTGCTTCCTTTCACTGAATTATGAACATTCTTTCTCTTCCAGCAGCTCTCTTTGAGTAGCAATAAATTATAACAGCACTGTGGTTCATGGATCAAGGTTGCTGTAAACAATCAACTGATGTGTTATTTATGTCTCCGTTTCTGAAGTGCATCTAGCAGAGTAAAATAGAACGATGATGAAATTACAGCTCTGCTGTAATGCAAATGCGGAGAGACAGCTCAGATTATGCAGGAAAATAGTATTTTAAGTACTGATAAGCTTTGCTGCATGCACTCGTCTTTGTCCTTCTCCTGGAATTCTGCTTCCCTTCTGTTGAATTCCAGTGTCTCCCACGTTTCCTTCCTCAGAAAGGTAACATCATATGAATTCCTGAGAGTGTGACTGTGCTTTGGTGTACATAGAAATGGGAATGGCAACTGCTACAGCTCTATGGGAGTAGAGTGTGCCTTCATGCAAGGCAGGGAGCTTTTTCAGATATGATGCACCATTTTCTGTTGTTTTAACCAATATTTTCCCCTCCCCTTGCCATGTTGAAGGAGATGGAGGAACACATGAGAAGCATGCTTCACCACAGAGAACTTGAAAACCTGAAGGGAAGGTAGGAGAACAATCTGGCATCCTTCCTCTGTGCATTTTGTATGTCACTCTCTGGAAGAACTTAATGCCCCGTTTCCCATGCAAGCTGAATTACACAATTCATTTTTATACATCACTTAATTGCATGCCTTGTGATAAAGCTGGTAATGAACATGTTCCCTTAATGTCAAAAACTCAGGAGGCAAATGATGTGGAAGAAAACTCATGTATTTTTGGGACTGCAGTTAAATAAAATTGAAGAATGAGTTTTTTAGGTCTTGGCAGCTTCATGCTTGGTTTCTCGGAAGCATTAGAATTCTGCCCTTGGTAGAATTAGGAATGCTGCTGTTCTCCACTTTAAAATGTGGTGGGTTTTTTTAAGGTACAGAAATAACTTTTGACCTTTTGAACCACTGTGAGAAGACTGGTATCTTGGATGTAAAGTCGGTGTCTGCTCAAGTGACTGTCTTGTCCTCTACCACTCTGATTCAGTTGTTTCATTGAGGGACTTAACCCCTCATACCTTATCTAAGCCTACTCTCCTTTAGCTTCAATCCATCTCCCTTGTCCTACCATTATCTACCCTTTTAAAAAGTTGGTTCCCCTCCTGTTTCTCTGCTCCCTTCAGGGACTGGAAAGCTGCAATGAGGTCCCCCCTGCAGCCTTTTCTTCTCCAGGCTGAATAAGCCCAGCTCCCCCAGCCTCTCTTCATAGGGGAGGTGCTCCAGCCCTCTCATCATCTTCATGGCTCCTCTGAACCCTCTCCAACTGTTCCACATCTTTCTTGTATTGAGGGCCCCAGATCTGGACACAGGACTCACGGGGGCAGAGTACAGAGGGACAATCACCTCCCTGTCCCTGCTGGCCACCCCTCTTCTGATGGAGCCCACGATACCAATGGCCTTCTGAGCTGCAAGAGCCACTGCTGGCTCATGTGAAGTTTCTGATCCCCCATGACACCCAGGTCCTTCTCAGCAGGGCTGCTCTCCAGGAGCTCTTCTCCCAGTCTGTACCTGTGTCTGGGATTCTTCCGGCCCAAGTGCAATACCTTACACTTGGCAGTGTTGAACCTCATTAGGTTCACCTGGGCCCATCTTTCCAGCCTGTCAAGATCCCTCTGGATGGCTTCCTTTCCTTCTAGGGTGTCACCCACACCACTCAGCTTGGTGTCATCCACAAACTTGCTGAGGGTGCACTCAATTCCATCATCCATGTCATTGATAAAGCTGTTAAAGAGAACCAGTCCCAAGAGAGACCCCTGGGGTACCCCACTTGTCACCGTCCTCCACCTGGACATAGACCCATTGACCACCACCCTTTGTCTATGTTCTTTCAACCAGTTTCTTATCCACTGGATGGTTCACCCATCAAATCCACATCTCTCCAATTTAGAGATAAGGATGTGGTGGGGGACTGTGTCAAAGGCCTTGCACAAGTCCAAGTAGATGACATTGGTTGCCTTCCCTTTATCTCCCGATGCTGTCACTCCATCAGAGAAGGTCACCAGATTGGTGAGGCACAACCTTCCCTTGGTGAAGCTGTGCTGGCTGTCCCGGATCACACGCTCATCCCTCATGTGCTCCAACATGTCATCCAGGAGGATCTGTTCCATGATCTTCCCAGGCACAGAGGTGAGGCTCGCCGGCTTGTAATTTCCTGGGTCTTTCTTGCTCCCTTTCTTATAAATGGGAGTGACGTGGCCTTTGTTCCAGTCCCCAGGGACCTCGCCCGACAGCCACGACTTTTCAAATACGATGGAAAGCAGCTTGGCAAACACATCAGCAGCTCCTTCAGGATCCTGGGATGCATGTCATCCAGCCCCATAGACTTGTAGACATTCAGTCTCATGAGGTGGTCTTGGACTTGCTCTGCCCTTATGGGGGGCGGGGGGGAGGGGAGGATTTACTCCCCCAGTTCCTCACCTAGAGGTCTAGGGATGTAAGGTTGTGGGACTTGAGAATTATGAGAATCCTGGCTGCCAGATGTGTGAGAGAATCATTTTGTCAGGATATCTATCTTATATCCAGGGAAGAAAAATTGTACACTGCTTGTGTTCACATACCAGATTTTTGTTCCTGTGGTTTTTATTCTGTTGTTTTGTATAGAGAGCAGCTGTTAGAGCTCCAGACCCCTGTATACAAGAGTTAACTTAAAGAAAGGCTGAATAAAGTTAAGACTCTGATGGATACTATGCTTGATACTAATGCCAATGTAGTGAAGTTGTGCCAGGTTGAATTCTAGCAAAACTTTTAAACTGTTTTGTTTTATAATGTTTCAAAACTAGAGGAAGTTAGAAACTTAATTCTCTTCAGTAACTTTTTATAAGCAAAGCATAAAAGCATATCTATAGCTGCAGAAAAGTGTCCGTGTTTGGAGAACAAGATTGTATTACATGCATGCCACAGATGAAGACATTTGTTTGAGCCAGCTGTAGTTTTTTTATACTACTGCCGTGGTTGCTAAGTATTGCTTTGCTTAGCACCTTAAAATGTTTTTAGATTGACTTCCAGAAAATCTGTAGCATATGTTTGTATCTGCTAACACTTCAAATTCTCCCTCTAAAATAAAATATAACCCTTATTGCAGGACAGTAAGTAAAAAGAAACTAGCTTACCTTGAGGTGCATATTAATTGTCAGTCAAGAACCTCTGTTGTCTGTCTTCTAATTTTAATATTTGATAAACTGGGTGTTTCACAGCAGGTTAGTAAACTGGGAAAAGACCTTCCCTCTTCAGAACCTTCGTCATCAGCCTAGCTTGTCTTTAGGCTGGAGTTGTGAGGACTATCAAGATGTTAAAATAGGCCAGAAAGAAATGTGAATTATTTTTTCCCTCTTGAAATTAAATTTGGTTTAGTGGGATCCAGAAAATCTTCAAGCTGTCCAGATTAACAAAGATGTTCTTGTGTCATACTGAGAAAATCTATGAAAGCAGCTTCTGGAAGCTATTTCAGTTTTTTCAAATAAGAATTGCTTTGTAGTAAAGATGGAGGCCATAAAAATTATAAATTCCCCACATTTCCCACCCTCTTCTTCTTGCTGTTTGTTCAGAATTCAGAAGCTTGAAAAGAAAATAAAAGAACACAAAACAAAAAAATCCAGATAATTTTTTCTTCTGTGCTGTGCCCCACACAACTGGGTCTGGGGAGCTAGGGACATTCTGACAATGTGCCTGGGATCAAGAACATCGCGTGGTGCTATGCGTTATCGGGCCTGTTGAGTGTGAAAAGGCTTTGTTCTGTTACTAAACAGCTGGGAAGGGCTTGCTTAGGAACCCGAACGTCCTCAGCACTTGAAGCTGACTTGGGGCTTCTGGTCAGCTAACTTGTAGAGTTCTGTACTCTGTAGAGTGCGTTTCTGTTCTGCACTTTCTTCTGACAGTGATTCTGAGATGAAAATACTCTTTTTGACATCTTGTTTCTGGCCTTTTGTTGTGGGTTTTTTGGTTGTTTTGGGGTTTTTTAGTTAATGCTTTTGAAAAGTAACAGTAATTTCTAGAAGTTGCAAGTGATCTGACAGTTCTTGGTTTTCCATTTCCCATTTCATAAGACTGACATTACATTAAAATTTTTCCATCATCATTACATTTCCTAATACTTAACTATCTTCCATGCATTCTTCTGAAAGAAGTAATGAAGACACTTGCTTCCCAAATGAATAGTGAATGTCATTTTTCACCGTGCAGCAACAGTCTTGTTCTTTTCCCCTGTACCTCTCCTTCCTTCTCTAATTTAAATGTAGAAGAAGTGTTTTAGGCATCTTACATCCTTGTAAAACAAAAGGTGCTCCCAAGTAAAAAATGTGAAGCACAAGCAACAGCCTCATGAGTGTGGTTGAATTGTATAACAGAACAATACCATCAGCACCTTAACAACTTTTAAATTTAACATCCAACTAGAAGTCAGTCACTTTTTAGGCTTCCTGTAGGAAAAGGTAAAGGCAATGCATGCATTGGTTGGTTCTTTTCTTTTAAAGTTAGTTTAGTAATCTCAAGGGCTAGAGTAGTTTGCTGAAACATTTTAGGCTGTCTTCTTTAAGTCTTATTCCATGTGATCTGTAAGGAGAATTGGATGTCAAGTACAAATCTTTAGTGTTGTTTTTTAATTTAGTTTTTTTAACTAAAAGTGAAATAATCGAGTCTCTGATCAGAAGGGCACATCCTGTAAATAAAGCTCTTGGGTGTTTTCATGCTAAGAATGCTATTGTCATGTTTATTTAAAACTGCTTTTGGCTTTATTGTTGAACAGATAAGGCTGCATGGTATTCCTGTATGGTAGGGAAGTGCATAGACAGCATCATTGTGGGTTGCAAAGCATGCCCAGTTCTCACTGATTTTTATAGGGCAAGGAAAGAATCACAGAATCACAAGGTTTGAAAAGACCTTTAAGATCATCAAGTCCTGTCCTGTGCTAAACCATATCCCTGAGCACCTCATCTACCCGTCTGTTAAAACACCCCCAGGATCAGTGACTCAACCCCCTCCCTGGGCAGCCTATTCCAGGCCCTGACAACTCTTTCAGAGAAGAACTTTCTCCTGACATCTACTCTGATCCTGCCCTGGGGGAGCTTCGTGCCATTTCCCCTTGTCCCATCTCCTGTCCCCTGGCTGAAGAGACCATTGCCCATCTCTCTGCACCCTCCTGGCAGGTAGTTGTAGGTGGTGATAAGGTCTCCCCTCAGGCTAAGAACTAAAGGAAATCTAAAATCTCTTAAGAGTAACTGACTGAAGTCCCGGCCAATTCATCTTCAATTCATCTTCAATTAAATCACTTCTTCCTAGAGAAGAAAATAGTGTAATTTTTAATTTGCCTTCATGCAGATTAAGAGCAGGACAGGAAAGTCTGATCACTACTCACTTTAGTCTTTGCTTTTGAGCTGCAGCTTTGTAATTAGTAACTCAAAAGTTGCAAGTGAGAGTGCCAAGTTCTTTGTCCTTAGGCCAGCTGCTAACACGCTGGTTTTGCCCAAAGTAAGTAAAACTTTGCATTTAGTTAGATAGTATGTGAATGAGGATGGGGACAGTTTGATGAAGGAATGGAAACACGTCCTTAGGAAGGATTCGGATTGTTCTCTGAAACCTAATTAGTACCACTGAGGTATGGTTTTAATTGAATCATAGAATCAGACTGGTCTGGGTTGGAAGGGACCCCAAGGATCACAGAGCTCCAACCCCTCTGCCACAGGCAGGGCCACCAACCTCCAGGCCTGGACCTACACAATGTTGCCCAAGGCCCCATCCAACCTGGCCTTGAACACCTCCAGAGACTGGGCATCCACCTCCTCTCTGGGCAGCCAGTTCCAGCACCTCACTGCTCTGTTGAAGTGTCCTTATTATTGAAGTGAAACATTATGTAAAAAGTAACCCTTTTTTCAGCAAGAAACCAGCTTTCTCTTTGGGGTTTAGCTTGTGTGATGACTGAAGTTAAAAACAAGTCTTATTATCAGTGTGTAGCTGTGCCTTGTAATAGTTTGGAGAGGATTCTTCTGATGGCTTTAATTAAAGATACTGATTGCATTGCTTATCTTTATTGGGTTAATGCCCACAGTATGATATATAGTATCTGGCCTTAGACTGTAAGTGTGAGGTGTACAAAATGAATGAAGTACACAGCTCTCTGGAAAATGCAGGGTAAATTTGTAAGCTGACTTTTTAGATTAAACTTATCAAAGTGTGTCATATGAAATTACTTAGACTGCAACATACAAAGTAATTAAATGTAAAAAGTGTCACTTTTATGAATTTATGTTTTAAATACAACACGCTCTAGCTGTGCTTGAATGACTGTATTAGTTAAATATTTCAACCCATAGATTTCCAGGATAAATAAAACATAGCTGCTGAAACTTCATTAACTGCTTCAGTGAGAATGTTTGCTTAATATCTTGGGTGAAGGTGAATCTTTTGATCTTTTTTCTGATTTTATTTTTGGCTTTTCTCTAAAACCCCAAGGATACATGTTTGTCTTTCCTCTCTGGGTCCTGTTCTTTCATCTGCAGTAGTGAACTGTATGTTGGCATTATAGTGCTGCTGTTCTAAGACTTCAGTCTCAGGTGTGCCGTGGGGTTATGCAGATCTGCTTTTATGAATTACACTGTAGAATTGAAGAAAGCGTTGTGGAGGCAGGCAGTGAGTACTAACTGGGTCCTACTGACTTATTTCTACTAGTCTGTGCTCTTGTTAATTTTTTTTCTTGAGGTTTTTTTTTAAATGCTGAACATATTTTCCTTGTTTAGGTTTATTATTAACAACATATTTCCTTAATAGTGGAGTATTGAAAGGATTTGTCAGGAGAACAAATAAGGTATTTTTAGAAATCTGATTTTTAAAAAAAGGTAAAAAAAAAAAGTTGTAACCTTAATCCAGTATTCACTGAAACATGAGTAAAGCCATTTGTCTGACACAGCTGTCAACTTCCTCCAGCTGAAATAATTTCTGTATTTTTTAAGATAAGTCCTCTAAAGTAGAAAGCAGACCTCATGCACACTTGAACCAAATAAAGTACAGTGAACTGAAGACACCCTCCCATCGCTCACTGTGCTGCAGAGTCTTTGGATTCCAAGCGGCAGTCTCAGCTGTCCCAGTTTAGGTTATGTTGTGTCAGGATTGGCTGTATCCATGTCCTGCCTCCTCCCTTTTCTAAATTTCACTGGGGGAAGGCTCAAGACAAGGATTAAATGTAGAAGCTGTCACCAGGCTTCCCCAGTGCAGCTGGCACCATGGATGAGCTTCAGAGCAGCTTCTGCTAGCTCTGTAAGCCTTCCACTCTGCCTCCTCGCTCACTATGTTTCCTCTGAAAAGATTTTGAGTACAACAATTCAAGAAGAATTCCTCCTCCCAGTTAACTCAGCTTTATTACCAAGTCTTTTACCTCTTGATTGTTGGAAAAAAATCTTCTAAAAACTGACCATCAAAGAACCAAGACCTTGAGAAAAAAAAAACAACAGAGAATTCAAGTAACTTAAATATACTGAGCAAAATCTAGTCACCTTGAACTCAAGCACATTCAGAGGAAACAAAGTAAGACCAGAGATACCTACCATGCCTGTTGGCAGAGTTGAAAGTCCACCCTCTGCCTCTCTTCCTAGGGATAGCAACCATGAATGCCGAGTGTGCAGGGTGACACTGGTGGGTTTGTCAGCATACGCCAAGCACATCTCCAGCCAGCTGCACAAAGACAACATAAATGCCCATGACAGAAAAGAGGAAGAGAAAGAAGAGGCAGAAGAAGAATACTTCGACAAAGAACTCATTCAACTCATCAAACAACGGAAGGAACAGAACAGGTGGGTTTTCCCTTCTCGTAGGTCATGGAATTGCTTTTAACAGGATATGCTTCTGAGCTGTAGGTGCTAATGAAACATAAATTGCCTATAGTGACTGTACTTGTTATGAGAATAATCCAGAAGACCTCTGTGAATACTGGAGTTTCAGCATGTAAACATGGTTCTGTTGAATGCTCTTGAGCTGAAACTAGTAAAAAAGTGAAGCTACCCTCCATTATGGATAAAAGCTGTCCCCAGTGTAGAATTTTGGGTTTTGAGAACTCTAGTGTTTTTATTTTAATATCTTATACCCATTGAAGTCAAGGGCTTTAAATGTGACAGTAGTGCTAATATTGTTTGAGGGTGGGGGCTGTCTGGGAACCTGGCCTCCTTTTAAAGCACGTTTTAAAGCAACAGTTTCTGTTATAAAACTTTAATCTGAATTTTTTAACGGAATTGAGTTGTTCTGTCAGTGTCACGCTGAAATGCTGCCATCTCTGAGTGAAATTTCTTACCTGTTTTATCTTACTGCTCGAACCTAATTCTAGTGGCTCACTGTGAAATACAATACTGCGGAGAGTAATAAGTGTTGCCTTTTATCTTCCATGTGACTCTGCAAGTGTGCATTGCTAATGTGGTGTTCCTGCTGGGAATATATGTTGTTTGGCTAGACTTATGCCCTGGTATTTAAAAGGTCTGTGATATTTGAAAGGCGTTCTTCCTTGCTGTGGCTAGAATATTCAATCTCCAAGTGCACAAATCTGTTGAGATTACTTGCTTTTGATACCCTTCTGTCATCCTAGGGTGTCCCTGTACTGTGTGATGGTCATGTTTGCATACTGGTCAATGTAGTTAGCAGCACTGTCACTTTTCCCAGCTTTATGGTAAAGGAACAATACTGTCCTATAGTATCCTGAGGCAATTAAAATCTCCCTGTCTCTGATGAATGCTGGCTTGGGGAGAAGGAAAAAAAAAATCAAGTACGTGGCTTAAGTTACTACAGCAGAATTGTTCCATTAGATCATAATCTAGTTGAGTCAGCTCCTAAAATTTACGGTGTTGCTTAGACATCTCTTTGAGCTCTTGTCTTAGAGCTCACTTTATCTTATGCAGTAAGATGCACACTGGAACATGTTGAAAGCTTAAAGAGTGACATGATATGATTTTTTTCAGTTTACTGAAGTCAGTTGCTTTTGAGCAGTAGTGTGAAAGTGTCCTGTCTTGCTTGCCCAAGGATGTAAAAGGAATGTATTTCTCCTGTGATCAGTTTTTGGAAAAAAGCTTTTAGTAAGAATTCCTAATTCAGTAGAATAAATGCTTAGACAGTGTAGAGTGCTGACCCTGGGAATAGCTGTCAGTCTTAAGGTACCATTTATCTTTAAATGTATGCGTGATAACTTACCACGTGTTCATGCTAAGCTGCCAGCACAAGTACTAGCCAAAGGGCAGTAGATAGTGCTCCTGGGAGGCTCATACAGACGCAGCATTGTGTGCTGTGGATGGTTGATCTGTTGGTTCAAACAAGGCAAAATACTTTTTTTATCTGAGGTATAACTTCTGTGCATGTTTTACATCTGCATTTCAGCTTTATAAACTGTGGCATGATCTCAGTTGTTCAGCAAATAGAATAACTGCTTTTCTCAGCCTAACCTTTCATCTATTTTGTATCAGTTTGCACTGCTTAGGCCATCTAACATGAACAATAGTCTTCAGAAAAAATAATTATCTCTCTAGTAAGGAATTTTTCATCGATCAAGATTGCTCAAATTGCGGAGGTTACACAACATAAAGAAACTTTCTTTGTTTCTTATTGGTGAGATAACTACTAAGCAGAAAGGACTATTACCTTCTGAGTCTTTTGAGTGAAACAGAAATATTTAAGAAGTAGCCTGTTGAACTGGCCCTGCACCAATCCTGCAAGAGCAATTTTGACTTATCATATTTAAGTGAAGGCACGATGTTAGTTCTGAAAGTCAAACACTAAAGAAGCCTGAACAGTAAAGCAGCTAAATGTTCTCTCTTTAGGTTTATTTTTTTAAATAATAAAAAGATACAGAATTCTTCCCAGCGCAAATGAAATGCACAAGGCTTGGGCGCTGTTGGGATTCCAGTGGAATAGCATCACAATTCAGGTTTCTCTCAAATTGTTTTGTAGGCAAGCTGAACCAAGCTGTGCAAAACAAGAACTAGAATGTGATGATAGGAGATCCCAGAGAAGGCGAGAAGAAAGAGCAACTTACAAAGAAAGAGAAGCTTACGATCAGTCATCGTGGCATCATCATAATACATCGCAAAGGGACTGGAAGTGGGAAAAAGATGATTATATTAATCCTAGGCAAGGCAAATTTTTACATTTTCAGAGGAATCTTAATATAAACAGACATCCAGGTGGCCCGAGGGGACGCTCTGGGTGGCACCAGAAAGTTTCAGGAAGCTCTTCAAATCGGCATAGCTATGGCAGTTCTGGAAATGTTTGGCATCCAAGCGGACGGGGAGGAGGAACATCAAATTGGCATCACAGTGCCCGGGAGAGGAGTTCTACTTGGCACTCAGAAGGAACAGGTCATTTTTCTAGCTGGAATTGCAAGAGCTATGGAGGAAACTGGAAATCTACTACTCATGGTACAAATGACTGGAATTTTGGAAGCTCAGGAGATACATATTCGGTAGAGCCAATTAAATATAATAAGGAAAGATATACATGGCAGCGGCATGAGAAAGATATGGATGTTCTACCATACAGAGATCGAAAAAATAGGAATGACTTTGTTGATTTTACTAGTGATAAACTGCCTTCTGAAGGGGCACTGGATTTTGGGACATCAAAGCAACCAGAAAGCAAAACTTCAAGAGGCAGTGGAAAAAGTGGCAGTCCTTCCAGAGATAGAATGTATCGCTGGACTCCCTACCCATTCCAGAAAGCAGTAGAGCAGCAGCCATGGTCTGAAGATAATGGCTCTAAAACTCCAGATAAAATGGATTCTGCGTTTATGCCTCATACTGGTTCATCAACAAAAGGGAAAACTTGTGAAGCCAGTGGTAGCTCTTCAAAACTTAAAAAACAGGAAGCATCTTCCCTTTCTAATGGAACCTCAGATCACCTTGATTCTTGCAAGGTAATGAAAGACTGTTCCACTGGTGAAAAGTGTGGTAGAGGTGATGGGAGAACGAGTAGGATGCCATCACTGAAGTCCCCTCTTCTGAATATCACAGATAGGAAGCTGTCTTCCCCAAAGCAGGACACAAACGGTCTCCTAAAAAATGTCAAGCTGTTGTTATCCTCAACTAGTGGCAAAGAGCAGAATCATTTGAATGCACTGAATTCTGAAACAAACAGCTCATTATATTCATCCAAGCTACGTGGTGCGTGTGCTGGTAACTTGGAAGACAGCAAAGATGTGCTTGGTAAAAACCTTGGGGAGTCTGCAAATAACTTAAGTGAAGCAGAACAAAATCCCAAAGATGTCCAGCCCAACCATTCCTTGCAAAAGGCTCCCTTAAGCTCTTGCAAGGATACAGGTGATCAGAATAGGGAAGAAACTGGGAAAGCATCGCCAAAGAATGAGATCAGACTAGGTTCACCAGAAGGCGTGAGTGAGGATGATTTAACGGGAAGTGAGAAGTCAGAAACAAGAGCTGAAAAATTGGGTCCTTCTCTTAGTTCTTGTTTACACTGTGACTCTCCAAAACTTAAACCTGCCACCTCTGAGAAGGAAGATGATGAAAAGCCTGATGCTTCAAGCATTGCTTCTGCTGATGTAAAAGATTCTACTTTTCAGATGGAATCCATGGCTTCTCCATCAAGCGCTCAGGACCATTTGCATGTGGATTTGAAAACCTCATCACAGGATGGGGAGGAGGATGAAGAGCGTGTCAAGGCACATGATCACTTTGAAATGGAAGGGTTTGAAAATCCTTCAGATCATGAGCTGCAAAAAGGAGGAAGCCAGTCACTGGGCCTCCTTCTTACCGATTTAAGCAAACTTGGCCTCCCTGCCTCCCTGCAGAGAGACCTGACACGACATATTAGTCTGAAGAGTAAAGTTGGGACACATCTTCCAGAGCCCAATCTCAATAACGCCCGGCGCATTCGGAATGTGAGTGGCCATCGGAGGAGTGAGACTGAGAAGGAGTCAGGTCTGAAACCCACCCTCAGGCAGATTCTCAGTGCTTCCAGGCGAAACGTAAACTGGGATCAAGTAATCCAGCAGGTAACCAGGAAGAAACAGGAACTTGGCAAAGGTTTACCAAGGTTGGTAGCTTCCAGATCTAACCATGCCTCTGTGGGTGTGTGTTGAGGGCAGAGGGTTTTTCTTCACAATGTGAAGTGAATTCTAAAATCCTAAAACTCAGTCTACTGACTGAAGCTTGCTATACCACAATCTATAAATTTAGAGTTTTCCTGATTGCTTAGTGCTGATCATAGTATTGTGGTTTAACCCAGCAGTCAGCTAAAACACCACACAGGTGTTCATTCACTCTCACCCCCTGGGAGAGAATTGGTGAAAAAAAGGTCTATGAGTTAGTAGGTTGAGATGGAGACAGTTTAACATAACAGAAAAGAAAGAGAATAATAATAATGGAATTTACAAAACAAGTGATGCATAGCGTAGTTGCTCACTACCTACAGACCTAGTTCCTGAACTGTGGTCTAAAGTGCCAGCCAGCTTCCCCCAGTTTATATACAGACCATGATGTCATACAGTGTCCCTTTGGTTGGTTTGTGTGTCAGCTGTCTTGGCCGTCTTCCCTCCAGCTTCTTGTGGGCTCCCAGGCTTCTTGCTGTTGGGCCGGTACAACAAGCTGATAAGTCCTTGACTTAGTGTAAACATTTCCTAGCAAGAAGCAAAGCAACAGTGTGTTAGCAACATTATTCTCATCCTCAGTCCAAAACACAGCACTATACCTGCTGCCTGAAAGAAGATTATCCCAGCTGAAAACAGGACAAGTAGTCTGCTGCTCAGAAAAGGTTCTGGTCTGAATTTGGACACTAGCAGTATAGAACTTTCCAAGGCCTAGTGCGTGGAAGAATGTAAGAATTGGATCAGGATGTGAACAATGAGTGCTGTGATAGTTGCTTATTAATTTGTTCAGAACTATAAGAAATGCTTGCATCACTGCAGGTGGAACAAGTAATCCCTCTTCATTTGTTAATCTTTTAATCTGATATGCAGCTTGGGGTTATGTCTAGAGGTAGCAGTTAGATAATACTTGCCTTTGGAAACTTTCTTTAAACCTGAAGGTTTTGAAGCACCTTGAAAATATGTTGTATGTGCTTATTCCAAACTTGGTTTGGAGTAATTTATAATAATACCGTTTCTGACTTGGAAATTGTGCTGTCAGTTCTTTGCCACTAAATACAATTTTGTGATACACAAAAGGTACTCCATTGCCAGATGAGACAGAAAGCACAGAATGTCAGTTTAATGAGTTACCAGAGCTCTTAAAGATGTTGTGTACGTTTGGGGGTGGGGGGCTTTTTTTCCTACATTTAGCTGGCTCATTACATGTGTCTTTATTTTTTCTTTTTATCTTGTTAAAGGTTTGGCATAGAAATGGTGCCTCTTATTCAGAATGAGCAAGAGGGTTTAGAACTTGGTGAAGAATCTGATCTCTCCACTCTTGAAGGATTCCAGTGGGAAGGGATTTCTTTAGCAGTGCCTAGCTCAGCCAGAAAACGTAGCTTTTCTGAAAGCAGTGTCATTGCAGACAGAAATCCTTCTGCTTACAGCTTCTTCAGTGAACAAGCCAAAATAAAAGAGAATGGGCACATGCAGGTAATTACAGCCAGCCATTCACATCACATAACGCCTGGGTATGAGGCAAGCACTCACGCTGAGGCTGACTTGAAACAGGAGACATGTCTTCCTTTGTCACCCTTTATGCCTGAAAGAACTGAGACTAGTGGAAGGAGACACAGCCTGCAGACCACCTCTGAGGTCACAGGTCTCATGAAACAAGACCAGGAGAGCCTGGAGAAGAGAACACCACTTCTTGAAAAACAAAACGTACTAGAAATCTCAGGAGAAAATCATCTGGCTTCAAATAATCCTTCACTTCTTGCAGTGTCTAATAACATAGATGCAGCTACTGACAGTAGCTGCACATCTGGTACTGAGCAGAATGACAGCCAAGGAATTGGGAAGAAGCGAAGAGCAACTGGAGTAAGTGTGCAGTTTTGTCAAGCTTTAGTGTGCTAACATGTTTTTTTCACTGTCCATGGTCATTCAGCTTTGGAATGACCTCTGCAAGGCTTCATTTGTTTGTATATTGATAGCATCAAAGTAGTTTGCTTGTTTGACTTAATTTTAGGTAAGACTCTTTTCTGTTTCTGCCCTCCTGGTGCAGGACTCCTGCTTAATCAGTTTTTATTAGTAGGAACAGCAAATACTCTTTAATTTTCATTTGTTAACTGGCATGCTATACCGGTAAGCAAGAACTATGAAGGTATTTCTGTGGTAGCACTTGGTGTTGTAGCAAGGATCTTCGTGTTTCAAAACTTAAATGGAAGCTAGGCTGTAACAGAAATTTGTGTTCCTTAAATGTTCCTGGTTTTATGGTTAAGTAATGAAAAACAAAGGGTTTTTTTACAAAATTATATACCTAAAACTGTATCCCCAAATCTGAATTAGTTTTGCTGTCCTGTCTTGTACTTATGCAAAGGCAAGAGGGAGAAATGTGTTGGATGGAATGGTTTTGTTGCATGCAGAAAGCAATAGTTTTTATTCCTCAACCAATTTAAATGTGTAGGCCTTCCAACTAAAACTCTAGAGCAGAAAATCTGACCTAAGTGTGGTTTTAAACATCTGAGCAAGCAGAAGGTTGTCTGTATAATATTTTTTCCCATCTGAGATGAAAACATGGCACTCTTTTTGATGCCCTCTCTCTCTTAAGGGCAGAAGGAAGGATGAGTTGCATGAGAATGTGCAAAAATTCCTATCGGTTCTTCTCTGTGGGTACAAGTAACAGTTGAAAAGGCAGCAGATGCTGGACTTTTTGATTTAGGCAAAATTGCTCTTGTAACTTTTGTTACTTGCAGGAGGGATCTTCTCCTGAAATCCCTAGTCTAGAAAGGAAGAATAAGAGAAGAAAAATCAAAGGCAAAAAAGGTGAGTCGATACCACGCGTATGTGCATCTGATATAGAGGTTATAAACACCTCGTAGTATCTTGACTTGGCTAAAATGGTAGTTCCTTGGTGTTACTTCGGTGCTTCTTGGGTCCCTGGGTAGACTGCTCTCAAGTGTGCAACACGCTCTTCTCTGAAGATTCTCATCTTAATTTGGCAGAAGTTATTTCTAAGTGAAGGCTTTGTGCTTCCTTTTGCCTGCAGTTCATGTTCCCCATTGCACAGATGGGACCTTTGCTTTCCTCTACTCAGGGAAGAGGCATTTGTTTCCTCTTTGGTTGAAAGGTCTGAAGGGAGAAGCACCTTGTAAATTCAGCTGTGCAGCTTTCCCTTTCTACTTCTGGGTTTCCTTGCCAGAAAAGTTGTACACTGCATAACTTGAGCCATGTTGTGGTTTTGACATCTCATCTTTTGACTCCTTTTTCCCTGTCCTTAACGGAATGAAAGTGGGATGTCTCACTTCTTCCTGAGTAAAGAAAACTCTTACCCCGGCATTATACAGGTCTTTCTCAAACATGCCTAACGCATCCTCATCACTGTGACTCAAAATGAACTATCTGAGTTCTAGGCAGAAGGTTTTCTTTGGGAACTAAATCATTGCATCACCATCTGGGAGCCTTGGAGTCCAGAAAATAGCTCTTATGTGTTCCATTTATCTTCTTTCTAAAAATCTATTTATTTATATTAAGAGTTATTTGGAATGCAGGGCAATTAATATGGATCTTCTTGTCGAATCTAATGCTTCACTGCTTGAAAAGGTGAATAGAAGGGGCTTTTTTCCGTCTCTATCTTCAATAACCAGTGTCTACTATGGAGATGAATAACACATTTGGCTTATGAAAATCTCTCCCATTACTCTGCGTCAGCATTATCATTGCAGTAAAGCTGATAAAGGAAATTATAACCAGAATGAAACTAAGCAGTGCTCAATCTGGAACTTAATTTGCTAGGATAATCTCTAATGCCAGAAGACTTTAGAAAATAGTAGAGAAGGATCTTCTACTTAGTACAGTGCTCTGAGATTTTTCTCTCTCAAGAGATAGCAAACATGACTCTCACGGCCAAAAATTGTAAAGTAAATGCTTTTTTATCACAGAATCACAAGGTTGGAAAAGACCTTTAAGATCATCAAATCCAACCGTCCCCTTCCTAAGCTAAACCATATCCCTAAGTACCTCATCTACCTGTCTGTTAAACACATCCAGGGATGGTGACTCAACCCCCTCCCTGTACAGCCTGTTCCAGGCCCTGAATGTTCAGTTCTTTTTCTCTTAAACTGCCTTTCTTTGGCTTATGGATTATCTAATTTAAATTTTATTTATCTTAAATCTGCCTTTTTGGTTACATTAATGGAAGTGCTTATTTGTACTTGATCTACATGTGTAATTCAAGAAGAGATCTTTGTGGAAGAGATTGTCTTTGTTCAACTAAACTAAACCAGTGTTGGCAAAGCTCTGATGGAAATAGTTACTAGAGTCAAAGTTGAGATCCTGTAAAGAGGACTACTCCCTAGTGCTCTCCTTTGTTGTAGATGTGGCTATTCCTCTGCATAGATGCTTCTGTTCAGCTTCTTGTATGACCACTGATGCTTGACCTAATTTATGTCATTTTCATGCTTTAAAGTGAAAGTGTTTATCATGTGTAATGTGTTTTAATGCACAGCTAAGTACAATTATACTCTCTTTTGTTTGGGGTTTTTTAGAACGTTCTCAGGTAGACCAGCTACTGGCTATTTCACTGAGGGAAGAAGAGCTAAGCAAGTCCCTGCACAATGTGGACAACAGTCTCTTGCAGGCCAGGGCTGCCCTGCAGGCTGCATATGTTGAGGTTCAACGGTTCCTTGTATTAAAGCAACAGGTAACAGTGAGTTTTTGAGACTCTCTGAACTGGAAGTTCACAGCCTGAAAACCTATTTTAAGTAGGACTGATTGAAACCACGACTGTTTTGCAGATAACCATGGAAATGAGTACACTGAGAAGTCAAAGAATCCAAGTCTTGCAGGGGCTACAAGGTATGAGATACCATAAAACCACAACGGTGGGATGCTGACTGTCACATGGGTTGAACTCAGCATCCTGTAAAAGTTGCATTTACCCTGAGTTCACTCATTCAAAACGTGCAGTATGATTGCAGGCTTTCCATGTTGAAGTCTAAAGTGTTTAGGTGTGATGTCATCTTTGGTAGTGCCATCTAGTGGCTTTTCTATAGGTTCCCTTCCGTGGCTGTGTCCACAAGAAATGAATGAACTCAGCACCAGTAATTTTCACAGTAAAGTGTGAACTTCTTTTTTCTGTGGGGTGGTTTATGATTGTTTGTGGGGGTTTTTTTGTCTCTTCTTTTTTGCCATTAGAAACATATGAACCTTCAGAACTGTCAGAGCAACTTCCATGCAGTGTTTTACATGAGAGAAGAAATAGCAAATCTCAGGTAGCAGCTGACTTAATTCCTGCAGGCTCCTTCCTGCCTTTAGACATTCTGCCCTCACCATTCCAGTCTTCTGACATCACATCACTCCCTCCTCCTGACTCTTCAGTACAAATTAAACGAGAACCTGTGTCTCCAAAAGCCTCAGAAGAAAATGTGAATTCTGGACTCCAGAGCTCTCCGTGTGCTTCGCAAGTTGAAGAGGTAGAGCAGAAGGATGGTATGTGTAGCTTCTCATTGTTTTAAGGGAACTGACTTTAAGAAAATAAGGGATTATTTTTCTTCCAGAGGGATATAAGATGGGTCTCAAACTGCAGCTGGTTGTGCAGGGCTGAACTCCTATCAACTTGTGTAGGACTTTGTCAGCTTCATCGCATTAGAAGCTGGGACCTTCTTTACAACACATCCAAATAGATTCCACGTTGTAAAAACTGTTAAGCACATACAAATTGTAGTCATGGGCATCTACAGGTTTCTAGTTTTATTGTAGTGATGTTGTTTGAGGACCTTGTGCTTAACCCAACATTAGTTATTTCTACCAAGTTATTTGGGCCTTACTCAAGTTAGAGGAGTCACATATAACCCACTCCACAGCATTGCACCTTCCATCGTGGTAACGACAGCACTGTAAGCCATCAGGGTAAGCTTTGTTAGCTCATCTCTGGTGGTCTATGCAGTGGGGCAAACATATTCTCCCTGTCATTTTAATTTGAAGCTAATATGAACAAAATCATTCAACCTCTCAACCAAGACAGGCTAAGAGCACAGGCAGCATCTCACAGCTTCAATCAGGGAAGCTGGCAATCCACGTCTGACCCCCTGAAAGCAAGTAGGTTGCCCCCAGAGGGAATCCACACCCCCCCCATTTTAGAATTTATCATGTAGTAAATGCTTATTTACCACCTAAATTGCCAAATTTATGTGATGATTGACACTCATTTTAAATGTGGGACACCTACATACTGAGCAACTGAGATGTGCTAGGCATAGAATCATAGAATGGTCTGGGTTGGAAGGGACCCCAAGGATCACAGAGCTCCAAGCCTCCTGCCACAGGCAGGGCCACCGATCTTCAGGCCTGGAGCTACACAAGGTTGTCCAGGGCCCCATCCAACCAGGCCTTGAACACCTCCAGGGACGGGGCATCCACCACTTCTCTGGGCAGCCTGTTCCAGCCCCTCACCACTCCCCATGTAAAGAACTTTACACATGTAAAGCTTTACACAGGTAGGGATATGTACTTTCTATACACTAATTAAGTATAAACAGGAAGATGCAGGAAAAGCAATTTTGCATAAGTAAGTACTGCTGTACAGATTGTATGTAACACTAGTCTGTTTTCTTCAGAAGAGACCAACCAGAGAAGTTCAGTGTATCCAGTTATCTCTGCAACCATATCCCTGTCAGAGCTGGCAGCGTGTTTCCAGCATTCTAATCACGATGTTCACAAGCCTGCTGCAGACGGGGGAAAGGCTGGACTTCCTGAGAACCCTTCTCATTCACTGTCTGTTTTCAGCCAGAGACAAGCAAACGATGCTGTGACTGAAAGCTTTTTACTGGGCCAGTGTAGTGCTTCTCTTCAGAAGCACTCGGTCCTCCTAGAAATGCCAGTGGATAAAGCCCCCAAATTGTTAGCAGAACCATCCGAGCTGCAGGTGGCAACCGCCGTAGGCCCCGCAGACAAGGGGAACAGGAGGAGGAGAAAGTTAAGGAAGAAGAAAACTCTCAGGGCAGCTCACGTGCCAGAGAACAGTGATACAGAACAGGATATAATTGACTCTAAGCCTGTCCGGAAAGTCAAGGGTGGAAAAGTTCCTAAAGGAGAAAAAGTTACGACATCCACTCCTACAAAGCAAGAGGATGGAGCTGGTGCTCAAACAGCAAGAAACAAAGATGAGAATGATAGTGATGCTTCTCTGGAACTAGTGGGAGTTCTGGCACCCCAGTGTGAAGTAGTTGATGTTGGTTCATCAGAGTCAGAAGATGAGAAACCAGACAGCCCATCAAAGAGGGTTGCGCGCCGCTCTGTTGATCAAGCAGTCTTAGAGGCGTCTTGCTCTGGTTATGATGAAGTGAGCTCCACCAGTGAGATTGGTACCAATTATGGGGATGATCAGAAAAGAAGGTGAGATTATTGTAGGTCTCTCAAAAGTAAAAGCACAATACAATGTTCTGAAGAGGCCTCTCTCTCTTTATTTTACTTTTTTTCCCCATTCAGAAATGTTGCAACATCAGTAGCTTTTAATTTCATTCAGAAGCGAAACACAGAAGCAAATGAAAGTTGAATTTTCTTTTCTGGTCCAAGAAATAAATGTGTCTCGTTACCTGTTAATTTCTCTTAATGAAAGAACAAAGCTGGCCTCTGTGGAAAGTTTGGGTTTGAGCTTACTGGTCACAGCCTATTTTCTGCCAAGTATGGAGTCTTGTATCCTGTCTGAAAATGCATTGTGTCTGAAAATGAACCTGCAAAGTACAATCTTGCTACTTTTTATCTCTTTTAGTGTGGCTGAGACGCAGACTTGCATATCATCAGCAAGAGGATCAAAGAACTCGTCAGGTATATCTTTTGAGTCTCTCTTCTGATACTTTGTGTATAGTATTTTGCAGGACTTTGGGTTAAGTCTTGATCAAACTGCTTCCAGAGGGGAATTTTACTTGGAAGATAGAAACTTGCAGTAAAAACTGAAGTGGGAAGTAACGTGCATTTATGTCATCTCTCACTGAATGCTTTGTGCATTGACCCCTCCACATCCCCCTGCCCCCTGTCACACAAACACTTCTGCTCCACAGTGTCTGTAGAGTGGTAGGACAAACAATAATACAATCCTTTCCCTATTTTAAAGATCTTTTTGAACTTAACATGGACTTAACATGTTATAAAGATCTTTCTGGCATTTCATATTGCCTTCTGCCACTTACAGGCTCAAGCTGGGATCCCCAGCCTGACTTTAAAGTGCTGAGCCCACCAAATCGTTCTGCTGTTTGGTAATACGAACAACAGTAGCGTGTTCCCATAATCAAGTACATGTCTCTGTCCTACAGAAGTGTCTTCAGAGCCAGGTGAGGATGAAGAACCTACAGAGGGAAGCTTTGAGGGACACCTGGCTGCAGTGAATGCTCTTCAGATTTTTGGGAATTTGTTATATACCTGTTCAGCAGACAAAACTGTTTGTGCCTACAACCTGGTTGTAAGTAAGGGTGTGGGAATGGTGTTTCATTAACTGCAGTCACAAAGTCGCAATTCTCTCTTTGTAAAGCATTCCTGTGTAGTTAAGGAATCACAGAACCATAGGGGTTGGAAGGGACCTCCAGAGATCATCGGGTCCAACCCCCTGCCAAAGCAGCTCCCTAGGACAGGTCGCATAGGGAGGTGTCCAGATGGGTCTGGAATCTCTCCAGAGAAGGAGACTCCACACCCCCTGGGCAGCCTGTCCCAGGGCTCCCTCACCCTCATTGGTAAAAGTTCTTCCACATGTTGGTGTGGAACTTCCTGTGCTCCAACTTGCAGCCATTGCCCCTTGTCCTGTCCCCACAGACCATTGAAAAGGGGCTGGCCAGTTCCCCGTGTCCCACACTTGAGATATTGGTAACCATTGATCAGATCCCCTTTCAGTCTTCTTTTCTCAAGGCTGAACAGCCCCAGTTCTTTCAGCCTTTCCTCGTAGGGCAGATGCTCCAGTCCTTTAATGATCTTCGTAGCCACTGCTTTTTCAACCTCCAATTTTTTTTATGCTATTTTTTTTCTTCAAACATCTCCCTCTCTTCTGATCCCCAGCCCCTTCTCCCTGTGAGAAGGGTAAGGGGAGACAGACTGCTGTGTGTGTCCTGCTTTTGTTAGCTATCCTTCTCAGTCAGGCACCAATCCCAAGAGGCGTTATGGGCCTTTATGTTGACAGACCCCATGCTTTTGTTTTTAGAGCAGGAAGTGTGTGGCCATCTTTGAAGGACATACTTCAAAAGTGAACTGCCTCCTGGTCATTCAGACAAATGGGAAGAATGCTGCACTCTACACTGGCTCAAGCGACCACACTATCAACTGTTACAATATCAAGGTACTCAAACTCGGTGTTGATTGATGTGTACGGTGTTTTTATGGGAGTGTTTCTGTGCAAATATAAATGAAAAAAGCCTTTCAAACCCCATAGGAGCAGGGTATGAGCCCCACTTCATAACTCATTAGAGTGGAGCTGGAGAAACCAAACACCAAACTATTAGTTGATCTACTAATAGTTTAATCTTTTGGCCAGCTTGTTAGCATGAGTTTTTGTCAGAACAGCATGATGGGATCCCAAGTGTTGAGAACACCAAAGCTCAGGAGGTTGTCTGGCCATGAATATTTTATCTTGCTGTATTTTTAACTTATGCTTTCTGCTTGTGGAAAGTACTGTGCTCTTTGTAGCGCAGCTATAGGGAGAATAGACATGTTGTTATTCTGAGGGCAGGTAGAAGAGCAGACTGAGATGCTGTGAAGCTAAATGGTAGAAAAGCTTATTCAACCTGTGGCTTGAAGGACTAGAAAGTATCTGTGTCGGGCTGAACTGCCAGAGGTATTTAACTCTTAAACTGATCATTCAGTGCACTTCCCTGTGGGGGACTTCCTGGGGATTCCTCCACTTCAAGAGGTTTTACAGGGTTTTTCACATATATATATATATGTATGTATGTGTGTGCATGTATATATATACACATATATGATCTAAGTCTAAAGTTGCGTATTCGAGGTCGTGACTAGAATAAAGCTTTTAGGGTTACAACTGGTTGCTGAAGCACAGTCAAATCTCAGATGGGAGTGAGCTGATTAACAGCCAGATCTAACTGCCACGTGACACCAGACTTTCAGATGTTTTTTCCCAGCCCCATTGGTTCAAAAAAATGTAGCTTGTAGGTGGAAGTCATCCTTTACTTCAGGCTTTTCTCCCTGAATTCTTTCTAGTTAATGAAAAGCTTGAAATAACTTCTTTCTGTTGCCAGACCAGAGAGTGCATGGAGCAGTTTAAATTGGAAGATCGAGTCCTCTGTTTACACAGTAGATGGCGCATCCTTTATGCAGGCCTTGCCAATGGCAGCGTGGTTACGTTCAGCATAAAGGTTAGTTTGTTTGAATATTGGCACCTAAAAGACTGTTGCAATGCTGTTTCTCTCCACTTTGTGTTTCGTTCCATTCTCAAGTAGTAAGCATATTTGTAATATTGGTGTTTTGGTATAAATGGTCACTATTAGCCTCTTTGGGTCCTTTATTTTGTCAGCGCATGAAGCTGTCTCATCTCCCCTTCCCTGTTTGTTTCATTCCTCTGACTGTTGTATGGTCCCTCTTCTTTTTTAAGGTTCCATCTGGCCTACAAGTCAGGTGATATAAGAAATTTTTGATACCTGATTACTTGCAAATCCTCCTTTCTTGGCCTTCAAAGAGACTTCAATGTGTTGCTGGTTTTGCTTGCTCTATTTGCAGCTGTGGAAGAGATTCAGTCACATGGTTTTCTAGCAGAGGCTTAATTAGCAGTTTCCATGATATTTAAAAGTGAACAAAAATAATTATTTAAATAAATTACACTTCTGGTAATTCTTTTCATGGATTCTGGACTAATTTATCCAGTTTATTCTTACAGATTTACTCTGCCTTGCAGATAGTTTAGGTTGTTCTTTTTCATACCGCTGTTTCCTTTCAATATTCTAACTCAGAAGGAGGATTTACTGGCCCTTTGCTACACAATAAAATATTTTTTTAAAAGACAGAAAATGGAAGCCAAACATAAGGAATTACTTGCTTGATTGGTAAACTTAATCGCTAAGATGCAACTCTTACCACTGCTGAAACCTGCGTTACTGAACTGAAATCAGGTGCTGTAACAAGAACAACACAAAAAGGCCTCGGTGGTCTAGTCCAGTGTCATAACAAAGTTTTAATTCTTCATTACCTTTTTTATTTCCTTCCTCCCCCAACAGAACAACAAGCATGTTGATACTTTTGAATGCCACGGCCCTAGAGCAGTGAGCTGTCTAGCCACAGCTCAGGAAGGAGCACGCAAGTTGTTGGTAGTGGGCTCCTACGACTGTACCATCAGTGTGCGAGATGCGAGGAACGGGCTGCTCCTCAGAACCCTGGAAGGACACAGCAAGACTATACTCTGCATGAAGGCAAGTGTCTCTGGTTTTGATAAACGATGCTTAAAATGCTGTGGTCTTTTTCTTCCTCATCTAATATTGAGCAGATTGTGGTAGGAAATGAGAAATTACATATTTTAAATGAAAAGACCAGAGTGATTTGGTAGGAAAATTGTCTCTGGCTGGCTGCCGTATCTCATGTTCCCAGCAAAACCACTGGGGGTGTGTATGTAGGAAGCGTGTTTGTTTTGTGGTGTTAGAATCTGAGTCAGGGCATCTCGAAATGTGAGTTAACCAAGGAGCATTGGGGAAAAGCTGAAGGTAGCTTTCACATTCCCTGATTGCACAGAAAATGTAATTCTAGAGAAGTATTCTTCCTTTTTGTTTTAAGAATATCTGTCACTTATTTACAGGTTTCTGGCTCCTGAGATTACAAGCTAGAACACATACATGTCTGACAGCTTTGCTGTGACCACTGTCATGTAACAGATAGGGGATGACTTGCATGACTTGTGCTCGTTTCCTTAGACATTTTACTGCAGTGATGCAGCCTTTTTGCCCTGTGGACTATCCTAGTCCTGTTTGCATGGCAGAATATTGTGATTCCTTCTTGATCCATGATAGATCTGTTCAACTGCCTTTCTAGGTTAGTACTTGTAAGGACCATGGTCTGTGTTAGGTGACCAGAATATACGTGCACAGCACATCCACAATTTCCAGGAAATGGTGTGTTTTACTGTGCATGGGCAGGGCAGCATTTGCTTGGTCCCTGATCTGTTGCTGAGCTGTCCCTGAGAATAGTCTGCAAGTAGGATGAGTTAGCCTGGTGGGCTGCACGTTGACAGCTTCTAATGTCAATTGTGATGTGTCGTTAGGACAGCACAGTACACTTTCTAACTCTTACCTAAGAGCTCAGAGCATTTTTTTCCCATACTCTCTGTTGATTTTAAAGACTGACAAATTTAGGAAATACTACAGTGTGACTTTAAACCCAACAGTGTGATAATGTTTTTCCTTGCCCATTTCCATATTTGTAACAAAAATAAAACTGTTCTTCCCCTGTCCCCCAAAGGTTGTGAATGATCTGGTATTCAGCGGCTCCAGCGATCAGTCTGTCCATGCCCACAACATTCACGTAAGTCTCTCATATAACGTTGGAATGACTTTTGCAATTAAGGCAATGAATTCCTGTGCTATAAAGTCAGTATTTCCAGAATTTTTGACTGACTGTTGGGGCAGAATAGCTTCCAAAAAAAGGAAGTCGTACGATTTTGTCAATGTGACTTTGCACTTTAGCTAATTAAAGAGGAATGCAGGGGATGAAATACCTAGGGAAACATAAACAGGTGATCACCTTGTAGTATGATATGCAGTGCTTTTTTTATCTGGGGATCTTGTTTTTGAAAATATTGTTGCAAGTGTGCTGATAATGTGGAGAGGGTTCAGAGCAAAGCCATGTGAGGTGTTCTGGTGGGGAAAGAGTTTCTTCAGTATAGGGAAAACCTGAGGAATACAGTGTTCAGACTAGCTGTTTGAAAAGCAGTTAGCCTGTCCTGAATGCTTTGTCTCTAGCTTTTCACTCTCTTCCTCTGTTACACCATCTTTCCCCTATGCTAGCAGAAGTATTATTCATGTAGCTATGCAACAAGTTAGATTAAGAAACTTATCAGAGTTAAATTTTGACAAAAATATTGTATATTTCTATGTCTTCAGCTACATTTGCTTGCAGATCCTTGTGGCTAGAAAAAAGCTGCTAGTGCTGATAGCACAGTAGTAGTTGCAGGATAGATGGAAACATGTAACTAAGGATGGAAAGAGAAGTGGAGGCTTTTCAGAGCGACGTGTGTTTCTCTTGGACTGGGATGGTTCTGTGTCAGCTTGGGCAAAGAAAACTAGTAGTATTTAATCATAACCCAGGAGTGCCCTCTAAGGAAAGGGAATTTAATAAAGGGGATTTGAGTAGCAAGCATTTTTTGGAGGGCTTTTGAGTAGGGACAATTCAAGTTAGCTACTCTGTCTAGTTTAGATCAAACTGGTTTGCTGGGTTTTTTTTTAAAGAAGGGAAACAAACACCTCTTTGCCTTTGCCTTTTATTGCTGCAGACTGGAGAGCTGGTACGGATCTACAAAGGCCATAACCATGCAGTAACTGTTGTGAACATTCTTGGGAAGGTGATGGTGACAGCATGTCTGGATAAATTCGTTCGTGTTTATGAACTGCAGGTGAGAAAACATGGCTGCTAGTGATGTCTTACCTAGTCTGTGTTAATGATTTTGAAGTCAAATGGAAATCATCTTTGTGCTTACTGGTCTCCTGGTCCCTCCGTTTTGTCACCAGACAGGTTTTAAAGAATATAACCTAAACATATTATTTTTCTCTCTCTCCAAGAACCTGAGTTATAATGACAACTCAGGGAAGTGGGGAAGTGTTAATTCTATCTGCTTGAAAGACCAAATGCTTAGCTGGACCAAAAGACACACAAAAGTAATGTAAGCAAAACTGAGCTTTCAAGGTGGCTATGAAGTTTGGAATCCACTAGAGGAGTTCAGTTGCTACCCAGGAAACTTCTCTTGGAAGCAGTGTCATTTGCATGTCTGTGAAGAATGGCTATTAACTCTCATGCTGTTAATTGTCTGTTTCTCTTTCTTTCAAGTCGCACGACCGCTTGCAAGTCTATGGAGGCCACACAGACATGATCATGTGTATGACCATCCATAAGAGCATGGTAACTTTCTTCTTTTCACTGGTCTCAAAGGGGAGGTTGTCATTTCTGCAAGCATATAAGAGGTTAATTTTTTCACGTCATGAAATCAACTTGCTGTCAAACTATGACAGACGAACTTAGAAATGTCAGCCCAAACATCATGTTTCTGTAACAGCTTTGTATTCATGTAATACTGTTGCCTGGGGAAAAATTATCCTCTAGCTTACTGTAATCTTGAAACATTAGTTTTGTTTTCAGTGATGATCACAATGAAGAGTATAAAAGTAGTGTAAAATAGTCCCTCTTTTCAAGCATCAAGCCTGTTTGACTTACTTGAGAGTCACACAGATGCTAAACACCCATGTTCAAACCTCTAATAAGTTTAGATAGAACCTAAACAAAAGTATTAAGGTGTTCAGGTTTCTTCATGCATCTGCACTGCAAGATAGGTGTCAGAAGCGCTTTTGGATAAATATCTTGCTCAGATAGTCATTAGAAGCACTTGTCTGCATGCATAGGAATGTGCAACCTTTCTTTTGGATTGTAAAATAAGAGAGATAGTAATGACCTGAGTGGTGTGGTTGACACAACAGAAGGAAAGGAAGCCATCCAGAGAGATCTTGACAGGCTGGAAAGGTGGGCCTGGGTGAACCTAATGAGGTTCAACACTGCCAAGTGTAAGGTCTTGCACTTGGGCCAGAAGAATCCCAGACACAGGTACAGACTGGCAGAAGAGCTCCTGGAGAGCAGCCCTGCTGAGAAGGACTTGGGTGTCATGGTGGATCAGAAACTTCACATGAGCCAGCAGTGGCTCTTGCAGCTCACAAGGCCAATGGTATCCTGGACTCCATCAGAAGAAGGGTGGCCAGCAGGGACAGGGAGGTGATTGTCCCTCTCTACTCTGCTCTTGTGAGGCCCCATCTGGGGTCCTGTGTCCAGAACTGGGGCCCCAATACAAGGAAGATGTGGAACTGTTGGAGAGGGTTCAGAGGAGCCATGAAGATGATGAGAGGGCTGGAGCACCTCCCCTATGAAGAGAGGCTGGGGGAGCTGGGCTTGTTCAGCCTGGAGAAGAGAAGGCTGCGGGGGGACCTCATTGCAGCCTTCCAGTCCATGAAGGGAGCAGAGAAACAGGAGGGGAACCAACTTTTTAAAAGGATAGATAATGGCAGGGCAAGGGGGGATGGATTGAACCTATATGAGGGAAGGTTTAGATTAGTTATTAGGGGGGAATTTTTTTTCAGAGAGTGGTGAGGTGCTGCTATGGGCTGCCCAGAGAGGTGGCGGATGCCCTGTCCCTGGGGGTGTTCAAGCCCAGATTGGATGGGGCCCTGGACAACCTTGTGTAGCTCCAGGCCTGGAGGTTGGTGTCCCTGCCTGTGGCAGGGGGGTTGGAACTCTCTGATCCTTGGGGTCCCTTCCAATCCAGACCATTCTATGATCTTGTAGTAAGAGATGAATCAAGTTGAACTGAACTGATTGTCTTTCTGCTAACTGGTATACATGCTGCCCATGCTTTGCTTCTTACATGAGTGAGATGGAGTGCAAAGTGCACCCAGGCTTTGTGTTTACAGGCTGAGGCTTCATCTGTCCCTCAGCAATAGTCTGGTTTAGGCATTCTCAAATAAGCAATCAGATGAGAAGCTTAGTGACAAGTGAAAGATGGTGATTTTCTGTAGTAGTCTCAGTGATATACAGTCTCTGACAGGCAGCAGCTTGGCTTTTAAAGCCTAGTGATGAATTTCCAAGAAACAAAAAGAATTGAATAAAAATAACAAATGAAATATTCAGCTTGCAGGGTTTTCTGTATTATATGAGGACTTCTTTTAACAAGCAATGTTCTTTATGGAATTAGGGAAGTGTCTGACATCCTTTTCTTTCCCAAGGGCAATTTTGTGTAGAGCATTTGCCTAATGAAATTGGGTTTTAAGATGTCGTTTTGCCTGCCTCTTCAGGATCTGCACCAATCTTCTCTTTCTGAAACCTAGATGTTGTCCTTCGCCCTTCCTCTCCATCCTTTTTAGATATACATGCAACTGGTTAAGTCCTGGAAATACTGTTTACATTTAAACCTGAATTTTTTTCACTTCAGTGGATAGTAATATTATGTTTTAATGTTTTCTTTTACACACATCAATCATAGAAGTTACTGAAAAAATTCTTAGTCATTAGTAGTTGTTTGTAAACTATGAATGCAAATCTTAAAATAATTAGGCTAGACCATTTTTTAATTTAAAAGCCTTGTTTGTTGATGTTTTATTGCTGTTCAACTATTACTCAACACTGAAGCCTCCTTCATAGTTCGTTTTAGTATTATTTTCTGTTATTCCCAGCTTGCTTATCTAGAAATGTTTCTTTTACTAGATCTACACTGGATGCTATGATGGCAGTGTCAGAGCTGTGAGGCTTAATCTTATGCAGAATTATCGTTGCTGGGTAAGGAGAACAATGTTTTTGACCTTATGTTGTAGTTTCTAGGCTAACTTTTGGGGGTGGATAGCTTGACTTGTGATTTATTACAATTCAGTATTGTTTGTAAATGTACACTTTAAACGTATCATGTACCACTAGTTCCACTTTGCAAGGTCTTTAGTATATGTGTGTGCTTTGGGGAAAGTTGATAGTGGCACTTAAATTATTCTTCTTTCTGGCCATTTTTTGGTAGTGATACACAACTGTTTAAAAACAAAAGCTTCAGATGAGTGAGCTAGAAACCTGATTTACTCTGCTAAACAACTTCATTTACATTCCCAATAATTCTTTCTCAGGTAAACTTAAATTTTGTAAAGGCTTCATCTCTTCCTGCTGTCATTCTGGCTGATGTTCTAGGCTTGGCTAGGGACAGGAAGAGTTGTTGTAAAGCTGTAATTGAAGCAATCGAGACCATTGGGAATGGAAAAGGAATAAGAAGGTTAAAAAGTTACAAGGGGTGGAATTCCTTTTTCCCTGACTTACTCTGTCATGTTTCTGCTCCCAGTGGCATGGATGTTCACTGATCTTTGGAGTCGTGGACCATCTGAAACAACACTTGCTAACTGACCACACCAACCCAAATTTTCAGACCCTGAAATGTCGTTGGAAGAACTGTGATGCTTTCTTCACTTCCCGGAAAGGTTCCAAGCAGGTCTGTGGTTGAACTGACACGCTTGTAGTTGGTAGTATAAAGTACTTGGTATCACTGTAACTGTGGGAGGTGATCCTGATTCTCTGAAAAGGCTTCAATTCCTCCAGCCTAGCATGCTGTGCTGCGTTACAGTTACTCATAGGGTGTGACAGATGAAGAGTGCAGTTGAGTGTGGTAACTTGAGGTACTCTCAATTTAAACCAGTTTGATCCTAAAATCGTACATGGACACGGTAAAATTCTTCATATATTAGAAGAAATCTTGATAACTGTATTATATATGCAGCGCTACAGGCTTGGGGGAAACAGGCTGGAGAGCGGTCAGGCAGAGAAGGACATGGGGGTGTTGGGTGACTGCTGACTGAATATAAGTCAGCAGTGTGGAAGGCTAATGGCATCCTGGCTTGTATCAAAAATAGTGTGGCCAGTAAGTCTGGGGAGGGGATTGTGCCCCTGTACTCGGCATTGGTGAGGCTGCACCTTGAGTGCTGGGTCCAGTTCTGGGCTCCTCACCATAAGAAGGGCATTGAGGTCCTTGAAAGAGTCCAGAGAAGGGCAACCAGGCTGGGGAAGGGGCTGGAGGGCAAATCCTATGAGGAGTGGCTGAGGGAGCTGGGGGTGTTCAGCCTGGAGAAGTGGAGGCTGAGGGGAGACCTTATCACCACCTACAACTACCTTACAGGAGGGTGTAGAGAGGTGGGCGATGGTCTCTTCCGCCAGGGGACAGGAGGTGGGACAAGGGGAAATGGCACGAAGCTGCCCCAGGGCAGGGTCAGATCAGATGTGAGGAGAAAGTTCTTCCCTGAAAGAGTTGTCAGGGCCTGGAACAGGCTGCCCAGGGAGGCGGTTGAGTCATCGACCCTGGGTATGTTTAACAGACAGGTAAATGAGGTGCTCAGGGATATGGTTTAGCACAGGACAGGAACGGGTGGACTTGATGATCTTAAAGGTCTTTTCCAAACTTGTGATTTGGAAGGCATAAGAGTTGGATGCCAGTTGGATTAAGTACGTGGAAAGGGTTCAAGTTGGGGAAAGAGGGTTGTTACCTATAGACTGGCTAGTAAAATCCACTTTATTTTTGGTTTTATACTTGTAATAGAATAAACTACCTTCCTGTTGAATGCTTTTTAAAACAATGGAAGGAAGTTTCTTTGAGAGCTAAGAAACAGAAGTAGAATCCTTAATTTGTCTTCAAGAGCTGGCTTTTCAGATATGATGTGTTTGTTTGATATGCTGTTATCATCAGAGAGGAGACTGGTTTTATTTGCTTTGAAGCATGTGGAATGTGAGATACTTCACATTTGTAATTTAACAGTTTGGCGTGATCTTTTGAATTTACTTTTTAGAAGCTTTAAGTGTATTATCCACTATGTCAGTTTCATTGAGGGCTCAAGAATCTTTTGCAAAGTTTTTTGGGGTCTTTAGTGGTGTTTTATTATTCCTGTTATTAACTGACTTCTCTGGTTCTTTCCTAGGATGCTGTAGGACACATTGAAAAACATGCTGAGGATGACAGCAGGATTGACTCATGAAGTTTTTCACCTCCCACATTGGGAAGTAATTTTTTTATGTCAGAATTATTCCAAATAACATCAGTTTCTTACTCCAGTCTTTCCTCTTTCTTTTCCTACTTGGAATGCAAAAAATGGACTGGGGCTGAAACTACAGAGGCTGCAGGTTGCGTTGCACTCTGTGGAAATTAGGTTGGTCAACACTTGGCCTAAATGGAAAAATCTTGCAAGTTTTTAATTCATTGAAAGATAAGAATTTTCCCTCCTCTTGTCTGCCTAGGGTTTTTGTTGTTTGTTTGTGTTGTTTTTTTTCTGTGGTTTTGTTGTGGGTTTTGTTTTTTTTTTTTTAGTAAGCATAGTCTGAGAGTCTTTCAAAAGTCCAGAAGGGGTGTTGAGAACTTACTTTACAATAGGTGCTGGCATTTGCAGACTCAGTTTGAAGCCTTTTAAGTGTCTGATTTGTCTGTTTTTATGTTGTATCCATTTTTTAAGCAGATTTAAAAAAAAAATCTGCAGACCAGAATATCACAGATGTTAACAGTGTAACCTGAATTATCCAGTGTACATTTTTACTTTCTTCATAAAAAGAAAAGGTGTTTTATGGAGAACTGGAATAAATTATTTTGGTTTTTTAATGTTAATTGTAACTTATTTTTTATTCCTTGTGGAAAAATTGTTATAGCTGGCACGTATGTACAGTGACAGACTGCAATAATATTACACCTCCTGGGGTATTTCATTTATTTGGAGGAAAGCAGTTATTTCTTGAAAGCTATGCCAGCAACACCAAAACAGCCAGAACCGTGGCTCTGCTCATGTCCTTTGTTTTTGCAGTCCTTTAAAATATGAGTCTTTCTGTACAGGAAAGAAGTGGGTTGGCTTTTTAGTTAGATACCAGCATAACCACTGCTATCTTGATACAACACTATAGTTGTTTTCCTGATTGTGTTTGGAATTGTAGTGACTGAGCTCTGCAGTCCCGTATCTTCATGACATAGCAACCTAAGGGAAATGCAGAGGCATTGCCTGAGTGCATCCACTTAGGTAGTGTCTTGTTCCTGTTGGGAACTGGCTTAATTGGCTTGAGCTGTGTCAGGTTCACAAAAACTCAGCCAGAAAGAACGGAGCAAGATTTTAAAGGTTTTTAAAGTCTGTGGTTCTCAAGCAGAAGCTGAGGATACAAAATGCATACTGCATGGAACAGTCTTGTTTGTACTAATGTATAGAAGGTGCCACAGAAAAGCCAGTCCAGAGGTGAAGCCTGTTTCTGCTTTTCAGGGTTCCTCTGCTGCTGTCTTTTGGGGTGGAAAAAAAACTTTACCCGCTAAGTTGGTGATGTGTATTACTTGAATTTGAATTAACAAGTTAGCAAAGAGCTCTGTTAATTAATGAGACTAATCTAGCAAGGAGCTTGGTGTTCACTTTTGCCTAACTTGCTGCTCAGGATAAGAAAAGCTGAGCTTTCCTTAAACTCTTGACAGAAGGTAGACAGCCCAGTGTCCAAACTGAGCTGCTTATAAATGGATTCAGCGCTGTCCAAATTAATTCAAAGTACTATTTTTACTGGGCATTTCTTTCACCACTACTTTGAGTCTTGGTATGCCAACCACAGACCAAATAAGTTTTATACCCTCATTCTTTCAGGCCAAGTAAAAAGTGATTGAGGGAAGCCCATGGATGTTCCAGTCTGCCATCAAATCAAGGAACCTTCAGGGCTGTCTCTGAAGAACACTGGTCTTAGCAGACAAGAATAACTTCTGTGTAATTGCTTGACATGAATCATTTGTTGCGAGACAGGAGTAAAACTGGAATCAGATGCAGCTGCATCCTAGTACAGAGACATGGGAATCTCTGTGGTTCCAGTACTTTTGTGGTGAATTTTTTGATTTCTTTTTTAATTAAGCTATTTGTGGACAAGACACCTCCTCCCCCACACCCCCCCCAGTGTGTGGCTGAGCCCCCCAGGCTCTTTTGAGGGGTGTTTTGAGCTTTTGGCAGGGGGAGCATGTGGTGTATGTTTGTAGTTTTGGTTGCTTGGTGAGTTGTGGGGTTGGTTTGGTTTGGTTTTGGGGTTTTTTTTCCTTCCTTTCTTTCTTTCTGTGGTCTGATGGAGCAATTCAAGAGACAATCAAGTTCAGGGAAATCTCTGAGCAGTGTAAATTTTTTCTAGTGCAGGCTGTATTGCTCTAGAGTCTTCAATAGTGCTTGGTTTTTTTCATGACCTAAAGGCAGAAGACTGCTTAATACTTAAACCATTTCCAAAATTACTGGTGTTCAAGAGTTTTCCTGAGTTTGATTGTGGAGTTCTTTTTTTTTTTTGCACCATAATGAGGGAGCATGTAAGAGCGTGGCATAAACAATGTGAATATCTCAAGCTGTCCCTTCATGGACTGTGCTTGAAGTGAAGCTGTGGAGGTGTGTGTCCTGAGGGCAAGGCATGTGGAGTGATTGTAGCATTCTGAAAAATGGGGTTTGAGAGTAGATTTTTGTTACTACTTCCTTGAGAATTCTTCACATTCTTTCAGCTGTCTTCAGGAACGTTTGGAGATCTTTTGTACTAGGTATTGCAATAAACACAGTTACTACATTGTATTTGCATTCGTGATTGCCTCTTGGGTTTATCTTTTCAAGTTAGTGGAAGCAGACTTTGTTTTCCTGTAGTCCATGACATTTCCTCATCTGTCCTTGAAAACAATCCTCCTGAGCTGGACTTCCTGAGATCCAGCTTTATCAGTGATAGCTTTTGCTCTGTTTCAGGTATATTGTAAAAATATTAAAATGGAGAAAAGGCAGGAAAAGAGCAGATCTGCATGAGTGTTTTCAAAATTTTGCTTCACAAATTAGAACCAATTTTAAAAACTACTCAGGTGTTCCAAGGAAAATGCTGTACTGCTTTGCTCTGGGAGTATCTTCAAAGGATTTGCTATGAAGTTGTGCAGCTGTGGATGTCCCCAGGCTTCTCTAGAGTCCTGTGGGGAGGTTTTCTGGTTGTTCAGCTGGAATTCAAGCCAGCTTTTGCTGAAGGCCACTCACTTCTCAAGGCAGTTGCTGAAGAGGGCTGCTGCTTCTGTGTGTGGAAGGGTCTGGAGGGAAACCTGCATTAGTTATCCCAGCTTCTGCTTGCCTTGTGTCACTTACTCGCGGATTGCAGACTTGAAACCTGCTGTCACTGCCTGTGCAGACTGTGCAGTGTTTGAGGTCAGCACGGTTCCCACTGCACACTCTCAAACCCTGCTGCAATAAGCCCAGACCAAGGTAAACAATAACTCAAAACTCACCATAACCTATAGGTTCCCAGAAACAAAAATGGGTTGAGAAAGCATTTTCCCCTTCTTGTGAATTAAAACACAGGTACGTGTGAATCCTGGTTTCCAGGCTTTTTAAGGTACTGTCATTCAAACGGTCTAAATTTTCCTGAGTTGTGGAATATGTGAGAAAGGATAAGGAAACTGTTTCAGTTACTGTTTATAAAACATTTAATTGTGAAAGAGCAAACTGTGTGGGTATATATGCTGTTATACACGCCTGCCAGCTTCTCATTTTCATTTTGCTGTAAGTGTTTAACAGTCTTTGTGAAGAATGGAAGTGGAATAATCCAGCTTGACTGTCTGATAATTTGTGTGGAACATGTGCACAGTTTGACCTCGGGTTTCTTCTTTCACTTTGGTACAAAGCTGTGAGCGTGATAGCGAGACTTGACACAGCGAAAGAAGAAAAAAAGAAGAAAAATAAATAAAAGTTCTTTATATTGTTACGGTTTGTCAGTCTGATTCTTCTTTGTTTTGAATAGGTGGATGCTTTCACAAGGTTTGGTGAAACTTGACTTTGTTCTGGGTTTTTTTTCCCTTTTTTGAGAGGGATGGATAAAACCAGACAGGCCACTTTGAAGCTCCAGCACAATCCAAAATCCTGAGTTGGCTCTTTCGACCGATAGATTTTGGTTTTCTCTGCACATTGCAACTAAGAGCATCCCTGCTATAATTTTTCTATGGAAAATATAGCTTAGTAGGGCTACCTCATGGCTGGAACCCAGGGCTCCTGATGTTCTTAAGTCATCTTAAAAATGTTAATTGGGTTAAAACAGAACTTGAGTTCAGAGGAGAGTAACCCTTCTTTTGATAAATTACAGGATTTTCTTATTCTTTCAGAGTAAGTTACTACATGAGACAACATTTAGAACTTGATAGTCGAAATGTCTTCTGTTTCTTAGTTATGTTTTGGTTAAATGTGCTACTTACCAGAACAACATTGGGTGGACACTGTGATTTGTTCTTCCAGTTTGGCTTTACAGAAGTTCTTTTGAAATAAATCCAAGAAACCAACCCTAAAATCTAGTGGATTTTATTTTCAGTTCGGTTAAACTAATTGTTCTTACACACGAAGATAGCAGGGGGCTAGTAAAAATGAGAGCACGTTGCTCAGGTCTGATACAAGACCCAGTTGCACCTCACTGTTACAGTCTGTTGTACTTCACCTCCCCATTTCTAGCATAGCAGAGCGCCATTCACATCTAGAACAAGGCAAGTGATTGGGATGCATAGTATTAATGTAAACTAGGACAAACTCATCTGAAATAGTTGGTCAACACTATGAAGAGGCTGAAATGGTAGTATCAAAAGCAGCACAAAGAGCTAATGACTGATTACAAGGTGGTAGTAAACACCCCTGACTATTTCACAGTTCAGATGCAGTCCTGGTTTTGCCTGACGTGAGGCAAAATTTTCCAGTCCTCAGCATAAGCAGAATGACGATGCATGCTCCATGTCATTACCCTGCAGAAAAAGCTTAACTCAGTTATCAATAAATTAAACCCTGTTACCCAAAGGGAAGTGTCAGGAAGTTACAGAAGCAGTCACACAACATGTGCACTGGTTTGCCTGCTAGAGTATGGTTGCCTCTTTCTCCAAGGGTTTCTTCCCATGTGCTGTTTATCTCAGCGAGCGAAGTGCACAGTGAAGAAGTGCTCCTCTTTGCACGTGGGGATGCATGGAGCTAGTTATGCAAAACACAAGTCCTGAGTGTTTTCCTTGATGAAGGCAGGTGCTGGCTCTGGTGTTATGCATACATCGTGAGCTGCAGCCACTGAAAGAAGAGTTAGAATTAAGGGATGAAAGTTTTTTGGGGGCATCATCCAAATAAACTGTATTTAGACATTGGTGATTCAGTACAAAACATACTGGCCACAGAGAACTGTCTTAGAAGTTTCTTGCTCCTATTCCTCCTTCCCTTACCAAAAGTGATGGGATTTTTTTGTGGTCTCCTTAGCAGAAGACATACTTTACTTTGAAACTGCCTAAGTCTTCAATAAGATTTTTAAAAAACTGTTAAGGTCTTTAAACTAGAGTACATTTGATTTAAATTGCCTCATTTAAAAAACCCTCAAATGTTCTTTTTTTTGAAGCGTTTTAAAGTTGATCTGAAGAGTCCAGAGCTGTGCCCTTCAGCACTAACTGGAGTCTTCAACCAGAGTGACTGTTGCTGGCAGATAGATCATGGTGCTGATGTTTTCTGTGTAAAATAGGCAGCAACATTTTTAAGAAGCTTTGTGGGCTCTTGCCACTTGGTGATTTCAGACCAGCTCTCACAGGCTGCCTTCTGAACACGTGCAATGAATGATACAAATAAACCTTAATATTGTGACTTTGGGTTAGAAATATGACATAAGCCAGTTTACCTCCAGGACATTGAGCTTAATGATGCCGTCTCCATCTTTATCAAAGGCATGGAATGCCCCTAAAGCAGGGAAACACAAGTATATGGAGATTATATTACTATGTGTGTAAAGATGATCCCAGGCAGCAAATCAAATTGTGCTTTTGCTGTGTTGTGCAAATTTCTGCAGGTACATACATGGTCAGCAAAGCGTTCTGCTGTTTTTCCTTTGCTAACACAAAGTAAAGTGCAATGGCTGATTTTCTTTTATCTTTCTTACGGGATGGCTATTGTGTTTTCAGATTCCCACAGCATATAAATTATTAAAACTCTATGTAGGCTGTCATGCTCTGAGCACAAGTGTGTTTCAGATGGGAGGCAGCGTGGTCAAACCAGGCCAGCTACTCACTGAACATGGCGTCCAGGCGCACGAAGCAGCAGATGAAGCTGTCAAAGTCAATGTTCATGTTCTTGTCAGCATAACGCATGGTGATGATGTCGTAGAGCTGGTTGTTCAGCCGAAACCCTGCGGAAGACCAGAAATGGGACACAGCTTGGCTGAGGCCAGAGGGAAGCTCTGGTGATGGTCAGGTCTTCAGGACAGGCTTGGCCATAGGTGCTTCCTGGGCCCAGCCAAGGCTCAGGCTCGAGGGCACCTCTGCAGCCGCTAAACAAAATGAAGTATAGCTGTAAAGGGCTTCCCTGCATCCAGCTGCTTTCTTAAAACAGGAGTTAACATTTTTAAATGATGATTCAGAAGGGCCAATAGAACCCGTTACCTCACCCTGTAAGTACAAGGAAAAGAGTCCTGCACTGAGGAGTCTGAGGCCTGACTGAGCCTCATAACAGCAGAGCAATAACTGGGCAACAGAACTACAGGAGGAAGTTGCTACGAAAACACAATTACACAATGGTCAAAAAATAGATAAAGCAGTAGCTCCGTGGCATGGTGTTACCCAACTGCGGCACTAGTTGCTGCAGCGTGTGGCTGCACTTCCTAAAGGGCCTGTCCTGTTACGGGTGCTGCTGGTTGGTTGCTGAGCGCAAGGTGATGTGCAGCCTGCATCCTGCAAGATTGAGAGATTTTCATTGCAAAATGTGTTCTTAGTTCTGAAATTGGGGAAGGAGATAATTTATTGTATTTATTCTGTTTTACACTGACAAATTTCCTGGTGAGAATGGAAACATGGAAAATAAAAACGACCTCTATTTCTACTCCAGCAGGAGTCCATATACATATAGTTTTGTCCTTGGCAAAGGATCAGATCACTGATGTTTTGTAAAATACAAGGTAGTCGGCTGTTTCTGTTCCTTGTAGAAGAGGTAGGTGATGTGCCAAAATGCTACTGAAGATATAGTCACCGAAATCATTACATTTAGGTTTATAGCGATGCTACAGATTTTCTGACTAAAGAAGCCATCTTCCTCCTTTAGAGAAACACAGGGCTGGGGGAGGCCTGCTGTCCAGGGAAAGCAGCAAGCCAACGTGTTTGAGACAAGCAGCAAGAAAAGTCAAAAGCCTCTCTTTGCAGGACAAACTTCATTAACTGACCCTTTTGCAGAATACTTTCTTTGTACTACACAAGTAGCAGAGGAGACTGAGCCTGCGGTGGCTTAATGCCACTAACAAACATGAATAGGACTCAAGAAAGGTCTGTCCAGGAGCCTCCGATGTAAATTGGGCATTTATCTGCTCTGCTTTGGTTTCAGTACCTATAGACTTGGGTTGAAGGTTTTCTGCTGTTGTTACTTTACACAAACAAACAATCCACAGCTTAAATGAAATCAAATGGTATCAGGGCTGGCTGGTCCCCCAAAATAGCAGGACCCCAAGTGGGAGATCATTAAGACAGCATAATTCACTGGAAAGTTTAAAGAGCTAAAAGATCTGTTTTGTTGGCAAGATATACTTGCCATGTGGATGTTTGAGGAGGTCATTTGGGGAAGAAGGGATTTCTGTATTTCTGCAGGGCCTCTTTTTAAAAGGCTGTGCTGTGCTCCGGGTTCTACTGAAATAAGCAACCTAAGTAAGGTTTCTTTGGTTGTTTCATGGAATGCTAGGAGAGGTACCTGCATCATTGACTGCATTGCGCATCTCGTAGCTGTTAATGGTTCCTGAATGATCTGTGTCATAACGCTTGAAGATTTTCTGGAAGAAGAAGAAAGAGATAAATAAAACATAAATACACAACACAAACAACAACTTGTGCTTCTGTTAACTATGGCCTGAGTGGGTAATGGATATGTGCCTCAGGTGCCCCATGGCTTTGTCATTTGCCTTTTACCAGGCAGTCGTGGTTGTTAGCACTTTTCTGTCACAATGTAAAGTAATTTAGATCCCAGCTGTGAGAAACAAGGAGCTCTCCAATAGAAACTCTCCTTGTTTGCCTTGACTATTTGCTATTAATTCTCTCGTGATTGACCTAATTAAGCGATTTGCAAGGCCTGATTCCAGTTCCCTTCACCCTCCTCCACCAATCTGTATGCCTCCATGTTATTCCCATGGGGGAAGTTCTTAGATACGTGCTGGAGCTTAAGCAATTCAGGTTATTTGCTTAGGCTGGGAGCAGGAGAAGAGCCATTGTTTTCCTTTTCAAAAGCTAATCTGCAATTTTTACAGCTTTTCTTTTTGTTGTAGTGTGCATAGAGAGGTCTGGTTTTCTTCCCTGAGCTTTTATGTTGCAGAAACTGTGAAGAACAGCAGCACTGTGGATGCCAGGAATACCTGCCAGCTTTTAATCTTCTCCCAGAGATGTCGAAACTCGTCGAAGTTTATCTTCCCTGAGCCGTCTGTCTGTGATGCATGCATTCAGGTAAAAAACTTATGCTATTTCTTAGGAGGAAATTATTTAAGGTTGCGGCTGCTGGTGAAGGAGTGGATGTGAAGCTGAGTTCTGGATCTCCTTGGCTTTAAGCTGGCTGAGCTGCACAGTAAAATATTTGTGAACGCTTCAGTTATTGTGCTGGGTATTTTGTTTCCAGGGGTGAAGTGCTACTGTGTGTGAGGAACCAAGTGTGTGGTAGAGAAGAGGCTTGCTCTTGGAGCTGTTAAAAAATACCTGAGCAAGATGTTTCAGAGGACCCTTTCCAAATACCTCCAAATGTGATGTTTACCCAGTGTTTTTAAGACAACTGAGCTTTATCCTAGAGTGAAGCTTTTTCTGCTTGGCTTAAAATCAATTGACAACTAAGCAAAGTGCTGACTAAAGCCGTGTAAAAAAAGTGTTTATGCTTCAACCGCTCCAGCTGTGGGTTGTAGTTATGGTTTTGTTCTGGTCATGTTTGGATGTGCTTATGTGCTCTCAAATTACACATTATGTCAAATAAGAAAGCTGAAAGATGCTCTGTCAGAGGTAACCCCATGTAGCATCTCGTCGTGTGGTTCTTTTTTACTTGCTCTGAGACAGTTTCTGTATGCCTTGTGTGCTAAGTACACAATGCCATGTATAATACATTATAAACATAAAAAATAAGAGAGAAATACAGTTAAGTTTGTTGGCAAGAACTGGACTTCTGTTGAGTTGGTTTAAAAAGAAAAGTCATCCTTTAGTACCTGAGCTGGCCCATTGCTGGTACCTAAGGAAGGGTTTTGTACTGACTGACCCTTTTTGTAGCTTTCTGATTTGGGATATTTTCATCAACCTGCTACATTAACATTGAGATGACCAGAGTTATGATGTGCCAAACTAGGAATGTTGTGTTATTCGACTACAGACTATACCGCACTGCCTTTCTTCCCTGGCTTACTAAGTTGGGTGTGTGTAGTGGTGGGAAATACAGCTAGTGTAGTATCAAGCACTTCTCTTCCACCAGGAAAGGATACATCCATTAAAGCGATCATGCTGCGGCAGGATTCCAGTTCAAATCCTTCTGTCTTTAGGTCCTTATCTGAAATATATGATCGCAGGTGAAAGCAGATCATGTCAGTCAGCAAACGTTTCTTCTTCTTAGGTGTAACTCTACTAAAAGTGGAAGCCAGACCTACTCCTTTTATCCAGTAAGAAATGAGAAATCTGAAAACTCTCTAGGTAACGTTACTGCTTGTGAGTTAGAGATACAACCTCTAAAACCAACTCTCTCTTAACCCTAACCCTTAGGAAGCCCAGGGTCTGTAGGTTAAAGTTTACTAAATGGGGAGAAAGTTCTGGATCTCCATTAGAATTTTTTGGAACAGGTATTTGCAGACAGCCAGAACTGCTGCATTACCCTGTGCAGTGCTTCCAAGGAGCGTTTGCTCATTTCTGTGTTACCAGTGCTTGATTACTTGTACAGAGCATCTCTAGGAAGAGTTCCACTCACTAAAGTCTTGGATGCAAAGTCTGTGGAAATTTAACTAGGAATTTTTGAGTTGGAAACTATAAATAGTACAAGGGAAAGTATAAATAGGGTGAAGGGTTATGTTATATTGCCTGTTTCCTTGTCCAGGGTTACTGAAATACATGCTTAAACTCACGTTTTTTTACGACATTGTTGAGGACATTCCTGAGTTCTTCAGCATTGATCTCCATGTCCTGGTGGAAAATGTGATGAGAATATCATTAATTGCAGCATTCTTTATTAAACAGAACATTTTATGGGTGGATGTGCCACAAGTATGAAGTCTTTGGTCACTTCTCACTGTGTCATATACATGCTCCAAATTAGAGAGCATCGTGGCTCATGTGAAAGTTAGTCCAAATCTTTCTTGAGGCTGCAGTACAAGGGAGGTCTAAAGACACTATATAGTGCTTATTAAACTGCAACCAGTGATTTCAAGCTACCGTCCAAGCTCAGAATCCCAGTGACCCATTTTCAGCCTCGTGATTTATGTGGTTCTTTGATCTGGTTTGACTTACTACTGCCCTTGTTAAACATCCCAGAGGGCATTGTATTTCTAACTTGCTGATCTGTGCTATGCAAGTTAGCATCTTGTATGATGAGGACAGGAGTGTGCTTAATTGGATTTTGATTTGATTTTCCTGAGATTCAGATCTCAAAGGCAATTTGATAGAAGGAAATGTTAAAATTTGGGGGGTTTCAATCTGTCAAGAAGCTGGTTCTGGTGCTGCTGTGGCTGAGCTGCTTTGCTGACACACGCAGGTACCGTTTGCATACTCACATCCCCCGCAATCTGCCGGAAGATACTCCTGAACTGGTTTTCCTCTTCACTCTTCTCATGAGCTTTCGCTGAAGGACGCTGAAAAGAGAAAAGCAGGGATGCAACCTTTGCCTGGAAGGGAAGAGGCCTGGGGGGATCACTTGCCCTTGCCTGAAGGAGCCTCTTAGTGAATCTGGAGCTCTGCGGAGGAACAGGTTGGACCATCCTCCTGTTCCTTTCTCCTTTCTGTGGTGGTACGTGTTCCTTGGCAAAACTGCTGAGAATTTAACTTCATCCCACCACTTTCCTTTTTCTTGGCAGGAGCCTAAGCAATTACTTTCACAGACAAGTGTTTATGTTCTAATTTTTTTTGTTTCAAAACATTACAAAGCTGAAACGTGGAGCTGAAGAGGTGTATCTGCTCCATAGCTGTCCTCTAGCCAACAAATTGACCACGGGGACCCAGGCTTGAGAGCTCTTTGTAATGTGGGGGCCCCTTGCTGGACACAAATAGCATAAGACAGAAGGAAAGGTTGGAAGTGAAGCTTTCTTGGACACATGCAAAGAGCAAACCTGAACCCTGAGGCTTATACTGAAAAAGGAAACTATTTTATTCTTCCCCCCTCCCCAATAAGATATTAGAGGATTTGTGTAATGAAGCCAAGTGAATTTTTTCCTTATTTCTGTCTAAATGTGGAGGAATGTGAAGGGGGGTTCTGATTTTCCTTCCTGCACACTCTGGCAGTTGTGCAGCAGAGCAGCGCGCTCCCTGCAAGGAGCCAGACATCACAAGCCTGGGTGAAGGATCCAGCTGTTACATCTCATGTCCCTCACCCATGTCCAATCAGAAGCTCCAAATTTACTACCCCATTTTCCTTCTCCCAATTAGCAAGAGAAAAGAGGAGGGGTGCAAGAGGTCCTGGGGTTGCTCAGGAGTTACTCAGGTTACTATTTCTCCTCCTTGCCACTTGCTGCAGAAACCTTTTTCTCATGTACGTAGGTTTTTTCACCATCTTTGCCAGCGTCTTCATCTGCTGTCAGCTCCTTATTACTGTTTGCTCTGTCAGAAACAAAGATGATAGGCTAGAAGAAGAAAGAAAAGAGCAAAAGAGAAGTGGAAATCACACAAAAAGTAGTGGAAGGGAAAGCAGGTAGAACACCCATGCTGTGGTGAAGCACATGCAGCAACAGCTCCTGCTATGAGAATGTGCCTGGAGAAGCCGAAGCTGGGAATGAAATTTAAAAAAAAAAAAATAAATAAAATCTTGAAGTTATTGCTCCCCTCATGTTAAAAAAAGCTACAAAAGCCTTTTTGCAAACAATACTGTGATTTGGCGAAATATCTCTGGCTTCCAGTTCCCTTTCGGAGAGACGGGAACCACCTTGGTTTTATTAAAATGCAAAATAAGCCCCCCAGGTTCCTGATTCTCAGCTAAACGGATAAACTTGACCCCCTGTGGAGGACAGTAGCGCTGAAAGCACACAACCTGATGCGGAAAGGATTTGTCTGGGAGCTTGTTGGTTACGTGCAGTTACTTGTTGGTTACGTTACAGTTTTCTCTGTGTTTGTTCTTGAGACATTCAGCTGTAGGTGGCCACAGGCAATTCTTCTGGTTTATTGCATTTGAAATAGGGGTGCAGATGTGTTGCCCCAGACTATTAATTGTGGTCAGCCTGTGGTGAGGTGAAAATCCCTGGCTATATTTTCTGGGTCCTAAACGTGTTGTGTGGAACCGACAGGAGTAATCCTGGGCTCTGGTGAGTGGAGATTTCAAAAAGGAGGAGCAGCAGCGTTAGGACACGTAAAGCGAATGTGAGGACATGTGAGGGATGATGGTCACTAGAAAGGACTGTGCCTGTGGAGGGGCAGGCAGGACGGGCAGCTGAGCAACACGGACGATTGAGCTTGTAAAATTTGTCACCCTTTTGCCACCCCCTCGAGTGAGAGGGGTACCGGATGTTTTAGCTATCTCATTAGATTTTAGTGCTGGAAGACAAAAATCTTTGCTGCTGACAAACATGCCCTTATCTGGTGCCCTTCATTAACCAGTCCTGTTTCCAGATGCAGAGAGGTCCCTAATGACACCAAGGAACCCAAGGAGCGCTGCTTCTGCTGCATGCATTGCACGTGCTCTGTGTCATGCGGGCGCTCAGCGCGTTGCACGGGTACCTACCTTGCCCTTTTTCTTCTTCTGTACAAAAAAGAGACAAAAGTTGAAAAAGAAGTGGCTTTGAAGCAGAAGCATAGATCTTATGCACATTATGCAGAGCTGAGGATAAAGTGTCATTTTCTTCTCTTCCCTTTTCTCCCTTTTTTCCATTCTTAAAAGTTTTCAAATCTCAGAAACTGGGGGGAAAATATACCCTCCAAGAAATGGCATGCTGAAGGACAGAAATTGCAGAAATCCTAGCAAGACAGTGTCCCATCTCATCTGGGGCTTTGTCCTCTTGAACAAAATCTGTGTTGTACCTTTAGCTCCGACTCTTTTCTTTTCCCCAGCCCATAGGTGCAGTAGAGATTGAATTTCTGTGCCCCTAGACCAGTGTCATCTGAAGTGGCAACTAAATGCCACCAGATCTGGACAGCTAATTTATCATGACAGCAAGCAAAAGTGGAAAGCTTTAGAACAAGCTTTGGTGGCACTCTGTTCTGTGCGTCTCCTCAGGCTTTTTTTTTCATTGTTAGCTGTAGTATATTCCCACACAGACATGTAAAACCCCAAGCTTGAAGAATTAGAATTTGTTGGTTTGACTCAGAATATAATTAGGATCTCTTTTCAGAAAGCACCTACTTCAAAATAAAGTGGTACTTTCTTTGTTTGATGAGATACCAATTCTGCAGATGCATCTTAGAGCACAGGAAACGAATAAATTGATGGGTGCAAAGGCAAGGCTTAGCATCCAGGTTCTTTTTTACCAGGAACAGACTTCAAATCTGCTGCAAGACTTTGGTCTGTCCAATTTAGAAAGTGATGTATATAAAGCGAGTGTAGACAGAAGTATCTTGATGGAAAAAGTGGGGGAATTGATTTATTCGTGTGGCCACAAATCATTTCCTGCTGTAGGCTTCCCAAGGTGTGATGCTCTTCCCCTCCCTACTTCTGTTAACACACAGCAGGGGCCCAGGGCAGTACTTACAGATGGACGCTCTGCCTCGATCATGTTTTCGACCTCCCTAGATGGAAACAGAAAGCCAGTGAGTCAGGGAAGTGGCTGCTTCCAATGCTGCTTGCTTCTGTAACTAGTTTGTAACCAGGCACTTGAACTTTCCAAACAGACAGTGATGTGACTGGGATTCCAAGCATCGCAGCTGCTGGCGCTAGGTGCAGCTTTTCTCAGCTTGAGCTGAGCATCCGGAGTGCCACTTCCAGGAGTGCCACTTCCAGGAGTGCCACTTCCAGGAGTGCCACTTCCAGGAGTGCCACTTCCAGGAGTGCCACTTCCAGGAGTGCCACTTCCAGGAGTGCCACTTCCAGGAGTGCCACTTCCAGGAGTGCCACTTCCAGGAGTGCCACTTCCAGGAGTGCCACTTCCAGGAGTGCCACTTCCAGGAGTGCCACTTCCAGGAGTGCCACTTCCAGGAGTGCCACTTCCAGGAGTGCCACTTCCAGGAGTGCCACTTCCAGGAGTGCCACTTCCAGGAGTGCCACTTCCAGGAGTGCCACTTCCAGGAGTGCCACTTCCAGGAGTGCCACTTCCAGGAGTGCCACTTCCAGGAGTGCCACTTCCAGGAGTGCCACTTCCAGGAGTGCCACTTCCAGGAGTGCCACTTCCAGGAGTGCCACTTCCAGGAGTGCCACTTCCAGGAGTGCCACTTCCAGGAGTGCCACTTCCAGGAGTGCCACTTCCAGGAGTGCCACTTCCAGGAGTGCCACTTCCAGGAGTGCCACTTCCAGGAGTGCCACTTCCAGGAGTGCCACTTCCAGGAGTGCCACTTCCAGGAGTGCCACTTCCAGGAGTGCCACTTCCAGGAGTGATCCTGGCTTTAGTTTGCTGAGTAGAAGAGCAGGATAGCAAAGAAGCAACAACTTGACTGAAGTTAGATCTGGTTGCATGATCTATCTGGCTAAAACCTCAGCTGAAAGCATAGAACAATAAAACCCAAACAGGTTCATTTTCATTATTAAAAATGGTTAGTGGGTTGATCTTTTACAAAGTATATCTTGCAAGCAGTAAGCCTCTCCAAAGACAATTTGAAGTAAGCTCTTGTCAGGCCATAAGAGAAGCTCAGGGAAATGAGTTTGCAGCTTGGAGTTTGTAATGAGGTTAAGAAAATTAAAAGCAGGGTGCAGCAACCTGGGGACACGACTATAACAGATTAGCAAGTTCAATGCTGCCGTTACACCCAGCTAAATGCATCTGTGACTTACTCTGAAAGGCTTCTTTTCTCAGAGAAGACCCTCAGGATGAATTCTCCCTCCTGGTGGGGTTCATAGGTCGATGGGATGACAACGTACTCGCTGGGAGGCAGCCGGAAGCGCTCAGAGATTTCTCGCATATTTATATAGGTCTTACTTCTGGCTTTGGAGGCAGTGTAGAGGAAAAAATCCTTCTGCAAGTGGTGCTTGGTACCATGCATCTGCAGAACAAACGAGTCAATTCGTCTTCAAGGGAGTCTCACCCACTCCCCGGGTGGCTTGTTGTGCAGGCGGTACATGGTTGGGACAAAAACACAAAGAAAGCAGCAGCTTAGCAAGCAAGGAGCTGGCCAGGGATGCTAGCTGGGAAAGGATGCAGGGACTGTCACCTTGAAAGTGCTACTGGCTGGGTCTACCTGGCTTCTGAGGGCTACTCCAGGGCTCACCTGCAGAGTGTTGGCTGACTTGTGCTGCGTAGGCGCTTTTATCTGACGGTGGGATGCTAAGTGGTGTGTAACTGAAGTTCAGCTACTTCCCTTGGAGGGATGGTGTATGCAAACTCTGACATGCAGCATGGCAAGGGGAAGGTGTTTTTAGTGAAAATGTGTCCTTGCCTGGACTAAACGTGAATTCTGTGTCTGCTAAAGACACCTGATAATTAATCACTGCATTTGTTCAAAAATTAAGAGAATTAAGTAAAAACTTGTGGGCTAAGCAAACTTCAAGCTGTTTGCTGCAGAAATAACCAACCACCAGTAAAGTATGCAGCAGAGACAGCGTTCGAACTGTCATCTTCATGTTTTCCAGGTAACATAGTCTTCAGGTAAGCTCAGTTGTCAAACTTGCAATGCCAATGATTCGGTTACTGTCAGGCTCAGAAAAACTTCCTCTATGTATTTTTAGTACGTTTTCTTCAGTGGCTGAGAACAACATTTGTTTTCCACGCAGATTCCTGAGACTACACAGAAAACTCTGTGGCTGCAGAATAGAGGCCGCAGGACGAAATGGAAGTGGTTGAGGGAGCTTTTGCCTGGGGTGTAATGGCCAAGTGCTTGCTGATCAAACCAAACTAGCCTAGGCCACCGACTGACCATGCAAGCCGTGGCCAGGTCACAGATGAATAGAAAAGACAGGCTGAGTGAAAAGGTGTGGGTGAAAACATGGTGCACATGGAAAGAAATTAAAAATGACTCTCAAAATGTGACTAATAAAGACTCAAAGCAGGAAGGTTAGTGCTTTCACTTCTGTTACACCCCTCAAAACAAAGTTGGCTAGACAGTTTCCTGCTGACTCAGGCCCAGCAGCAGCTCTAGCCGTGAGCATACACCCAGACATCAGCCGGCCGCCGTTCTGCTCGTACCTCTTTGGGCACCTTTGGGAGGAACAAAGAGAAGAAGCAATTAGAGCTGTTAGGTGTGTCCACTTGTTTATAGATCAGACAGAAGGGCATTTGTATGGATTTCTGGGGATGCAGCCAGTAAATAACTTGCCCCAAGTTTATATAATTATTCTAAGAGATTTCTTTCTTCCTCTTTAGATTTGTTGGGACCTGGGTGAGATCCACTAAGGTCTAGAACTAAATATGTTTGTGTAAGGGACTAAATAAATTTAAGTCAATGGTAGGGACAGAGGTTAATCATCACTACCTATGCATCTTGGACATTTGTTTCCTTCCTCCCTCCTCCCCCCCCGCCCCCCCCCCCCCTTTTTTTTTTATACACTATTCAGTTAAAGAAACATTTTGTTTCAGCAAGGATGAAAGGGAGATTGAAGAATATATGGGAAAGAATATGTTACAGTCTGGTCACCATATTTAGTCACCATAAACACTTAACAAGTGTGCTACTTATGGATGCAGTGAACCCTGGTGTTACTACAGGCTGGATGGTTAAAAAGCCTTGCATTTCTTTCCTTTCTTCCAGGTATTCTCCAAGTTCCTTGCAAAGTAAAATCTGTAATCCATGTAGTCAGGCTGAATGGTTGAGTGACTCTCTTGGTCAAGGCATACTGTCAGGGTTGCAACTGTGGTGCTAAGAACAAAGTCTAGAACTGGTACCTCATAGATGGCAAAGCCAATGGTGTACAGGTTGGCTCCCAGCTTGCGTTCTTTCCTCCTATTTTTCTGCATCAGTGCGACAAGGAAGCTGCAGATAACCTCTTCATCCTCAGGATCATCATCTTCCTCCAGAAGCTTCAAGCGATACTGGGGATTGGTCCAAAATGTATCTGTGAAATCCCATCAACAACCCAAAGCAAACATGTAAAGCTTCAGTTTTCTAACGATGCTCCTGATCAAAGAGAACTTTTAAGTTTAAGAGAACTGGAGCTCCTGAGAGGTTAAAACTTGGCTAATACATATATGGGGTTTTTTTAAGTGATAGGAGTTTTACGTAGGTCTAATGAAACTGCACAGCAAAGGAGTGCAAAGGAGAAGAATCGGTCTCTGACAAAATTCCCAAGTGCCTAAAGCTACCAAAGGTGGATTTCCCAAATGAAATCTAACTGATGGAGCAAAATTGATCTCTCTTGTCTTACTCGAGGTGTGGTGAGGTATTTGAACAAAGATTTATCTTTGCCAGGCCTGCCTTTTGGACTTACAAGGTGCTGTCACAAACCTAGTGACAGAGGGTTTCCCTCTACAAAATTATGTGTCTCATCTACTGATGAAGCAAGGCTTTTCCTATGGTCGAGCACAGATCAGGCTGTGGTATGACTTAACCTGTGGGATTTAATACAGTCTCCATCAAAGAGGCCTTATCTCTCTTAAGACTCTTTCTTACCTGGATAATTGCGGCACCCTCCAGCTGAACAGCCTCTCACCCAGCGCCCTTCGTTGACTGACACAGTCCAGGTCTGGAGTTTGTCAGCTTCCAGAGTATCAGGTGTGAGGTTACAGATCTCGAGTTTTGTGAAGTGCCTCATGAAGTCTTCAAACGAGATCCTGGAGGAATTAGGGGGAAACTGAACCCAAATGGATTTACGTGGTGGGTGGTTGTCTGAAAGATCCCGGTGGGGTGGAGGAGAGTGACCCATGGTACTGCTGCTCTTATGGGAAGTTTGCAGTGGGAGTGTCCTGACTTTCTAATGCATTTGGCCTGCTGGTTGGTCAGTTAACACAGGCATAGCTCCAAGCTGGGGGACGCTGGGCTGAGAAGATGGTGCATAGGATGGGCAATGGAGAGCTTGTGGAAGTGTAACAAAATTAGAATGGTACTGGTGGCACTCAATAATGCCTGGTGGGAGAATGAGGGGATCAGAGAGCAGGGCTGATTGGGAATGTGAAGGTGAATAGGGACTCCTGCAATGGTTTTAGCAGGTTTTCATAGTGAAGTGTGATTAATGTTTCCTATAGTTGCATATCTCCTAGAGGAACACAGGTTTTTGACTGACATTCTCACCAGAACTCCCCATCCTCCACAATCTTGTGCTGCAGGCGGATTTTCTCTGCTTCATTAATGAAGTTCCACTCCTCTGACCTTCAAAAGAATGCCAAAGTTAGATTACGATTAGCAATACAGTTTTCATTAAAATTACTTTTCTTTACTGCTCGTAGAATGGAAAGAAGTCACATTGTTACATCCACCTAAATAGTTTTGTTGGCAACTATTTGTTCTCAATGCCACCTCCTCTCTCCATGCCCAAATAAAGAAGCAACTGTCCTACTCCTCTCTACCTTCCCATCAGTTTTCCTCTTGGCTCTCCAAAGTCTGCTGAACTGTGTTCATTGTATTAAGCTTGAAGACAAAAGTGTTTGCAGAGTCTCATTGCTGGAGCAGCTAATGAAATTCCTTTAAGGAAAACCTAATGAGAAGCTTTATCCAAACTTGCTCATGTACTTGCTTCATCCAGCTCTTCCATAACTTAAAAGATTTTTCTACTGTTGCATCTTGTTTTGAAAATGGACACTGCTGAACTTGATAGACTCTAAAATAAGGTTGACTGGGTGCTCTCTCTATTTCCATTGGTTGAAGCCCCACAACACCCCTTATTTAGGTACTCTTTCCCTTTTCTAGACTCAGCGTCTAAGCGTGTGTCAAAGTGACAGCAACAACAATTCAGATACATCCTCATTAAATGTTAGGGTCATGCACAAGCTCCTTAAGGGTAAATAGAGCTGCAATTTCTCTTTTCAAATCAGGTGAAGTTCCATTTACTCACTTGTCACTCCAAGCTCCATTCCATTCCACCTGCCCCCAGGGGTTCCTCAGCCTTACCAGACGTATTTTTTCCCCTTTAAATGTTGTCTAATTGAAAAAGAACACACAAAGAATAGGCTGAGATTAGATTCAAAAGGAAACATTTTGCCTGCCAAATCACTGATACCAGCTCCTCCAATGATGGTGCTTTTGTGGGCCATCACCCAGCCTGACCTGTTTGGGGTGAGTGTGGGAAGGCTGCTAAGACCTGGAGGTGGCTGGTGGTGGCCACATTCGCTCAAGCAGATCCATTTCCCCAGTGATGAACCTGTCCAAGTTTTGGCTTTCCTTTATTTAAATACAAATTTTGTTTCCTTAGCTCATAATTTGGTTTGCTTTTTTGCTACTGTGTAGCTTTGGTGACATGCATGGCTCTAGGCCAGTAGAGACCACAGCTCCCCATAGCTGGGGGAAAGGGACTGTACATACCTCTTCCACAGCTGTGACAGAGTAGGCATGGCCTTTGACAAGCCCGCAAGACATCCGTGTTTCATACTGCATTGGCACTATGGTCTGTTAGACACAAGATAAAAACTTGTAAGTGTCACATGAAGCTCAGGCAGATGCTCCAAGGCAGCTGTGGCCACCCAGGGCTTCTGGAAGGAGGGGGACACTGTTCATGGCACACGGCTTTTTGTCTCATCTCTGCTTTTGCCAAGGTGGCCAAGCTTGGTGCCCACAGAATTAACGTTGTTAGAGAGGACTGAAGCATGAAGCTTCATGCAAAAGCAGAAAATGAATAATATCAATAGGAAAGGACATTTTCACATAATCACAATGTTGGAAAAGATCTTTGAGATCATTGAGTCCAACTGTTCCTGTCCTGTGCTAAATCATATCCCTGAGCACCTCATCTACCTGTGTTAAACACACCCAGGGATGGTGACATAACCCCCACCCTGGGCAGCCTTTTCCAATGCCTGATAACCATTTTGGTGAAGAACTTTTTCCTAATGTCTGATCTGACCCTGCCCTGGCGCATCTTGAGCCCATTTCCCCTTGTCCCATCTCCTGTCCCCTGGCTGAAGAGACCATCGCCCACCTCTCTGCACCCTCCCTTCAGGTAGTTGTGGGTGGTGATAAGGTCTCCCCTCAGCCTCCTCTTCTCCAGGCTGAACGCCCCCAGCTCCCTCAGCCGCTCCTCAGAGGATTTGCCCTCCAGCCCCTTCCCCAGCCTGGTTGCCCTTCTCTGGACTCACTCCAGGACCTCAATGTCCTTCTTATGGTGAGGAGCCCAGAACTGAATATTGTGGTATACTTATTCCTTTTGTGTGGGTTACTGATTTTTGCTCTCAGAAAATGCTAGTACATAGCATGCTTAATCAAAATTAATTAGTTTTTCTATCAGTAAGACTAGTAGAGCCTTTCTGGGCCTTCCTGTTAGTGTGTCTCACAGTGAGTTTTTTCTTTGCTGTTCTTTTTTTTTTTTTAACTGTTCAAATCTCAGAATGTTGTTTGGGAGTTGAAGATCTAAGGGGGACATGGCAGGTGTGCATGGTCCACAGTGTGTGCAGGAGAGGTCACTGAGAATGGTGGGAAGGGAAGGCTCTGCTGTGTGCACTTTGACCATGTGTGAAACTTCCCCTCCTCCGTTAGGGCTGTCACCGAGAGATGACTGCAAGGCCCTGCCCGTACCTCTGCCATCCCTTTTTGGGACATCTGAGGGCATGAGAAAGGCAGGGCTGGAAATGGAGGGTTAGTAAGGTTCCACAGATACATTCTCAGCTTCCACAGGGAAGATCTCATCCAAATATCTCCTGGCTGTGGCAATTATCTCCTTTTGCTCCTCATTGGTTTGGGTGGTTTTTTTTTTCCCTCCTCCTGTTTCCATACTTTTTATGCATATAACCTCAGATCTATTTCAGTTTTCTTCATTTCTACTCATGTTGTTGCCATCATTACCAATTAGAACCCCTTTCTCTCTTTTATGTTTAGGAAATATTAACTTCTGCTGGTGTCATGGGCTACTTCTCTAGAGTGCTTCTGAAGTCTGTACTGCCTGCCTCTTTCCATCAAGACTTCGGTTTGGGTTTGGTTTTTTCTGGTGGTGGCTCAGGAGTGTGTAGTGTAACAACCCACAGCAAAACAGCCACTGGGGCAGCAACTGTAGAGAGTTTTCCAACCTTCTGTGACTAGACAGGAAACTCCCTCCCAAAACATGCTTGCAAAACGAGATGGTCATACTGGGTCTTCCTGAAGAATCTCACCACTTCAGGCTTTTAGGAAGACTAAGGGTATCAAAAGGGGCAAACCCAGCTACTTCTGTCGCAAATGCAGAAGGCAGCTTGTGCAACCCGAAGTTCTCCAGGATGTAATTGAGCGAGTATATTCTTCTCTCTCCCTTGTTTGCAAGTGAGAGGCTTTACAAAATCTACATCTCGTGTCCGATTCCCAACTACAATAACCAATGTGCTGCTTGGATGTGCTTCGTGTGATTTCTTTGCTCTCCATTTCTACACTATGGTTAAGCTGTGGAAAGTCTAAGCCTTTGCCACAAACCAACAGCCCTTTGCCTGAGCATCAGCGAAGCCCCGTGGTCTCAGTCGCTGCATCTGAAAGGACTGTCATCCTTTAATAAACATGTCCAATCACATCTGTAAAAACAAGTCCGTAGTGTTGAGAGAACTCAGTGAAGCCAAGTAAGGATTTAAAAACATAGATGACTTGTTTCTCTAACTGTTCTGCCTGTGATTAAATCCCCCCTGTGAAGTCAACCACTTCTGGAAACATACGAACCCAGGCTGGTCTTTCATCTATCCCCTGGTGGTCTACAGTGGGGTAGGTCATCTGTGCGTTTTCCAGGTTCTTCACCATGCGAGCAATCAGTTCCCCGATGTCGCTCCGAGGAGCCGATCCGTAGGAAAAGCCGAGGTTATCCTGTGCAGAGAATGGGAGAAAAGCATCATGCAGAAAGATGAGGCAGAGAGAGGGAGGAGCAATGACACAAGAAAGATGAGGGGTAAAAGACAGGCTAGATAATTTCCCTCTCATTGTGTGTTAGAAGGTCAATACTTCTCTACAGTGGTTGATAGCACTGGTCATTCTGCCTTCGCTGCAACTTCATTTTCCATCATGGGTACTGAAGCTTATTTTTTTAACTTTTAAATCAACCACAGTAAATGAAGGCACTATAAAACTATGTTGCCAGTTGAAGGGTTGATGTCCCAAGCATTTGCACATGAAGCATCTTTGCCATAAAGATTTGTCTCTTGAGTTGTGGCACCCTACTACTAACCTCATTTTATTGGGTGAGAGCACTGAGGGTGGGGGGGGTGGATGGGTGCAGCTTCTGCTGATGGCACCCCTTCTTCCCACCCCCACGTTCTCTTAGCTTCCTTTTTGGCAATTGGTGTTGGCTAATGTGTGGTATCTAGTGGAGATGGCTCCATCTCCTAGAAATGGATGCTAGCAGTTGAATGAAGCAGTTCCAAAAGTTGCTGTGTGTTCAATTACAGAGAGAGGTGTTTCTCCTCTGCCCTTTCTTATGGCTCTTGCAAAGTTGATGTGGACTCACATCAATGGAGCTGGCCATGAGGGATCCTCTGTCAATAGCATGTTTCATGATTTTATAGATATCTTTGGGGGCATCCTTTATCTCATAGAACTCTGTGACACCTCCTGTGAAATCCTCCATGGCTTCAGTGGTATTGCCTCCTTTCAAAGCTTCGTATGACCCATGGAGTCTTGAAAAGAGAAAAGAAAAAAAGATTATCTTTTACACAGGTAAAGATACCTACCTATATATTTTTATACATCATATAGATTTGTCTTGTGCATATAAATACAGATTTATTAATACACACAAAGCATCTATTTTTTGACCCTCAAGTTAAAAGTTTTAAAATGTGCCATCTGCACATGTTGGGAAAAGAAAAGAAAGGAGAGGTGATGAGAATCAATTGTAGATATCTGAGTGAGTAGCACAACCCCCTAGAAAATGTTTTACCCCATCCCCAGTTCTGAGACAGGAAAATCTATGGCAAAAGGCACTGGTATGCTCAGAGCCTCTCTGTGTGCTCATGGTAGGTCTTGTACGCAGTAATTTAACCATTTCCCTGCCAAAGTCTCAGCCAGGAGCTCAGCAAGGTCCAGGGGGCAATTTTACTTTGCATAAGCCTTTTCCAGGAGGGCGCTCCAGAACTCATTGCGTTGGGAGGACTTGGTGAAGACCAGCTGGTTGTTATAGGTGGGCAAGCAGTCATCAATGACGACATCCACCCAGTCTCCGTAGCGCCAGAACTGAATGAAAGCAAACAGGAAAACAAAAAATCGGGGTTGGTTTGGTTGTAGGGAGAGGAAGAAATGAGGAGAGAGGAGAAAAGTGGAAATTAACTGCTTCATAACATAGCAAAAAAGTAATGGCTGTTGGGAGTGAGACAGCCAGACTGAATTCCCCCAGGCAATGTGTGCAGAGATCCCTTGGAAGAGCTGAGGGAAATACGGAAAGCAGTCAATCTTTTCTGAAGACATGGTTCTTCAGTAACTTGTTTTTGACAGACCAGCTGCTTGTGAGCCTAAAAATAGATGCTCTTGCCAACTACCAGTGTGTCTGTGCTGGCTGTAGTGCTGCATCTGAGCAGCGAGGGAGGACCAGGCACCTGTTGTTATCCCTTACACGCAGGACATGGTGATCTCTAAATGCTTCCTTGGTGGATTAATGCTCCCTAATTGCCTGTACGGGCTGGCCCTTCTGTGGCTGCTCTGTGGGAAGAGGTTAGGGTGAAGGCAGCTCAATCCCTCTTCCTTCTGTGCTGTTGCTCACGCTTCTGAAGGGTTGGGAAGCAAGAGGAAAGAGTGCACCCAAGAGCTGAGTTCTCCCTCAGGTCAATACAGTTACATCTGCTTCCTGCTAGAGGGAGGGACTCACCTGGAAGTGGAAGATGCCAGCATAGTTTTGTATGAAGGACTGATCATGAGGTATGACTCTACAGAGTAGTTTTTTATTCAGTGTCAGGCAAGCGATGGCAGCCAGGAACCAGCAGTCACCTGGAAACGAGCAGAAGCAGCAGACAAAATGAAGAGGGATAGAGCAACTGCAATTGAAGTGCAAACCTGAGAGCTGTGAGGTCGCACGTTAATGCTCAGCAGAGCACACCATTGCCTTTGAGGAAAGGGCTCTTCTCTGTGTGCTCTGCAGGACTTTAACACGTTGTTTCTTTGAGCTCTGGAAATGCTCATTGGCATCATCTGTGACTAGGTACACACCTGTTGAATAGATGACATTCCTGGTAAAAGCATAACCTTGTATTAAGGTTTCCCTGTCCCATGTAAAGGCCAATCTGATCTCCTATGCTAGTTCGTCCAAGCTTAGGGCACAGGACAGCTGAGAGGTAACTCTGTCCCAGGTGGAGCTCTGAATGGCTGAGGTTCAGTCTCTCATGTTCATCTTCTGCTCTCAAGACAGCCCGCTGTCCCAGTCACCACTTTGTGGGGCCTCCTTCCTGCTTCATTGCCCTGATGTGTTTTCCCCTTTTTGAATCTGTGTGTCTGCTGTCGTAACTGCTGTCCCCTGTAGCGCTTCTCCGTTCCTCCTTCAGGCTCTTGCACAAGTTTGCTGCCTCTGGGGGAGCGCTGGGAAAGTGACTTTCTTCCCATGGTAGTTTGTGTTCAGCAAAGGGTGCCTCAACCCGTAATTGGAACCTTCCAACTGCTACTGTCAAAGGGGGTATAGGCTTGCCTGAGAAGCGTGAATTAGTCATGTGAGAGAATCATAAGAGGCAGGGAAAACTAAACTTGATTGCAGGGGATTGTAAAAAACTTATGGAACTGTTGGAGTCATAAAACAAGCAAAAATATGTATGTGTATTTATTTTGGAAAGCTAACTCTGTACATAGAGCAGTTCATTCTAAGTTACCTGTTTCCCATTAGGAAACATGCGGGGTCTACTGCAAACAGAAGTTTTCTAGACTGCCCAATGTTCAGCAGGAAGGCAAACAATGCTAGGTGTGCTTGGAGAAGGAATGGAAGACAAAAGAGACTGGATCTTATGCATCTAAATGAATTTTATGTGTGTAAGTTCATTTGCATCCACGCCTTGGCGACTGAAATCCCAGTCACCTCAAAAAGGCAGGCAGCTCTAAAGGATTTAAAAAAAAAAGTACTGGGAAGCCGATGAAGACAGTCACAAGCACCAAATGCCCTTAAATGACAAGATTAGCACACATGAAGATGTAATGGCTGAGGACAAAGATCACAGGAGAACTTGTAAAACCATGGAAGACGTGAGAAAGCTGAGCAGGGAAATGACTTTACAAAGCAGCTCAGCAAGTGCTGTGTGGATGACTGCTGCAGAGGAATCACTTGCACCTCAGTAGCAGCTCTACATATCCAAGTATCTTTGAGCATCTGAACTTTATGGTCTTCAATAAAGAGGTTGTCCTTGAGTACAAGGCACACTGAGCCAGGGGCCTTCAGATTCTTTTGTGTGGAAATAACAGGATTGAATCACAGGATCACAGACTCAGGGGTTGGAAGGGACCTCCAGAGATCATGGGGTCCAACTCCCCTGCCAAAGCAGCTCCCTAGGACAGGTCACACAGGGAGGTGTCCAGACAGGACTTGAATCTCTCCAGAGATGGAGACTCCACACCCCCCTGGGCAGCCTGTCCCAGGGCTCCCTCAACCTCACTGGGAAGAAGTTCTTCCCCAGATCAGTGTGGAACTCCCTGTGCTCCAACTTGAGGCCACTGCCTCCACAGACCACTGTCCTGTCCCCACAGACCACTGAGAAGGGGCTGGCCATTTCCCTCTGCATCCCACACTTCGGATATTGATAAACATTGATCAGATCCCCTCTTAGTCTTCTTTTCTCCAGGCTGAACAGCCCAGTTCCCTCAGCCTTTGTATATACCTGTAAAAAAAAAAATACTACAGTAGCTGATTAGATTTTTCTTTGTCAAACAACTCCTTCTCTTTATCTCTTATTTTTGCCTTAGCTAATTAGAGCCCCAAAGGCAGGCCAAATGGTGCTTTGTCAGGGGGTTAGTTCACAAAAAGCAAAACACCCTGTGCAGCACCTTCCGCTTAAAGTTCTTCTCTAGATTGCTACTCAGCAGATACCAAGGGTTTACTATAGAGAGAAGGCACAGGCAATGTGTAGTTATACAGAACCAGAGGATTTCACGTGTCACGTTGGAAGCACAAGATAATTAAGTGATGCAGGGTTTAAAAAGCAGGGGGTTGAAGGAAGAGTTTCATACCTAATTCTCCTTGGCAGATATCCGTTCTGTTGGCTCCACCGATAATAAACCGTGGGTTCTCACAGATTTCCTTCAAAACATAAAGAGGGAGATGAGCAGAAGTGAGTGTTGTGATGCCTGTTTGACAGAGAAATAAAGGCTGCTTTACGACAGTGTTTTCACAGAATCACAAGGTTGGAAAAGACCTTTAAGATCATCAAGTCCAACCAGTCCCATCCTAAGCTAAACCATATCCCTGAGCACCTCATCTACCCCTTTTTTTAAAGACATCTAAAGAAGGTGACACAACCTGCTCCCTGGGCAGCCTGTGCCAGGCCCTGACAACTCTTTCAGGGAAGAACTTTCTCCTAACATCTTATCTGACTGCAGGTTTGAGGTGTCCAACTTGCAGTAGCTCCTATGCTGGGTGCATCAGGAATGACCCCAGTAATGCTCCTCCTCAAAATTTGCCCCGGATCAGATGTTTAATTCTCAGGAATGATCAATTGCTGGTTAAGAGATCTTGTTCTTTTCCCCTGGGCTGCAGTATTTAATTGCTGCATTCAGCAATGTGATGCTGTCTGTCTCTCAAGACAGCAGCTCTTCTTTTGTCCTGCTCTAAGGACAATGTACTGGGTTTGTCAGTATTTATACCAGTACAGAATGGGCACGAGATGCTCTACAGGCATTAAATCATTAAGGAACTGCTGTAGGGAGGGAAGGACAATGGAGAACTACCAGCAAATGAGTTGGGACTACTGCAGGGTTTCTATATAGGGAAAAGAACCATGGGGCATATGAAAGCCATGTCTCTTAGGTTTCTTATTAGCTAAAAGAGAGGAAAAAAGAATTCTTGAGGAGCTAGAGATAGCAAGCAGGTAGGGACACCACCAAATTGTTGTAAGAGATTCTAGTGAGAGGAGAGTCATGTGCTATAGGACAGGGAGATCACGTGTAGACAGTATCAGAAAACAACATGATCACAGAATCACAGGGGTTGGAAGGCACGTCCAGAGATCATCGGGTCCAACCCCACTGCCAAAGCAGCTCCCTAGGACAGGTCACACAGGGAAGGTGTCGAGATGGGTCTGGAATCTCTCCAGAGAAGGAGACTCCACAACCCCCCTGGCAGCCTGTTCCAGGGCTCTGTCATGATGTCGATGTCTGATTTAAGTACGAACAAAAGAAATCCAGTTTATTTTAATGAAATTAAGTTACCTCAACAGAACCAGGATGGAAAATCGAAGAGGGAGCTATAGTCTGTCCTACAGAGAAAAAAGTCCCTGTTTTATTCCATCTCTCATGCTCAAATACTTGGTATGGGGAAGAAAAAGACAACTTTTAGACCTCTCTCTTGTGTGGGTAAGGAAAGAAAGATACTGTAACCTGAGGACAACTTCCCTGAGCAGCTGCAGATGGGGAAGAAGGCAAAGTATAGTCCAAGAATCCAATCTGCTGCAAGATGGCAGGACTGGAGTGGGAAGAAGAAAGAAGAAACAACTGATGGTCGCTTGTGCGGCAATACAGGCAGCTGACGTTACCTCTGCAGTCCAGAGCTATTTTCCTCTGTCATCAGGGTAGCCCTGGATTTTCCCAGACTCATATTTCAGGTCTAGTGGTTTCACTTGGCTTGAGCCCACTTTTTTCCCCCTTCACTGTAATCAGCAGAGTTGCTTTGATGTAAATATTTGGATTAGTCATATAGCCAGAGAGAGAGGCTGCTTCCGGCTCCCCCCAGCCGTCCCCATGCCCTCCTCAAGGGAAGGCATGGAGGGACTGTCCTGTTATTTTGGGCCTCGGTCAGCTGTTCTGGGGGTCCAGCTCTGTCAAGGCAGCTGTTTGAGATGCCTTCATGCTTTATTCCACCCACTTGCTTTGTGGAAAATATTCTTCCTCACATTGCTGTGGTGGACTCCTGAAAATGAGCTGTGACATGCCAGGTTTTCAGGTTTTCTTTCAGCCTCTTGTGTTTTAGCTTGGTCCTGCTCTTGTTGAAGTAACAAGCTCTGAAATCCAACATGCTGTGTCTTAGATGAAGGTAGTCGGGTGGTGCCAAAGTATTCCTGAAAATTAAATGTACAGTGGGGAATTTTCTGGGGTGCAATTGATTGCATCTTGGGCTTGTTTTCATCAGAGGATGGTTGCTAAAGGAATGCAAAGGATGGAACAATACAGTTGTCATACAGGCTGATTTAACTATGACAGAAATGCTCTTCTGCATTTTTTGATGGTGGCCAGCTGTATTTAGTACACTATGGATGTGCTTTTAGGATTGTATGGCTCCAGTAATTCATCTCCAGCTCTGCTACTTGTGCTGAGTAGAGCTGAAGCTACAGGGAAAGGGTTCAAGGTCTTCCAAAGCTTATGAGAAGTACTCGGTCAGCAGAGCAAGATAGCCTGGTGTTCAAGTGTGGCAAGTCTGTCCTTCCAGTCTTCCTGGCTGAGCAAGGGATTGCTCTTGATCTTGTAGGTCAAGTTATCACAGAAGAGTCCAGTGGGCTGCAGTTCAGTGATGCAATGGTTCAGCTAGAAAGAGTTTCCCCTGGTCTGGGTGCCTCAGACTGCCTTGATGCTGTCCAAAGGACCTTTGTGTTCATGGGGTTGATTCAGTTCAGGCTGCAATTTCATTACAGCATTAAAATCACAGCAAGGGAGATGGATTCTGAGGAGAAACCCATTAGTAGTGTGTGCTGCTTTCTGGGCAGAGGGTACTAAGGAGATAGTTGAAGACAATAGATAGCTGGACAATGCAAAGGCAGCATGCAACTAAAAGTGGCATTTGACCTTTGTTACCTTTTCATTAGCTCTTCTTCCATATCAGGAAAAATCCTCCAGTCATCTTACGCTGGTGCGGTGAAAGGCATTCATGCCTTTAAAGCCTGTTGTTAGTAAACTGTGGCCTTCTAAGTAAACAGATCCTATCAGGTAGAGGAACCACCTTCTTGGGCCTGCCTGAGACAATTGGTAGCCTCAGGCTTCGCCCTTGGCCTCTTGTGGTCTATACCATGAGGTGAACTGGCTGTGCTGCAGACCTCGAGGTAGAGCTGGACACTGCCAGGCACCAAGCTGATGTTAGGGTTGGCTTGCCCTCATTGGAACACCCTGCCTTGGTGACACTAAATGCTGCCTGCAGAGGCACCCCGTTTGTGACTGGTAAATTCAGACAGCTTTGTGCCTGTCTAGCAGAAGACCTGATTTGAATCGTTTTTATTCTAAGCAAAATCCACTTGTCTGCTGACTGGATTTTATTTGCATTTGTTATGAAAAGAGACCGCTTCCTGGTGCTTTTCATAGCTACAGAGAGGATCACCATAGGGAAGTCATCGGATGTGGTGGTTAATGCTGTGACCTCCTGGCTGTGAGCAAGAATGACAACGGTGCATTTGAAAGCACAGTGTCCCAGCAGAGCCTTCCTGGTAATGCCCCAGTGCCACTTAGAGCCAAACGGGACTGCAGCAAGACCTCTTCATGCTCTGCATTATGTGATAATATGTATTTCTCAACTCTTAAGGATTGGTGACCTGGTCCCTGCTCTCAGCTGAGAGAAGCTTCTGCACACAACGTAGGTGTGGGAGGCTGAGGCTGTTAAGAAAGCTGAGCACAGCCCATCACTGAGCTGGATATAACCTGGTGCAGGTGAGAGCGGCTCTTTGGGCTTCTCTTACCTTCCATGGGCGAGTGAATGATTTAATCTTATGCATTAACTGAGAGGGATTTATTTTCCCTCCACATACCTAACCCAGGCTCACACATGCTCTGAACAGAAGCACTGGATGGATCCTGCAGTCTTTACCCAGGGAAGCTTTCAGGGCTGTCACTTGGCTGTTGCCCGAGTTGACCATTAGGAGTCCCGCTCTGCGCGTTCGCACTGTGGCATTAGCTGGGTAGAATTACAGGGGCCTTGTCGCTGTCCCCGCGCCAAGGCTCACAGCTGCCCTGCGTGGCAGCTGGCATTCTGACGGTAAGGCACAAGACCAGTCCTTGTGCCCTCACTGCCCTCCCAGCAGCGGAGGCCAATCATTTGGGGAGGTGGCAGAGGAGGACCTGACCTCTGGGTAGCACTGACTGCAGGCAGAAGAGCCCGTAGGGCCAGACGCATGAGAACAAGGAGTAGCTATGAGGCAGGATGCTGGACACCTCTCACCACCTAATGAGTTGCAGAAGCCTGGAGGAAAAGGTTGAGTTACCAGAGCTTGGTTAGTGCGCTGGGACCTGGCAACGTGTGCCCTTCTCATTAACCTTGTCATTCTTCAAATAATACTTGCAGCTTCTGGAAAAACTCCCACTCAACAATCCCATGTGGATTCATGGCATCATAAATAATGCACATTCAGGGGCAGGGGTCACCTTTTTAGTATATCATATTCTCACCCATAGATCTCACATGCTGATGAGGAGCTGGGGTACAAAGCTGGTGTCAGGACTAAGGTGACTTGGAAAGCCGGTGGCAGCCAGGAACAGGCTGCCTGTTTCCCAGCCCTCTGTTTCAAATGAGGCTTTAGAGCACATTGATTCCTGTTCATTTCTATTTTGGGGGGTATGTGACACATACAACCTGCTATAGAAATCAGGGAAAGGATCTAGAGTGAAGCCAGTGTTAAGATGGTTCTCTCGGGACTCCTGAACTACCTGGTATTTTGTTTTCTTTTAGAATGCATTATCAAGTCTGATTCAAGTTTGATCTGAATTTCAAAGCAATTAAAAATTATTACTTTGTAAGACTACAGTTTATAAGCTACTGGCCATTTTTTTTTTTTTCCCTGAAAAAAAGCCATTGTAATTTCAGAAGAGCAGGAATTGTCCATATCTTTGCAGACTCCTTCAGACATGGCCTGTGCAGTTGAATCTATGTTTGGGGCTTCCACGATTGCTTTAATCTCCTGGCAGAATACTCTCTAGCATCATATTACTACTTTACATTCATTTGACTTTATGATGTTCTCCTCATGTGTCTATTTTAGTTGTTTGTGTATATAACGTTATCAGACAAGTCATCCTATCAGAGCTAAATAACCCACAAACTCCTGGGTCAGCCTGAGGTCAGCACCAATAAATACAGGTCTTTTTTTGCCTCAGCACCCAAGAGACATCTCACTTGGTAGTTGTGGTATGGGTGACAAGGTAGGGGACACCCTGTAAAAGGAGAAAGCCTTATCTTTGTGCGTGTCTCCTCTTTGGGGATCTGCTGGAAACAGCAGTGGCCTGAGTTACAGGGCTTCTTTTAAAACAAACACATTGGCACAGGCATCTCTATAGACCAGGCCTGCAGTGTCCCCTCTCTCAAGGGATCAGTCTCTGTCGGAGTCATGACCAGCTGATCTGTGATCCCACCGAATGCCAGGACTTGGCAGGGGCAGGCTGCAGCTCCCTGGATCTCCTGCCTCTGCTCTACCTGCAGCGGGCACCAAGGGTGCACCAGGTAACTGAACACTTGGGTCAAAAGAACACCAACGGCTTGGGTTTTGAGGTTTAGGTTGTATTTTGAGTCTCACACTATCCCTAGCCTTTTGTTGCTCCATGAATAATAAGTATTGAGCTTCCCCATGTATTTGTTAGTGAGTGGATTAAAGAAATCTCTTTGGATAGGGACCCTGAAGTGTGACCTGTCCCAAAACCAAAGGCTTGATCTGTGCATGCCCAGATACAGTGAGTCTGAGGTTGCATCGTACTTGTTTGTAGTGTTTTGATGCTTTCTTAGAGTCATGATGCAGTTTGTCTGCCCCAGGGGGGTGGCACCGCTCTGCTGCACCGTTATATCGCGTTTCTCCCAGTAGATATAGGGGAAATCCCATCTCTTTAAGGTGATTGACTCATGGCTGCTTTTAACTCACACACATTTCCAGGGGCTGATGCAGCCGTGGTGATGATGAAAGAATGACAGAGTACGTACACACAGGACACGGCAGATGGGGAAGTCAAGTTGCTCCCCCTGGGCTGCTCACGTGTCTGTGACAGCGGCACACGGCCTTCCTCTGCGCCTGTGACAGCCACCTGCAAGAGCTCCTGGTCTTTTGCTCTTGGATGGCATTCCTGTGGTTAGTTGTATCTACTGTGGCTAACTGCCCTTGCAGCTCAGATTTGGGTATTGGGGCAGTATGGCAGATCTAGAAGAGGTGGCCAAAACCTTCCAGAGAGGGAGCTGGGGAAGCTCCTCAGAACCATGTCCTCGCTGCTGGACGGGGAATGCAGGGCTGAGGGAGCTGCCTCGCTGGAGAGAAGCAGAAATGACAGGGAAAGAGGGTACCTCCTCCTGCCAGAACCAGGACAGGTAGGACAAAGAATCAACTGGGAATCGAGAAATTAGCCCTCTGCCTGTGAGAGAGACTTGGGGTGGGAAAGAAAAGGAAGGCTGGCTGGGGAATGCTTTACAGGACTGGAAAACTGAACAGGATTGGAGGCAGGAGTGGGTCCTCATAGTCATTACAGCACCCATGTTCATGGGGTAGGTAATACGCTAAACGACCTTTGCCAGTTGACTGAGCAATGTTGGGAACAAGCAATTGCATAAAAGCATCTTTCAGGATATAACCTGTCCCTTTACTTTCATGGATTAGGAAATCAGGAGAATACTAAAGTTGTAAGTGAAATAAGATAGTGGTTAAAGGTTAAGCCTCATAAAACCCAGGAACTTGTTGCAGAAGGAGGAGAATTTTTCTTTGGCAGTTTCAGACATGAAAATTCCTGGCAAATCATGCATGAAGAAAATTAAGTTCCTCATTTCTTTTTCTACGTATCTCATTCCATCTATTTGCTTCATTTCATTTTGGTTTGTTGTATTTTAGTCATTGTATATACCCTCCCTGAGCTTCCACGGCCCTGGTTAAGTATTTTCCAGGTAAGGAAGGTCTACACCCAGCTTGTCCCCCCACCCCCAGCCTCCTCTGATACATGTTTCATGCAGAAATGTGAGCTCAGGATGACTGCTTCACCTTACAGAAAGTTACAGGCACCCAGCAAGCACGTTACTTACACGGGGTCTTTTCCATTCGAACTTGATGGGGATTTTCTGGCTATAGAAGAGGGAGGACTCATTTGGCGGAAAATCAGGATCTTCATAGAGAATGTTCTTCTCCAGGCACTTCTTGTGAAGCTCTTCGTAGGTCTTCTCCTTTACTCTGATAATGGGCTGGTTGCGACTTATAATGGCAGAATAAATCCCCCCTGTGCCCCCGCCCGCACCTTCAGTCGTAGTGCTGAGGGTAGCGCTGGGACCTGACCCAGCGGCTGTCTGCTGAGCCACCGCTGCATTGATGGCAGATGGCATGGGAACCGGGCTCAGGGCAAGTGCCGAAAGAAGAGCCTGATCTTGCAAACTGGAAGGAAATTGGAGAAAAGAGGAAGCTGCTGTGCAAACGGCTCTTTCTATCTGTTGAAAGTCTCCTACTCAAACTTGCAAGCAACAGAATCCCATGGGGTTGAGCATGTCGTGCATCCTCCCAAAGGGCGGTATCTTGTCATAAGAAATCAGAATTTATTCCTTGATGAGGAACAAGTTGATCTGCTGGCTGCTGTAGTATCTACAGCACTCATGGGTGCCTTCCCTGTGCGTGTAACTGCCCAGAAGGGACACGCTTTAACCCGTGGAAGCTAAAAATAACACCAGGCAGAGTGAGAGAGAGGGGAAAGTGAGAGGCAGGGGGTTAGTGTGGTGGTGTCAGTCTTCTGCACAGCTCGTGCCGAGGCCAGGCGTGTTCTTGGGACAGGCTCCGTGTGCAGGCTGGCTCCTGGTGCAAGCAGCTCCTCTTTTCCTTAAGGAGAGAGCAGTGACACTGGAAGCCAAACTCCCACTGGTTTGGGAATGTACTTAGGAATGTACTGCCAGCCAGTAAACTGATCCTGACGCTCCTGGGGGAACTTTTGGGCTCAGCTTGCTCCTACCCTTTGCTGCAGAAAAGACACATAGAGATTTTTACTGCTAAAGAGGACTATCTGAAGACGTGCTCCTGATTGTGGTGATTATTCAATGCTACTGAGGTCAGGTCAATACCTGCCAGCAGGGTTTGGCTCCTTTATTGATTAGCTCCCCAGTTCTGGGATCTTTCTGATGATAGCCACCTTTTGTGTAGAAGGCACCTTTTCATACAGGGGAGCAGAAGTTTATAAGGCCCCCAGTGTGGAAACTGGGCCATTCTGCAGAGAAGGATACACTGATCTCATAGCTGAGACATCTGACTTTATACATTTCTTTTATCAGACAACAGTGGGATAAGAGACAAATTCACAGGGAATCCCATGACAGGGAATTGATACACACACTGCTCCTCTCTATAACCCGGTTCTTCAAAAGGTGACGTTGTTTACCTGTCAAGAAAAGCCCCTTAACACCTTGATTTTTTTTTTCTTTGACTGGGAAGTCTTAAATCACACACTGACACCAGTGTTATTTTTTGCCTGATGACACCGGTCTCTGGCCTCCGGCTCACGTACACACCGCTGACCTTCTGCACTCACGCTGCGGTGCCTCCCAACGTGCTGATTCTTGTTGCCTTCTCAGTGCTTTGCTGGGTTTTACACACTGCACATCAAACAGTACAGGGAACAACCTCTACAGGTTGCTAAAACCACCCCTCCAGCACGGGAACTTTTCTAGAAGGAAACAGAGTTGGCAAGCTTGATGAAGCTCGAGGAATATTAATCCTCGGTCTTCTAATGGTGGCTTAAACCCTTTTCATTACGAATGCACCAACGAGGGAACTGGAAAGGACTGAGAGTGGCAGTAGGAATGCAGTCGCTTCAGGGTGGGTTGTCCCTGTGCAGAATAGATGGCTTCTGACATTTAGATGTGAGGACTGCAAGTCTCATTTTTGACATGACTTTGCAGAGCAGCTTGGCAGAGCCATGTGTGTGGTGCTTTCTAGGATACTTCAAATGCAATGCCAAAGACCTCTCACTGCACAGCTTCAGCAAAAATGCCCATTTTAGTGCTTTCACATCCTCCTCCTTCCTGGCCCAATGCACAAATTAATCTATTATGTCTCCTAGACAAAGCTCTGCTTCAGTAAAAATGTCAGTAGCACAGGTGTGCTATCTGACAAAATCCTTGTGGGCTGCTGAGGAGGCTAAGTAGCATTTTGCTTTGGGTTTGGTATTTTTTATTCTTGGGATGGCCACCAAGTGTCAGGGTACAACCTGCTGCTACAGCTGCCAGTCCAGCTAGCACCTGCACAGGGACTGTCAAGTGGACACGCGTGTCTCGCTGCTCACCCAAGGTTGCTCTTTACGGATGTTCAGGAATACTTTGTGATTATGCAAAAACCAGCTTCTCCTTTTGGTATTTTTTCCTGGGCAGATGTTTTTTGTAGGTCGTCTTTGTAGGTAGCTGCTAGTAAAAGGAGAACAGTCTTTAAAAACCCACTATCTACCCTAGAGAATGGATGTGCTGTATGCTGTAAGCAGCAAAGCAAGCCCTTTGTCCATTATGAATTAGGCCGCCTTTTGGGATGGACTTTCTTGCAAGCAGAAATACCCCACTAGCAGACCTGTTCAGACATAGCACAACTCAGCTACAGGGATGGTAATCTACTTAATTTTTAGAAAGTTTTATCTCCAGTTGCTTTCACTAATTGAGTTAAATTACTTTTCTGTGAAGATCTAGGATAAATTTATTCTTTTAGGGTATAAATACGTGGGAAAGCGTGTGAGCTGCTCCACGTATCACTGCAAGTTACAATCGCTTTCTCACAGCTCGAAAGACACAACTGCTAAGGTTTTCAGTGCCTAATTCCTGTGGCAATGCATTGAAGTTACGTACTTCCTACTACCAGAAACTTGACCCTGGAGGACCTACTGTAGTGCAGATATGCTGAGGGTTAGGATAAAAGCTAGCCTCTCATCTTAAGCAGATACCCTTGGAATAAAACTTGGTAGCAATTCTCAACAGTACAAAGCAGGCTGGAAGGAATAAAATGTACAACTTGTTTCACTGTTCCTTTATTTTGCTTACTTTCTAACATCAGAAATACCAATTAAAACAGTTCATTAAAATGCTCTAGACAATAAGTATATCCTGTCAGAAGCACTGCTATGCTTAAACATAAGAAGCAGTCATCAGTGAAAGCTTAGAAGCTCATAGAAAAATAGGCTCTGTTTCAAAAATAGGCTCTGTCTTTCTTCTCACAGACATAAAACATCTACTGCTACTGTTCTACTGGGATTAACTCATCCACATTAAGCACAGTGGTATTTAGGCTGCCAGGTCCTGTACCAAAGGATCACACTGTCTGCTAGAAGGGGCTGACAAACAGCTCTGCAGAATCAAAAGAAGGAACCTAAGGGTTTGGTGGGGAGCAAACAGCACCTGGTAGTCAAGAGCAGAGTAGTCAGTTTGCTCTCTCACTTGCTGTTCCCAGAAATCTGCCCTGCAGAGGATGAACAGCAGCAGGTGAGAATGACCAACCAAGCTCGGGGAGGGTTTACTCAGGGTGATGAACACAGTACAAATGGAGTGTTATGCTACGGTGAGCTGGCAAAAACGCTGGTCATCCTTCTCTGTTTCCTTAGAGTTAATTTACTGATGTTTTTAGAAAATACTTCCTTGTCTTGCTGAAAGAAATGAAGTAAATTTTGCCCTTTCATATGCACAAAACCCAAGTGATGACATGCTCAGGTTTGACTCAAAGCAGAACTGGTTTTGAAAGTATAGCTGGCAAATGTAGCAACTGGAAAGGGCAAACAACTTGAGCAGGGGAGCAACAGTAGCCTGCATAAAGAGATGGCTGGTATCGACAGGGCTGTGGGAAGCAGCAGGATGTAGGGGATGTGGGACTCAGGATGGCTCCTAGTATTGGAAGGGAAGACAGCATTAGGACACACCAGTTCTGTTTGCAGAGATGGTGGGAAAAGGAGGCAAAGGAACATCAGGGTGAGTTGGAAGAGAACGAGGGTATAAGCATGAAGTGTGGCCACTAAATGCAGAATTAATCCCATTAAAGTTGTGCTTCATAAATACCAATCTCAAATCTCAGCCAGATAATAAAAACCTGACCAAGAAATGTAAAGGAAGCCAAACCTTGGCAAGAGTTGGAAGATGTGGAGACGCAAAGCTCTCTATAGCAGAGTTGCTTCAATGGGCTGACTTTAAGCAATGACATTCAATCATGCAAAAATGTAAATTATTTCCTAACAAGCAGTACTTGCAGTGAGAAGGGAGCAAAACCATGGGAAGTGCTTCCATGTGAGTCTAGCTGCTACCCTACAGAAGTATTGCACTTACCTAGACCCCTGCTTTTCTCAAATCCAAGCAGCAGTTTCAAAGCCAACTACTGAAGAGACTTTTGCGCTCCCACCTTACTGTCTTTGACCGACAGGCACAACCTACCCAACCCTTCCCGTCGGTGACTGACCTGTTTGGCTAGCCTGTTGCTTGCTCTCCTGTACAGGCTGCCTCATTTTGCATTGTCAGAAGGACTGGAAAGGGCAGTGTCTGTAACCACCCCAGGTGGCTTCTCCTGGCTTTGTTTTCACAAGGAAACTTGCAGGCACAACTCTGATGATAACCTCTTCCCCAGTGTATCTACTGCCACTTGTCAAACTGGTCCAGATTTGCTCAAGTACTTCAGTCTCTCCACAGTGGGGTTTCCAAATACTGCCACTAAGCCCCACGCCAACGAGCCACGCTCTTGTCCTATCAGTTCATGGGGTTTTGGTGCAAGTGAAGGCAGAACTTAATGCTGGTCTGAAGCTAGCCTGGAGGAGACAGTACTTAACTCTTTTTTTCTCACAATCCTAGCTATATTCCTTTTGCCAAACAGAAGAGCCATCCATGTGTAAATTAGTGCTTTAAAAGAAAAATGTAGAAAAGAAAAGAAAAATTGCAGGAAATGTTAGTTTGGGGGTATGGGTGTGAAATAGGTTCTTTGATTTGATTGGATTCAAGTGAATATTTGAAGTCCCTCCATGTTATTTCCCCTCAACCTCTCACTGAATTCTCTGGTGAAATTGTGTCTCCTTTCAGCTGATGCAAATCTCCCAGTCAGCATCAACACTCAGGGCTAAGTTTTCCAGCGTCAGCGCAGAGGTCTTCGTATCATATGTGAAAGCCACTTCTCTTCCTTTCCCATCTGCACAGGATGAGAGCGGTTACTATACAATTGAAGAACCCTTCTGAGACACAGCTACACAATCACAGAATCACAAGGTTGGAAAAGACCTTTAAGATCAAGTCCAACTGTTCCTGTCCTGTGCTAAACCATATCCCTGAGCACCTCATCTACCCGTCTGTTAAACACACCCAGGGTCGGTGACTCAACCCCCTCCCTGGGCAGCCTGTGCCAGGCTCTGACAACTCTTTCAGGGAAGAACTTTCTCCTCACATCTAATCTGACCCTGCCCTGGGGCAGCTTCATGCCATTTCCCCTTGTCCCATCTCCTGTCCCCTGGCTGAAGAGACCATCGCCCACCTCTCTGCACCCTCCTGTCAGGTAGTTGTAGGTGGTGATAAGGTCTCCCCTCAGCCTCCTCTTCTCCAGGCTGAACACCCCCAGCTCCCTCAGCCGCTCCTCAGAGGATTTGCCCTCCAGCCCCTTCCCCAGCCTGGTTGCCCTTCTCTGGACTCCCTTGAGCACCTCAATGTCCTTCTGATGGTGAGGAGCCCAGAACTGGACCCAGCACTTGAGGTGTGGCCTCACCAGTGCCCAGTACAGGGGCAGAATCCCCTCCCCAGACCTTCTGGCCACACTATTTTTGATACAAGCCAGGACGCTATTGGCCTTCTTGGCCATATGACTCCCTCCAGTTTTCACTTCAGCCTTTACTGCAGGAAGGACTGGATAAAGAAGAAACTGTAGTCAAGCTTGGCCAGTATACACTAAGAATGCAGCAGAATTATAAAAATGATTTCTTTTTGTTTCTGACACTTTAAATGATGGTACACCAAACTGTGGAACTATTCAAGAAAAAAAAAAATCCTTGTTTCAGCAAAGGTTTTCCTCCAAGTACCCTAAAAGTCCTTTAGATTGATAGCTGGAGGCATAAAGTCCACATCTGCACAATTCCTAAAGTGCTGTGCCTGGAAATCAACCAGAAATGACAAACCCTTTCTGTAGGGGCTGCATAAGTGATCACAATTTCTAGAGCTCCCCACAGAGTCACAAACTCCAGACACTTCTGAATGAGCAGGAGAGCAGGAAAGTAATTCTGGCTTTGTCTGAAAGACAGATCCAAGCAAGTGGTCCTTCATTTGAAATGCTCTCTCTGGTCATGTTCTGTGCAGGACAAAGTTACCTGAACCTGTTACATCAGTAAAAGTGGTTCAGAATTATCTATTGTCTTACAAAGCAAGCGCTTTTCAGTTCTACATGTAGTATTAGTGGTGAGTAGCTCCTGTTTCCGTTCACTAAACTTTGTCCTTGATATCCAAATAGTAGCAAAGAAAACTAAGTTAAGCTGCTGCCTGTGCTGTGATGCTTCCTTTCGAGGGCTGTCACTGTGCCACCTCTAGCAAACGGCAAGAGGATTTAAAGAAATGAGAAGTCAGTTCATTACCCTTGGCACAGGCTGTGACCAAAGTGGGTTGCTGTCCAAATCCCAGAACTATCACCCGTTCAACCACACATGCAGTGTGGTACTGTCCGCTTCCGTCTGCGCAGCTGGAAAGAGAGAAGTATTTCACATACATTAGTTTCTGTCCATCAACAAAAGTTCAGCATCACCCAGAGGAAGTGCTACTTCAGTCTGACCCTGGAAGTTCCCTGTACTGGTTTCCTTGCACAGAATCACAGAATGTTAGGGGTTCGAATGGAGCTTGAGAGATCATCTAGTCCAGCCCCCCTGCCAGAGCAGGGTCACCCAGACTAAATCCCACAGGAACGCACCCAGGGGGGTTTGAATGTCTCCAGAGAAGGAGACTCCCCAACCGCTCTGGGCAGCCTGTCCCAGGGCTCTGTCACCCTCGCAGTGAAAAGGTTTCTCCTTATGTTCACAGGGAACTTTCTCTGCTCCAGCTTGCTCCAGTTTCTTTCCTTGATTTACTTTCCCAGAACAAATAAAACTCTTGCCCGTTATCAGCTGTTTTTTCCCTGCGCATCAGATGCCACAAAGTTAGAAGGAAAAAAGTTTGGGAAGTTATTTTGTGGCAAGAAGCATGGCTTTGACAAACAGAAAACTTCTGGATTTATGCATCTGGTAGTTAAACATCCAAAGTGTAAATGCAAAGCCAGTCTGAACATTTTTCAAGTGAGATGTTTCAATCTGAGGCAAAATTCTCTTTCATTTTGTAAAGAATATATTAAAAAGCTCAAATCAAAATGAAGTTGCCTTTCTGCAGTGAAAAGAGTATCATTCATCTTAAAATTTGTTTTTTCCAACTTCTAGATTTGCAATTTAGCAAGGTTTTTGCTTTGTCATCCTGGATTTTTTAGCTTTTCCAATTTTGTTCTCTAGATAATGAGATTTGAAGCACACTTTTAACTGCGTTATCCAAGCCTGTCTACAATTTTGCTCTGTGTTAAATTTCGTAGTTTTAGGACAACCTCCTGCATGGCTTGAACCCTGAATGAATAGAGTAATGCCCATAAAATCAACATTTATGCCCCATGGGCAACATACCTCAACAGTAAAGTATCCTAGTGACATATTTAGCATCTCTTTCCTTACAAGCACCTATGGATTTATGTTTTTTGCTTTTACATTGCTTCGCTCAATCTTTGTGGGTTGTGTCCCCTCGTGCTAAGAGCATCATCCAGACGTTCCTTGAACTCTGACAGGCTTGGTACCTTGACCACTTCCCTGTAACTGTGTTCCAGTGGACAACCCCCCATTCAGTGAAGAAGACCTAGAAAAATGCATCTTAGAAAACGCAAAAACTCCAGGTGTTGCCTGTTTGCAAATCTCCCAGTTTATTTTCTTTTGCCTCTCTGGTAGGCTTTACTTTTGCTGATGGCTCTCTTTGTGTTTGAGTAGATCTGTAGAATCTCTAATTTGACCAGACTGAAACAATATGAGACAACTCAGTATTCCATGTTCTGCTGCCATTAGGTTCATGCACAGCATGTTTACCTCTGCAGTTTCAGGACAGATTCTGTGTGCTCTGGGACTTCACTAAGCTGTAAATGATACTCATGCTTCTGTATTTGTAAGGCAGCCTCGTGAACTACAAAGGGCATTTCCAGTGACAGTGTGGTGGTGGCTTTTGCTGTTACCTGGAAGAGAGAATGTTCTTGTGGAAAGTGAATTTCCGATACAGGAACTGCTTGTGGAGGTACTGAAATGAATGCCCATCATCCAGGTAGAGCTCTCCTACTGCACACGCCTGGGAAAAGCACCAGATGGAGTACAAATTAACAGTGGCTTCTAGTAGTGCTGGACAATGAAATTAAAAATACATGTTATCTTCTTAGTGACAGACTTGTCCCCCTGAAAGGCTCAGAACCCCATGCAATGCTACAGGATTGGGGGAGATTGGCTGGAGAGCTGTCAGGCAGAGAAAGACCTGGGGGTGTTGGCTGACTGCTGACTGAACATGAGCCAGCAGTGTGGCCAGGTAGCCAGGGAAGCCAATGGCATCCTGGCTTGTATCAAAATAGTGTGGCCAGCAGGTCTGGGGAGGGGACTGTGCCCCTGTACTGGGCACTGATGAGGCTGCACCTCGAGTGCTGGGTCCAGTTCTGGGCTCCTCACCATAAGAAGGACATTGAGGTCCTGGAGCGAGTCCAGAGAAGGACAACCAGGCTGGGGAAGGGGCTGGAGGGAAAATCCTCTGAGGAGCGGCTGAGGGAGCTGGGGGTGTTCAGCTTGGAGAAGAGGAGGCTGAGGGGAGACCTTATCACTACCTACAACTACCTGACAGGAGGGTGCAGAGAGGTGGGCGATGGTCTCTTCAGCCAGGGGACAGGAGATGGGACAAGGGGAAATGGCACGAAGCTGCCCCAGGGCAGGGTCAGATCAGATGTTAGGAGAAAGTTCTTCCCTGAAAGAGTTGTCAGGGCCTGGAACAGGCTGCCCAGGGAGGGGGTTGAGCCACCGACCCTGGGTGTGTTTAACAGACAGGTAGACGAGGTGCTGAGGGATATGGTTTAGCATGGGACAGGAATGGTTGGACTTGATGATCTTAAAGGTCTTTTCCAACCTTTTAAAAGACCTATGAGATCATCGAGTCCAAACATTCCTGTCCTCTACTCAACCATGGCTCATAGAGTCCAGATCTGAGAGTGCTTGAAGACTTGAAATCCTGGTTTTGTGAACTGATGTGAGTGCCAGGTGCCACCTCGTGTATTAGACAAGACAGTTGTGGGAATTTCACTCTCTGTGTCCAAGAGGACGTTTGTGACCTGCTCATTCAGTGCCCTTTCCTCCGAGGGGCTAGAGGAGGGCTGAAAAAGGCCAGAAAAATCTTCTGCCTCTGCTATAGTCAGACAGCATCACTTTGAGGGAATAGTGGGAGGGAGATGGGAGCCCCCCCTCACCCCCCCAAAAAAAAATAAAAAATAGGAGAAATGGAGAGAGCCATTGGGCACACAGATGCAGATACCAGTGTGATCCCTGAACAGGCAGCAAGGACCTAAAAGAGCCAAATGGATTAAAAGACAACTTTGTAAATGGAAAGTTATCTCAGAGTACCTCTGTGTCCAGGGCTACGTGGAGTTCATAAGAAATATCTATCATCCATTCAGTGGATTTTCCAGCCGTGGTCTTCAGAGGTATCACAGTGCCCCCCCGCTGGAATACAGGAATCTACAACAAACAAGGCCAGTGTAGAAAGGTTCATATTCCCTGATCATGTAATTTTAATTTGGAACAGGTATAACTGAATCTTGCTCTTATCAAAGCCTAGAAATGAACATTTACCACAAGTACATAAAGAAAACCATTCGACAATGGGGAATTATAGTAAACCTTCTCTATGTGTGCAAATAAAATACTTGCTTGGAGAAGTCACCCTTACATCATCTTGCTTTTCTCTACCACCAGGACATGTTAGTGTTCGATCTAACAACAAAGAAGATGGGACTTTTCCTCTCTACAAAAGCTACGAGGATATTGAAACCTCACATTTCTGATTTTGAACGCTGACAAAACAAAAGCTTTTTCTTTTATTTTCTCCTCAATGGAAGTAATATTTTCAAACAATAACATACATTCTCCAGTGTCACGGGTATCATCAGAGTGCCTGTATCTTCCATTTGTTTAAATTTTCTGAAATCATACCAAATCTAGAAAAAAAAAATGAAAAAAGAATGAGCATGACACCTGGCAAGAGCTGTTCCTTCTGCAGATGCAGTCCCTCTTCTGCTTAACTTACTGTTGCTATTCCTAACAACCTATCTAGAAATACTGAGTTCCAGGATAAGCATATTTATATTTAAATGCAAATGAACAATGAAGTTGTTAGTAACAGCTCACAAAAAGGAGCTACATCTGAAACCTCCATGCACCACACTTGCCAGCAGCTTTAACGGCTTTCAGTGTGCCTGGCAGGCAATTTCCACAAAGATCTTGATAAAAATATTGTTTCTTAAATTTTCTGGAGAGCTTAGTCTGTTTTTCTCCTTATATTGAGAAGAATTCTAACTGTCCTCAGGTGCATTAGTGGAGTCACAAGGCTCGGCATATCTCCCACCTTTCCAGCTGTCTCTCCTCTCATGAGCCTCCTCCAGTCTTAGGCTTTCCCTTAGGAACTATTTTCCCCAAATTCTTTCCCTTCCTCCATCTCTCAGCTGTTGTGGCCAAATGCCTGTTGTAGGAGTGGATCACCCTGCCATCCTGTGGATAACTTGTCTTCAGAGAGGAACTGATTTCTCTATATGTTGAAGTTTTTGCTACTCACATCCCAGGCTACTGAGGCTTCTATTTCCTTGTTATAATTTACTCTCCTTAGAGCTTCTCTCTGATTTCCATATAACTTTTCTTCAAGAGAAGTTTAACCCAAATAAAAATACATGGGAAAAAAAGGAAATCAACAATTTAGTGAAGCTATTTTTGATATTCCATGAGAAGCAGCAAGCCTTGAGGGGAGTTTGAAATTATAGGAGACCTGAGATTTGTGCAGCAACTCTTGGAAAAGAAAGGAAATTTACAGTGAGCCAAGCATCAGTAAGGAAGGTTGGTTCAGAGTGGCACAGGATAGCTGACCAGCACTTGGCAATTATGTGCTCAGCAGTTATGAGCTGGGGAGCTGGAAGGTTGCTGTATAGCATACTTGTTTGGGATCACAGAATCATGGAATGGCATGGGTTAGAAGGGACCGCAAGGATCACAGAGTTCCAACCCCCCTGCCACAGGCAGGGCCACCAACCTCCAGGCCTGGAGCTACACAAGGTTGCCCAGGGCAACATCCAACCTGGCCTTGAACACCCCCAGGGACGGGGCATCCACCACCTCACAATTCTTTCTGTAAAGAACTTCCCCCTAATATCCAATTCAAACCTTCCCTTCTTTAGCTTCACTCCATCCCCTTGTCCTGCCAGTATCTGCCCTTTTAAAAAGCTGATTCCCCTCCTGTTTCTCTGCTCCCTTCAGGGACTGGAAGGCTGCAATGAGGTCCCCTTGCAGCCTTCTCTTCTCCAGGCTGTACAAGCCCAGCTCCCTCAGCCTCTCTTTGTAGGGAGGTGCTCCAGCCCTCTGATCATCTTTGTGGCTCCTCTGAACTCTCTTCAACAGTCCCACATCTTTCTTGTATTGGGGGCCCCAGATCTGGACACAGGACTCCAGATGGGCCCTCACGAGGGCAGGGATGAACAGCTTCATATTCATCCTCACCTCTTCTGACCCTGGAAGCAGAACACTCACTGCCTTGGCCCCTTGCTCTGTGACTGGATGCACCAACAAAGCATTTCCTGGGAAAAAAAAAAAACAACATAAATACGGCTGCAGTCCTCAAGGCTGCTTCTCATCAGAACAGAACCATTGTGCTCTGGGGTTGTCAGCCTCCCATAGCTATTTTAGGGGCATGCCTGGGCACACTGTGTCCTTAGGTTAACTTTCTTCTGGAAAAATCAAAAGGCATGTGTAGGGAGCTGATGGCTACTCGGGTCTTGTTCTGTTATGGCACTGGGGTGCAGCTGGGTAGCACTGTATACCCACCAGCTTGGAAGGACTTGTGGGTCCCTCACAGTCTAAGAGGTGACCACCTGTTTGCTCTTTGGTTGAAAAAAAAATGCTTTTCTAACTAAAAGAGTAGAAAACAGGAATGTCTTTGTGGGAAAAAAGAAATCTTGTGATTATTACACTGGGGATGGTTCTTCTAAAAAATACATTACTGTATGCAGACTGTATAGTTTCACAAACTTCTTCCCCTGCCCACTGGTGATGCAAGCTGAACTCCTCTGAAATGCTCTGCTTCATCACACTTAGCTTTGCTGCCATGTCCTGCCTACCTTGGTCAGACTTTTGCAGGAGAGGTGAATGTACTTCGGTGTGAAAGCTGTTAGTAGGCACTCTTGAGCACAGAGATAAACAAAAAAACACTTAAATGCAACATTCCCCTCCATTCCTCTTTTCCTGTATGGGCTGGATGTGCTTTACGTAAACATACTCATCTCTTAAGCTTAATTTCTGAGAAAACTGACTGTGGCACACTGCTAAAGAGAAATAAAAATCATCAACTTTGCAGAGTGGTTGTTTGCTTCTGTCATTTCTGAAGCAGACTGTGGTCTGAGCTGCTACAGTGAGCTTCCACGTTTCAGGTCAAACCTGAGTGTGTTTTTACAAACTGACTAGTGAGACTGAACTCAGGTTTTGCATCTTAAATGCCCCTGTTTTAGAAGTGCTGTTAAAGCCAGATTCCTCAAGGAGGTCACAAGTTTCATATTCAGTTACTATATAATCTGTAAGGTCTTGAGCAGACTTTTCATGTTTTCCTTTTGTCATGTGACACATTACCACCTCAAAAAATATTTAACTCCAATTCCAGAGAATGAGAAGACAGCTGCTTACCCAGCATGTACTCATTTTCCAAGCCAAAAGTTTCTAGTTTTCCTGGAAACTCTATCCAGAGAGCCCTGTAGAAAGACAGACAGCGGGGTTCAGTTAGTTTCTCCTCTCCCTCCAGCCTGCTCAAGGCTGCCTAGCATTTTCAGGCACCATTTTCTCCTACATTTTACAAGGTGGTTTTCTTTTGTGCCTCAAAGTCCCCCTTTTGAATCATTGATCAGAGATCCCAGTACCACATGGGTTAAGCCACTCCGATATACCTAAGGTTTGGCCTTCTGCAGCCTCACTTTCTTCTTTCCTGCCTTCTTCCTTACAAACTTGCACTACTTATCCCTTTCTTGTAGCAAAGGGGAGAAATGGATAAGCCTTTCTATCCCAGCCCACAGGAATGCTGATGTCTGATGAGCTATGCTCTGCAGCATAGTCCTTTCTGTTCTCAGCAGCTCACTAATGTGTGTTTCCTTCTGGCCAGGTCTGAAAAACCTGCACCAGAAGTTCATTTTCAGTCTTTCTCAACAAAGGGTAGTGCAGTCTCCATCTGGTTTAAAGCTTGATAGAGGATAATACAATTTTAAGACAGGGTCTTTATTTCTTTAGAGAAAAGGCCTGGCTCACCTGCTCACTCATAGGCACCCGCTTGTCCGCTGCAGCCCCCTGTTCATGTGCTTGCTAACAAGACAAGCTCTTCTGCTTGTCTGAGTGAGAAAAATCACAGAATCATAGAATGGTCTGGGTTGGAAGGGACCCCAAGGATCACAGAGCTCCAACCCCCCTGCCACGGGCAGGGCCACCAACCTCCAGGCCTGGAGCTACACAAGGTTGCCCAGCATAACATGCTTCCTCTCTAATTTTGTACCTACTGCAGGGAGTTTAACACAATCCAAGTTTTATTTAATATTGTGTCAACATACACTTCATTCCAAGAAAGACAGAAACCCACTGCTTGTGTCAGTGCCTACAGCAGAGGTATCTAGGACTATGTGTGTGCAGGCATATCCTCATGGTGTCTGTAACACCAATTGTCTTCAAAATACAAACCACTCAACCCATGCCAAAAAGACCTTTATGTTTTTAAAATGTAGGAGATGTACAGTGTTTGTGTGAGGGTAAGTGAAGTTCTGTGTGCTGCAAAAACACGGTTCTAGGACAACCTTGAAGGCACAGCAGTGCCAGGAGATTAGTGACGTCCATGTCTTGCTGAAAGGACTGTTGCATGTGGTTCCACTGAGGCACTTTCTTAGAGGTTAGAGAGCAGCAGAAAAGGTTATGTTCTAATGGTTTTTTTTCTGAGATTATTACATTCTCTACTTAAAGTAAAATGTTAAGAAATGCTGTGGAGATACGATCAGATGAGCAGAATGAAACAAGCTTTAAAAACAGGAACAAATATTTTAATCAGGGGCAAAATGATCTTCATGTTTTTAGGTCAGCAAGTTCAAAGTCCATTAGGCACTGGTTTAAGCATGGGTTAGAATACTGCATAATGATCTTTATAATGACAAGAAGTTTGGAGTACACAGTACTTTAAACACACATGTAAAGACTGTGCAGTGTTTACTGAATTAGTGTGTTCCAGGTGCCCTTTGGAAAAAACCCTCAAACACCTCATCTTCCTCTGAGAACTCTCCCAAAACTTGCAGAATGGATGAAAAGAGGAGGCTGAGGGGAGACCTTATCACCACTTACAACTACCTGAAGGGAGGGTGCAGAGAGGTGGGTGATGGTCTCTTCAGCCAGGTGACAGGAGATGGGACAAGAGGAAATGTCACGAAGCTGCCGCAGGGCAGGGTCAAATCAGATGTTAGGAGAAAGTTCTTCCCTGAAAGAGTTGTCAGGGCCTGGAACAGACTGCCCAAGGAGGGGGTTGAGTCATGGACCCTGGGTGTGTTTAACAGACAGGCAGACAAGGTGCTCAGGGATATGGTTTAGCACAGGACAGGAATGGTTGGACTTGATCTTAAAGGTCTTTTCCAACCTCATGGTTCTGTGAAAATAGAATTTAGTGATTTTGGTGGGGTTTTTTGCAATACTTAACTAAGTAATCACAAACGAGATGGTAATTTAACTTCCCTCCTGTAAGTAACTTCGTGAAGATAATCCCTGAATCTCCTGACTTGTGCTCTTACCTCATAACCGGTTCAGCCGCTGTGTGTGCCCGATAGAACAGTGTGTATAAGTATGGCAGGAGGACGTAGCGCTCTCTAATGGCTTCCCTGATGATCTGGGTGTTCTTCTCCCCAAAGAGCCACGGTTCTCGCCGTTTGCTCTCCATGTTAGAATGACCTCTGAAGAAGGGCTGGTAGGCTCCAGCCTGATACCAGCGAACAAGTAATTCTGTTTCTGGATCTCCAATAAACCCTCCCACATCAGCTAGATATGATGCAGACAAATAAAAACACACATTTTTGGAAATGATTCTGAACAATGTGAAGCTCTCCTCTAACAACCATTCCAAGTGTATAAATCCATGCATTTCACAGCGTGCTCATGGTTCTGCTGTTGGGCAGCTGCTTGTCCAAATAAGAGTGAAAAACCCATGTAACAAGTTATATTTTAATAAAAATCTCAAGAGAAGTTTTGGAGGCTGAGTGCCTTCCTGGTGACAGAGGACTCCATCGCAGTGATGCTACGAGCACCACCTGAGGACTGCTGCTCCAGATGGGATGCAAACACTATGTAAGAGTTAGTGGACAAACAGTGGTGAGAGCCACATTATTGGCTTCTGAAACCACACCGGTCTGTGAAACTGCCTGGAAATGCACTGGATTGTTGAGCTTTCCACCATCTGTGCTGTAGTCTATCTTGGGATATAAGCTCGGTGGCACCAGTGACTTACACATAGTGAGCATTTCCAGTTAAATATCTTACCTCCACAGAATGAAATCCCCACCATGCTGAGGGTGAGAAGCATTGGAATGGATATTTTCAAGTAACCCCACTCTGCTGTGTTGTCTCCAGTCCACACTGCTCCTGGAAATACCCAGTTTCGGCATTACACAGGGAAGCAGGGTGTATGCTTCAGTCTATTCTTGCAGTTCAGGAAAGACAAGAACAGTCAAGAACTCCTGGTGAACACACGTGTTCATTGCAACTATTTCTTTATCCGCAGTTGCTCCTGATATATGCACTAGAAGTAGGCAGTGGTTTGTCACAAGGCACAGGTTGTTATTCTGCCTTAAACCTGTAAACACTTTGCCAGCATCTCTGGATTTTTTTAATTGCTTGCACTCTTCTGATTTTACCATGTCTGTATTTCTAAGATAGCTTCTGTCCTCTCTAGACTCAGCTACTATACACTAAACATAGCAGAATAAAGCTGCATGAAAGGCTTCTATAGCTAGCCCTTACCATAATTCTGTGATCCAGCGAAGAAAGATCGTGTGAGGACAAACGGTCTCTCTTTTCCTGCAGAACGCCTGATGAGTCCTTCTGCAGTTGCCATTTGCTGAAAATCATTAATATAGAAGTCAAGAAGACAAACTCTATGACTAGGATATTTTCTACACTGCCTTGTAGACCTTCCAACGCAGGAAAATGAAGAAATCTGTGCTCAGAAATAATACCTATTATTAAAGCAACACTTTGTTACTAGAAAATTGAATGACAATAACAAAACTACTATCATGTAATCACAGCCACTGTAACTTATGTTACTGTGGTAGAAAGGCACAGGCGTTGCATTTTCTTGTGACACAGTTTGTTTCAAACATAGCAGTGCCGAGCACAGCATGGTTTTGGTCCCTGATGGAAGTTACAGAACACCTACCACTGCCTAACTTACCACATCCAGACATAACCCATGAGGATTACTGCTGATTTGTGTCTCCAGGTACTCTACCTGGTAGAATCCGTAGAGGTTGTGTACTTCCCGATGCTCCCGGTTGTTGTAGTGCACAGCATCTTTCTGCATGGTTAGTTCTGCCCCTTTGAAGACTGAAGGCTCGTTCATGTCATTCCATATGAAGAGGATGTTCGTGGATCCCTATGGAACAGGGTTGCAATTAAGAGGTAACAGAGCAGTTCCAGTGACTTAGCGTGTTTAATGCTAGTGGGTGTCAGACCAGTCTGGGCTATCAGTAGCCACAGCAGCACCAGCAAGATGTGGTAATTATACTCCTGTGGCCACTGTGTGCTGTCACTGTAGTAAAAGCTGGAATTGCAACAGCTGTGGTAGATTATGGGATGCTAAAATGCCTGCAGTTTGTCCATCCTACTGGTGCAACTCAGTGGGCAGGTTTACTGGTGACGAAGAGGTTCCAACTTCCTTCATGTAGACAAATCAATGGAGAAAATCCTTCTGTGGTACTTCAGTTTATCAAGAGATTTTCCTCTACATTATGATAATACAGCAAAGAAAACCACCAACTTGCTTAGCTAGTAGCTTATCTTCTCCCTTTCCTCCATTTTCAGTCTCTCTATGGTACACAGATAAGAGCACATAAATACACACCTTGTATGTTTTGAGGGCAAATTGATCTCCATACCATTTCCTTACTTCAGGATTGGTGAAATCCAGGTAACAAGAGGATCCTGCAGGATGTGGGAGATCCCAGTTATTTAACAGCAGGCACGCATTGTCTTTGCACCTAAATCCAGCAGTCTCAAGCTGGGATGTTTTCCATAATGGGCAGCAATAACGTAGTCATTATTGTTTCTGAGACAAAAGCTTAAGAGCAAATTCCAGACTGACCTGGAACTCAGCACACGCCTTGCCATGTTCTGCAGACCACCACATGTACATTCTGGAGGTCTGAAGCTCAGCACCGTTTCAAGATGACTGTTGGCCCTTCGAAATAAGTTCAGACTTGCACAGGCAGCCAGGGAGAAATGGCATCCCTGGTATTTTGAGCTCACACAGGGAAGTGGGGCTGAAAAGCTGAATAACTGCATCCTGCCAAGTTAGCAGAAGTTGTAATATGTCCTTGATTTTTCCCATATTCCTTCCTTTGCCAGGACTGTGAGCTTTCAGTCTGTAAACAAGGGGCACAACCTCCTTTGCCTCACCTCAGTGACGCATCTTCTTGACAAGAGAACACGTTAAATCTCTTTATTATGACTGAATCAAAATCTTCACTATCAGGGATTACTTAATTTCATCCAGCCTACATCAGCTGCGCTCACCACAACAGACCAGTCTGTATTTCTGTTACCCAAGACAACTTTGGAACAGGGAATGACTCTGATCAACAAACCCAACTTTTTTAGTTGTAGGCACTGGAACTATGTGTAGATCCAACAGACTCAACAGAGGGAGCTGTATAGCTGAGCAATCAGAACGTGACTGGGCCAAAGAAACCATCAAGTATTTGAGATTATGAATACGTACCAAAAAAAGAAACGAATGTAAGAATATAATACGTCTTCCATGGGTGCCAATTAAACCATTCTGGAAAATTTTGAAAATAAACAGCTTGAAATGAAGAGAAAGAATGGGGGTTGTTTTTTCTTTACCTGGCCAACAGATGCCCTCAAAATCTTGCCCGTTTCTGTCTTTCACAAAATATCCCTTGTCTTTGGCCTGTGCATAAAGGGTATAGGCAGGATCAGCCTTAATGTGGGGATCTACAATGACAACAAGCTGCCAGGGTGAGAAAGGAAAAATGCATCATTATCTCAGAATCATAGAATCACAAGGTTGGGAAAAGCCTTTAAGATCATCAGGTCCAACCAATCCCATCCTAAGCTAAACCATATCCCTGAGCACCTCATCTGCCCGTCTGTTAAACACACCCAGGGTCAGTGACTCAACCCCCTCCCTGGGCAGCCTGTTCCAGGCCCTGACAACTCTTTCAGGGAAGAACTTTCTCCTAACATCTAATCTGACCCTGCCCTGGGGCAGCTTCGTGCCATTTCCCCTTGTCCCATCTCCTGTCCCCTGGCTGAAGAGACCATCGCCCACCTCTCTACACCCTAAATAGCATCAACTGTACCAAATAAACAGAAAAAAGTCACTTTTTGATAAAAGACACATAATGATTTCACTTCAGGTAGAAGGCGGCAGCTGTGTCTTTAATTTTGGAAAGCAGTTACCATTGTATATACTGCCCTACACTTATACATCATACCAAATTTGCAAGGAGGACATGAATTCATGCCTACCTCTCTAAAATAAGGGCCAAAAACATTGTTTTGGATAAAAGGAAGCACCCCAACCCCTAAAAAACACGTGTTTAATTAACTGTTGTATTTTGTGAATGGGCAAAGATCCAACTTCCATGTTCACGTCCCTGGTTAAAACCATTTGCCTTCAGGCATTTAAATATATCTTAGTTTTTATAGTGTAAAACAGCACCAGAAGTTTTTAACTTTTTTAAACACCCACATACTCTCTTTTGCAGTTCCTTTCTGCTGCCATTAGCTGCCTGGCTGTAAAGCTGAGAAAGTACTATTGCTCCAACTAAGAGATCGTAAAACTCCAAAGCTATTTCAACAGCCCCAGAAAATATAAAATATTATCAATACAAAGAGAAGCCGAAGCAAGGAGAGTAACTACTAATGGTGAAAGCTCGTGTTAAGTAGAAAGATTTTTCTACTGTGCCTATCAAGGACAGCACAGGGCTGCTTCTATAAGATGGAGCTTCACATGGGTCAAGCTTAGCCTGATGGTCAGGGTCCAGAACAATGGGCAAAACAGTAAAACAACATGAGGAGCTAAATGAAACAAGACAGCCTGCACACTGGAAGCATCATAGAATGGCATGGGTTGGAAGGGACCCCAAGGATCACAGAGCTCCAACCCCCCTGCCACAGGCAGGGACACCAACCTCCAGGCCTGGAGCTACACAAGGTTGCCCAGGGCCCCATCCAATCTGGCCTTGAACATCTCCAGGGATGGGGTATCCACCACCTCTCTGGGCAGCCTGTTCCAGCCCCTCACCACTCTCTCTGTAAAAAAAAATTCCCCTCCTTTAGCTTTAATCCATCCCCCTTGTCCTGCCAGTGTCTACCCATTTAAAAAACTGATTCCCCTCCCGTTTCTCTGCTCCCTTCAGGGACTGGAAGGCTGCAATGAGGTCCCCCCACAGCCTTCTCTTCTCTAGGCTGAACAAGACCAGCTCCTTCAGCCTCTCTGCATAGGGCAGCTGCTCCTGCCCTCTGATCATCTTCCTGGCTCCTCTGAACCCTCTCCAACAGTTCCACATCTTTCTTGTATTGGGGCCCCAGCTCTGGACACAGGACTCCAGATGGGGCCTCATGAGGGCAGAGTAGAGAGGGAGACCACAATACAGTCTAATATACTCCGTTGGTGGTCAACCTTTTTCAGTATCTGAAGTACCTTGGTTAAAGTTAGTTTGGGCAGTTTCCCACAATGAAGAAATATTTTCTCTCTCCCTGCTATATTATTTACCTTGCGTTTTTTCTTCCTGAGATGCTCTTGCATCTTTCTGGGGTTCTGGAATTTCTTTTTGTCCCAGGTAAAATACCTCTTCCCATCTGTGTGCTCTATGTCCAGCCACATCACATCATAAGGTATGTCATGTTCATCAAAGCCAGCATCTACCGCCTTCACGTCTTGCTCATCCTCGTAATTCCACCGGCACTGATGGTAGCCCAGAGAAAAAAGGGGGGGCAGGGCTTGAGTGCCTAGGAAGGGTATAGGAATGAAGATAACACTGTTAATGCCTTTCAGGATTTTACCTAGAGACTCTAGAAAAGGTAACATGATTAATATGTATCTGTCTGGAGCTAAGGTATGCTGGTTGAAGTCGTGTTTAGAGCACATTCTTCATACAAAGTGATTAAACTCTGGAAATAAGAAACATTACAGAGAGCACAACAACCAGAAAGAGCAGAAGGCTGTAATGATAACTGAAGAGAAGGAACTTGCTGTTCCATGATGCTGAAGTGGTATTCCAGTATCCAAGGCAATTTCATTCTTTAATTTTCTCTAATGCAAGACTAGCTGAGCTGTCATTACTACAAACAACTGAATAGATTTGAATCAGTCAAATGGAATTCCTGTGATTGCTTGAATCTGAGTAGTGTCAACAGGCCCAAAACCGCTGCAAGTAGAAGGAAAAACACGACACTGCAATTGTTAGGAATTTTTTAAATTAGAAAACATGTATGTATGTATGTAGGTATGTATGTATGCATGCATATGGTAAAAAGGGTCTGGGAAACTTTCCTGAGTGTGTACTTCTACTTGGCAAGATCCTCTGCAATCTGGCTACTTTCCTACTCCTGTTCAGCAGAACCACATTCTCCCCATAACATCTGTGCAGCGAACAATCATTGCTAGCACACTGAAGAACCACCAGGGGTGTTTCTGTGCTTTTTAGGAGATGAAGGATTTCACTTTCATAAAATGCTAATCCTCTAGCCTCCTTTTTTTTAGCCTCTTCCAGAGCCTCTTGCTTCTTTCTTTTCCCATATCTGCATGCCATCTCTGCTCCTTTCTCTATTGGACACACAGGACAATTATGCATTCTCTTTCTCTGCTCTCCAGGATACATTCCTCCATAACTCCAGTCTTTTCTCACTATAAGGCAGCCTGTCTTCATGATGACTGGCAGTTTTAGTCCCTTGTGTCTCCTCTCTTCACCTAGGGGCACAGTTTCACATAGCAGTAGTTAAGCTGGCTTCTCAGTTAGGGCCAAGTTTGACCAGCTGCAGGAAAACCAGGATGGAGGCCTGCCCTCACAACGCACCAGCCTTGGCTCTACAAACTGCAGTTGGGGAACAACCAGTCTCCTGCACACAATGATCTCAGCAAACATGAACCCGCTCTTGAGTACAGCAGGTCCCTCTGAGAATCTCCCAGGTGAACGTGCCCCACCGACTCCAGCTGTGGGAGTTGGTACCTGTCAGCTGTGCAAACTGCTTGAAGGTATCAAACGCAGTGGGTCCCATCAGCAGGAACGCGTCGATGATCCCGCTTTCTGACATCCAGCGCACATCAGTCAGGGGCACTGCTCTCTGCTTAGCAGCCTCTGCAGCAGATCCAGGTGGTGTATGCTTTGAAGGAAAGCCAGGGAAAACTGAGCATCTCTACCAAACTTTGGTTCAATGAAGGGGCAAGGATGGAAACCCACAAAATTCCCCAACGTGTACCTGGCAGGTATTAGATATACATACTGTTTCTTATATATCCTTTAGAAATCCTTTACCTGCCATACTGCTTATCCAAAATAGAGTAATAGTTAATGAGGAAAAATAGGTAATGAGGGACAAAGTAATTAAAGCTTCCTGTAATTAAAGATTATGCATTTTCTGTAGGATCTTTGACTATCTTCTAAAACTATAGCATAAGTAATAAAGAAAATTCCTAATTTTAACCATGTAAGGATTAATTACCTGGAATAAAACAAGACTTTTTTTTTTCCTCACTGTTTCAATTTTAACAGAATTCATATGTTTGTGTTTCAAGAGCAGAGCGAGTTAATTTCCTGAAGAAATTGTTTCTTGAAGGTCAATTACATTCCACAGAAGAATGAGCTGGCTCAGAACAAATCTGTGGCAATTCCAAGAAATTAAAAACTAAGAAAAATTTCTCAAATCCAAGGGACTGTCAAGATTTTTGTCCACCCTTTTTTCTGTTTGCGACATTCACCTGTGTAGATTTTTTTTCTCTGCTCCACCACTACATATTTCCTCTCAGCCTTCTCCTGTAGACCTGTAAGATGCAACTTCTATAACTTGACTCTTGAAAGGAGTCACCTCCTTGTTCTTTTCAGTGATTTAATACAAAAAAAATTAGCAGTAGAGAGGGCAGGAGGAAGAGACTGACAATTCTTCACAAGGGAGTAAAAGATAAATCTCCAATAATAATGTTATGTTCCTGTTCTCCTGGTCCTGGAGTGTCTTCTTTCATTATTAAAATTCTGAGGAAAGCGAGCAACACTCACCTCAGCTACTGCCTTTGTACTAATATCCACCAGTGTTTCTGAAGAGTTCAGCCAGAAGATCCCTGAAGTTCTGTTAGGCTTGTGTGCTAAGAGAAGGGGCACTGAACCATAAATGCCTATTTTGTCATGTATCTTGTGGCCGAAGATATCCAAATTGTAAAGCCGGTAGGCATCACCGTCGCTAGGACAAACAAAAAGACCTGTAAAGATCCTGCACGAGGCCAGTTTTTCCTCTGTCACCACTGCACTAAACTCAGGGGACACTCAGTGAAAACTCTGCATTATGCTCTTTTGTTTAGTGTTCAGAGCTGAAACGTGGGCAGCCTAGATTACTGCTTCTTTGCTTTGGTCCTAGCTATCCGATTCAAACAATTTTGCTGCCAGTGAGACTACTGTTCATTTGCTCCAAGTCCTAAAATACTCATTCTGAACTCTCCTGTTCTCCCATGGGGCTGATCATTTAAGAATTCTGCCTAAGCATGACCAGTCTTGCAATTCAGCAAAAACCTGTGAGGAAACTTGAGAGAGAATATGAAATTGCAGCACGGGAAGAGAAAGCAGGACGTCTTACTCCATGAGACAGGACTATGATTCAGTTTGCTGTATCATTAAGCTAAAATATACACTATATATGTGTATATTTTATACATGTGTCTCAACCTGCTACCTGCATTAAATTATTAAGACAATGTTACAATTCTCTGGGAAAATGACACTGCTTTCACTAGCTATCTGCTATCACTAGCTAACCTTTACCTTGTGTTTTTGAGAAGAAGTGTTTCTGCGTGCTGTGGTATTCCATAAACATGGTCAAATCCATGTAAAGAGAAGTCCATGCCCACAGAACTAGGACCTGTGGGAATAACATCAAAAGAGAAGACATCAGATCAGAGTTCCATTCTCAGGCTTAGCTGAAAGCAACAGAGCAGAGCTGAAGAAACGTGAAAACAAAACAGAAGAAACGGGTATTAATGATTGGCTCTCGTATTGGCTTTCAACTTCCCTTTCATCATTACTTCTGTACTACAGAGGCAACGTTTTAAACAGATTTTAACAAGAAGAGCAACAGCTTCCTGTGGCTTGAGTGTGAACTAAGGCAGGTCCTGTTACCACAAGGAAGCTCTTTCAGACTTTCCTCTCCCTGCTGCAGCTGCTGTGTAGTGCTAATTGCTATAAAAGTGACAATAAGACAAAGCTAATGAACTCAATTAATGTCTAATATAACTGGACAGCCAGCAGATGGTCATAAATTTTGGTAATTAGTAATTTAAATTGTTATGTTGACCTACATGTATCTATAACCTTCTTAGTATCCCTTAAAACTGCTCAGTAGTTCCTTCTGTAGTCCCCCCACTTAAAAAGTTGTTATTAATGCTTCGATATCCTTATTTCTGAGATATCCTGAGGATAAACTACAAATGAAATTGATGCTATGTGGTGATAATAAAAATAACAATAATGATAAAAAGAAGTCATGCAGATAGGGCTATGCTGTTTCAGAAATGGCATACAGGCAGCTGATGAAATGGGTCACGTTGAATGCATTTCCTTCCAACAGAAATATAAGGAATATTGCCAGTACTTTTGTCAAATTTGCTACCTGTGACTGATACCTGATTGGCAAGTTAAAAAAAGGACTGAGCACATTAAACAGCTAAACAGAAAGCTTGACAGGACTATGAACCATAGAATCATAGAATGAAAGAATCATAGGGGTTGGAAGGCACCTCCAGAGATCATTGGGTCCAACCCCCTGCCAAAGCAGCTCCCCAGCTCATATTGCACAGGGAGGTGTCCAGACGGGTCTGGAATCTCTCCAGAGAAGGAGATTCCACACCCCCCTGGGCAGCCTGTCCTGCCTTGCTTTTGTTGAATCTCATCTGGTTTCTCCCTGCACAGCTCTCCAGCCTGTCCAGGTCTCTCTGGATGGCAGCACAGTGTTCCTGCATGTCAGCCACTCCTTCCAGCTTTGTATCATCGGGTACTTGCTGAGGGTGGATGCTATTCCCTCATCAAGGTCGTCAAAGAAGATATTAAACAGGACTGGACCCAACACTGAGCCCTGGGCAACACTGCTAGTCACAGGTCTCCAGTCAGATTCTGCTCCACTGAATGAACAGGTACTGTTTGCAAAGCAGTAAAGCTCTTTTCAGAACTAGACTAAAACTTACCATGAGCTTTGATGTCTAAGAAACTGCCGAATTTCTCTTGCCAGAGACCTAGATCCTCTTGTTTCTCCTGTGTAAACAGAAATAGCTATGCCTAGCAAACATGGCTGTACATAGCAGGAATTTCTAAGAAAAATATGTTTCTTTACATGGCATTTGTACATTTTTAACTGCTTTTTTTTTTTTCAAATATGCTTAATATAAATAAACCCAATCCACAGTTCAGATCCTGCTGCAGGAATTTACACTGAAGAACTCACATGCTAATGGAGCATACATGCACTCTGCTACACCAAAAAAGTAATACCTGAGGTCTTGGATAGAATCTCAGAATGATAGACTAGCCCAGGCTGGCAGGGACTTCAAAAGACCAACTGGTCCAAGTTTTTTGTGGGAAAGAGAGCCTAGATGAGATTACCTAGCATCCTGTCCTTGAAAACATCCAGAGATGGGGGCTCTACCATGTCCCTGGGGAGGTTGTTCCAGTGAATGATTGTTCTCACAGTAAAAAAATGTCTTTCTTCTGGATGCTGAACATGATCACGGAATCACAGGGGTTGGAAGGGACCTCCAGAGATCATCAGGTCCAACCCCCCTGCCAAAGCAGCTCCCTAGGACAGGTCACACAGGGAGGTGTCCAGACAAGTCTGGAATCTCTCCAGAGAAGGAGACTTCACACCCCCTTGGGCAGCCTGTCCCAGGGCTCCCTCACCCTCACTGGGTAGAAGTTCTTCCCCATGTCGGTGTGGAACTTCCTGTGCTCCTACTTGCAGCCATTGCCCCTTGTCCTGTCCCCACAGACACTGAAAAGGGGCTGGCCATTCCCCTCTGCATCCCATGCTTCAGATATTTATAAACATTAATAAGGTCCCCCCTTAGTCTTCTTTTTTCCAGGCTGAACAGTCCCAGCTCACTCAGCCTTTCCTCACAGAGGAGATACTCCAGGCCCTTCATCATCTTTGTAGCCTCCTCTGGACTCTCTCCAGGAGATCCCTGTCTGTTTGATACCAGGGAGCCCAGAACTGGACACAATACTGCAGGTGGGGCCTGACCAGGGCAGAGTAGAGGGGGAGGATCACCTCCTTTGACCTGCTGGCCACGCTCCTCTTGATGCCTCCCAGGATCCCATTGGCTCTCTCAGCCCCCAGGGCACAATGCTGGCTCATGGCCAACCTGTCACCCACCAGGACCCCCAGGTCCTTCTCCGCAGAGCTCCTCTCCAGCAGGTCACCCCAGCCTGTACTGATACAAGTGGTTATTTCTTCCTAGATGCAAGACTCTACACTTGCTTTTGTTGAACCTCATTTGGCTTCTTATTCATCCCAGAGTAAGCTGCTGTGGTCTCTCGCAGCTGCGTGGCTCCCCCAACGCAAGCACACTCCCTGGCAGAACTTGGAGTGCGGACACAAGTGTGCTGAAGGCAGCAGAAACTCCTGACATTTATAACGTGATGGTGGAGTAAGCAGCCATCTGTTCTACTGGAGGCTAAAATTATGTCATGGACATAACTCAGCCTCCTGAAAAAACTGGTATGTGCCTATATGCACTGCCAGGACCTGGTCTTTTTTCAGAGAGAATGTTACTTCTGTATTAAGCATGAATACACGTGGAGGCATATTTTTGGACTGTTATAAAATAGGTCACGTTCTTTTGGAATTCTTCTTGCAATGAACAAGGAATTTGAAAATGTCACCACAAGACTTCCTTTTACACATCTACTCCAAATCAAATAAGAGCCCACAGATGAAAAGACCACAGGAAAAAAGCCACATTTTTGAGCTAGATCTGCCTGACTGATGCCTTCTACACAGGTCAAACACATAAGCCTTTATTCAACTATGAATTTGTAAAGCACCTCTAAATGAAATACTGGGTCCTTTATGGATTTCACTCCAAAATGGCTAGACTATGTTTGTACACATAGTGCCAAATGAAATCAACATGTGATTCTAATACTCTTTTCTACAAAATGTTTATGCTAGAATTGCAGTAAACAGCTGTTACCTTAGAGGAATCACTTGTTGTCTTCTCCTTTTCTGCTGTAGGTTTTCTAGAGAAAACAAATACATACAAACAATCAGTTTGTTGTTAATGCAAGGAAGGATTTCAAACAGGAAAGCCATATAACATTATGCATTGCCTTAAACTTTACATGTGAATTTTGATGACACTTCAAAAAATTGATGTCAAAGTTGAGAGCTCTAACTGGGAAATAATTTTAATATTCAATAACTTAAAATAACCTTTATTCCATATTTGAGTTAGGCTTCTTGGTGTTGCACATTTATTTCTATCTACATCAGTGTTTTACCTACCCGGAAGATCCTCAGTTCTTTGTCATTCTTAGTTAAGGACTCTCTGTTAATTCCAGTTCTTGGAATACTGCTCTTTGCTATGCTCTTTTTCTAGTCATGACATGCCCTGCACCGTGGTTTGTCACCCTTCCAGCAGTTTGCAGTGGCACTGACCTGTAACATCTTGCTGCTATAATGTCACACTGTGAGTTGAACAGACCTTACTTTGAGAGTGCAGGTAGTGAACAAAACTTACCTAAAAAGTAAGTTTAGTCATAAAAGGAGATTAAACTAATAACATCAATGTACAACCATCACTCATTCCCAAGAAAGAAAGGGGCAATAGGATACTTCAGTGTTTTACAGAATTGACCATTAAATGAGTCTAGCACTTTGCCAATGGCTGCTGCAAGGGATCAAAACAGTCTGCGCTTAATTGATCAAGAATTTCTTTGTTAAAGCTTCATTGCTGTACTTACTGGCATGAAGGAAAAAAAAAAGGCAGATTTTAATGCATAAAAGCTTCTACCATCATAATTGCAATTCCACAGAATTGCTCTCTTACAGCACTATCAGTACATGCTACGATGCAAGAGACAGATACTGTACCTATCATTGGGAGGTGGTTGTAGGTGCTCAAAATATAACAACCCATTGGAATTCATGCTCAGAACAGTCTCACCCTTGAACTGTAGCTCAACCTGGAAGGGGTTTGCTGTGACTTGAATTTTGTAGTCCTCATTAGCACTTGTCAGCACCAAAATACCTGCCTCCTTCTGGGATATGAAGAGTCTGGCAAATGAAAAGCAACAACAGCTTTATTTCAATCAGCAGCACATCAAACAAAGATGGGCTGAGAATATCCACATACATTATAAAAGCCTCAAGGCTAATGTTGAGGCAGTGAACACCAGAAATACATGTTGTGTTTTGGGTTCACTGCACAGTGCAACAGGTGCCGACAGAATTGCTGTGAAAACATCCAGAGTTCCTATTTCTTTCACATTGACAGGTAATGCCTTAGGTAAAAATGATGCATCGTAACATATAGGCTATTTTCTGATTGGGTAAAATAGCCCCAAGTTCCTTATGTAAATGACAAAACTTTCTCCTGTAGTTAACATTAATTTTTGGAAGTAAATTAAACACAGACATTTATATTTTCTCTTCCTCTAATAACTTTGTTTTGTATAGAGACAACTTTAGTGTAGCACAAATGAGGGAGACAGGAAAACACTTTTACAAATAAAGCTGTATAAGGTGCTAAATCATCTCCCCATCACTTACCTCTGTGTGGTAGGTTCCTTTATAAGAACATCAGGAACTTTGTATCTTTCTCTGAGAGGAGATGTCTCATCAATTTTAAACCTGAAAATATTGCCTTCTATTTCACAAATCTCTACTTGTAGAAGAACCTGGAAGCAAACAAAGAGGTAAACTGGTAGTGATAAAAAATACCAGCTTACTTTTCAACTCAACATCACCAAACACTTACTGTCTGGAAAAAAACAAAAGCCTGGTTTCTGATTTAATGTTCTTTAGCATTGCTGAGCAACAATCATCATCCGTATGAATTTATACCAGCTAATTCTGTTTCTCCCTTGTGAAGAAGCAACTCTATTAAGTGCACTCTTATCTTCAAGTCTCTCATGTCCATCGTTTTGCAGCACTCTCTACAAGCAGGATGGAAAACAGGGGCAGTATACAGACAGACACCTAAAGAAAATGTGTAACACTTGCCCTACCCACTGTAACTTGTTACATTAGTCACTTTGATGTAGCTCATGCAAAATGACTCCTTTTACTTCTGTGGAGGAACCTTTATACCACATGTTCTTCCCCTCCCCGCCCCCTCCCCTCCCCCCCGCTTTATCCTTTCTTAATCTTCTCCCCTGATACACAAAACTGGCTGAAGAATTTTGCCCTGATATCTTTTCCCTCTACCTGGAATCCCTCAAAGGCATGGAACAGACTGCCCAGGGAGGGGGTTGAGTCACCACCCCTGGCTGTGTTTAACAGATGGGTAGATGAGGTGCTTAGGGATATGGTTTAGCTTAAGAAGGGAACGTCTGTACTTGATGATCTTGAAGGTCTTTTCCAACCTTGTGATACTGTGATTCTGTGAAATGATGAAAGATTGATAATACCAGAGGGAGTAACAAAGTTCATTTGGAGTCCCAGATCCTGCTTCCTAGAAAATATTTTACATCATGCTTTGTATAAACCCCAGAACAATATAGGAAGCCACAGAGCCTTCATTCTTTCATCTACTTTTCAGTCTAGACAAAAAATAGGCTCCTTTTTCAATGCTGATTGCAATGGTCTAGGATTCTGTAACAGAAAATACATTCATGCAGAGAGCATACAAACAGGAGGGGAATCAATGTTTAAAAGGGCAGACAATGGCAGAACCAGGGGGAATGGACTGAAGCTAAAGGAAGGAAGGTTTAGATTAGATATTAGGGGGAAGTTCTTTCCAGAGAGAGTGGTGAGGTGCTGGAACAGGCTGCCCAGAGAGGTGGTGGATGCCCCGTCCTTGGGGGTGTTCAAGGCCAGATTGGATGGGGCCCTGGGCAACCAGGCCTGGAGGTTGGTGGCCCTGCCTGTGGCAGGGGGGTTGGAACTCTGTGATCCTTGGAGTCCCTTCCAACCCAGACTATTCTATGATTCTATGATCTACACAGCGTGTTGCTTACAGCATGTTAGTTCCAAACTCCACAGTCTGAGGACAGGTTGGGTTGCCTGTTCTCTGAGTGAATGTGCTGGCAGCTACGCTATTAAGTCAGAGAAATAGAAGACACTCCTCTTGGCTGTTTTTCCTAAATGTGAAGACTTTTTTTTTTCTCCCAAAAAGCTGCCTTTGAGCAAACATGGGAATATAAGGGTATAGTTAGAAGTGCCAGAACATCTTATTCCATTACAGAAAAATAATTCATTACTCTGGAATAGTGGAGGAAAGTCTGAATTAAAAACACTTATTTTTTCAGATAAAGAGAGTTCTATTCAGATTTTTCAAAAAGCCACTAAAGATTTTTTTAAAGTTCCTTAAAATACCTGTCCTTCTAGCAATCTCAAGGTGTCAAATAAGTGCCGACCAGTAAGATCATCTTTAGGCTGATACTCTGCATCTTATCTAAAATATCTCTAACTCAAAACCTGCAAATATTATCAGTCTTGTTAATAATATTCACTGTTCTTTTGGTAAGCACCCTCATCTGCTAGGTAGGATCTCACCTTATTCTCCTCATGAATAATTTGGAATTTGATATTATCATCACTTAATGTGACAGAGTCCAACAATGCTCGATACAAGGATTTTCCAGGGTGTAGAAGTTTCTGACGCCTGTCAAGACAGAAAATGATTTTTGGTCTCCTTAGTTGTTGTGGCTTATATCACACAGATAGATGTAATATTATTAGGAATGTTTACTTAGTAATTTTGTCTTGAATTTTTTCAAACACAATCATTATCAGTGCTTCAAGAGAAAAAAGAAGGAATACAGTTCTGAGTGTTCATATATGTTTATGAATGAGATGTTCGAGGAGTTTGGTCACCCCTAACCCTCTATAGGTTTTCTTTTTACCCAATAGTAGTTTTAATTCAACCATCTAACTAACAGTTGTTTGGTTACATTCTTCTTCTTGCCATGACCCTAGAAATTTCTGCTAAATAATCCGTAACACGCTCTTTCAATTGTTTGTAGGAAGCTCCTTGCTGAGCCCAGGTTTCAGGCACTATTTGAAGATAAGGAGGCTACCTTCAAGGAAAGTGTCTTCCTTAGTAAGCTGACTTTGTTTCCTTGCAAACAGATATTGTACAAATGTGAGCAATCAGATGAAGGATTTCTTTTAAAAGCAGAGCAAAGACAGGATCTGATGCTTGCCAATGTGTGGCAACCTCCTGCTGCAAAACTAGACGTGTTAAATTAAAATGGTGATGGGCTAGAGAGGGTTGGTGTGAAAAGAGGAAGGAGACCTGCTCCCACAAGAAAAAATGTTATTTCAGGTTTTCTAAATGTAATTTATTTCAGAACAGAAATAAACATCTGAAACTATAACTCAGTACATCAGTGACTAATTGGTGTAACATTGGGCATCATTCCTTTCTCTCAGGCAGCACATGATAGATGGCAGTGGGGGGATGGAAGGAAAAAAAGGTGGAGGAGAGGTACTTCAGTTAGAAATCGGATGAGAAGGACCATTTAGCTAAGGCCACCTGTAAGAAACTAATAAGGCAGAATTTAGATTTGATGCTGACTTCTGGCCAAGGTTCAACAGAACTGTAATCATGCATGATGTTGTCACAGACCAATGGTTTCTATTGAGAATTCTGTTGTTTTGAACTACGGACATCCAAGAAATACTCACATGAAGAAAGCAGTCTGCATCTGTGTGGACCTAGAGTTAAAATATTGCTGGTGCTTTGTCAGATGAGAAGACTGACTCTTTGGATTTTAATAGAAGACATATTGGATGTAAGATTTCACCTTTTAAAATATGCTGACTATTGCTTGCTGCCAGGTGAGTGGAGCACTCACTTGAAAGATAAATCCCAAAAGAAGCAGACTTGCTATTATCCAAACTAATGTGTAACTACTTCCCATATCTTTTAGTACTACTCGGTTGTGGGGTTTTTTGAAGTTCTACATTATAATTCTTCTTTTTACCTGTAAAAAGCAATCTGGTTGCATTCCTTAAAGGTGCTTTTGCCCACAGCCTCATCTTGGACACTAGAAAAAGCAGATACAGAAAAAATTTAAACATGTTCACCAAACAGCTACTGAGCGATTGGATGATGGGGGTCTTCCTCAGGAGGGGTAAGGATTAAAGAGTGCAGACAACTGTGGTAATATAAAGTGGGTTGGACTTTGAACAACCACGTTTGGATAGGTGAAGACTTTCTTAAGATGTTAGTTCCATGTTAAACCATTTCCTTTTAAACTTTGGTAATTCTGGCAAACAACTGAATCTGCAACTAACAGAGCTTTCAGCACAAGCAAATTCTTGGGTCAGATCTCTCTCTGCAGTCCTACAGTTAAATATTGTGTTCCAAGAATGGAGAAGGAGGCAGGACGGACAGAAAAGGGTAAACCTTGTACCCTTCTCTTCTACCTGCAGTGGGACTGATGAGGGAGGGGCTTCTGATGGCCCTGCTGACAGCTCTGTCATCTCTAGGCTTGAGCTACCTTTCAGATCTATTATGTAAATGTTTGGCTTGCCTGAAAGAAACGCTCTGCCAGTAGTGTTTATTATCAAATACTTCCCAGAACAGGCTGAGTTCCGACAGACATGGACAAGGATAAGGTATCAGAACTGGCAGACAGAGAACCGATGTGTAGTAACCACTTATTAATATAGGGAGCATATAAAACACCCATGGCAGGCATTAACACCACTACTGTGAACAAAACACCAACAGACACGGGTTATCATTAGACATCTCACAGTAACCATGTATTTAAGCCCTTTAACCCTTCCTATTTTTGCCTGAAGATACACCTGCACTTTCAGGCATCGCACCAGGTCTGTGGGGCGGTGATGCCGTATGTAACACCCCGCAAGTCGGCTACCTTCAGCGGCGCGGCCTTCACCCGGACTAACCTGCGGCCGGGTACCTGGCAGGGGCGGCGGGGACAGCGCTGCCACGGCCCCCCCCCGCCTGCTCCCCGCCCCCGGCCAACTCTGGGCCCAGGCCCGCACCCCGCCGGCCCCCGCGGAAAGCTGTAGAGCTACTCCGGCAGCACCGGGAGCGGAGCGAGGAGAGAGCCGGCCGAGGAGCCGCCTCCAGGCAGCGTTACCTGACTTCCCCCGGCACGGCTGTCTCCATGGCGGAGCTGCCCCGAGCTGACAGGAGTGGCCGGCGGCAAGGCCCGAGGGGGGTCTCAGAGGGAGGGGCGGCAGCCGGGGAAGTGGGGACGCTCCTCCCGTAACGGTCCCGCCGCTCCGGCGATGGGTGCCGGAGGACCCGGCGCTGCGCTGTCACCGGCTCGGCGACTGACACCCGAGGGCGGTGACACCCGGGCGCAGCCGGGGTGCGGCTCCGCCCCCCGCGCTGCTCCCGCCGGCCCACAGCGGCCGCGTCGGCCCGCGGGGAGCGGAAGAGGCGCGGCCAGCGTAGCGGCGGCCTCCGTGCTGCGGGATGGCGGAGGCGCCGCGTTCCGGGCGGTGGCGGCGGCCCGAGGCCGGCCTGCTGCAGCTGCTGGCGGTGCTGCTGCTGGCGGGGGCGGCGGGCGCTGGGCAGCGTTCCAAATGGCGGCTGCCAGTACTCATGGTGAGTGCAGGGGAGGGCGGCCGGGGCGCCGCGCCGGGAGCTTTCGCCCGCGTCCGCCGGGCCGGCTGGTTGTGGCGGCGGTCGGAGCGTACGTCTGCGCGGCGGGGGTGGGAGGCCGCTGCTGTTCGGCTCGCCCTCCTTGACGGCGAGAGGAAGTGTGAGCGCCTCGGGGGCCCTCGGGAGGGCTGCGGCCTGTCCCTCCCGCAGTTACGCCGGTGTCCCCGTTCGTGCTGCCCCTGTCTGGGGCCTTTCCGCGCCCTGCCTTCTGCTCCGCTGCCGTGGCTCTCAGCCAGGCCCCTTCAGCCCCCTCGGGGGGGTCGGCAGTGGTTTCCGTGGAGGGAATGCTGCTGCTGGAAACGGTCTTGGTGGGGGCGGAGGGTCCGTGGCCCCTGTGAGGTGTGTGGAGAGGGCGGTGGCCTCCTGGGTTGGGGCCCAGCCTCAGTGGGGCCTGTGCGGGGCTGATGTACCGTACGTATTTGAAGGTGTGTGGAGAAAAACTATTATGCTTCACGTTAAACCTGCCTTTACCAGGCTGTGGAAGGGAGTCATGTGCGTTTTCTGTGTAGCTGGTGAGCTGCAGGAACAAAATTAAAGGGTGGTGGGTGAATGCTCGTTTGCTGGGTAGTCCAGACTGCCTCATCAGTGAGAACTTGCTATTCACTTCAACAAAAGGTGATGAAATGGATTCAGTTTTGCAGAAGAAAAAGCCCCAAGTCTCTCAAGCTATTTTAAAGAGTAGGTTGAAGAGGTAGTGATGCATGACTGGAAAATCCAGTAAGGCTGGCTCCTGATTTGGCATTCGCTTTCGCTGCTGTATTGACTTAAAACCCTTCAGGAGAGGATGGTGTTTATGTAAGCTTGGTGACATTAAGCCCACTGATATCCTGTCCTTTTTTTTTTTTTTGTGTGTGTCTTTGCAGGGGAAGAAGTTTAACTTTGGGAAGATTCTCTTCAGCAACACCACCATTTTCCTGAGATGTAAGTGGTTACACGGGATTCATCTGCTTTCTCTGCTGCTTGACACATATGCACACACCCCCCACATCCCCACCTTCCCCCTTTAACGTTTGGGAAGCTAAATTCCTTCAGCTGGGTGATCTGGTGCTGACTGGGACAGAAACTATTTGTATTGTGGGGGGACTGATGCCAGTGTGCAGGAGGCAGTGCTTCTTGAGGCCTTTTTTCCTTTTCAGCTGTATGCTTCTGGAAGTGGTAAGGGAATGTTGTTGCATGCTGTGGCAGAGCTCTCTTGAGAGCTGTTTTCTTCTCCTAATCACAGTGTGAATGCGCTGCAGAGCAAACGTGTTTTCAGCCTTCCTGTTCTTTCTGTTTGTTGGTCTTTTCTAATCTGGCCAGGGCTATGTGTTACATAGGTTACTGCCCAAAGGAGGGGTTCTGTAAAATACCCCATTATCTGTGAACATGGGGACAGGGTTTAGATGACAAGTAGATAGTGTAGGTGGCTTATGGAAGTGACCAGCTGGTTTTTGAAAGGCTTGAAAACTTTCCCTTGTGCTTTGAGCACATTCAGGGGTTGTTTGCCCCAGTTCTTAGCATGGGGGTGGTAGTGGGGGAAGAGAGCTGTTGAATCTCCAGCTGCTAACTGGGTAGTTTTTACAGTTACAGTGCATGTGAATGCCTTTCTGCACTATGTCAAATGAGTAAATAAAAGTAACTTTAGAGATAGTGAGATCTGTGTCCTTGTTGCTTCAAGGTTTAGTTGCTGCAGTGATTGTGCTCTTTTTTTAAACTGAGAAAATTTAGGTGATTAGCTGATGTTTCTAGGTGAAATTGCATGTTGTGCTGTATTGTTTGTTACTTAATGATTTTTTAGGTTTAATTCCTATGGGACAGTGTTTCAGAGGTTGTTTGTTAATTAATATTCCATGAATCTGAAACAGGAGGCTAATAAGTGGTTATTAGTGAAGGTCTGTTGTGTCAGGGTTAAAGTTTTCCTTCTTGTCTAGTGTAGCTCAAATGCTGAGTTTTGTGGCTTGCAGCAAGACAGTTGCCAGGTGTGCAGCTGCAGGATCAACATGTAGAAATCTGATGCTTGGAGAAGAGGAAGGAGGGGTTTGAAATGGCATTGTGGATCTTTGGTGGGTGTTAGGCTTTCTTGTATATATTTTAATAGAAACAGTGTAATTGTGCTAGCGTGGCATCTAAGATGTGGGTACCTGAAGTATGTGGTAAGGCTAAACATGAGATGTACAGCTAAAATAACCAAGAGAAGGAAGGAACTTGGGTATGGAGAAAATAAAATGTGTTTGTTAGAAGACAGGTTTGCGGCAGATCTGACAGTAAGAATTCCATCTCTTGGCTCCTGATGTGGACTTAAACTACACTGTGCTGTCAGCTTTTAAACAGCTGTTAAGCCTTAAAATTCTGTAGTGAAGATTTGTGTTTTACTTACCAGTATGATTAAAAAATTGACATTAATTTAGATGATGAATCCTTGAAGGAGGAAGGAGCAAAAGCTAAGAACTTAATTTTAGTTTCTCAGCTGAGATAGTTGAACTGTAGGTGATACTGGCAAGCTTGAACTTTGTTTCTTTTCTGTGTGGAAGCTGGTCTGTCTTCTGCCTGTTGCCTCTTCTGTCTCCTCTGTGGCAGTTGTGTGGACAATGTGACTTCTTGCTAAACATGATTGCTCATGGGTTGTGGAAGTTTTTGATGAACATCTGCATCTCCTCTTTCCTCCCCCCCTTGATTTTTTTTTTTTTGGTGTACATGTGATGCTTTCTGCATCAGACTGAGGAGACTGTACTGATGATTAGTACTGTCAGTAATTATTTTTATCTACAAGTTTTCATAAATGCTATTCTAGAAAACATCTGTTTTCCTGTCTAGGATCCTAGTAGTAATCCTGCTTTCTATAAGTGAATACAAAGACTGCTGTTGAGTTGGATGTTGCTGGGAACTTCAGTTTACATGTTGCTGAATGCAATAAATGCCATGGGTGCCTTTTTTGCCTGTTAGAGTACTTCCTTTTCAGTGTTTCTGTGGTTTTCATGCTTGCAGATACTGGAGTTTTAGTTGTGGCCCGTTTTACCTTCAGTGGGTGTTATACTGAATATAGTTTTAATAATCTTACTTAATTTGATCTGTTTTATCAGAAGAGCCTTTGTCTCCTAAGAATTTGCCGTCTGTCCGTGTCACTGCAGTACCCGTGTTGCCTCTTAACTTGCTGTGCCCTCTGCAGCACCTAGGGCTGCACAGAGAATGTGTGCCTTGTCCTCATGCTTCCCGGGAAGTGTCATAAGGAGACTCTTTATTTTTCAGTGATTGCATTCCAGCCTTATTTATTTATTTCTTAATCTTTGGTGTTAGAGAGTGGTGAGTTTTTTAGCTCTGCATATGTGGAGTGCATCAGTAGTCATGTGGTTTAAAGTGGGATTAGTCGATTAAGACTCCATGGCAGGGTCTCTTTTCTAATTGCATTTTTTACCGCCAGAGGTCAATACGGAAACATTGATCAGAAGCTCTGTACGCGTAACAGATTTGTGGGTGTCTGCTCTGAGATGAGTGTTCCCTCTGGGGACTTCTTTGCCACTAGAAGCATGCTGTCAACTTGAAAGTTTTGCCATCTGTTGACTGGCAAAGCCCAGATGCAATCATCTGAGTGGCCCTCACAAGATTGTGAATAATCTCTGCTCATTTTGTTTATGGGTGAAACTTATATTTTTAATGTCAACCTCTCTTCATCAGGCTTTAGTTTCAGAATGAGATTTGAAACACGCAAATCACACGTTCTTTCCTGAGTGGGAAGGAGAAGGAGAAGTCTTGTGCTTCATTTTTTGTGCATGTTCTCTAGTAAATCGAATTGAAAAGTTGTTGTAGTGCTGTCTGAGGTAGTGTTGCAGCTTTGGCAGAGTGGGTTGATGATAGATACTGGCTTGTTTGCCTTTTGGGAGCGGGGGAGTGGCTGTTGACTTACAAAGTCTTACCTTTTTAATTGCTTTTCTTGGTTATGATATTGGCATATTTATGTTGTCTGTACAAATTGCCTGTAGTATTAACCTGTTCCTGATGCTCTCTACCTGCTATGTGTCCCACATACCTTGGAGAGGGAAATCCTTTTGTGTACTGCAGTTGCTGGGAGTCACTGCTGTTCTCATTTGGTATTTGCAGTTGCTGAAATATCCGTGGATGTCTTGAGAACAAAAAGTTTCCAAACAATTTTCAGCTCTTTAATAGAATGATGTGACTTCTTTATGCCATTCTGTTTTCTGCATGCTGCTTTCTGTCACTGAGCAGTAATGGGTTATTTGAGGAACTTGGGTTTTTTCTGCTTTCAACTTTGTGTTTAATTGGTGGTTTGAGGATTTTCCTTCCAGTCATCCTGCACCTCGCTGTGCAGGATGAAAATGATACTCTGGGCCACTGCCACTCGTGGCTAGCAGTGCAAAGGACAATGTGGATGGAGATCAGAGCACTCCATGCAAAATGCTTCATGTACAGAAAATGTTCAGAAACGTGTGTACCAATTGATTTTGCAACAGGTTGCACAGGGAGATGGTGGATGTCCCCTCCCTGGAGGTGTTCAGGGCTGGGTTGGATGGGGCCTGAAACAGCCTGGGCTAGGGAGAGGTGTCCCTGCCCATGGCAGGGGGGTTGGAACTCGATGGTCTTTAAGGTCCCTTCCAACCCACAACATTCTATGGTTCTAGGGAAAGCATGATGGACAAAGGGTCTTAAATGTTCTTATTTGTTTGTTGTGTTTGTTTCTTTTTTTTTTCAGTTGAAGGGGATGAAAAATCTTGCGATCCCTCCCAAAGTTACAATGTTACTTGGTACTTAAGATATTCTGACTGCTACAATGAAGTCTTCAACTTTGGGGTAAGAATTGTATGGAAAAACGGGTTAAAATTTTGGGGGGTAAGCACATATTGGGGTGAAGAGATTGGAGATGTCTCACTTGCATCCTCATTGGGCCTGAAAGACACACCCCTCCATTGAAGCAAACAAATTTCTGGATCACAAGTGTTTGTCAGACTCCTCCTAAATCCAGAAGCTTAAGTAAGTGTATCAACTCTAACTGAAGTATGAGTTTATGGTAGATGAAAATATTATTTACAACAATGCTTAATGACAGGAAAAAAAAATAGTATTTTCATATTTAGACAAATTCAGTTCTTTGCACATTGTAATTACTAGTGATTTATAAAAAATGTGTGATGTTTCTATTAAATGTTGTAGAACATAACTGTGGCTTATACTGTATGGCACCTTTTCCATGTTTGAAATGTTATTACGGCATTTGTAACAATGAACCAAACACAGTGCTGAGGTCTTGAAGGTAATAATGTACAGTTTATTTGTGTGGACTGAAGTTTATGCTGACTGCTGTACCTCCACTGCAGGAATACTGGGATTTCATGTTTGGTTGTTGGTTTGGTTTTTTTTTTATTAGTTATCAATTCTGATCCCAAGTCTATATGGTTTGGATTTTCTTTCTAAATTTTTGAGGAAGAACAGTCTTCTGTGGTCTTGATGGCCTTTATCCTATTAAATTCTGTTCAGGAGTGTGCACAGAGGGAAGTGATGGTGCTCTCCAGGTCTTCAGGCTGCTCACTGAGGACCCATTAGACATGTTGGATGCTATCCTAAGTTCTTTTCTGTGTTTGGCAGGATGAACAGGCAGATTGCTACTTTGGGGCTACATCTGAAGAGCATCCGGGTTGGTCAGGATACTATGCCACAGCTTCTCTCCTCTTTCCAAATTGCTCTGAGCTCTTCAGGCCTCAGGTATGGGTAGAAACTTCACAGTTTCCTCTCTTATAACAGTATACAGAGAAGGTGGTAGTTCCTATTAGATGTGTTAGCATCTTATTAAGTACCACTGTTGTGAGGTACTTGCTTTTAACAGCTTGTGCCAACCAAACTGCAATGCTGACTTCTTAATTTTGCTTTACTTGTGGCTTTCCATTCAACATCTGGCCCACCGTGGGGGTAGGACCCACTGTGAAGTTCAGCGCTGCTTTTTTTTGTGGTTCTGTTCTGTTTTGTTTACAGAAGGCTACTGGTAGTTGAGTAAAGTGTGAATCTCTGGCAGGAGAGTGAAGTTCTCACTAAATTTGGGTTGATAAAGGACTGGTGTGTTGGCTTTTTTCCTCAGATAATGTTCATTTATAATAATGGAAATGAATGTGTTGAGCAATTAATTACTTAAGCACTGATAGCAGGTTAAAAATAGTGCTTAAAGAAGTTTGAAACAAATCAAGTGGAAGAGAGAAGACAATGCAAAACAGCATAGGGGAGTTTTGTGCAAACATTGGCTCTGCACCAGCTGTGCATCAGTAGGTGAAGCTCTGCAGTCATACTGGTGACCATGTCAGTCTAACATACTGTCTTTCTTGCATGGGGTACTTCAGAATTCAAGGTAAGTTTTGCAGTGTTGCATCTGTGTCCAGCCATTTCCTATTTTGACAATGGGTTGTGGATAGAGAATGCTGGGAAATGTCTCATTACCGGTGGCCCTAGTGGTGTGTGGGGGTTGTTAGTTGTCCTCAAGAAAAAGACTTGAAAAGGCTTTTTAATATCCTGTATGCATGTCTCCTAACTATCCTTTGCTATATGAAGATAGCTTGAAAGGCTTTTCAGAATCTGTATGCTGCCTGTTTTGTATGTTTAATTATATGAGAAGTGTCAGTTCTGCATTTACTTGGCTTTATAAAAGATATTTTGGGGTTTAGCTGGGTGATGTCAACTTGGGCATTTAACTGAAAGTTAAGGTTGTGGAAATGGGGGTTTTACAAATTTTTGACTTTTCCTTCAATTCCATTGAAAAGTCTAATGAAATTTTAATGAAATACACTCCTCTCAGATACAAACTTCTGAAGTTTATCCTTTTTGATTGTTTGGCTTTTTTCCTGTAGTATAGCAGTTTCACTAGATTGCTGAACTGCCAAACTATGATGAACTGAATAGTTGGCAAATTCTGGACCTCTAACAGGCCCCCACTCATCTAGGGAACGTTTTTGCATAGATTAAGGCAGAAATCTCCAAATCCTGTAGACTCAATCTACTAAGAGAGATAAACAACAGATTCATATTTGGAAAATAAAATTAACTTCACTGCTGTTATGTCTGTGGGGCCAGTTCTAAAAATAGACACCTTTGGTCTAAGGGGTGGAAAGCAGCTCTCAAATGACAAAATACTAATCCAAGTACTCAAGACTCCCTCCACAAATGGACAGTTTGATTTAGAGAAATGAGAGCTCTCTAATACAGCTGCTCAGAGAATCAGGCTACAAAATGCCTATAACTGCTGTATCTTTCTTCCATCTTGCAGATTTTCTATAAAGAATTTGTTCATCCAGAGCCTCTCTCGCCTGAGAAACAAGAGGTATGTTTTTTCCCTTCTACCAAGCATAGGCATGGAGGAGAGAGTTTTGGCATATTGATTTAACTATTTTTCTGTTTTTCTTTAAGGGTGTAAAAGAGAAGAAGGAGACTGGAGGAAATCACACAATGGTGACAGATAAAACTGTATGTATATTGAGTTTCAACATGGCTTGAAATCCCACAGTCTTAATCTGTGTTTGTTTTTTTAACTTATATTTTTTTGGTAAGAAATTGCTAGTAGCATTTAGAGGGGTCACACAATTACCTCTTTTCTTTTTATACATGGGTTGGGGTTTTTGTTTTTCTTGTAAAGGTTGGAACTAGGTAGTACTGTGTGGAAAAACAGAATACAGAGTAACTACTTCTGTATGTGAAATGGAGAACTCTTACCTTTCAAATTGATGGTATAAATGAAAAAATACATTTCTTTTTTCATTGATTCAACTTCTCAAATCGCTGATGGGATCTGTTTTATGTGCTGACTAATATTTCGAGATTGCATTTGATGTTGTCTCTAGTCTGACTTTATAAAGCATTGTACCTGACAGGCTGAGTGATTACTTTTGATTTTCAAATCTGTTAGCATTTGTACTATGTGTTAAGTTCAGTCCTTAACCAGGAATGATTGTCACAAGAACTTCGAGTTGAATGGCCTGGAGGCCAACAAAGAAAATGTATTTGACTCCCTGTGTTCTTACAGGGCAATTTACCTTGATGCTAAAATGTAAATAACTCTGTGTGAAACTGTGAAAAAAGGAATCAGTGCAACAAGAAATGAGAATACTTCAAAGGCCAAATTGGTGTATAAAATATATCCTTTTTCTTTTAACCAAGTCATTTAACTTCAGTCAGTATCAGCATAAACTTTTTTGGGGGGGTGGGTTGTTTTTTAAATACATAAAATTCTGTTGGCTTTAGGTCTAGCAGTCAGATATATTAAAATAAATGCAAACTCTTAATACTTAATTTCTCTTGGAGAGGTTGCTATAAAAAAAATTGTTTTGGTAGTTTTGCAGTGCTGATGTGAGTGGTACATACATGTAGACAGCTTTAGCCTAGAAACTCTTGGTAAATATTGCAGCTTCTGAGGCGGGTAGAACTTCTTCAGTTGTGAAATTCATTCTTTTGTATGCTGGAACTGGAAGAAATCTCTGATTTGTTTTACGGTGCACATGTTTACCTGGGCAAGCTTCCTCTGTTAGTTCATTGGCAGGGTGTGGGTCTACAGGTATGGAAACTGTTGCAGGGGCAGTAGTCCAGTTGCCACAGACAGTTACTGCTCTGGAACATTTTTACTTCTCAACTATCTTTTCTGGCTTTTCTGTTTGCAACAGCACAGCTACATATAATTGATTTCAGGAAGCAAGAAGCATCTCTGTGACAGTCCTAATGTTTCTAGATTGAAGACAAGGAGTTAGGATGCCTTGCTGAATTCCTTGTAGCTTTTGCAGTGCTTCTGAGAACACTCTTGCCAGTGTTAAATTTACAAATAAGCTCTGATCACCATCCAGGTCTTTGAGGTTTCTTCTGGATTCCAACAACTACATTTTAAGTATTATGTCTAATAAACAGACTTAAAATGTATGTGTGAAATATTTATTACCAAGCTTTAAGCCTTTATTTTTACATAGATGATATCATCCTTGTGTGGTAAGCCGCCTTCCCTCTGTCTTGTGTCTCCTTGCCTATGAGCTGTCTCCATGTAGATGTTTTGTTTTCAGGCAATGAATGCTGTTATCAGAACCTGGCGAGATGGACCCTACATCTTTATTGTGCAAATTGGAATCACAACTTCAAAGGATTCTGCTGCCAAAGTTAGAAGAACGGAGAAGACAACGCCATCCTCAGACCAAAATAAGCCCTTTACAAGTAAGATAGATGTTTGTACAATAGGCTAAAAATATAGTGCCCTTTCTATGTATATATATGTATGATGGTATTCTAAGGGACTTTTAATATATACTGTATGGTTCATTTTCATAACACGCTGTCTTTTGCTTCACACAGATACAGGTATTACGGACTACAACCTTTTTTTCTTGTAAGAAAATAGGTGATTGTTAGTGTCTTGAAGATCCGAAGGTGGTTGCTCAGTCAGTTTAATGATGGCAGGAAAGACGAATCCCAAGCACCTTAGTTTTGAGGCTTGGTGTTGTGTTTTAAAAATGTCAACTGATCTATATTATTAGCTCAAATCACATAGAATGCAAAGATCATAATTGTCACATTGAAATGATAACCTGTCTGAACTTTGGAGCAGTTGGAAAGTCCCCTTCAAAACTTGGTTGGAGCGTATTTCTGAAATTACCTTTTCCACATGACTGCTCAGCACAAACTACTTTTACTTTAAATGCTGCCATTAGTAACTGGTAACTGGCCATGTAATTTTAATTGCGTGCTTTTAGCTGAGTATGGTATGAGTCTTCACTTCCTTGATTATAGTGAAAGTTTGATTTAAAAGCTGTATGAAGACTTGAAATTTCTTACACTTGTATAAAAGTCAGTTAAACGTTTTATCCTGGCTTCCTCCTTTTCTGTTCTTGCTCAATTTGGTTATTGGATTGTTTTTTGACAGTGACAGTTGAACTGAAGGGGCCATATGAGTATCTCTCGCTTGCAGACTATCCTCTGATGATTGTGAGTAAAAAAGCTTTTCTTTGAGCTAGACAGTTGTCAGTTGATTTGAATCTCAATTAAATACTCTTCTTTCCTACTTCAGGAAACACAATGCTAGCATCTCAGAAAAAATAATTGAGCACGAGGTGTGTTTTGGTGTGTGGTGGGGGTTCTCTGTGTGCTGAAAAACAGGGTAGGGGAAAAACCCATGGGTTTCAGGCATTTTGACTCGATGCCTGGCAACTTGTAGCTCTAGAAGTTACTAGCATCATTAGCTCTAAACTGAGCCTGTTTTTCTCCTTAGCTCATATCTTAGGGAATTTGCTGTTCTATGCTTTTGTTTACAGTTACTCTTTCATTTGTCACTGCTTCTTTGTTCTTTTACAGCTTAATCTTGCCTTCTCCACCAGCTGTTTTACCACCACATGAGGAGGTCCTTAATACTGCCTAACTGTGAAAGCATAACTGAACTACAAAGAGCTGATCCCTTTTTTTTTCAAAGGAGTTGTTGACTTGGTTGCTAGTTGCCTTCTGTCCAGGAAGCTAAGAAATTAAAAGAACTTAAATATATATGTAGTGTAGGCAGGTTTTAGCTGGGGATCACTAACAAATAAGGTCTCCACCCTGACTGTATTTGCAGGAGAGGCCTGTAAATAGGAGAGCTTGATTGAAGTAAAAAGCTTGCCTCAGCTTTGTTGACATATAATTCACTAGCACAAGTATCCTCACGTGGCTGGCCCAGAAAATGATCTCTGTCTAATCGTTTCTGTAATCGAGCATCTGAATGTGAACTAGCACACCTCGGTCCTCACCATGTGAACTATGTGGATTAGTCAGGGGTGAAAAATCTTTAAGGATCAGCAAGCTGAGGAAGGTGTTTTCAGTTGGTGAACGCTTCAATGGATTGCGTAGCAGCTAACTTCAGTGCTTGCTTGGTTTAAACACTGCCTTCTGCAGGAGGAGACTGATTATTACTGCCCTACATTCTGGCTAGGTACTTCCTGCTATTCATTTAATGTCTTGCTCTCCTTATCTGCCTTCATCTCGCTGTCCTTTTTGAAAACTTAACTCCCTGTGGTATGGTGCTGTCATTGAGAAAACTGAGCATGGAGCAGCATTGTCAAACTTACTGTTTGCTGTAGGAGAACCTACCCTGAAAGCTACTCTGAACCAAGTAACACTGCACTGGAAAAGAAAATTGCAAAATGATAATATTTAAAGGAGTGTTTGGGTACCTCTTTCAATTCCAGATTTTTGGCTGACCTAAAGATTGGTCAAAAACTGAGTTTGCTGGAAATTAACTTTTGAGAGAAGTTGTCAGATGATTTGAACAAAGGGGTTACAGCTGTCCATTGCTTATCTCTGTTCTGTGGAATGGTGTGCAAAGGTGACTTGTAAGCTTGTTCAGAGAGTCCTGTGAGTGTACCAAGAAGTTAGTAATACGATGTGTGAGATGGGCTGGTTGCTATTGCTTGATGATTTGCCTGAGCTCTTATCAGAGTTTTTGAAAGCTAGTAGTGCTTGATACCTTCCTTAGGAAAACTGCCTCTGAATAAACTGGTAGACTGCTTTTCAAGAGAGAAATTGCTCAGAAATGGAATTACTCTGATTCTCTTTGTCAGTGAGACAGTGGACTGACACTGTAAAAGAATCCAGAGAAAAGAAAGCAATGTTTGTTTGTAGTCGCTTTTGTATCTACAAATTGAAGTTGCTATACTCAGGGGGAAAACTGACCTGTCTTACAGCTGTGGAGTGGAAACAAGGAAATGATTTTTCTATGTCTGAGGCTCTTATTTCTTGCTTCTTTTTTGTATAATAGTTTTTCATGGTGATGTGTATCGTGTACGTGTTCTTCGGGGTTCTGTGGCTTGCGTGGTCAGCCTGTTACTGGCGGGATCTCCTGAGGATCCAGTTCTGGATTGGTGCTGTTATCTTCCTGGGAATGCTGGAGAAAGCAGTTTTCTATGCAGAGTTCCAGAATATTCGCTACACAGGGGAGTCTGGTAGGTAGCAATTGCAGTGTGCAGTTTAACTGACAGGACACAGCACTACTGGCTTATTTTAAACTGGGATGACAGATGAATATTAATTACTTGAGGATTGTTTCAAAACAAAGGGAACCAGAGCTTTATGTTTATATTTATGTTGTAAATACGATGATCTGTGCTGTTCTAAAGCTGAAATACTGTTTGTTTCTCTGACTCCCAAGTAGTGTCTTAGGGATGTAAAATGTTGGATATGTAAAAATCTGGAGAGCATTCACTGCAGTGCTGGCTTGAAGTTTAAAATAGGACTTTGTATGTGTACCTTGTAATTTGTGTCTGACAATTGGTGTCGGCCTTGGAAAGAGACTTGGAAGCTCCTTGTTCAACATAACAATGTTGCAGATGATTTTTGGTGTTCAGCTCAGGCTGATAATCCATTTTCAGTGTTTCTCTACAGAAAATTTTGTGACGGTTTCATTTTTTTAGGATGGATGCACGGATATGAAACTGCAAGTAAAACATCATTATGGCTTGTTAATTAGCCATACTCATGGTACAGAAGGTTTTGTTAATTGACTTGTTTGGAAGATCATCCAGGCTGATCTTAGGGATAAACATTTTTATGGGTCATTTACTCTCCACTTTCTATGGATGGAGAATTTTTCAGTAGCCTTTTTTTTTAATGCTAAATGACTCATCTTTTCTGAAAGCTCGCTCCAGATGTAGGTAATAAAAATATTATACACATTAACAGTCTGCTTTCTGAAAATAATTACATTTACTCTCATGCTCCAATTGCATGCAGTAATTAAGAAAACAGGAATCATATTTTACTAACTGAGCTTCCTCCTCTTTGCCTTTGGTAGTTCAAGGAGCAGTGATACTGGCAGAACTGCTTTCCGCTGTGAAGCGCTCATTAGCTCGAACTCTGGTCATCATCGTCAGCCTGGGATATGGGATAGTCAAGTGAGTAATTCTGTACGGGTTTGTTCTGTTCTACTAAAAGGCTTTTCACTACTGGTTTTTATTAAGTTAGGACAGTATTCATATCCCTGTGCTCCCTACTTAAAAGCTAGCTGCTTTAGTTAAGTGCTGTATGGGTCTAGACTTCTTCATAGAGACCTACAATTCCATATGGTGATTACTCTTCTTCCCACCCCTTTCTGTGTACTGCTGTTGGGTAGGTTTCTGAGTCACTGTGGAGACACTCCACTAACTGGAATGGGAGCTTTATATGCCTACCTTCTGGGCAAGGAGAAGCTTCTAGATATGGGGGAGGTCAAGAATCATCAACAGGGGAGGCGATCTGCTTTAAAAGGCCTCTACTGCCAGGACTGGTCCTCCTCTGTCTGTCCCTAGCTCTATTCAATGGTAGAATGGCACGCTGTGTGCTAGTGGCCGCGTTTAGCAAGTGTGGGTGTGCTTGGAGGGGGGAGAACTGGTGAAGAGGAGGTGGGCTGAGACTTCTTGGAATGTTTGTAAAAAGCTAAAATAGGTGAAATAAGGAACAGGACAGTTACCAGTCTCTTCCTTAGTTGCATCATACCATAAGACAAAATTAATAATAAGCTTTAACTACTAGATTGAGAAAGCATTTTATTATACAAGTGGCTTGTCACAAGAACCTTCTGTTCACATGCTTTGGGCTTTATGTTAGACTCAAGTTTGCATGGATTTTATTCCCCCTACTCCCTCTGCCCCCCAATTAATCTAAACTTCACTTTGTTTTCCTACAGGCCTCGCCTTGGAGTTACTCTTCACAAAGTAGTTATGGCTGGAGCCCTTTATCTGTTATTTTCTGGCATGGAAGGTGTTCTTAGAGTCACAGGGGTCAGTAATAACTGATTGAATTTTCCCATATGCCACAGATGCTACTGGCTTTATTTACTTATGCTAAGGGAGAATCCCAGGGCTGTACTGAAAGAAGGAACAGAGACAGTGAAGCAGTTACTCTGACACTATAGATAAGGGTTATCAAAAGCCATTTATCCTTTATTAGGATACAATCTGAGTATTTTGAGGTAATTGTAACAGATGTTTGATTAGTCAGGTTTTACACACCATATTCTGCCTAAACCTGTGTATCTAATACATCAAGTTAGGCCACACTAGTTGCAGACACAAATGTACATCTTGGGTCACCAAAAAACCTGCTAAAACAAAACACCAAACCACCACCACTCCAGTTCTGGAGGCTGTACCCAAGGCAGTGTGTGTGAGTGGTGCGGCTACTTGGTTTGTTAAGAAGTGCATCTCAGGATGTAGAATTCTGTTGGTTTGGTTTTGGTATTTTGGGGTAAGGTATTTAACATGTCATATATTTGGTACTTTTTCAGTTTTTCTATGACACTGTGGCTCTGATAGCCAACTTGGCCCTATCCATGATCGATGCCTGTATTATTTTGTGGATATCCTTTCATAAACTGCAGTGTGTTACAAGCTTATTTCTGTCTTATTCTTGAATGGAATAAAACGATTGGCTTGTTTCAGTTGGGGCTTTGAATGGGTTTTGATGTAGACACAAAGGCAATTTTTGCCACCTGTGGTCAAACTCATGGTTGCCAGTGGAGCACTGGGTTTAATTATTACGTGCCTAACACTCTGTTAGTTTTCTGTAATGGAAGTGGTCAGAGCACATTGTCGCAGTAATGTCCTCAGCAGAGGCTCCTTTCAACAGTGCTGGATTGACTTAATCTGGAAAACTACTTGCTGGTGGAGAACTGAGAACTGACAGTGTGGTATTGTCAGTTCCTCTCTTGTGCATTTGCCTAAAGTCTTGGTTCAAACTCTCTGCTTCTGAGAAGTAAAACTCAGAAGCATTGTGGTTGTTTCTTATTAAATAGTTTCTTATAAAGTAGCCTAATGCTCCCTACTACTTCTGCACCTTGTTTCCTTTTCAGTTTGTTCTTATTGGCTCTCTCTTTGTCTCCAGGCCCAGAATGATCTTGCCTCCTTGGCTTTTATTCCCCTGGCTTTCCTAGATACTGCCCTGTGCTGGTGGATATCCTTCACTATTTTACTTGGTGGGGTGTATTTTCTTTCTGATTTGGTTTTTTGGGAGTCTTTTTGGCTGAACTTTTTTTTTTTTTTTAAATCAGCTTCAAGTATATGTTCTTCCTACTTCCAGTAAAGTTGTTAAAACCTCTGTATTGAGTGTTCAGGTAAGATGCTGCTACAGCCAGTGTCAGGAGAACTAAGAAACCAGTAGACTAGTTATGTCTGTTAACAGTTTTGCATTCTTGAAGTGTGAAACTAATATGTTCTAGTGGTACTATAACAATGCCATAGTAGTAATCTTTGGAGAACAGGCTCAGCCTGTGTTTTGGGAGAAGGATTTTAGCAACATCAAACCAAGTATTTTTTTCTGTAAAATTTGAACTCATCTTGAAGTAGCTGGGTGACAAAATAGGGTGATGTTATTTTTTTGGTGTCTTGACGTGTTACATCCATTCATCATCTTACATGAGTTTAGCAGCTGCTGTCAAATGCTGAGCTCAAAGCTATGTACAGCAAAATCCTTATCAAGTGTTTTTAGCAAAAGTCAATCACAAAACTCTGTTTAAAATACTTGCTGCCCAGCCATGATGCCCCTATTTCTCTCTTGCCATGATGTCTCTTCCAAGCACTTGCTTTCTCACAGTGGAAATAAGACTGTAGGTGAAAGGGTGAAGACACCTGTATGCACTATGTAACTGGATTTTAACTCACCTCTGGTTCAGGCTTGATTTTCCATTTCTCAGAAATACATTTGACACGGTTCTGGAAGAATGAGAAGTAGTCCAAAATAGATACTTGGATGCCATCTTTGAGTGATAGGAATTTTAGGTTTCAGTTACTAAATGTGAAGGGGATGGGTCCTACTCTTTAGCACCTTTGCAATAGGAATAACTTCTGGTGAGTCTGGTCTACCTTTGTGTGGCTAGGTGTGTGGGTGAGAGAGCTGTTAATCATAAGATCTGTGACCAGCTTATCCCTTCAGAGGCTTTCCTTGACTTTCCATACATATTCATCAGCCTAACTCAAACAATGAAGCTCCTAAAACTTCGAAGGAATGTTGTGAAACTCTCTTTGTATCGGCACTTCACCAACACACTCATCTTGGCAGTAGCAGGTAAGCAGAAAACTGTTAATCAAGAACATTTGCCATCTCCACATAGGGCTTGATTTGATCGCTAAAGATGAGTTCAGGGTTGGCTTTGTCACCTGATAATGAAACCATGGTTTGGAGATGAGATGGAAGTAATATAAGAATAGTGAATAGGGATGAGGAGTTTGGCTAAATACTTAGTACCTCTTTTATGCCTTGTGTCTCTGAAGAACCAAGAATAAAATATACCGACCAGTGTCTAAACTACCGCACAAGTTCAGTGCAATAAATCAACCTATTGTTTTCCAAAGCCAATAAATCGAACTTTTCAAGAACTCACTTTTTAGGAAAAAAAGTGTCTTTGGGGAAAAAACAGTCCTGTTAGTCTGTTTGGTTAGCATACTTTGTAGTAATAAGTAGCTTGTTTGTTTTAATCTTGCAGCCTCTATTGTATTTATCATCTGGACCACCATGAAGTTCAGGCTGGTGGACTGTCAGTCGGTGAGTTTATACTGGATGCTTTCTGCAGTTGCTGCCCCTTGATAATTTGACATTTGGCAGTGTGAGAGGTGAGACTGGTCATTCTGGAAATGAGTTTTCTGTGGATTGTGTCTAGACTAATATACCACATGCTAAAATTCTCACTGTTGTGGGAAACGAACCTCTCTGCCAGATGCCTGTAGTTCAACCTTGGAAAGATCTGAGGGCACGGAGTCCTTTTCCTCACAGTTCTCTCTATTTATGCCGCTATTCTTGACAGGACTGGCAGGAGCTATGGGTGGATGATGCCATCTGGCGTTTGTTGTTTTCAATGATCCTTTTTGTCATCATGATTCTGTGGAGACCGTCTGCTAACAACCAAAGGTTCAGCTTTTCTTACCTCTTTTTAAAAATACTGGTTTTGGGAAATGTTTATTTATCTGGATAAGTACTGGTGGGTGATTGGTGTAGTTGCCATATACTGACCCATGAGGGTACTAAGCAGTGTGTGTAGGCCCTGGAGGAACAGTGTTGGAAGTCACAGAGATAACATTCAATCTGTTCCTGGTGGCAAACTTAATTACAAAGAAGTGACTTAAACTTTTGATTGTGTAGTTCAGCATCGGTCTTAAAAACAATGAGCTACACAGAATAATCAAGTCATGTGAATAACAGGGTAATGAGTGTCTTGACTGGCAAGAGACACTATTCTAAGACAGCTTTCACCCTTTCCTTCCTGAAGGTTTGCTTTCTCACCGCTGTCTGAAGAGGAGGATGATGATGAGCAGAAAGAGCCAATGCTAAAGGAAAGCTTTGGTAAGAGAACCCTATTTTTCCCTGCCAAATTTCAGTATTGAGACACTTCTGTGGAGGGACACTGCTTTGCTTTGCTTGCAATAAGTTCTTCCATGTGGCAAAAGCAGTCAGTGCCTCCCTGTTGCCACTGATTTATGCAGTGATAGAGGAGACGCTGGCTTATGTTTACTGTGTACATTGCCTGTTTAATTCTGGGGTTTTCAGATGTTGCTGAGCACACAGCTACTGTTGTGGTTGCTTTTTGTGTCCACTGGACTTTGTTTTATTAAATATATCAAGTTGTAGGTTTGAATCCAGTCATGCTGACGGGTATCAGAGAATCTCTCTGATACTGTTGCTAGGCAGTGGTTCCATTTGCAGTTCTCTTAAAATCCGTTTTAAGGATTTTTCTTTATTTTCTGTTCTGTGAATTTTTCAGTCTCCTTAACTTTCTGTATTAGGGCCTAATGCAGGAATGTCTAGTGGCAACATATGGATGAATATTTTGATAGTCTTGAAATTGCATATGAAACAGTCCTGCTTTATAAGACTAGATTGCATCTCTCCACTCCACTCTCCTCCCTCTCTTCTCTGCTTCCCATCTACCCACCTCATCTATTGTCTTTGTAACACTACTGTTTGTAAGTTGTGTAAAAGGTAGGGTGAGATACCCAGTGCTGCTGTCTGTCCACAGATCAATTCTTCTGGGATACGTCAGTGCTACTTCACTTGTTTAAGAGCTGAGGAGGAGCATGTAATCTTGTAGGTGCATGTGCCCTGTCAGCGCTCTCTGGCCATCTGCCAGGCTGGGAGATGATGTTACCTCTCAGCTCTTAAGTCAGCCAAGTGGCTGGTCAGCAGTTGGTAGGTAAAATAATTTTTGGGGACTTGCCTGTGTGTCAGAATGTTTGAGATAGGAAGGGGCCTCTGGAGGTCATCCTGTCCAAACACCTTGCTTAGGCAGGGTTGCCTAGAACAGGTTGCCCAGAATAGTGTCTAGATAGATGACTTTCTCTGGGCAACTGTGTCTTTGAGTTCTGTGCTGGCTATGTCTGGCTTAAAGGAAAGGACTAGAAAAGGATATTTTCTAGGTAAAATTGCAAAATACATGAAAAACTGGGGATTCCACCTGTCAAGAAAAATAGAAGCCTTTCAACGGGAAAGCATTATCTGTATGAATGACTTGTCTGTCTTACTCTGTCTCTTTGGATTTGATGAAATATTCTGAATGAATACTCAACATTTTCACTTAGTCTATGAAGAATTATAACTGTTAGCCCAATATTTTTTCCTTCTTTTTTTCTTCAGAGGGAATGAAAATGAGAAGCACAAAGCAAGAACCAAATGGGAATGTAAAAGCAAACAAAGCTGTGAGTACACCTTCCCTGTCTCACAGGATATATATAGAGATCAATGTCCCTTGTTTGGTTGCCCCCCAGTAGTAGCTCACAAAGATGCAAAGTGCTCAGCCTGTAAACGTGAGTGTCATGGCTTGCTTCAGAGTAGGGGTGAGTCAAAGCATTATGTTTACAGTACCTCTACACAAAGGTAAATGCAGGGTTTTTCTCATCTAATTTCCTTGAATCACAGAATCACAAGGTTGGAAAAGCCCTTTAAGATCATCAAGTCCAACCGTTCCTGTCCTGTGCTAAACCATATCCCTGAGCACCTCATCTGCCCGTCTGTTAAACACACCCAGGGTCGGTGACAAACCCCACCCTGGGCAGCCTGTTCTAGGCCCTGACAACTCTTCCAGGGAAGAACTTTCTCCTAACATCTAATCTGACCCTGCCCTGGGGCAGCTTCGTGCCATTTCCCCTTGTCCCATCTCCTGTCCCCTGGCTGAAGAGACCATTGCCCACCTCTCTGCACCCTCCTGTCAGGTCAGTGGAGGTGGGGAGAAGGTCCCCCCTCAGCCTCCTCTTCTCCAGGCTGAACACCCCCAGCTCCCTCAGCCGCTCCTCATAGGATTTGTTCTCCAGCCCCTTCCCCAGCCTGGTTGCCCTTCTCTGGACTCGCTCCAGGACCTCAATGTCCTTCTTATGGTGAGGAGCCCAGAACTGGACCCAGCACTCGAGGTGCGGCCCATGGGCACAATCACCTCCCCAGCCCTATTGGCCACATTATTTTTGATACAAGCCAGGATGCCATTGGCCTCCCTGGCCACCTGGGCACACTGCTGGCTCATACTCAGTTGGCAACAACCCCCCCAGGTCCTTCTCTGCCTGACAGTTCTCCAGCCAGTCTCCCCCAAGCCTGTAGCGCTGCATGGGTTGTTATGTCCCATATGCATCACTCTACACTTGGCGTTGTTAGTGCAATGGTAGCTTCAGAATTCAGTCTGGTTTAGGAATGTTCTGTGCACCCTGGTATAGATAGAATTGTGTAATACTGTATTGCAATAATGAGTAATATGTTATTTTACGGAGATTGTCAGGCTGAGAGGGAGGCTGAGCCATATTTTAAATAAAGTAATTGCCCTTCTAATTTTGAGATTTGTGATTCATTACTCAAATGTGGTGATGTATATGTATATCGCTACGTAGCTACCTAAGTAGTTTGGGTCGCACATTTTAATATACCTGCATTTCTTCCATGTGGCTGATAAGCTGAGGTGGTTTGACATTCAGCTAGGAGGTAGAAAACACATTTCAGAATCTTTTCATGAAAGTAATGCATAAATTTAAAAGCAGAAAGACTATTTGGAAATTCATGATATTAGCTGAAATATTTTTGGTAGAGAACATTGCCCTTCTCAAAGGTTGGTTGCAACTGCGTGCACGGATAACATGAAAATAAACCTTTTCTGTTTTGGGACAGAGGGTGATCAGAAAGGGTCAGTTATCCGACCTCAAAGCGAGTGTGCTCGTGTTGTGAATTAGAATGGTAGAATCATAAACTGGTTTGGGTTGGAAGCGATCCCAGCGATCACCCAGTCCCAACTCCCACCAGACCAGGGTGCCCAAAGCCCCATCCAACCTGGCCCTGAGCACTGCCAGGGAGGGGGCAGCCACAGCTTCTGTGGGCAGCCTGTGCCAGGGCCTCATCTCCCTCACAGGAAAGGATTTCTTCCTTCTATCCAGTCCAAATCTACCCTCTTCCAGCTTATAGCCATTGCCCCTTGTCCTATCACTATATTCCCTTGTAAAGAAGTCCCTCCCTAGCTTTCCTGTAGATGCCTTCAGGTACTGGAAGGTTGCTCTAAGATCTCCCCAGAGCCTTCTCTTCTCCAGGCTGAACGTCCCCAACTCTCTGTCCTCGTAGTCTTTTGATCATTAGAAAGTGTTCTTCAGGTAGAAATGAGAAAAACTTTGTGGAATCTAGCTTGTGCTTTTCATAACCATTTTTATATGTAATGTCTTCTAAAGATAATGTGCTTTAATGGGAGACTAAACTAGATTTTGTCTATAACCTGAGTGTCCTGAGGGTCTGCTTTTCCTAGTCACCATTCGACTATTACAGAGTTGACAGTAAGTTATAAGTAGGTTTTTGTTTTCTTTTTTCTCACAATGTGTTTTCTGTAATCCAGAAATCACTTTGAAGGTGTTTCTGTTTGTAGTGGTGGGGTTTTTTTTGTTTGTTCCTTTTTTTTTTTTTCAAATTTTTTAACTAACATTATAAATAAATTGTTTTGTAAGTAGGCTGAGAATAAAAAGGCTTGCCTGTGACAACACTTCAGGAAAACTGACTTTTGTTTTCAATTTAATTTGTGTACTTGTAGCAGGAGGATGACCTGAAGTGGGTAGAGGAGAATGTTCCTTCATCGGTGACAGATGTGTGAGTATTTTTATAGTCACAATAAAAGCGGCTTCCTTGGGCACAGGAATGCAGATACATTAGAATGTCTCATGACTTCTGTGCTGTACTTAACATGATCAGATGCTGAGTTCAGCCTGAAGTTGGCCTTTGACTACTTAACATCCTTACGCTTGGCGTTACGTGGTCTTGGGATTTGTGCCCCTCAAACACGCTGACTTAAAGAATGCTGTCTCAGGCTGAAACCACAGACTGATTTGTTTGCTCTTCACTGAAGTTCAAGCTAACTAAACAAATCCAGGAAACGAAGAACAAACAAACGCTGTCTGCTCAGTGCTCTGAAAAGTGACTTTGACTGGCTTGCCAAATGTAAACACGGAATAGTGTCATTTAGTTCTCAGCTTCATTTGGAATGTCCCTTGAGTCATTTTTACACTTCTACCACTATAGTCAGCTATGTAGACAGTCTGGATCTATTCTGAACGTCAGTGTCTGTGTTGCGATTCTTCATAGCAAAACAGGACTTCATGGATTAATTTAATTCACAAATCTGAACAGGTAATTTTGGCAGAGGCTCTGGTTTTCAGTACAAATCTCTGCCTGAAGTTAAAGACGAGAAATCAGGTGAAGCTTGAAGAGGATGAAAAAGTGCATTTTTCTCAGTTGAATTTGGTTTTCCCAGATCTAGTGTGTACTTTTTGAAGAACAGTAGGATTCCTTAACAAAGCTAGGGCTATACACATTGAGGTAGTCTGCCGAAGGGTTTTCTGTTTCTGAGAGTATGCTGATCAGGGTTGTGAAGAGATGAGAGAGCAACAGATAGGAGAAAGGTCTATTGTAGCTGAAAAGGTGAAGGTACCAGTGCAACTTGTGTGATTCATGCCACCTATTTTTACAATTTGGTCTCGTGTTGTGAATGTCTTTGGTGTAGTTCAGCGGTGTTCCCATTTGAATGCAGCTTATTTCATGGCAACTTAGAAATAATTTGGTTGGTGATGAGAGGCTTAGAAAAAAGAATTTTAATTCTGTGAAGGTCATTGGGGATACTCCTTGGGCTCTTCCTGTGCGTCTTTGATTTATTTCTATTCAGTGGAAAAGTCTGTCTATCTTCATTATTGCGTTCCTGTGCCCTAAAAAGCTTAAGAGGAAGCATAAAGCTGGAAATAGTTTTAATAATAAGCTCTCAGTAGGTGCTCTAATTCTCTTAACTATTTCTTTTTTTTTTCTTATTCCTCCCTGCAGTGCTCTTCCAGCTCTTCTGGATTCAGATGAGGTCAGTAAACAATTATTGAGTTCATATTAGTCTTCTGACATAAACGATTCATGAGTCAGATGTTAAGGACTTGGCTTATTAGAACTGAACTCTCTGATCTTGCCGGTGTGGCAGCAAAATACTACAAGGAGGGGGGTAGTAGGTACAACTGCGACAACTTCTTAGAATACAAATGTATTTTAAAAGAAGTGGTACATCTGCTGCCTAAGTTGGACTCTAGACTTTGAGTGCATATGAGCACATTTGTAGTGAATGCTATACCACCTTATTTCTGAATGATATAAACCTGTGGGGGGAAATGACAGCATTGGGTATTTTATTTTCTAGGAAAGAATGATTACACACTTTGAAAGGTCCAAAATGGAATGAAGGAGTTGCTTTTTGCTATTGGAAGTGGAGACACCTCTTAAAGTTGCTTGGTGGAGCAAGGGCATCCTGCTGACATGTTTCTTGATCTCAGCCTTGGAAGTTTGATGCTTTATTGTCATGAGGACGCCTTGCTGTGGAAGTTCACAAGGACATTATAAACCTTTTGGAAATTTGAATTTACAAAGTTGCTGCAAGTTTGGATTTTTAAGCAATTTAAATGTGTACTATTCCAGCACCTTCTGTAACTTTTCAAATATTTAATCTGTGAAACTAAAATTCCTAATGTCTGCTTGAGGAGTTTATATTTTGATGTTACAACTGACACTGAGAAGTGAACTGCCAGTACCTTTTTTGGGGGGGAGGGTGGGGACAAATGGAAGGAAGAACCGAAGAAACAACAGACTCATTTTCTGGTAGATAATGGCTTATCGCTGTTTTATGCCACGTGTCCAACATGAATGAGAGGGTTTTAGAGAGAAAAGCTCCTGTTAATGAAGAAAATTAAGATGGCAGGAAGGAAATATTTGGAAAAGTTACAATGATACGAGTTTTTAACAAAATCAAGTGCAATTTTATTCATAACGCTGTGTAAGAAAGATTTTCTATTTTAAATGCCATTGACTATAGGTAACAGCTGCATAGATCTAACACTTGCTGTCATGGCACATCTCATTGCCAGCAACGTGGTGGATGCCTGGAACAATGATTTGCCCCTACCTTCCACATGTTGCATGATTTAATTTAAAAGCAAGCAACCAACCAAACACACTCCAGCAGTGCTCCTTCACAAGTGCTTGACAACTCAAGTTAAGCAGATATTAACTAGACATTTCAGCAGAACTCTTGTCCTTGCACATGTAACATCTCCTACTGGGTTGTCTCTCTTCTACAGGAAGATGGCATTGCTTCCTAGAGAGTGCAGGCACTGCTCACCTTACTCGAAAGAGGCTTTAATGGGAGTACAGAGTGCTGGGGTAGTTCTGTTCCTAATGTCTGTTCAGAATTGCCTCCCATGTAAGTGATTTGATGGTGGGCTTTCCTGTCCCAGATGGTCCCTATGGCCAAGTGGTACCCTGAGATCACTGTGTTTCAGTCCAAGTTGCAGGTTTCTATTCTAGATAATTGCTTTTTGTTTCTTCTTTTCAAATGAATAAGAGCTTTTGGACAGTGTATTGTTTTTATTCTGTGCTTGGCTATAGAGGCTTCACTTGCAATAACTTAACACCTGAAAACCCATTGTGGACTGTGTGACAGAAACTCTAATTTGGGTTCATAACCTTTACAGTTGATAATTACCAGGCAGGCAGAAGTGCAGCTGGACTTCTAGGGAGCTGATGGGGCTGCTGGTGGAATGGCACAGGGAGTCAGCTCTTCCGTTTCATCCCTCAGAGCTGCATCAGAAGTCAACGTGCCCCTATACTTCGTTCATTCCACTGTAAGGTCTGGTAGCTTAGCTCTAGTTTGTATTTATCAGCACTTTGTGCTGAAATGTGGCACTTTACAGTAGAGTAGCTGAGGCACAAGTGCATACTGTCTTCTGCTAGCTGGATTGTGGGGGCAAAAACCCTCTGTGGATGGGCCGAGAAAAAAACCGCTGTGGCTGTAATGCCTCAGTCTGCCTCTGCAGGAAGTGCTGGAGCTCTTCTGTCCTGCCTTTTAGGCCACAGGTAGAATCTTTAATTAGAAAACACTTTGACTTATAATTTGCTATGCTTAATTGATATAGATGAAACAAACGTCACCTCCGTGTCTGTTTGAGGAGAGGAAATTTTATGGAATAAAGCGAAATGAAACTTGCTATTTAATTTTTTTAAGTCCTATGGTTTTGGGTTGTTTGGGTTTTTTTGGAGACAAATAGGGGGGAAAAATGTTCTTTATTGGAAGCACAAAAGTTTGTGTCTACTATTTAATAAAAGTTAGGCAAAGAGTAGAAAGGCTTACACTGTGTCCTTCCACTGTCTTACTACCTACTCTCTCCCACGAGGAAGTGTTAACCTCCTCACAAAGTTCCCTCACTCTTACACATTTACTTTGCAGTTATTCCTGATCAGCTCTTTTTCCTGTTAAGCTTGGCAGGAGAGTGGAAGTCTGTCATTTGAAAAGCTAATATAGATAGGGCAAAAGTGAAAGATCTGAAGAGTTTCCCTAATTGCATTCATAGGTTAGTAATTTAAAGACTAAAATAATGTAGCAGCAGTGTGGTGCTTTCAGCCTGTAACTACAGCACATTTCAGCAGTTCTCCCTACTTCCTACCCTTCCATCCCTGTAGTAATTTGCCTCAGTATTTGAAGTTGCCCTAAATTTTACAGGGGGTTATTGCTCCTGAGCTTTTCTTGTTTTTTCCACTTGTTTGGTGGTTTTGGTGTGCTTGGAAGGCAGCATCTGCTGCCTAGCATGCAGGAGGGGCGTGCTGCGACTTCCCTCTTTTCGGTCTTGTGGAGAACTTGTCTGGGAGGCCAGTTGCCACAGCATCGCGTGAGCGATGGCACACGCACAGGCACTGGCCAGGTTATGGCTGCGGAAGAGGCACCTAAAGCAGTGCGTGAGACGTGGGTGAGGAACAAAGGGAGGGAGTGGCACCAACGTGGCCTTTTCTCTGACAGCCAGTTTGGTCAGATGTGTTTGTTCTGTCAGGGAGATTTTTACCTCTCCTGATTCCCAACAAGTCAATAGCAGGAAAGCCTCATCAGCAAGCTAGCTTGCTACAATTCCTGACACCAGAAACCCTGCAGAATTCCTACCTTTTCATTACATAGACAGGGAAGGCTTGGTGGGTGTTGTAATTTTAAAACACTGTACAGATTACTCTGAAGACTTGGTCAGCAGAAGGGAGAAAACGTATCCACTTTTAGGTCTGAGATCTGCGTTAAATTTTTAGTGGCTAGAATGGTGTGTAGAAGCTGAACTTAGGAAATTTGGCTTCTGACTCAAATTGAGAGAATGCACCCTCAGGGTTTTTTGCAGAAAAAAAAAACCTTGTCTGCCATGAATTCAAATACAGAGGGAGTTTTAGAGTTCTTGTGCCTGATTAGCTCTCTGTTTAGATATGTTTGTGAGGAGCAGCTGTGGTATTACTGATGCAGTCGCAACATGTGCATGCAGAAACCTGAGAACAGAGAAATAGTGACAATTAAGTCCTTGACCAGCCTCTCATTAGAGTGACAAGATGTTTGTGTTAGGAGCTCCAAAGGAAGGACTGAGAAGCAAGAGATCACATGGTAGAGTAAAGAAATGCAACAGGCTTGATAAGCACAGAGTGAGTCAGGATCATGAGACCTGTGGTAGGGAAGGCTAGCTTGGTCTTATTCCGCAGATGTAGACATGTGTGAGCTTGTGGGCTGCTTTTTTTTTTTTTTAAGTCCTTCTGTTCACTTTATATGGCATGTTAGATGCTAAAGGGAAAGTATGCTACTTCTCCTTTTAAAACCTGAAGAGGCAGATGCCTCATCCTTCATTTGCATGGTGTAAAAGTGGATTACAGCCATTTGCATGTCAAGTCATCGTTACCAAAATCCACATTTCTTTTCACTAAATCGGTGCTATGTCCCTCTCCCTTTAGTAGGAATCCCTTTAGTAGAATTGAGGAGGCCAGATACATATCTGAGATGTAACTTCACTGGCAATTTGCAGTTCTGGCACCTGCAGGGGGGATGTTACTTCACATGGTTTCATGTTTTAGGCGGCTTTTGTTCCTGACAGTGAAGTTGGATGCAAGAGTTGTCCCGTTCCTGTGCTTCGATCTCCCAGCACAGCATGTCCTCAATCTGTTTCCTGGAACAGTGGTCTCTGTTGGTGAAAATGCCCTGAGAACTCAGCACTGTGTCCTTTTTTCTGCTTTGGTGTAGCTGGTTTAGCTTCCTGGGTGGTGGTTGTCAATGTTGGGCTTCTCCACAGCCACTGTGGCCTCTCCTGGACGGGGTGAGGTAACACATACAAATTGCCTCCTGGATGAGTACATTCAAGAAAAAATTGGGGCCTCCAAACGGAAACGTGTCACTTGCCAGGGATGTTCTGCTGTTCTCACCAGGTTTCTGGAGGTTGTGCCTGTCAGTTTTTGTCTATACAGCAGGACTTTCCGTGCCAGCTTAGCAAACAGCGCCCTGATGCCTCTGGCATTACTGTGAGAAGACAGAATGAGCCGCTTTACGCCTCGTCTCCTCTTGTGGGCTGTGTGGAGATGCGCCAGGGCCCGGCGCGGCCGTTGGCGCTGGCACGACCCGCCTTTCCCGTTAGCGCCTCGGCCCCCGGGAGCTCGGACGGGCTGTTCGGCGGCGGCGGGGGGAGCCCTTGTTTTGCGAGCTGCTGGCGTGAGGCAGGGCTGAGACCCAGCCGCGCTGTGCCGGGCACAGTCTCGCCCCGCTCCGTGAAAGGGCTGCAGCAGCGCTGAGGGGGCGGGGCGAGGGCGGGAACAGCGTGTGGGGCGGGGCCTCGCCGGGTCGCGGGGGCGGAGCCTTGGCGCGGAAGTGGCGAGGCGGGCGCGGGGGCTGCTGGGAAGGGCGGAGGGTTGTGGGCTGGTGCCGGTGGCCCTTCTGTCGGGGCAGTTCCCTTGCCGTGGCAGCAGTCTCGGCAGGGCGGCGGCTCAGCGCAGGGGAGAGCCGCCTGCCGTGCCCGCCTCCCTTCGGCCGGCGGGCGCTGTGGCAGCCGCCCCGGAGGAGCAGCCGCCATGCACGACGCCTTCGAGCATGTGCCGATCTTGGAGAAGCTGCCGCTGCAGATCGACTGCCTGGCGGCCTGGGGTGAGCCGGGTGGCGGCCGTGGCGCTGCCACCCTGCAGCCCGGGTCCCTCCTCTGTCCCAGGCGGCCGGGACGCCCGGCTACCTGTTTCTGGGGCCTGCCGCGCCTGCTTCCTCCTGGCGCGGACCGGCGGGGGGAGGGGGTATTGGCTGCATCTCTCGGCCCCCGGCCGGCAGTGCCGTGGGCCGGCCGGTGGTGGCCCTCCCGCCTCGCAGCCGTGCGGGGAGCAGCCGAGCCTTTCGCTGCGGGTTGGCTCGTCGCGTTGGCTTCCGTACCTGTGGCGGGGGGGCTGCCGGGGCTGGGCTGCGCTCGCGGGGGTGCCGGCGGTCGCCAGCCCTGCCAGCCGCAGCCCTGCCGCCGTTTCCAGGGCTGTGGCCGTGGGTTCTCTGGCTAAAGAGCGTTTCCCGTGTGTCTCCCAGCATTGACCATGGAAAGCCGGTGGTACGCTGGAGTTTAGGGTCTGGTCGCATGTGCCGGCGGTGTGTGTTGCGGGCTGTGTTGTTGGGCAGGGTTGACAGCCGAGGCTTCGGTCAGGTGGTTGCACCGGCTGTCCTAACGATGAGGATCGATAAGGCTTTTCCAGCTGCTCGGGCAGTTGCCAGCAGCTGTGCTGCCTTAGCACAGAGTAGGTAGTGCAAGCACTGTGGACTCCTGACCCCCTTCACGTACCCGAAGAGCAAGGTTGTAACCAGGACAGCAGTGCTGTATCTGAATGTGGGTTGTTCCTGCCAGAGATACGTGCTGTGGAAGATGTTAAGATTCTGTGCTGAGGCTTTTATCTTTTATCGGTGAAAGCCTTTATTTTGCTGAAGAAGAGGAAAGCCTAAGCCCCCAGGCCTGTGCCTGTATGGTTGTGTAACGAGGTGTAATTAACTCTCCTCAGCTTTTGTATCAAAGAGTAGAAAAAGGTGTTACAGAAAATGAGATTCTTCTTTAAATAAAAGTAGTTACTTGTGAGGGAGAATTAAATGTAGAAAGAAATATTTGCATGTATTTCTTTCCTGTACAATCCTCAGCAAGGAGAAAGCATGTTTCAGTCACATTTGATGACCCAGTAAGGATTCTGTGCTTTTTGTATGCTGTAAATGCTGTACATAGGGAGAGTCTGAAACTCAGCCACGGACTTTATATATCATAGAATCATAGAATGGCATGGGTTGGAAGGGACCCCCAAGGATCACAGAGCTCCAACCCCCTGCCACAGGCAGGGCCACCAACCTCCAGGCCTGGAGCTACACAAGGTTGCCCAGGGCCCCATCCAACCTGGCCTTGAACACCTCCAGGGACGGGGCATCCACCACCTCTCTGGGCAGCCTGTTCCAGTCCCTCACCACTCTCTCTGTAAAAAACTTCCCCCTAATATCCAATTTAAGCATTCCTTCCTTTAGCTTTAATCTGTTCCCCCTTGTCCTGCCATTATCTACCCTTTTGAAAAGTTGATTCCCCTCTTGTTTTTATGCTTCCTATATAAAAGGTTTCTTAAATGACTGTTGGTTGTCCAGGCAATTCAGAAGCAGTTAAAGCTGCTACTGACTTCCTAGGCATAGCTGACTATTTCAGAGGGCTCTTATAAGAACTTGACTTAAAAAAACCCCAAGACAGCGTACAACCCCATACAGAATTCCTTGTTTTTTCTGACTGACAGCTCTTCCACTATGTAGCAATGTTTCTCTCTGGGAGGTAGCAATGCCTGAAAAATAGCTTATTGCCTCTCTTTAGTGCACAAAACACACAGTGGTTTGTACTCCCTGTTTTACTGCTTGATCTTTAGCCATGGTCACCTGAGAATGAAAGCTACTTCTGTGCGCTTCCATCGGAGAGGTGGTAGGAGTCACGTGTGTAGTTGTCACAGAAAGTCCTCTTTGGGTTCACACGCAGTTTCCAAGTGTTCTGATAAATGTAACTTGGCTAGGAAGGGGCGGCCTTTGTTGAAACTAATTAGACTGTTTTTCTCCCCCATCTTTGCAGAGGAATGGCTCCTTGTTGGTACCAAACAAGGGCATCTTCTTCTTTACAGGATCAAGAAAGACATAGGTAAGTTGATTTTAAGAATGGCACAACAAGTTGATTACGTGGTTTTTATTTCCTACACTTTAGAGGTTGTGGTGATGTTAATGCAAGTATGTACAATTACTGATATTTGCCTACCTGAAGTTTAATGAATATTTTAGTGGGATCACAGGTGAAAGTGTACTTACCATTTATCAGATGTGCAAGAAAAGACAGGAACTAGTAATAGCCTTTTTTCCGTTTTAAAGTAGGTTTTTAAATGTGGTCACTATCCTTGAATTTATAGTAAGTGCAGTGTTTGTGAATGCAGTGTACAGGTGTGCATGGAAGCAGTGCACTGTGCTCGTTGCTCCAGTGTGATGTTTGCCTGGTGTTAAAGGACTGGATTAGTGAAAAAGCAGCTTTATTCAGCGGGTCCGTGAGCATCGAGGGATGGGGAAGAGAGATCCCTCCTAACTTGTTCTGTCACATTAAATAATACTCTTCTGCCTGCCTCTTTTGAGAGTCATTAAGTGTGCACAGTCTAATCTGGCCATGCTACAAATAAAACTATTCAATGCTTAGTTAAAATTAACTTTCAGTAAACAGTCTCATATTTCAATCTGCTGTTATGTAGAAACTGATGTTATTGAACACAGAGATGTCGGGTGGTGTGGGACAGGAAAGGAAAAAACATGTTTCCAAGTCCACCAGCTTTTGGGAAGATGTTAATTCATAGCTATTGGGATTCTAGAGACTGAATTCAGCTGGCTTTTTCTGAAACTTGTAGGCCATCTATTCCAATCAGAACGTGCCGGTCTTGAGTTACTAGTGCTTTATCTCATGTCATAAATTTCTCCCCCTTTTTGCATCAATGCCAGGAGAGGTTATGTCATCAGAAAGTGTCTGTAAGTCTTTATCCATAAAACTCCTTTTAAACCCTTGTGGTGTAGTGTTTATTCACTGTCTACTTTGCAATGGCATGCTCCCTAGCAATTGAAATTGCTGGCATTTGATTGGTGTGGATAGGGTGTTAATGGGTACCTGTACTTCTGGGCTTCAGGTTGCTTAAATATAGTTTTTGTAATCTAAAATTCTAGCAAGGTAAAAAAGTAACTGTTGGTGAGGCCCTCAGATGGGTACAATGAGTGGAACTTACGTTTTCACTCTGCTGTGCAGACCACCTGATGCATTTAGCTATTAAAGATAGCACAGCTGTATTAGAAGAGTCATTCTTCTAGTGTTAAGTTGCCAACTGTGGTTCTGTGATTCTTTGTGATCTATTTATTGTAAGATCTATTCAGCTGTAAACTTAAGGGCAACTTCAGTTTACATACTCTTTCAAATCTTTCTGGTAGGTTGCAATAGGTTTGAAGTAACACTAGAGAAATCCAACAAGAACTTCTCAAAAAAGATTCAGCAGGTAGGAAATACCATCTTCTTGATCTGGGAATAGATTTCTGGTGTTTTCAACCAAGAAATTAAATATCAAATGTACTTTTGGAATCTTCTAAATTAACAAAAGATTCCCCCAAAGCTATAGATTATTCTAGAGGTGGGACAGCCTGTGGTTTTGTCCACGTAAGAGGACTAAGATGGGTTTGGTTGCTAAAGCAGAAAGCAAAGAATTGGAATTTAGGGGTTTATTTATGACTTTTGGAAATGTTATTCACAGTGACCTTTCAGCTGCCTTGGCTGGGAATATTTGTTAAAATAAAAACTATAAAGTATAATTTCACTCTTGATAACATTTTATAGGAATTTGCATGTAATTTCTCTTATTTTTAATTTAGACCTAAAGTAACTGATTGCCTGCTGCCTAGTCCTGGTTTAATTTTTTGGGTAACTCCTTCATTATATTGATGCTCAGGAAAGCACTTACCTCAGAGATTATGCAGCCTCTTTCAGCAACCCTTCATATCCTTTAAAACTACTTCTGTACTAGTAACGTATCGCTTACTATAGCATTTTTAACCATCTTAGGTTGCAAGCTGTATGGCTAGCTTGTCAAAACTGGGTGTAAGTGAACAGGGTTGCAATAGCTGGAGGAGGGTTGTGTGTAGATAGCTGCGTTGCTGTTTGTGTTACTGTCAGAGCATCTAAGAGTTCAGAGGTATCACTAATAGAATTCTTTCTTTCAGATCCATGTTGTTTCTCAGTTTAAAATTCTGGTCAGCCTATTAGGTAAGTGCAGAAAATGTTTTTGCAATTAGGGAGCTCTTGTGGATGCAGTTACCTGGCTGAACGTGGCACCCTTTCCACACACCTGCATAGCAGTCTAGTTGTCTAGTTGTTGCAGTGTCATTGTGTAGGACTTCGCAGAGGAAGTGTTGTGTGGCACAGGTTGAGAAGCAGCCTGGCTTGTTGTAAGCCATCTTGGAGAACAAAGTAGTAACACTAACTTTCTTGGTTAAAAATGAAACAATACATACATGTACTGAAGTGTCTGTATCCATATGTGTGTGTATATATACTTTGTCTGCATTGGCACGTGTTTATATGCATATATCCATACATGCATGCGTATGTGCACTGTATGATGGGGCTAAAGCTTCTGTTCAGGCTTGTTTGACGTATAAAACTTCCTGTTGATGTGTTAAACCAAATTCAGTTTCTATGCAGATGGTGATCTTTTTACCATCTTGTGGAAGATCTAAGTTTGCTTGTCTCTGGATATAATTTTTTTAACCGTATGATCTTCCTATGTCTTTTTCTACTTATGTTACTACAGCTCTTTATTATTGTCCCAGGTCTTCCAACTCCAGCATGTGTAGATTTCTGCTGCCTGCGTCCTCTTGCATAACAAAAACTAGACCACAGCACCCTCCACTTGCAACTGTTTGCTTTCCATTCATTTCAGGAGCCAGTTCAGCATGGTCTTTGTTTATACAATCTTCTATGGTGAACTTGCTCTGCTCTGGCCTGCTTGCTGTCTCTTCTGCTCACGCTTCCTCTGCCTGGTTAGCCCCTGTTCTCGCTGTCCTGGTGTAATTTTACCAAGGCTGATGTTAGTTGTCTTTGGCGTTTGCTGTCTTGGGTTTGTATCTGCCTTAGCACTCTTCAGCTTCTGGGAAAATATTCCTTTCTTGCACCTCTTAGTTTTGCAAGTTGTTTTTACATAGATGTAAATGTGATGAGTTACTTGAATTAAGTGAGCTCTACAAGTGTTAAAAGTTGAATAACAATTGCAATTTTGTTTAATACAGAAAATAACATTTATGTCCATGACCTGTTGACATTTCAACAAATCACCACGGTTTCCAAGGCAAAAGGTGCATCTCTCTTCACTTGTGACCTTCAGGTAAGAGGAGGAACGCAATGAAACAGACATCCTTACTGCTTTTAAGAAGAATGACTCTTCTGTGTTGCTGGATAGGTTAGGTTTAGTTGATTTTTTTGTTATGTGCAAATTGCTTGGGTGCTAGAATGTTGCGGCTGTAGTTACCAGAACAGTTTTTAATGCAGTCACCTGAATTTTCTTCCAGTGCTTCATAAGATACCTTCCTGTGCCTGTTGTGACTGTAATCTTTAACCTCCTGATGGAAAGCTCCAGGACATTCTTATCCTGTTGTCTTTTTTGAAAGGTTCTTTTCAAAATAAAATCTAAGTTGCTGGTGTGCTAGGTCAGTGGTTCTCTTCATCAAGTGTCACAACCAACCCATATCATTCAGAAATCTTGTTTGTAACAAGAAGAGCTGTGTCAGTGCTCTCCATCATGTTCCAACTCGTTGCTCTGTGGGAGCTTAGTGTTTAGCATTTTCTAATAAGTATGTGGGGTCTTCCAGGTGTTAAAACTAGTTATGTCCTTTGGAATGACTGGATTTAAAGGTACTTTAAAGTGCCTTGTTGTGTGCACAGGCACTTAGCTTTGCCAGTGTTTTTTTGTCAGAAGACTTTTCCAGTAGGCTAGAACATTAAACAGCTGTTAATGCTTTTATCTGACAGTATAACACACTCTTTGCATTGTTTCATTTCCTCCTCTCCTATACTTCATGGAATTCAAGGTATTTATCCTGGTCTTCAGGACTGGGCTAGTAGCTCTCGACTTGTCTTATGTTTGTGTGTGTGTGTCTTTGCTTTTTTCTTTTTTATTTCCTTGGTGTCACAGTCCCTGCTGAAGTTCATTTGTAAGTATCCCACTCCCTTCTCTGTAGTCCCTTGTTTAGGGAATGCCCTTCTGGCAAAGCTGCTCTTGAGCTGACTGCTTTGCTTCAGGATGAGGATTCTTTTGGTCTTGTATTTACCTTACTTGCCTCAAAGTTTGAGTGCCTATGAGTTAGGTTTTTTCTGTTTTCACAGCAGTCAGATACAGGGGAAGAGGTGCTAAGAATGTGTGTGGCTGTGAGGAAGAAGCTACAACTTTATTTTTGGAAAGACAGAGAGTTCCATGAACTGCAGGTGAGTTGTTATTTCTGTAGTCTAGCATGGTTCAGCAGGGAGTGTGGTTGCCCTTTACTGCTTGTCCCTATTAGTCAGACACCACTGAATTTCAGAGCACCGATTCCAGTTGGTTCTGCAGTGATTTAACAACGAAGCAGCAAATGAAAGTGAAAATACATGGTTGAAATCACAATTAATGACATCAATGCAATTTAATAAATCAAAGGCTGTGTTCTATATTTTAATATTGTGGCTGTGCTACACTTGTCAGTCAGTGAAATGTATTAGCATGTAGCCTCCGTAAATAGGCACCTAATGAGAACACTCTGTAAGTGGGTCAGCCTCTACACAGAGTTCTCCAGATACATCATTAAGTCAGAAGGTAGTTATTGACAACAGACATGGAGAACTGCACTTGTGAATACCAGAATGATAAAAACAACCAGCAGAAATGGCTAGAGAATTTTTCAGCTACGCTAGTCTTCTAGGAGGCCACCAGCTAAGTCAGAGCAGATCCCTTCTCTTTGCATGAGTGGCCTTTCAGTTGAATACTGCCATTCCTTAACCTGCACATGTGCTGGGGAATATGGTGTCAACAACAGTGCTGCCTGTTTTACTCTGACCTTTATAGACTTGTCTTTTGCAGTAGCCATTTTAACCTGTTTTCTCTGTTTTCCTCAGGGGGACTTGAGTGTACCCGATGTCCCCAAGTCTATGGCTTGGTGTGAAAACTCCATCTGTGTAGGCTTCAAGAGGGACTACTACCTCATACGGGTAAGTCTGGGCTTTGGAATACAGTGTTTAAGGAGATTTGGATGGTAGGCTGCTCCTTGGCTCAAAGACTTAGCTAGCAGATGTTTACAAAACATTACAGGAGCACCTGGTACTCCACTGGATGTGGTTTTGGAAGGGGCACTCTAAGTCTGTCCTTCTAAACTTATGTTTTGTCAGGAAATTGTATTCTATTTACCACTGTTGAAAGCAATATTTGAAGCTCTTGCAGAAAAAAGGCATTGAAAAAGATGTATTTTGGTTTGACAGCAGTCTGTAAGCTCGGTTTGCTTTTTGATGTGTTAAGAAAGGAGATAGCTCTAAAATGGGGAAAAATGGCCATAGGGGTCATCTTATGTGACAGACAGTGGTGGTTAACTGTGTTTTTTTTCCTCTTTTCTGATTCTCTGGCTGATCTGAGGTTGTTTCAGTTTGAAGGTCTCTGAACTCAATTGTTAATTCAGTATTGCAGTTTCCACTTCTGCTTCATTTGACAGCTATATTTGATTCTCTTTTCTGCCTTCACAATTGACTTCTGCTGATACTATAGGGAAGTGAGATGATGAAGTGCACCATGCCTGCATGTGTGTATGTATATGGGTGGCAAGACTCCTATAGTCAACAGGAAAACTGCACATTAACTTTTAGTCCCATACACCTAACACCACACACAAGAAGTGTTGCCTTTCTGCAGCCCTCTCCTAGATGTCTCTTGGTTCGAGTAGTTGTGCCCAAGCAACCAGAGTGGTGACTTGCTGTTGAATTGCTTACTTGGAATTGGCTCTCGTGCTTGACTGACTCATCCTGGAATGGCTTTGTCTCACTAAATATGCAGACAAAATACATATGTTGTTATGGTGGTGTTTTCTGCAGACTAGCTGTTGATGCCTAAGAATCCTTGAGCTGTAATGCAGAGGAAACAGCAGCAGGATGGTGTAGCTAGAGTTGAGGGAGAAAGATCCTGTGTTTTGGTGGCAGTGAGTTGTTAGATCAGCTCATGAAACAGATATTTGGAATTTCTTTTTGTAGGGGATGCATTCAGGTTCCATGGAGACAGCATGTGGCCACTGGAATGTGTGGCTGTGGCAGGAAAAAAGGCTAAGCAGGTAGCTTGGCTTTTAGTTTGTTGTTTATTTGGTAACACTCATGCCAGGATGGAATCATGTTAAGTTTTGGCCTAAATGAAATCTTCTGGTTGCACCAAGTGCTATTTGGACACTTTAACTGAGGTTGCTGCTGTGCTATGCTTTTTATAAACCTTTATGAACTATGTGCTCAGCTACTGTTACAATAATGGGAATACATCATCTCAGACATGAAAGAATGAATTCTTTGTTTCCAAATGATACAGAAGTAAGAGAAATGATGATACATGGAAAATCTTATTGCTGGTCTTCAAAATTGCACTTGTTCCGTTGGTAATTAGTCTGGGTTGTAAATCTCTCTAGGGAGTCTTTGGCTTTGAAATAAAGGTTATTTTGAAAAACAGGGATTTTCTTTTTCTCTCTTCTCCTAGGTGGATGGAAAAGGATCTATCAAAGAACTGTTTCCCACAGGGAAGCAGCTGGAACCGTTGGTAGCTCCTGTAGCAGATGGAAAAGTTGCAGTTGGCCAAGATGATTTAACAGTTGTGCTCAATGAAGAAGGGATCTGTACTCAGAAATGTGCCTTGAATTGGACAGATATTCCGATAGCCATGGGTGAGAACTAGGAGCGTGTTTTAAGTGTGCTTTACTCTTTTGTATATGACATTATCATCACATTCCCATTGTTTAGAAACTAGCTGGATTTGGAGTATAGCAGTTCCTAAAGCATACCAAGTTGTACTGAGAATGTGGGAGGTTTTATGTGTTTATTTCTGGATTCTCCTCTTTTTTGCTTCTAGCTTGCATGCTTATCTCCTCAGGAAATTGGCATACTGTGTATCTTTTAGAAAGGGACAAGATTTGAAATGGAAGAAGGTTGTATGTTAAGGTACTGTAGTCCTTCTGGGTATGAGTATTGCAGAAATTCATTATGTTTAAAGGTGACCAAGAAGCTTGGTAGTAGTCTGTTAGTAAATTGCTGTCAGTGTTGGGCATTGAGTTTTATTTTTAATAAGCTAAAAAGGACACACTGCAGGGGTGGTGTGCAAGAGAAGCCTTACTTTGCCATGGCTATTTTAAGGAATGCTTGAGAACAATCAATTTACTTTTCATGTGTTTTGCTAACAGAACACCAGCCTCCCTACATCATTGCTGTTCTGCCACGGTACGTAGAGATCCGGACTTTTGAACCCCGACTGCTGGTACAGAGTATCGAGCTGCAGAGGCCGCGCTTCATCACCTCTGGAGGGTATGGCGTGTCCTACTGCTTTTGCTGGGCTGTCTGGCTGTTTGGTACCACTCAAACACTGGGAGAACTTTTTGAACTCCCTCGGCTTAAGAAGTAGCATGGAAGCAGTTGGTTTTACATAAACAGATGGATAGAGGCCATAACTTGAGGAGTAAATGATGGAGCAGAGTGTCTTTGGGGATTTCTGATGGCCAGAGATATGTTTTTCTCCTTTATGCATGGCAATATTGCTTAAGTTTCCCTTGTATCTGATTGATCCATGTGTGTATTAACCAGGTTTGTTGTTTTTTCTAAATAGTGTATTTCTCCTTTCTCAGTGCTGGAACGTAGTAACTGACCTTTTTGTCTTCATTACAGCACAAATATTATATATGTGGCAAGTAACCACTTTGTTTGGCGACTCATTCCGGTGTCCATAGCCACACAGATCCAGCAGCTTCTGCAGGACAAGCAGTTTGAGTTGGCTTTGCAGTTGGCAGTAAGTACTTGAGAACTTCTGGGTTTGCAGTGGAGGGACTCGTGCAGAAGAACACAAGAAGATGTTTGCCTTCTGTGTGACTACAGCTAGCCTGGAGAGTTTAGTCTTCCTATTGTCCTCTTTGCTGGAGTTTACCAGGTTGTGCAGTTTTTAACTGAGGTTTTGGTATTGTGCTTTCATTTGTCCATAATGATCTATTGTGTTTTCGATTTTGAGTTATTGTTTATGTGAACCATTATATCTCTTAACTGATTAATCACAGAATCACAGGGGTTGGAAGGGACCTCCAGAGATCATCGGGTCCAACCCCCTGCCAAAGCAGCTCCCTAGGACAGGTCACAAAGGTCAGCATCCAGACGAGTCTGGAATCTCTCCAGAGATGGAGACTCCACACCCCCTGGGCAGCCTGTCCCAGGGCTCCCTCACCCTCACTGGGGAAAAGTTCTTCCCCATGTTGGTGTGGAACTTCCTGTGCTCCCACTTGCAGCCATTGCCCCTTGTCCTGTCCCTACAGACACTGAAAAGGGGCTGGGCATTTCCCCATGCATCCCATACTTCAGGTATTTATGAACATTCATAAGGACCCCGTTAGTCTTCTTTTCTCCAGGCTGAACAGTCCCAGCTCACTCAGCCTTTCCTCACAGGGTAGATGCTCCAGGCCCTTCATCATCTCCGTAGCCTCTTCTGGACTCTCTCCAGGAGATCCCTGTCTTTTTTATCCCAGGGAGCCCAGAACTGGACACAATACTCCAGGTGGGGCCTGACCAGGGCAGAGCAGAGGGGGAGGATCACCTCCTTTGACCTGCTGACCACACTCCTCTTGATGCCCCCCAGGATCCCATCAGTTACCTTCTTTTATATTTTGAAGTCCAACTGACTTCAAAGTCTTCAGACTTGCTTGTGAACAGTTTAGCTTGCAGTTGTGTGCTTTGCTTTGTTAGATGACCAGAGTTGGGTTTGTTTTTTTTGTAGTGGCCCTCCACATTACTCTTGAAATATAATAATTCCTTAGAGATGCTGAAGCATTATGTTTAAGTATATTGTACTTACTGTTTTTTTTTTGAAACCTAAAGTTTTTGAAAAGGCAAATGTGTGAAAAGATTGTTATGATTGAGCGGGTGTCAATAACCAGAGGTAGTTTTCAAACCTCCCAGGTTATCTCAGTGACAAAATAAACGCAGCATCTGAGAATCACCATCAGAGGTCTCTACTTTGTAAGACTAGCCTTTTTGCTATTACTCTGTCCAAAGGATAATAGACCTGTTATTTCTGTAGAATCTTTCCTACTCGTTTAAGACACCCAAGATTTTTTTAATGTTTGTTAATTTGTGTGTGTGTAGGAAATGAAAGACGATTCAGATAGCGAGAAGCGACAACAAATTCATCATATAAAGAACTTATTTGCCTTCAACCTCTTCTGCCAGAAGCGCTTTGATGAATCCATGCAAGTTTTTGCCAAGCTTGGTACAGGTAAATGCTTGGGTTGGCATTGAGTTATGTAGGCTAGGAGGAATGAAAGGAGTCTAACAGATAATTCTGTGGATTTTTTTTTCTGTTTGGTTTTTGGTTTAGAACAGTGGTGTCTTGTGTAGACCAGTCCCCTGTGAATGGTGCACAGCATAGGCAGCTGTTTAGCTGCTTTTGTGAGACTGTGTTAGACTGTTGGTTTTGTAGGCTGCATAGACCCCTGAATTGGAGGTTTCAGCAGCTGCTAAAAGTCTACTTTGTAGCTTGGAACAAAAAAAATGTCATTTGTAGATTTGCTAATCCCTTGGGCTCAGACCAAACTAAGACCCTTAACCTTGTTCTCTGTTTAATGGACCGAGATGCTGAGGCCAGGAAACTTTTCTGTGCTTTTGGAAGTCCAGATTAGTCTCTGATGCTACTCCTCTGGTTTGTACTAGGATTATTTGGCACCTCAAGACTGGACCATACCATAGAATAGTGAGACTCAGATTCTCTTATTGTGGGTTATGCATTTAAACCTAGGACTTTACTTGTTTTGATGACACTTAACATCATATTTACTTTGGAAATCCACAACGAAAGAGAAGGACTAAGAACTCAAAATACTTTGAACTTAAGTTAGAAGGCAGTAGGTTTGGAATTTGCTTTAACTCGATAAAATTGGGTGCTTGTTAGTTACAGGTGAGGCTAATTAGTTCTTGTTTCAAAAGCACAGCTAATCTTCTCTTAAAACCTTGCTTGTTTCTAGACATCCTGTCCTACTGTCCAAGTTTATACTGTTCGGATTCTGCAAGAATAGTAGTAAGGGCTGTAATAAGGTCTTGTCTTCCAGGTGTGCCAAGTGCACAGGTTGAAACTTTTTGTGCTTGGACTTTGAAACAGTCTTTCTCTTGCTCCTGTTGCCTTGTTTTAGCTTCTTTTCTGTACTAAGCAAATTCTATTTTCTGGAACGTTGTGGGCACACAAGTTGAGTACAGATGGCTCTGGTGGAAAGCTAAGTGTACTCAGAGGTTACATGTGTTTAAAAGTTCATAAAAATAATGTTATGAATGGTTACTAATACGAGGTGTTTTTTTTTTTTGCTTAGATCCCACTCATGTGATGGGTCTGTATCCTGACCTCCTGCCCACAGATTACAGGAAACAGCTGCAGTATCCCAACCCCCTGCCAGGGCTCTCTGGGGCAGAGCTGGAGAAGGCACATCTAGCTCTGATAGACTACCTAACTCAAGTGAGTGCTTCTGTGTCTGTTTTTAGAGTAGGTTTATTCAGTTTTAGCATACTTTGTTGATTAGGTTTGTGCAGGAAGCAGTATGCTGCCTACTCCAGCTTGGTCAGGCTAGCCTTAATGGGCTGTCTTCATGTCTGGAAACTATGGCACCAGCTCCTGAGAAAGCAGTGGGAGTGGAAGATGTGAGGTGTCCCACAGACAGAGAGATTTCCCATGTTACCAGTGAAGTTCCATGTTCCCGTGGCTGGTGAAGACTGGAAAATATTATTACAACTGATGGACCACATCAGAATGAGTCCAGTATCTTATTTCTAGTAGCATTCTGAAGAAGACTTGAGCTCTTGATCTTTTGGTTTTGCTTGGTGACTTCTTGTGGAGGGCACTTTAGCTGGGAGGCAGGTCAGAAGCATGCTTTAAAATGTAAAACATGAGGTAACAGGTACTGTAACTTCCTGTCCTCTGTATTTTGTTGTAACTGGAATCTCAATTGTTCGCTTGCCATTCTTAATAATAGACTAAAAGGAAGCTTGCATATGAAGGAGGATCATTTTTGTGCCCAGTAGTTCAAAATCTAAGTTGTTTTCAAAATGTTTTACATGTCTCCTGACTATCTCTAAAGTGCCTCTCTTCAGGTTAATAGGATTTCATTCTACCTGTTTTCTCAAGACTTGGGGTGTCTTGGAAAACTGTAAATTTGCAAAACCTGAATGGGTTTGGAAAGGTGATGTGCTGAATTGTTAGTAGCAATAAGAATTATTTAGGAAACTATTGATAAAACAAGCTTAGTATAGCCATCTTACTTGGTGAGCTATAATATTTGCTGAGGTGGGTTGCAGAAATCCATGGCCTTTTCCTGTTAAAATTTCATTTCATGTCCTGCAGAAAAGAAGTCAGCTGGTGAAGAAGCTAAATGATTCTGACCATCAATCCAGTACCTCACCCCTCATGGAAGGAACACCCACGATCAAATCCAAAAAGAAGCTGCTACAAATCATTGATACCACCCTGTTAAAGTGTTACCTCCATGTGAGTGTCAGTCTGACCCAGAGGCCTTTCCTGTACCATGAAGCTCTGTTGGAATTTCAGGCTGAAGGAGGATAAGGAGTTACTTCAAAATTCACGCACAGCCACCTCCTTGGTCTAGAAATGATCTGTGAAACTCCTGCATTAGCTAGTTTGCTTACTGGTCAGTAAGTAGCTTCATGGAATAATGCAGATGTATCTGTTTCTGATTGCTGCCTCTGTCAAATGAACATGGCCGTGCTTGTGTGTTTTGAGGCTCTAATGAATGCTTCTCACCTATCCTTAAACTGTTGTCAAATGCAGGAGATCATGATCTCTGCTGTCAACAATGGTTTTTCAAAGCTGAGCTCTGTTCTTGAAAGGGAATAGCTCTGATATATTTTGTTGTCTCTTCTGTTTGTCCCGGTAAATTGCAGAAATGAAGATGGGCCTTGCTCTAAGATGTTAAACTGTCATTTCTTAAGATAAAAGTCTCCTCCTTCCCCACCTCAATTGGTGTTTTGGACTACAAGCTTAGGCGGTGCACAAGAGAAGTGTGTTAAGAGCTCCCTTTTTGCTTACAGACAAATGTCGCGCTGGTGGCACCGTTGCTCCGCCTGGAGAACAATCACTGCCATATTGAGGAGAGTGAGCATGTACTAAAGAAGGCACACAAATATAGTGAGCTGATAATACTGTATGAGAAGAAAGGTCTGCATGAGAAAGGTAAGTGTGAGGTTGGGGTGAGGAGAGGAGAAGGGATAGGAGTATGCATTCCTAGTGTTGAATTTTAACTTGTCTTAAGTGAATAGACTATTCTGAAGAGACTTTTTTTGGTCTGTCTTGTGAGTAAATTATCTTTGTTCCTGTTACCCCTTTGATCTCTTAAATACATTTAAAAGAAATTTTTGTTTTGTCTCTGACAGCGGAAGAGGAAAAATGCATTGTTTTCTGGTTTGAGTTGATACTTGTGTTTAAAAGGAGTGAACCTGTCTGTTCTTTCAAAAGCATTGCAGGTACTAGTGGATCAGTCAAAGAAAGCCAACTCTCCCTTGAAGGGTCACGAGAGGACAGTGCAGTATCTGCAGCATTTGGGTGAGTGTAGAGGGTACTGCTTTTGTGAAGGTGATATTCTTGGTGGGCTTAGTGGTTATTCTGCTGTTCAGCAACTTTGTAGAGACCGTCAAACAAAACGGTATCCATGTCATCTCATCTGGTTTCCTGCATAATGCCAACCTCAAGGATTAGTCCATGGCCATATTGTTGAAAGTTCTTCCCTGAAAGAGTTGTCAGGGCCTGGAACAGGCTGCCCAGGGACAGGGTTGAGTCACCAACCCTGGGTGTTTTTAACAGACAGGCAGATGAGGTGCTCAGGGATATGGTTTAGCACAGGACAGGAATGGTCTTTTCCAACCTTGTGATTCTGTGATTCTGCTGTAATTCTAGTAGTCCAAAACATCCTATCCTGTGACTTGTGTAAATCCCCATGTTACATGCTGAGAGAGTCAGTTTTCTTTTGTGGTGTGAGGTGATGTTGGCCTTTTAGTATGCTGACCTATAAGCTGGTAGTTACTTGATGAGTTCCTCTTCTGCTTGTGCTATCTTGGGTGCTTTGAGATTTGTAACTTGCTTTAATGTAGTCATGATTTCAGCAAATTGATCAGTGCTGTGGAAAGGAGCTGTTCTGATTAATGTCTCACTTGTGGACAGGGATTTAGACTTTGTCTTCTCTGTCTCTCGTTCTTCATGAGAATTTGCTCCTATGACTTGCTCTGTCCTTTATTTAAATTCTCTCAGTGAGGCTAACAAACCTATTACCATACAATGCCTTGTTAATTCAGGAAGTTAATTGAAGTTCAGACCCACGACCTCAGTACCATTTGCCAGGTCCCTGTTTTGTTTCAGAAACTTTGCAACTGGCTCTTGAGTCTTATTTTAGTTGTTTCACTTAGTAGTGCTCATAGTCGTGATCTGTTTTTTAAAATATTGCTACTCTGAAGATGCTGCTTGATTTAAATATTTAAAAGTACTTTACCTCTGATATTGTGGGATGAAGAAAAGCAGATGACAGCTGCCTTTTTGTAGGTTGGTACAGATTTCTGTTTCTTGTACAGTTGTGTGGTTGCATTGTTTGGGCACTGAATGACTCAGTGGTTCCATCAGGAGGGTGAGGAGGAAGTCATGTTTTCCTAACTTGCTTCATAAACTTTGAACCAAATTGTCCAAATGGAAGAGCTCTTTTAAAGAGAGGCAGGTCCTGAGTTCTCTTAAAAAGCTGAGAAGTTATTACTTGTTGTATAGTTTCTATGCCAGTTCTTCAGTGCTGTGCTGCTTTACTGTTTGTTCTGAAGCCTCTGAATGGATTAAAGCTAAAGGAAGGTTTAAATTAGATATTAGGGGTACGTTTTTTCCAGAGAGAGTGGTGAGGGGCTGGAATGGGCTGCCTGCAGAAGTGGTGGATGCCCCATCCCTGGAGGTGTTCAAGGCCAGGTTGGATGGGGTCCTGGGCAACCTTGTGCAGCTCCAGGCCTGGAGGTTGGTGGCCCTGCCTGTGGCAGGGGGGTTGGAGCTCTTTGATCCTTGGGTTCCCTTCCAACCCTGACCAGTCTATGATTCTATGAACGTTTGCTACAGAAGCTGTAAGAATGGCAGGCTGGAAATGGGCTGAAGGAAATTACACAAGTGACAAGTACAGTGCTGCTTCTACCCTAATCAATAAATAAAGTCTAAGGGAAGACTTTTGGAATGTGGTTAAGACATCTGAGTTTGGTTTTGGTTTCAATTGGTATGTTTGAGTTAATTCTTGTTTCTGATTGAAATAATGTTTGAGAAGTAGTGAAATTGTGGTTTTAGCTTGGAATTGGTGATGGTTTTGACTTGAGCAGGGGAAGAAAACTGTCCTTTGTGTAAATTAAGCTTTGCTGGCTCTGAAAGCATTTGTTTTTGTCATGAGTAGATAGATTTTTTTTTTTCAGGATTTGAACATTGAGCACTGCTGCTTTTTCTATTCCAGGCACAGAGAACTTGCACTTGGTATTTTCATATTCTGTCTGGGTGCTAAGAGATTTTCCTGAAGATGGCCTGAAGGTAGGTGTGGTTGAAGCAGGGACCTTACTGTTGCGACTTTTAGTGGTGTGTATGGAATTGGGAGAATTCAATGTAAGAAGCCATGTGCTAATGCTAAATTCAGTTAAATATATAATTTACGGGTTTTTTATGTTCAATACTGTGGCAAGATGAGCAGTAGATAGAGCAGGGACAGCCTTTGAGTTTTCCTTATGCTTTTCCATTCTTGGAATATCTTACCTTGTAATAAGTAGCTAGGAACAATCTTTAATGTCATTGATGTGCTTTCTGCGTAAGAGCCTGGTTGAGTATCTAAATGTTAAGTGTTAATTTGCCTTGTCCTTTGATCCAGAGTTGGGAGTCCCCTGTATTAGGGAGATGTTGGGCACTGTAAACGAGGAGTGTTAGCAAAGGCAGAAGTGAGGATGATTGTTAGAAGCTATCTTTCATATGAAAGGGTTGTGTAACTGAATAAGCTGCTCAGATCTTTTCATACTACTTGTGCTCTCTCTTTGGTTGTATGTGATGATTCATTGGGGTTCAGTGCCTCAGAGAAAATATACTGTAGCATGTATAAAGTCACCTTTCTGTAAATTTCGTTCAACAGATATTTACAGAAGACCTCCCTGAAGTGGAAGCTTTGCCACGAGATAAAGTGCTTAGTTTCTTAATAGAAAACTTTAAAAGCTTGACTATTCCTTATCTGGTAAGAGCTCAATCTCTGCTAGTGCGTTACATTCAGTACATGTTAGATGTAAAGCTATAGTTCTCCAGGCCCTGGAGCCTGTTTCAGAGAATGCCAGCTTTTGCAGAAGTTGTGTAGACCTTAAAGTTAAACTATGTGGAATCCTGAAGCCAAGCTTGGTAAAGGCAAGCATGGACCTGTTGCTTCCCTGTGGAAGTGAGTCTGTAACTGAACCTGAACATGTATTTGCAGGAACACATCATTCATGTTTGGGAAGAAACTGGTGCAGACTTTCACAACTGTCTGATCCAGCTGTACTGTGAGAAAGTGCAGGGCTTAATGAAAGAGTATCTCCAGTCTTTTCCTGCAGGTAAGTTTAGCCTTTTCTGGTGGGAAGACTAGGGGCGTGGGACGGCACAGGGAAGCCTTCACGGTGTATCGCTGTAAGCCTTACCTTCTTCTGGATGTGAACAGGGATCCCAAGTGGTAAAGGAACTGGAGTAACAAGGGTTTGTAGGGAAGGCTAGTTTACTGCCTCCCTAGAGATCTTAAGTGACACTTGTTTTCATGATAAGTGGGAGGGCACGTGTGGTGTAGGAAGCTGAAATAATTTGGCAGGTGCACCAGAATCCCAGCCCGTGTAGCAGTTGCATCAGCATTTGGTTCCTTCTCATAATTTGGTTGTGTAGTGTCTTCTGTGTACTAGTGTAGTGAAATAGTTGCAGTACTACATCTTATGTTGATTTCTTCCATGTAGATAAAACTCCAGTGCCTGCTGGGGAGGAAGGAGGAGACTTGGGGGATTACCGGAAGAAGCTTCTGCTTTTTCTGGAGAAGTCTAGCTGGTATGAACCCAGCCGACTAATTAGTGACTTCCCCTTCGATGGTGAGTTCAGTTTCCATAGGTTAATTCAACCCTAGCTTTACCATATTGTACAGGAAAAGCTCCACACTTACTGTAGAATCATGGTAACTAGAAACAGAGGTGACTGTTCTATGCTTGTAGGCCGCTGGTGTGTATGCTAACTCTGGTTTTGCTGCTGCAGTTGGGTTTACCAGTCTCTGCAAGGTTCTTGTAACTGTTGCCCTAAGACCTTGTGGTGTTGCACATCACTTAAATATTTAGCCTAACTTTTTGATGCTGAATTGCTCAAGTTCTGAAGCTTGTTGTTCCTTAAGGTTACTTAAAAGTTAATAAAATGTTTTTGAGACTAGTGTGAAGTAGACTTCTGGTCTCTATTGTAACCTTAACCTGTCCTCAGACCACAGTTTGTAGTTCCTTCTGTTAGTCTGGTCAGAAGTGGAGCTTATGTTGTCATTTGTGTAGCTATTGACTAATCCTTCATGCTATCACTAGGTCTCCTGGAAGAACGTGCTCTGCTCTTGGGTCGTATGGGGAAGCATGAGCAAGCGTTGTTTATTTATGTTCATATTTTGAAGGACACCAACATGGCTGAGAAGTAAGGGTTTCTTTTTTCTTTATTTTGCAAGGCAGCCTGTTCACTGCCCTGTGGGTAGGATGTGTAGTGAAATGTTGCAGTATGTGGAGCATGGATTCTGTTATGCCTTCAGGTTCTTCTGGGTTTCCATGTTATCTTGACTTTAGGGCTCTTCTAGGTATCTGTTCATTACAGATGACAATGCTGTCCCTTTTGAGATTTACCTTTTTGTGCTCTTCTGTCACTACAAATTAGAACAATGTCACCAGGGAGTTCATTGTTTCCACCAGTCCTTTGCTTGTGAACTTCTGAATGTTGTTTGGCTTCCTCTCTCTTTTTGGAGAGACATTGACTAGCCCCAGTGCAAAGTCAAACTCTTTCAGTTAGCAGAATCCTCACAGTAAAGATAAGGCATTTTCCATCAGGGAATCTTCTGAGTGAAACCCAAGTACTTGGGTGAAAATGGAATGAACTGATACTGTCAGGTGTATCTGAACACTGGAGCCTGATCAACGCAGCTCCTTTTAAAGCTAGTTTCAGCACGTGCCTGTTAGAGGATGTTCAACCCCAGTATGCAACATATGCTAATGAACACCTTCTGTTTGTGATTTGGGTGCAGGAATTGGATACATCTGCATGTGTATTTTTTGCTATGATGTGTTGATTGGAGACTTTTTTCCCCTCCCCTTTTTGCACAGCTGAAATAAGCTTAGTTCCTGTATGAGAGCATTTTCAGTTGATTGGAAGTGGGAGGTTTGTACAAACCCTCCCAGTATTTTAACTGGTGTAATTTGGTTGTGTATCATGATAAATCATTCTGAACCACATGTACGGTCACCTAACTTGGATGGCTTCAGTAATCAAAGCATGGTAGCTTCTGCAGACTATTTCTCTGGGTTCCAAAACTGCATCTCACTTGATTCCTTTTTGTTCTAGTTACTGCCATAAACATTATGACAGAAACAAAGATGGCAACAAAGACGTAAGTAGCTGCTTCTTTGCATTTTACCTTTTAAGTAAGGATGCATTAGCCTCTTCATAACATGTTAGGTCCTTCAATGTTTTTGCACTGTGTAGACTATGTCAGAGTGTGTGTAGGTGGACAGGAACCAATGTATAGGCTCTTGAAATTTTATTTGTTGCAGATGTTACTGTGTCACTGGAGTTGAGGATACATTATATATTCTGTAGCTAAAGTATTGTGTCTTCTGAATTCCATCAGAACAGTGTGTGTATTCCATGTACACCTACAGAAAAATTAATGGTAAAAAGCAATTAAGCGTTGGTTTCAAAAGGTTGTAAATGACTTGGGCAAGATAAATGAGGGAGGTGTGATTAGAATTACTTTTCTATTTTACTAGTGTTATCACTGGGTTCTAGCAGCACTGTCAGTTGTGGGTGTGTGCAGTCCTTTCAGAACTTTCCTTTTGTGTGTAACAGGTCTATCTGTCACTGCTCCGGATGTATCTCTCCCCACCTAGTGTTCATTGCCTGGGACCAATCAAGATGGAAGTGCTGGAGCCTCAAGCTAACCTGCAGGCTGCTCTGCAGGTTTTGGAATTACATCACAGCAAACTGGATACCACCAAGGTAAGGAAGACTTCTTAACTTTTCTCTACTATTGGCAGAAGGTTAAAAAGTAGTGGAGCAGGCAAGCAAATAGATACAGATCGTAAGAATGTCAAGCTAGATGTATGAATTCCTAGTCTTATTTTGTTCTGTATTCCTTTTCAATTTGTCCTAAGTAAGTATATTTTGCTTTAGGCAATAAACCTACTGCCAGCAAATACGCAGATTAGTGAGATTCGAATCTTCTTAGAAAAAGTCCTTGAAGAAAATGCTCAGAAGAAGAGATTTAATCAAGTACTCAAGAATCTTCTTCATGCAGAGTTCCTGAGGGTAAGTACCTACCACCTGTCACTTACGGGAATGTTGTTTTAAAAGAGATGTTCGCTTTTTAAATTAACTGCTCCTTATGCAGAACGTGTGTCCCCTAGATGGGGCTGTAGTGCACCTGAAATTAGTAGGTGTGTATCAAGTAGATTGAATATCCCTTTTTCAGAGGATTTTGTGTACCTTCATTTTAGTTTGGATGAGGTGTGTGCTTTTGCTGTGGGTCTGGACTTGCTTTGTACGTGTTTTGAAGTGATCTCACAGAGCACGAACTGGGTATCTTTCAAACAAACTAAACCAGGTGATGTGCTTCACCTGAACACCCCTTAGTGGGCTGAGTGCCTTAGTCTGTGGACCTGACTAGTTAGAAGTAAAATCCTGCAGTTCATATAGTGTGGCTGTTGGGTGTTCAGTACCACCTGCTCTGCTCTACAGAGCCGCTGCTTTTGTGCTCTAGTTTAGATATAGCCACTGGCTAGGAGGGAGCTGTGGTGTGCCACTGCTTTTTGAGTAATTTCTCCCCCCTCCATTCTTTAGTTCCAGGAGGAGCGGATCTTGCATCAGCAAGTGAAGTGCATTATTACAGAGGAGAAGGTGTGCACTGTATGTAAAAAGAAGATAGGCAACAGGTGAGAGTATATACCTTAAGGCTTGGGAAACTGAATCCAATATGAATCTGGTATGCTTTAAGAATGCTAGAAAACTTGGAATGTGTATCTGCATGGAGAGAACAGCAGTAGAGGGGGAGACACTTGAAGAGTGTTTGAATTAAAGATGATGTTGCTCAACTGGGTGACTGGGAAAACACCAGAACTTTAGTCAGTGAAGTTCACTGCAAGAGTTTGAGCTTCCTTTCAACAAAGAGAACAAAATCCCTTGAGAAACTCACAAGACTACTTCACAATGCTAGAAGACATAAAACCACTTCTCATGATGAATTTGGGAAAATTTTAAGAACACTGCCTACTGCCTGCTGCTGAACTAGCATTAAGAAAGATGATATGAAGAATCTCAAACTAAGATACATGTGTAATAGTTCTCTGTATCTGATGGCTTTGTGGTTCCCTGGCTGACTTATGTTTTGTAGCCTGATTAGTAGAACTAATTTGCTTGATTCCTGGATGCCAATAACTTTTTTTTCTGTCATTCCTATTAGTTAATTATGGATTAATTTAGAATACAGATCTTATTTGCCCTTTTTGAACTCTAGTGAAATGCCACAACTCGCTTACTCATTGTTTCTCTAGATGTGAACCCTTCTGAGGTATCAGTAGCATTCACAATGGAAGGGAAAGGTTTATTTTCCAAAATATTTCAATGAACGTAGGTTTAAATATACTTATTGCTGTCCATACTCAATTTTTTTGCTGTTAGTGTGTGTCATGTGGCATCAGAATTTAAGTTTGCATGTGCAGTATTGTTTTGGTTGCCTAGGAATTTTTCTAATGCTAATCAGGGTATTGAAGGGCAAGCATGTCAGCATGTTACCCAGTCTTTAACTTGTTACCAGTGACTTCCAAGTAAAGTGTGTTTCTAGAAATGAAAATAAGTGGTGGTGTTTGAAAGCTAAGCTCATACAAAATCCATAGAATTCTTTTGTCTGGTTTTCTCAAGAGCATATCCTGGCTGTAATTTAAATGAGAAAGTGTCATTTTGATGTAAGTGTCTCCTTCTGATTCTGATACAACTTGGATGTTCTTGTTTGAATAGGGGAAAAACTTTTTTTGACAGCTGATTTTTGTGTTCTGTTTCTTTACAGTGCATTTGCTCGATACCCTAATGCAGTAGTTATGCATTATTACTGCTCCAAAGAAGTCAACGCGTTGGACACCTGACCTTGTCCTCATCAATAATCCTAATGTTCGTATGGCTTTCAGAACTGACAGCTTAAGAAGTTGCTGCCTCCTGAGATAACGTTTTTTGAGGCTTGTTGCTAGGTTTTCTTCTACTGGATAGAAGTCATTTGTATCTGTGGACTGACTGCACCTGTCTGGCAATGTTTATTTACTAGAAAAAGGCTTTAACCATGTTACAGTGCTAGCAACTACACTGAAACTCTTGGTACTCAGATGAAGAATAGAAACAGATTTTTGTAGTGGGTTTTGTATTGCACTCCAGCCTTGCAAATGAGTTGTTAGACAACTGTTGAGCATTCACCACAAGTTACTCTAAGGTTTACCTCCTTAGGGTGACGATGTTGTGATTTGGCCTTGTATGTAAATAGTTCTTAAAAGAAGAAAAAAAACAATCCTTTAAAGTCTTTGCAGCTGTATCAGTATTGTATGGAGATCACCAGGTGGTTGGCATAGAGAAGGCTTCTGTGCCTATTTCTGGACTTAGAAAATAAATACAGTTTTACTCATCTCAGTAATGGACATGTTGAAATGCTGGCCAAAGGAATCTTTTTATTGATGTTCAGTGTTATCACCTGACCTTCTTATCAGAAGTTCCACAGGAGATAGTTGGGCAAACAGTAGGTACCACTAGTAGATACCACTAGTAAGAATTTTTTTTGTCTTTCTACTTTAGTTTGAAAGCTGTAAATTGAATTAACTTGTGTGTTGTTTGCACTGAATATGTTCACTCTTAGCATGAGTGGAAGCTCAGAGGCTATTCTAAGTAGTTCACATCTGCACACATACCAAAAAGCAAAGAACACCCTGTAAAGTAACTTCTGAAGGGAGTGAACTATAGTTACTGCTTGAGCTTCTAGACTACACTTTAGACTTGTGTATATACATTCTTTGGTCTCTTCCAGCATGGAAGTAAAATCCAGACTATTTCAGCATCTCTTTTAAATGGTCTAGGACTGTTCTGGTCAGGCTGGTATTGTTAAGTTACTCTTGGGCCAGTTGTCTTAACTACAAGAACTAGATTGTACCATACTCCTTGTACGCTGTAATATTTTTGTCTAACTTATTTTTCCACAAACTTTACTTTATAGCAGATTTGTATGATGGATATTAAAAGGTTTGATCAGTGCAGAAAGAATCTGTGCAGCACTAATGAAAAGGCAGCAGTAGCAAATAACCTGGTAGAGTGGCTAGACCAACATCCTGGTCTACCAATACTTAGAAATCAGTAATTATTAAATAGTATGGAGCATGGCATGTTAACTACCAAATACTGACCTTAATGAACAAATAAATTAATAAAGCCTGTCTGCCTAAAGTGTAATTGTTAGTTTACATGGATGTATTTAAGCCATTGTTATGTGGTTTGTAGGGAACAGATGTGCTGTAGGCTGACAGGAGTCCTAATTCACTTTCGTTTGCCAGTGTTACTAGTTTTTCTTGATAACACTTTTCCCTTCCCACATGTGTTTGTATTTATTGTTCATATGCCATGCCTTCTTTCTGATGTCTTGATCCTGTGTGTTGCTACTTGCATACCTGGATGTCTGGGGCAATATTGCTACTGATGTCTTTCTGCAGAGGCTGGGTAGAGGAGAATCTGTGGTGGTTTTAACCTTGTATTTCTTCTATTTGAAGAAGAGAGCCTAAAAATACTTATATTGGATTTGCACATTCTGTATAGATCTTTATATACTATTTCAGGAATGGAGGGAAGATGGTTTGGGAGAGTTGTGTTTACAGGCCATTGGGAATGAAAGAAGGGTATTTAAAAAGTCCCTGTATTCTTTATATACAAATGTAATGATACTGTTGGGATTTTTACCTATCTTATGTTTAGTACTGTTAGTCTAACTTTTATTTACCTTTGTTATCTACAGGAGAGCTCTATTCACATGTGAGGGTATTCATTGTGCTCTTAAACGGATTAAGTTGTGCCTCTGTTCACCTGCACTGCATACCTTTTACAGAGATGTGGTTTGTGCTGTAGCTCTTTTGGGTGGTTTTTTTTTTTTGGTTATGTGGTTTGGGTTTACTAACAACACAGCAGGTTTATCTAAAGCAATAGATTGTAATAAATATTGTGAACCAGTGTGTGTTTCAATTATTGTGCAGTTAAGTTTCTCTGGGCTGCTGTGGTTGGCTTTTTTTTTTTTTTTTTAAATATATATATATATTAGTCCTCACTTTCTCCTGGAAGTCAGACCTAATCCAGGGGCTTCCAGTATCGCTTCTGCTTTAGTATGTGTAATTCAAATGAGGCTGTGTCATATGAGAGCTGGCATCACTTTTCAACTTTGTATTTTAAATCTAGAAGTTTATAGTATGCTTGTGAATGTTCTCAGTCCTACTAAACCCACTTTTGTATTCTCTTTTGCATAATGTTTTTGAAAGTCTTATGCCATTAAATATGTACTTATTAGAGAACACTACAATTACTGAATTTCATTTGAGAGGTGCTGTGCTATGTTGGCACGGGGAGCAATGTTGAGCTCTGTGTGACCAAATTAGGACATGTTCACAGGTATGTGGTTGCTTGAGTTGTAGGTCATAGACAAGACTAGTGCTACAAATAGAATGGGACAACTGAAGATCTATATTATATAGAAATGGGAGGTAGCACTGCAGAAGAGTCTTTTGTCTCTGTGTTGGAAAATTGAATACATCGGTATTTCTGGAGAAGACCAACCCACCAAAAAACCCCTCCAAACCTAAACCTTGATGGCATCCTTTGGAATCTTTATCTCTTCTTAAGTAATATGCAGTATAGTTGGTGATGGTGTAATTTCTTCATACTTGCGGACAGAAAAATAACAACAAAATGTAGACACACATTTGCCTTTACTGTTATGGGGATTCTAATCCAAGTGGAAGTAGAACTATGAGGTATGAGGTCATCTTTGTTGCTTCATGTTTTGATGCCATTTGGCTGGCTTGTTCTCTTAGTCTGTTAGGAGATGACAAAAGTAAGTAGCTTCTCTTTGGATATTAAGTTGTCTGTCAATAGTATCTATAGATAGCTAAAACTGCACACAAACACTGGTTGCTAATGATGATATGTTGACTATGAAACTGCTTAAACATATGTTCTAAAAAGCTTGCATTCTTTTCTTGAAATTTAAGAGAAATTCTATAAACATGAAGTCTCTGCTGAGATTTCAGTGGAAGAGGAAAAAGCTTCAAGAGAAGGCAGGTAAGCTTGATTTTAAATGCAATTGGGCACTCACTAGCTAAAATACAGGTTTATATACTGCCTGTAATAAACTGCTTATAGTAACTGTGATTTCTCCATGTTCCCTTACTGTGTGAGGCCACAAGTAATTTATAATTGAGTTATATTGGGTTAAACACCAGTAAATAAAACTTTGGGGTTTGTAATTTTTTTTACAATAAATAAAACCTTTCAATGGAGCGGCACATAGAAATGCAAAGGAATTGCTTTTTCAATCCAGTGTCTCTTGACTGTACCATTTAGTACCACTGGCTGTTTGCAATGGTATTGTGTTTGCTTTTTGCCAGTGCCTCAACTCTTAAGTCTGTGACTTCACTAATTAGTGCTGACTTGTGTTCTAAATGTCAGTGCTTATGTCTTTACTAATTCTCTTAAATTGTGATCTCGTGACTGGCACTAATGACAGGAAATGATCAATGAATGGAGCCTTGCTGAGAGTGTGTCACACTGTCATGTTTGCGTGGAGCTGGTGACACACAGCATTGCTGGCTGACATATGGTCTCTACTACTTTCTAACTGTTGAAACACTTAAATTTGTTTTTTGGTCTGCTGCTTCAGTTTAAGCTCTTTAATAGAAACCCCCAGAAAAGCCAACTATTGGCAGCTGTTTAAACAAACTAAGTCACTTACAGTAAACAATTTCCTTTAATACTTAAATATTTTTAACACACAACAGAGTCATATAATATCTGCACTCTCTGTTTTACATTATTTTAAGAAACTTTGCAGGAGTCAAAGACTCTGCTACATGGAAACGGCAATAAATGGGAGGAGTTGTGCAGGTCAAGGCTAGACTCTGAGGCATCTAAACTGTGATGTGTGCTCAGGCCTCCCTGAAACCTCTCTGAATAGCTGCGTTCACCAGCTTATAAGATGCAAATTTCTATTTAAAAAATTCTCTCTGAGCCTATGTTGAAACTCTGAAAGGGTTTAAAATAATCAAAGCCCTAAGTCAGGTTTCTGGAACGCAAACAAAAATGTGTACTGGGGGTTTTGAGGTTGTAGCTTCCCCCCAACCAGGGCTTTCCTGTCCGGTGCTGCCCTTATCTTTTACCAGTGTTTGAAAAACCTGCCAGCGAGTATTTGAACTGGGTTGTTTGGCGACTGTGGGCCACACCTCCGCTGCTGGCAGCTGGAGTGCAGCCCGGCCTGCGCAACACGAGGCCGAGCCTGTGGCGAGCGGCCCTCCGCAGCCAAGCGTCTGGCGGCTGTTCTCTGCTTTCCCTGTCAGGTCTTCTGCTGAGGCAAGGGAAGGTCTTTCCCATGTTCCAAGAGGTGCTGCGGGGCCCGTTTCCACCCAGAGTGCTGCCTTTTCTGGCAGCTGTGCTTTTCCAAAGGAAGGAGCGGAAAGAGACTGGCTTCTATCACTGGCGGGTAAGACAAATTGTAGTGCCGTCTTTGAGATGACATTCTTTAGCTCGTGCGTTAGGCAGTGACTCCCTGTTACTGCACGTGTGGAAAACCAGTTCTGCACTTCTGTGGGAATTCATCAAAATTTATCATCAGGTGAAAATTTTAGATAATTATACTAGTATAGATTCCAGGTTTGTACTTAATTTGGGATCTGTGTGAACCAGTGTAGAGCAGGTTCAAGGTCTGTTTCCTTATATTTTGGGAAATAGAATTAATCTGATGCCAGGTACTTTTTTGGGGGAAACTGCAACATACTGGTATTCTTATCAGGAATGACAAAATGTTGGTTATATGTTTTTTTGAAAATATCCTTGATTACTATTCCCTTCCTTCCTGCTCTCTCCCTTATCCCACAGGGCTTAATAATCTAAAGTAGGCAAAGATTAATGATGACTTCACCCGCCATTCATAATGCAGTGCAACCACATTAGATAAAGTGGTTTCAGTATGTTTGCCCTCTGAATGGCTTATAATCATTCCATTGTATGAAACGGTTCTGGCCAATAGCCTCAAAGTTGAATTGCATTAAACTGTTTGTGAAGGAGCCTTGACACAAATCTGATCTGTTTTCTGATTACCTGTCTCCCCCTAAATGTACAGCTTAAAATTGAGGTGAACGTTAAATGTCACAACCTGGCTTGCTGTGTACCTGCCTTACCACGCTTCTGCTTGGAGTGTGACTAAAAATTACTTTGTTAACTTTTGTTGTTGTTGTTGCTTAGTACTTGGGATATCAGGGTAGAAGAGACTCATGTTAGCCTTATGTGATTTCCATTAACAAGTAAACTGCTGGATGTGAAGTTTCCCCCAAAGTGCTCATTACATAAATAAAATTAGGCACTACCCAGTGAAGTTGCGCTGGCTGGATAGGAGAGATTTTTGTATTGACTATTTAATAGCAACTGAGGGAGGGAAGGGGCAGTGGATCAACCTTTTGCCTTTGTAGGTGAATTGAATATAATAGACCTCCTTAACTTTCCAAAGTTTACCCTTAGTTTCATACATCTAAAGAAAACACAAACTGAGAGTGAGCCCAGTGTTTGCCACTGCTGTTGTGATACTAAGCTGCTTGTAGTACTTATATGGCCTGACTGGGTATAAAACTGGGCTTCCAGGAGACGGTGGCACTTATGGCTGTGTCTGAAGTCGTCTCTTGTGACTGTGGGTGTGTGCTTCTGGAGGAGGAGGGAAAACCCATGGGGTGCTTAGGAAAGCCAGGAGTTAGCTTTAGGTTTTAAAAGCAAACTTGTGATACTGTGGCTGAAATGAGGAGGAAGGGGATTATGGGCAGCAGTGTTTACTTGGGGGCAGGAACAAAGTGAGAGGCAAGTGCTCCCTTGGTAAATTGGATGTTTCTTTGAGCTATCTGATTTGCCTGGTAGCACTGAACACAAAATATGGCTTAGAAGTTACACTTTTATTATTGAGGCTTCTGTAATGAAATTAGAATGCTTATTGAGTCTGTGGAGATACGCGGAGTGGATCCCAGCACTTTAAGAAGGTGGGTGTTCTGGGCTGTATAAGTGTGGAGACTACTGGGCCCTGTAGCTGGGGTAACCTGTTTCGCAGTTGCTGCTGCATCAGCACCTGCAGTTTAGATGGAAGGTACAATCAGTTTTTAACAGGGTTGAGTGAGAATTCTGTCTTGTATCCCTCATTTGAGGATTTCAAGGGGAAAATTTTTTTTGCTTCAGATGCACTTTCCTGAGGTCTGGAAAAGGGATGATGCTGAAAAATCATTAAACTGCAAACTAGAATTGGTTGTTTGCTTCTGTCGTGTATGTTGGTATTTGTCATGTACACTGGTGTAGGCAGAACTCTGACTATTTGTTGTTCACTTTTCTTAAAGATTTCTTGCCTGGCTTTTCTGATATCTGATATCCTCACGCTTCGTTACTTTGCAAGCTCGCCTTTTAACGTGTTATGACCCTGCTGTGCCATGGGTAAAAGATAAATAGAAAAGGCACATGGGAAGGCTCTGCCATAATTGGCGGCACAGGCTCACAATTGAATGTCTGTTGCATTATATGCCCTTATATTATGTGGGTGTGGAAAATGTGATGGCTGAGAATCAATGGTTGTTAGACACCTTTGGCAAAGACTTTCCTTGGAACATGTAACTATATGTTGATAGATCACATGCGGTAAAAGAAGGATATGCTGTCTTCAGGGTGTCCTGTGCTTCCTCTGCACCTGAATTCCAGGTGATAGGCTGCGTAAGTGAGGATTGCTTTGCAGGGGTGATCATGTAGCTTTATTTCTCAACAACCTAAAGAGTTGCAGCACTTTTAGGAAGCTGGTGAGAATAACTTACGCAATCTTGAATTTCTGTCTGGAGCCCATTTACCAACTTGATGACACAGAGAAGGTCAGGCTTTGCCTGAGAAACTATTGTCAGTGACTAAGCAAAGCAGAAGTGATTATGGAAGGTTTTAAAAGGAAAAACTAGTGTCTGAAGGGTAGAGCTCGTGGGGAGATTAGATGTGAAGACATGTGGTGTTCCCAGAAACAAATGAGGGAAGGAGTATCTTCATGCAGATGCTGCAAATAAGAGACCCCGAGGAATAAAAATAGTATAAATGAAGTTTATTTGCACAAATTGAAATTGTGATATCTTAGGCTCTGTGTAATTTTTACCCTTCACTTCTTGGTCAGAGCGGATAGTGCTCAGTGTGAAGCTGTTCAGTACACTGTGTGTGTCTTGGTTTCACTGTGGTAGTCAAACCCTGTTTTGCAAAAGCTAGCAAGTATGTTAAAGTGATAAGCATTAAGGAAAACTCCAAGTATGTGACTGTTCAGTAAACATAGTTAAGTTCCATTTATTAGGTAAGGAATATTCAAGAGGAGTTTGATAGTTCCCTGATTTCCTTAAGATTCTAGTTGGTGATATGCCAGGGCTGTATTTCTGTGTCGTATTTGGCACTCTGCAGCATTTTGTCCTAAGCAAAGGTCCTGTTGAATTCAGCAGTAGGTGAATACTCATTGTATCTGAAATTAAACCCAGCTCTCAAGCCAACCATGTAGAAAACTATTAATGTGAAGTAGTGTTTGTAAAAAACATTTTAAATGGCGTTGAAGAACAGAAAAGTTTCTTAGCTGGCCAGGATTGTGTCATAAGTGGTGGAAAGCAGGCAAAATCCCATTCTGTTTGTGAGCCTTACACAGTTGGTTCTGTATAGCTGCTGCACTATATCCCTTCAAGCTGTTTTCTTTTGTCTTTCCCTGTCCTTCCCTCTCCTTCTTCATGATCTTCTTGGATTCAGTCAGGCTTTTCATTCCTCCTCATGTCCAGGCATTTAGATACTAATATTACTTTCCAAAAATAACCTTCCAGAGGCTTGCGAGAGCAAGGATTGCATTTTGATCTGTGCTGGTATAGTGGCATGTGTATTACTGTATTACTGGCTGACACCAGTAGCTATCCAGAATGAACAGGAATTAATGGTTTTTCCTTCTCTTGCTCAGACTGCTGTGAGATATGTGTTCCTACAAAAAAATGGGTAGGTTTTCCTCACTGTAAACAGTGTATGCTTTCTGTCTTTAGACCATGCTGTGTCTCTCCCTGAAACATGTGTGTGTCTTTGAGAAGTACTCTTAAGCTGGCCAAGTCATGTTTAAAGCTATTTCAACAGCTTTGATGCCTGTTTATCCTTCAGCAGGAATGAACTAACAAAGCCATTGAAATTGATCTATAACTAGAGGAAACTCTAAATAGGTGACACATTTTCTGAAGTCTGTGAGGAATTGGCCTAAGACATCACTCACCGCTGTGCCGAAAGGGAGTTTAGTTTCATTCTAGTCTCCTTTAGTCTTCTTCCAGGCCACGAAAAGCACTGGTTATGTTCCTTTATCGACTCAGAGTTTATTTTGGGCTGACTGGTCTGATCCGTTTCTCTGGATTGATTCTGGTGTGGTTACAGAACAGGCATTGCAGTTGTTATGTGCTAAGCTTGTTCCTCTCTTTTCAGTGGGAGAAGCACCCTTACTACAACCTAACCGTAAAAGTTCTCCGAGCCAGAAACATCAAGGGTACAGATCTGTGTAAGTATTTAGTCAAGGTGTTGGAAAAGTGACTTGCTCAGTGCGTACTTGTACCATGGTAGCATTGTTATGGAACTTCTTATGTACACAGAGTGTATACACAGAGTGTATTGCCTTTGTCCGAACAAAAGCTTCTGTTCTAAAGCGTTATAGATGTCTTAAACGCTTGATGTGAGGCCAAGCTGCAAATTAACCCTGCTACTTTGCAGAACAAAATCAAGTAAGTTCTGGTATCTCTTTACTTCTCTGCCCCTTTGTGTCCTGTTGTGAGTCATGGCAAATTTCATCCCAGGTTTTGCTGTACAGTCTTCTTGTACCTGGAAGTAATGCTCTTCAAACCTTGCTTCCAAATACTACTTTTCCTTAGTTCTAGTAGTGCTTGCTTTCATGTGCCTGCTGTTTTATGTCATTGAAGCTGTTTAAGGAAGTAGATGTTTCCAAAACAAACTGCTTTTAATCTGTCCCTTGTTTTTACAGCATGGTATATATTCCCTTCCTCTTACACCTGTGTGTAGTAAAGCTCTCAGGGCTGTTGGGAGATTTAAAGCTAATGTGAACTTTAATTAGTCTGCCTGCCTTAAGTTTATATTTAGTGTCCAGTATTGAACTGCTGGAGTACTAAATGACAGTCTAGGGGATGGAAAACCCTGAAGGCTAGAATTGCTCTGTGAAAAGAAGGTTTGGCACTTTTTATGGTCCTTCTGTTCATCTGAAGTGAAGAATGGATCCCTTACTTGCGTTGCTAAAGGGGGCCTTAACTGTAGGAATGAAGGATTCTGAGACAATTGGTTATTTCCAGGCAATGGAAACAGAAAGCTCGGCTCCTGGTCATACTCGAGGGTACAGCGGTGGGTGGATGTTGCCCACTGGGACTTTAGTAAGGCCTTTGACCCTGTCACTCATCAGATTCACTTAGACACTCATCAGATTCACATAGAGAAGCTGATGAAATATGGGCTAGATGAGCAGACAAGGAGTTGGATTTAAAACTGACTGAATGGTAGAGCTCAGAAGCGTGGTGATCAGTGGTACAAAGTCTAGATAGAAGCCAGTAATGAGCAGTATAACCTAGGGGTCAATTTTGAGTCCCATGTTTTTCAATGTCTTTGTTAATGATCTGGATGAGGGGTTGTGACCTCAGTGCGTCTGCCAACGTTACAACACTGGGAGGGATGACTGGTACATCAAAGTGTCACACTGCTGTGCAGAGGGACCCCAACAGGCTGGAGAAGTGGGTTGACAGGAGCCGTATGCAGTTCTAAGGAAAGCCCTGGAAGCTCTGCATCTGGGGAAGAACAACCCTGTTCATCAGTGTATGCTGGAGGCTGATAAACTGGAAAGCAACTTTGCAGGAAAGGGCTTGGGGGTCCTGGTGGACAGCAAGATGACCATAAGCCAACAGTGTACCTTTGCTGGAAGAAAGGCTAACAGTATCCTGGGCTGCATTAGGAGGAGCATTGCCAACAGGATGAGGGAGGTGGTGCTTCTCTTCAGCTCTTGTGGGGCTGTATCCAGAGTATTATGCCTAATTCTGGGCTCTCTGCTATGAGACACTGAAGAGAGTAGTGAAGGGCTGCTGGCTATAAACAGCCTGAGAGCCAGCGTGTCAAAGGAAGTGATCCTCCCCCTCTGCTCTGCCCTGGCCAGGCCCCACCTGGAGTGTTATGTCCAGTTCTGGGCTCCCTGGGATAAAAAAGACAGGGATCTCCTGGAAAGAGTCCAGAGGAGACTATGGAGATGATGAAGGGCCTGGAGCATCTACCCTGTGAGGAAAGGCTGAGTGAGCTGGGACTGTTCAGCCTGGAGAAAAGAAGACTAAGGAGGGATCTTATTCATGTTTATAAATATCTGAAGTATGGGATGCAGGGGGGAATGGCCAGACCCTTTTCAGTGTCTGTGGGGACAGGACAAGGGGCAATGGCTGCAAGTTGCAGCACAGGAAGTTCCACACCAAGATGTGGAAGAATTTTTCCCCAGTGAGGGTGAGGGAGCCCTGGGACAGGCTGCCCAGGGGGGTGTGGAGTCTCGTTCTCTGGAGAGATTCCAGACCCATCTGGACACCTCCCTGTGCGACCTGTCCTAGGGATCCTGCTTTGGCAGGGGGTTGGACTTGATCTCTGGAGGTCCCTTCTAACCCCAGTGATTCTGTGATTGTGAGAGATCTGTGACTGCTTAGCCTGCAGAAGAGAAGGCTTGGGGGGTTTTAATGATGTGTGCAAGTGTCTGAAAGGAGGGTGTTAGGAAGACTCTCAGTCTTCTCAGACTCAGACAGGACAAGGGGCAACGGGCCCTGTATTAGCAGTAATCTTTTTAAAGAGTTGATCATCTTCATTTTGAATTGTAGTCTCCCATGAAGGGCTCTATAGTTTGGATGAACCAGATAAAGGGGAAATGTAGGTACATATGTTCAATTTACAGATGTTTTAAGAGGTGTATTTCATTAAAGTCTTCTGCTGTACAAGTTCAGCCTTAAATTTGCACATTTCTGTGATGCAGTGAGCTCTAGAAAACAAGGAGCTTGTGGGAGAGACTGTGTTTGAATAAAGTCCTTCTGATATCTGTCTGTGCTCTCTGCTGTAGTGTCCAAGGCAGACTGCTACGTGGAACTGAAGCTGCCCACTGCCTCTCCCATAGTCTCCCGAACACAGGTTGTTGACAACTCTGATAACCCAGAATGGAATGAAACTTTCCAGTACCGAATCCATGGTGCTATCAAGGTAAGGAGGGTGCTTTGTGGAGCTGATTGGGCTACCTGTGTTCATCTACTGACTTACTTTAGATACCTAAAACTAAAAGGTCTTTCTCACCCTCAAAGCCAGTGTTGCTTGTGTCAGTCCTCTTCAGTTGTACGAAGAACTGTACTATGCATGTCCAGTGATAACTACAGCAGGTTGTAACTGCTCTCTTGTCTCAACTGCAGCTAGAATTTTCCATAAATGACCTTGTGATGCAATTCAGGAAGTTACGGCAGTACCTGGCAGAGCAGAATGGAAAGCCTTGATAAAGTAGGCTTGTATTTGAGGATTGCTTTTAGTTTCACAAAGTGGCTGTTGCCTACTTGTAGCTCTGTTTGCCTTACGCAGCCAGGTGCCTGAGTGAGGATAATGGGAACTAAATTTCAGAACACTTTGCCACTTGGTTCATTCAGTCAAGTTTTGCTACCAGCTCCTGTGATCAAGGGAAGCAAAGTTCAAGCTCATAGAGACAGTGCTGTCTGAGCAAGACCTAATAGAGTATTGAACAATACTGAACCTAATAGAGTACTGTCTTCAGACAGTCAGCATTCATTCTCAAAGTAGAAACTAATGGTAGAGGGAAGGGAACTCTAAAAGATTAGGTTTAGTATGGTACTGTAGCTGTGAATAAAATCCAAGGTTTTAAAATAAAGCCTTGGATTTTACTAACAAGGTGCTTATTAACAAGAAACTATCCCCCTCACTGGAGTACTTTTCCATAATGGTTGGTGACAAAGGTGGAATGGTAATTGACTTAAATGATGAGAAAATTGCCAAGTATGCTTCCGAGTGTGGGAGCTTTTTCTTCCCCCACAGGCTTGTGAAGCCTCAGTCTGGTTACTGCTGTGTGGCTACACCAGCACACCTCTAAATTCAGTCTAGTCTTTTTGGGTACGATACGTACTCCTTGTGTCTAAGTTAGTTTCTGCTGGGCTTACCTGCTGTGAGACTGTGCTGAGCAGGAGGTGATAGGTCACTGTTGCATCCTGGACTGAATCACAGTGAAAGTGTGAGAATTTGTGTTGCTTCATTGGGCAGATCTGAGCCTGAACCTAGTGGCAAGTGCTGCCATGTGGATTCAACTGGGCCTCTCTCTAGTTCAGAAGCCCAGAAAATCTTTTACCTCATCACCGTTAACTAGGAGCTTTTAGCTTAACCATGCTGCAAGTGCTGCTGGAAATAGTGAATTCCCTTCCTAAGGGGGAAGGGTACTGATTAATGCCTAAAGTGTCTATTGTATACAGCTGCTCAGGTTTGTAGAAGTGTTTCTGTCTGTGTCTGAGGCTGTTTTGTTTGATCTTTAGAATATTCTGGAGTTGACACTCTACGATAAGGATGTCCTTGTCAGTGATGAGCTCACGTCTATCATCTTCGATGTAGGAGGCATGAAGCTGGGTCAGCCCTTGCTGCGAACTTTCAAGTTGAACCCTACTACTGTGAGTAGCTGTGGCTCATCATTACAGAAATCCAGCAGTTACATGCTGGTTGATCTTCCGGTTTCTGCAACACACAGGGGGGAAAACGCTGCAGCAGGTTATGACAGCTTATGTGGCTATTCCCAAAATCCATGGTGATGTTTGTGTGTGTGTTCCACAGCCTTTAGACGCCCAGCTAAATGAAACTTGGGATGACTGCTGTCTGTTCAGAAGATGGTAAACCACCCTTTAGGAGACTAAAGGGGTGTAGGCAGGGCTTAAAATGAAAGGCCTTCACTGTCAGCAGTCAGTTTGGGGACTGAAGACTGTCTAATTTGGGTGATTCATCATCAGTTTGCAGTGAAGAAGTTTGTTGCTGCAAAGGTTACCTCTGATAAGTCAAAAGCCTGAAAAAAACCCTTGTTTTCCCTCAGTTGCGTTCAGCTGTCTTCATGTGGGAGATAGTGGTGCATATCAGCTTCTCTCAGTCCCTGTGCACCAACCTGTCTTTGGGCTTGCAACAAGACAGCTTGTTTTATGTAGCTAAAACTGTATTGCAAGCCTTATCTTTTTCTGTAACTGCCTCAGACATGTTGCTACAGTAGGTCTGGGTTAAAGGTGAGCTGGTTGAGTGTTCTTGAGAAATTTGGCTTTGGTGTGGTGAGAAGCTAACTGGTATTTGGTTAGCAGGGAAGTGTTGGTCAATGTCACAGGCCAAGGTTCCTGGGCAACCTCATCTACATCCAGGCCTGGAGGTTGATGGCCCTGCCTGTGGCAGGGGGTTGGAACTCTGTGATCCTTGGGGTCCCTTCCAACCCAGACCAGTCTATGATTCTATGACTTCTGATCACAGAGACTTAGTAACACCTTTGTTCACACTCTTATCTTGTTTGCTGAATGCTTAATCATCTTGATTGGTAATTGTGGAACCAAAAACCTCAACTTCAGTGAAGAGAATTACCCAAACTGGCTTCTACTTAGTTATTTAAAAGGTATGTTAGGTCTGGTGTTGAGGATTTACTGTATGCTGTGGCTGGGGGCAAGATGGCTGGATCAAAGTCTGTATGAGACCAAGATAGCGATGAGCTGAGAGTGCAACCTGCTGAAACAATAAAAGCACAAAGCCTCATGTAGGAGCTATTTGCAGTGACGGTGCTGCAGTGGCACTTGAGCTAGAAGAGGCTGGAGCGTTTTCTAATGAATGGATCTAAGAGTCAACTCTGAATTGCGTGTGCTTGTCTCCTTAAACATAGGTGTGCTGTTCGTATAGGGTATGCCTGGGAAGTGTGGAATGTTTAAAGAGCAAAAAAAGGCAAAATTTTAAACCTTCCAAATATAATGAGAGCTTTTTTCATAGTTAAATAGTTACAGTTAAGCTAGCTACTATAGTTTGTAGCAGGAAGAAAGCTTTCTCTCTTGGAAAGACTTCTTGTCATTGTTTTCAAGATCAGGGGTCACCCGTGTCCAACTTTTATTTTCAAAGGCTAATGAAGAGCTGGATGTGGAGTTTTACCTGGAAAAATGGTGAGTCTTACCTGAAGAGTTGCATGAACTTCTGCTCTGCAGATTACTTGTGTTCTGTTTTCTTAGTTGCTGTTTCTGCACAAGGACAGTGTTGCCTCTAAAAAGGCGAATGCTTTACAATTCTCTGTGGTGCTAGAGTTGATTTGCTAATGGTTCCCAAATATCCTTAAGCTCCAGTTACCAACATTTTGGTGTACCACAAGAGGAATAAAATTTTGTTAGAGCTCATGAGATTGGCAGTGCTATAAAGGAAATGAACACTTTATGGGTGAGTTACTTAAGAATGGAAAGCTTACACAGTTAAGCTTGCAATATAAATAATTGAAAGCTTCATCAATCTGATAGTCTGACCTCAGCTTTTCTGTATGTTATAAAAATAACTGAGATGGGACACCTCATAGCATATGCTTGTTCTTGCAGAGAAATATTTTCTTTAGTATTCCCCCCCCCCTTATTGTTCTGTGAAGGAAAATATATTTGGTTCCAGTTTCGCACTGATATCTCAAAGTGAGGACCTTTCTTCCACACCTTACTCAAGCAGTTTGAAAAGTAGGTTGAAGCAAATTAAAACAAACTGATTTTCATTTAATGTCTTTCTCTCACACAGCTCAGATGCTCCCACAGAGGTACTGACCAATGGAGTCCTTGTGGTGAGTATATGGAATTCAGTTGCCTATGTGTTGGGATTTAGACCTGGAGGAAGATTTTTTTTTTTTTTCAGTGGTGAGAGGACAAGAACTGTTGAGAATTCAACTCCTGCATCCAGATTGCTCCTATTCTCCAGCATCTGCCTCTCTGTTTTTAGTTTGCTGATTTAAAAAGCAATTTTAAAAACTTGGGATCAGCTCACAGAAAGGGTTGTGGATTTTTTTTGGGGGGGAGGCTAGTGAGTCTTGCAGGTTGAACTCTTTTCTAGCTTAGATGCTGGCCAGGTATAGTGCCCCTCCTCAATACTTACAATTTCTAACCTTTTTTCAGTGCCATTAGTAAGTGATAACTCTTGGGTCTGAGAATAGGAGGCTTCATCTTTAGGGCTTTGCCTGTGCCCCTGAGGCAATCAGTCTAAGAAAATTGGTGCGTTATACATGAAAAATACAGGTGTTACCACCTGTTTTCTCCTCCCCAAAGGATAGCAAATGAAATGATGAATTTATTTAATAATGAGAAAAGGGTGGGAAAGCGTTCATTGTTATTGAAATGTCAAGTTTAGCATTTTTTCATGGAAAATTGATGTGATTCAAGAGCATAGTTCTTCAAGCTATTTCACAGGGGAAAGTCTTTCTGTGTTCCTTTTCCCCTTAGTAAATCAGTCTTACATTCAAGCAGTGGAGTAGTTCTGCATCTTTTAGATAAACTATGGCCAATGAAGTAGCTCATCTGCTTCCTAGAAGGGAAGCTGATGATTGGTGTGAGATGCTGAATTTCATGAGGACATGGACAGTCCAGGACAGAAAGTCATGGTGGAATTTATGAAGTGTTTGTTTAGATCTGAAAAGGTTCTGGACAGGTACTCGTATGTGTGTTGAAATAAGGTGGAACAACAGAAGATGCTCAGGTACTGAGAACTTGTAACTCCCAAGGAGTGGTTGCAAAAGAAAGAAAAAAAACAAAAAAAACCCCACCCCAAATTAAATAACTGCAATAGGCAGGGGTGGTTTTGCTTTTGAAACGAGTAAATAATCCTGTCCTACTGAAACAGAACTTTTTATTTGAAAGATCAAAATAATCCTTAGAGGTTTTTTCTGGAAGCTGTAAACGTGCACCTGTTGTAGTAGATGGACTAAGCTTCACCAAGGTGAACTAAAGTCTTATAACTGGAGCTGGTGGTTTCTTTTCATAGGTTCACCCTTGCTTGTCTCTGCAAGGCACTGTCAACAAGGAGGGAAAAACAAAAGAGAAACAGCAAGGTAGGGCTGCCCTGCAGAGTTTGTCAGATCTACTTTTCGGCATGTTTATTCCTTAATGAGGGAAAACTTGATGCTCTGTATACAGAGTGCAGTTTTATTTCCTGCCCACAAAATGGGCTGCTTAAAATTATCTTTTCTTTTCTTTTTAATACTAAATAACATTGGGTCGCTTCCACTGGGTACCATGTGAGAGTTCTTTTGCTTGTGTTTTCGTACTTCCAGCTACACTTAACAAGTGTCTGATTTTCAAGTCTTATTTGAATTTGGTCTGAATTTCTCTTCATAACACACAGGGAGCTGTGAGGTCAAGCTGTCTGTTCCGGGTGCGTATCAGAAGCAGTTGTGCATTCCTTTGAGGCCAGACGATGAGAAGGATTATGGAACCTCTTTTGTCTTTCATGCTGATAAAGAAATGCATCCAGAACTGCAAGTGGAGCTGGAGCAAACAATATCTGTCCTACAGGTAGAGCATCTGCCTGTTACAGACTTCACAACCCCCTTTTGAATAAATCCGCTCAGAAACAAGTGCCTTTATAAACCTGCACATGAGTGTGCATTGAGAGCTTGCTACTTGCTAGGACAACATGGGAGAAAACACAAAGATTTCCTGGCAAAGTTTAATTTGCTCTGCTTCTTAAATACATGCTCACATTTCTTCCTAGGGCTATTATTTCCTACTTTGTGGTACCTTTTCTGAATGTCTAATGCTGTTACCTTGTGAAATCTTTTCCAAATCCTGCTTGGATGACAGAATGCAAGGTTGCTTGTGAGCTTTCTGACATAGAATCATAGAATGATCTGGGTTGGATTGGACCCCAAGGATCATGGACCTCCAACCCCTTTGCCACAGGCGTCAGGGATACCAACCTCCAGGCCTGGAGCTACAGAAGGTTGCCCAGGGCCCCATCTAACCTGGCCTTGAACACGTCCAGAGATGGGGCATCCACCACCTCTCTGGACAGCCCGTTCCAGCACCTCACCACTCCCTCTGTAAAGAACTTCCCCCTAATATCTAATTTAAACCTTCCTTCCTTTAGCTTTAATCCATTCCCCCTTGTCCTGCCATTGTCTGCCCTTTTGAAAGGTTGATTCCCCTCCTGTGTCTCTGTTCCGTTCAAACATGTGTCAGAGCACAACTATTTTGGGAGGAAATTTTGTATATGGAAATGAAGGGGGTTTTTTGGGTTTGGTTTTTTTTTTTTTTTTTTGCTTGTGGCAGACAGCTGTATTTGGGAAAAGAAAGGCAAAAAAAAAAAAAAAAAGGGCAGCTGTTTGAATGTCAGACATAATGCCAGCAAAGATCTGTCAGAGAACAGGATGATCTTGAAAATCCTTAGACTTCTGGGAAATGCTTAGTTACAGTGATCTTAAGGGTTGCTTGTTGGTTTTACGTGTGAAAGTCATATCCTTAACTTTTTGTCTGGAGAGCTCAAATAACATTTTGTTTTTTATTAGGATGGTGTGAACCCTGATATTGAAAAGCACTCTACAGTTCTGGGATTTGGGACTCTACCAGTCAATTCCCTTCCTCTTGGACAAAAAGTTGATAAAGTCATTTCTCTGGGAGAGGTAACATCAGTATTTTGCACTTGTTTTAACATGCTTGGGTTAATTTTCCCCCAATGCCTGTAGGCATTTGGCAAGTTAAGCTGCATGTGATTTAAAGTGCTGTTTCCATCGAGATGTGTAGAATGAAATACTGAGATTACTCAGTGCGGTTCTTCCACAAATGTTTTCATAGCTGGGTCTTGCAAAATAAGTATAAAGTTCATAGCTTCCCAAAGGAAAAAGTATGTTAGGGGGTGAAAGAAAAATATCAGAGGAGAAAGGCAAGAGGCCTGTGGAAGAAATAACTTTTATCACCCAGCTCACTGAGCACATTTTGTTCCAGAGATATAGTTTTGTGGGTCAGGGTGCTGTTCTGCTTAGTATCTAGTGACCCTGTTGATGTCAAAAGTTATAGTTAGTAGTTCCACCTACGTAGCTGACAGCAATTACAAGATATGTTCTATCTTTCCACAGGGACAAAGTTTGGATATGAGCTTGAAAACTGAAGAGAGGTGAGTGGGAACACCAAAGGCCTTTATCTCATAACAAAGGAGCTGAGTGACTCTGACTCTCCCTGCTGTTCTGGGGAGGTCCATTGTCTCCACTGATATCTTGGGATAGATTAAAGAAAAGCATTGTAGTTATTTTTCTTCTGAAGGCTGTGACTCTTCACTTTGCAGATACTGTCTGTTGGCATTGACCTGGGCAAATTTTGTGTTCCTAATGCTTCAGTGTAAAATAGCTGATGTGACTATGCAGGAGCTTTGTTAGGTACAGATGGTTCCCAGAATACGTGCAGTGCTACTGCAAATAGGAAAAGATATTTCAGTGTATGAAGAGCTTGAACAATAAAATAGAGGAAGGATGCAAGAAAGGAGTAATAAGGAAAGAATAACACAACCATGCAGTTAGCTAGTAAGTTGTTCTAGTAATTTTCTACATAGTCGCTAACTGAAGAGCCAGCTTCCCTTTTACAAATTAATATCAAGCTTATTGATATTCAGTTTCCCTGTCTGTCTCTTAAATTCAGAAGCTTGTGTTTTCAAATTGCTTTTCTCATTTCTCCATCCATGTCAATACAGTGATCTTAGTTGCTCCTCATACAGTTGTCTTCCCCTACTGAGGATCTTTTCTTCCTTTGTGAAACTTCCGAAGCTTAATCCAAATACAATTCGAAAGAAGTTTTCGGTATTTAAACACTAAGGGAAAAATGTGATCAGGAGCTTTTGGGACTGAAAAAAATTAAACTACAAAATACCTGGTGCACAGACATACACTGAAACTTCATTTAACAGTTTGATCCAGTGATTCAAATCAGCAGCTAAATTGTGCTTGTGGAAATTGCTTATTGCTGGTAAATGCATGTCCTTCAAAATTTGTCTTAATTGCTATTTCAGCACTTGGGATCTTGATATACGCCTGGGTTTTGACCTCTGTAAAGAGGAGAGAGAATTTTTAGACAAAAGGAAGAAAATTGTTTCTGAGGCACTGAGGAAGACTCTTCACTTAAAAGAATCCCCTCCAAAAGATGAGGTATTGAGCACAGTGCTATAGCGAGATACGTAAAATCCTTTGTGCTTGGTTAATAATCCAGTGTTGTAGTATTCTACTTGTACCTACTCTAAGGTGACGCTGTTATGTTTTATTGTAACCAATATATGTCAATTATAAAGGAATTCTGGTTGACATCAAACCTGAAATGACTTGGTATGTAAATAGAAATAGAAATTTTTTGTCTCTTAGTTTTATAAGAACAAGAATTAAATAGGATTAGTTGTGTTAATTTATTTGCAGTTCAGAAGTCTGTGGCACTGACTCCTGAGTTTGCTGTCTGCAGGTTCCAGTCGTAGCGATACTGGGGTCTGGAGGTGGGATGAGAGCACTGACGTCATTCTATGGCAGTCTGGCTGGGCTTCAGCAGCTGGGCCTTCTGGATGCTGCAATATATGTGTGTGGGATTTCTGGCTCTACGTGGTAAGTTACATGCAGTGTTGATTCCGGAAGCTTACAGGTGAGTGTAGTAGTGTTGGTGTAAAATAAGGCCCAAATGGTATTTGTGCTGTGGATAGACAACAAAGTCAGATGTTGTATTGGCTCTACCCTGTGAGTTCTGATGGGAACCCTAAAGAGTTTAAGAGATTCATAATCACTTCTGAGCCATACAACTACTGGCGAAATTTATGAATCTGCTGCTTTTTTGAGCTTGGCAGTTGAATATTAGAACATGAATAAAACTGCTCTGTGTTCCTTCAGAGCTCTGACTTCCAAAACTTTCCCCATTTCCTTGCTCTTGCTGAGGAGATAACTAAGGTGGTACAAGTCACTGGAAACATCTGCATGGGCCACAATGTCACCAGCTTCCAAAACAGTCTATGTGGCTGACAGGAGGAATAGCACCAGCTTGCCCTGGAGCTTGGTAGACTGGAGTTGTGTGCTGAATATCAGGCATGGCTAAAATGTTTCAGTCATTCAGTTTCTTGGAGTTTCTGGTGAGATCACCCCTCATAAGTGCACTTTGTTTTTTGTGAAATGATTTCGCTGAGGAGTTGTGCAACCTCACAGTGTAATTCTCCCTTCCAGTGCCTTGTGTGATAAATTAACTCCTACGTACCTTGTATCTAGGTACTACATTGTGATCTGGCAGACACTCTTGAGTCAGAGACAGGCTTCTGAACAAATGTAGGCATCTGTTCTTGTGGACAGCCAATACTCCACATGAGTTTCTGTTTAATCAGACCTGCGTTCTGCTGAAGCCTGTGGCCTCTGCTGCTGTATCCAGTAGCACTCTTGCTGTCAGCAGTTAACTCGCATAGATGAATTGGTACATACGTGCTAGGATACGGTGCTTGGAACGTCCTTGTAAGGTAGGTTAGCAATCAGGATGAAGTTATCCTGTAGGTGTTAAGGTTTTTCAGCACATTTTAGCATTCAGAGATCTGTTAGGGACTCTTTTCTCTTTGCAATGTCATATCTTTTAGCTAGATGTCTCAAGCTTTTAGTTCAGTGCTGCAGCACTAATTAGAACTAGCTAAAATGGTTGTTACACAGGGGTCATTATGACTGATGACGTTAATATAAGCATTTTCAGGTGTTTATCAACATTGTATCAAGACCCTGACTGGTCACAGAAGGACCTTCAAGGTGCAATCAGAAGAGCTCAGGGTATTGTGTCCAGCAGCAAAGCAGGGGCGTTTTCCCCAGAACGACTGAAATACTATTTCCAGGAGCTGAATGTGATGGAGACAAGTGGTCGGAAAGTTTCCTTTACGGATTTGTGGGGCCTTATTGTGGAATATTTCCTGCAGCAGAAGGTAAGAGAGTTCATGTTTGGATGTGTACTGCTCTTTGTCTTCCAGGTGGGAGCTCTGCCCACTTGATGTATTGTGTGTGTCAAGAAACCAATTACTCTCTATCAAAGTGAGCTGTTCCCAGGGCAGAGATGGTGGTGTGAGTAAACATAGGGAGTTCTCCTCTCCTCCTGTCTGGCATTTCCCAGCACCGTCTTTATTAAAGAATTTTGAATTCATATAAAGCAGTGCTAAAGAAAAACCTAGTGTGTTGTCAGAATTACTGTTACTAAATTAATAGCTTTTGGATTGGGCAGGTTAAACCTGAAAGAACAGTGCTGGTTTTGCAAAATGACATGTCTGTACAGTATGTGCTATGCTAATCGAAAGCAGAGGGGTAACTAGTTAATTAATAACAAAAGAAATTCTAAATATGCAAGTGCAGAAATATTCTGGCAAAATCTAACCATGTGTGTGACAGAGAGGAAAAGGGATTTTGAATTGGTAGCATTGTTGATAAGAAATGCTAAGCAACAGCTTCAAACTATCATTCCAAGTATGGGTATAGAACTTAACCTGACTAAAGTGTGCTTCTCCTTCCTTGCTTGTGGCCAGGAGGATCCATCAAAGCTGTCTGATCAGCAAGCAGCAGTGAAGTGGGCCCAGAACCCCTATCCTATCTATGCCGCGGTCAATGTGCGGCCCAACATTAGTGGCGGTGACTTTGCAGGTATGAACATGGCAAACTTATTGTTATTTGCTAGAATCCATAAATTCCTTTCATCCAGTTCCTTGCGCAGTGTGTAGCAACAACAGGAAGTATGGCTCAAACAGTTGGTACTGCAAGAAGCAATAGGTTATGGATTGGCATGGTGTTACTGTGCTGAGCACAGATCTCTTCATCGTGGCTTTAACAGAGAAAAGAAGTTCAACTCCATGTGCTTTGCTAGAAATTGTCTGAAGTTTTTTCAGGAACTGAGATGAAAGATTCTGATAAAGCTTGAGTCTGTGTCTGAATCAGATATTTGAAGTCCTTGGTAATTAGGTGACTGAATTTCTTTTATGGTCTCAGATAATCAATTTGTGTAGGATCCATGTGAAATAACGATTGTCAACCTTACAGTATGTATCATTTAATTTGGATTTAGCAGCCTGAGAAATGTGAGGTAGCTTCCATTTCTGATGGAAGAGGGAGCCATTGGAATGATTTAAAGTGGAAGTGAAATAGGCAGGCTATTTCTGCAGAAACAAAGTCAAGATGGAGCAAGATGCTTTTGGTGTTTGTTTTTTTTCCCTGAAAAGTCAGGAAGAAGGGAGGTTGTATTTGGTCTGTGAAAGCCCATGCAAGAGATTTTATTAATCCTGTGTAAGAAAGAGGCTCGCTGCAAAGAATAGCAGGGAAATAATGACGGTGGAAGTGGAGGGAGACTCCCTTCTGTCATGCTTGATACAGTCTTTGTTTACTGAGATGAGAAGGAATCCTGTTGGCTTGTTCTTAGAGTGGTGTGAGTTCACTCCCTATGAAGTTGGATTTCGCAAATACGGAGCTTTTGTCCGAACAGAGGACTTTGACAGTGAGTTCTTCATGGGGCGGCTCGTCCGGAAACACCCAGAGCCTAGGATTTGTTTTCTCCAAGGTATGATCTTGCAGTAATGAAGAAAATGAAATGGGGAAAGGGGAAGAAGCTATGCTGCTTTTTGGATTCGTCAAATTAAACCCATGCTTTTTTGTATCTTTTCAAAATTATTTGATGAAAGAAAAAATGTCTTTCTCCAGAGGTTTGGGTGTAGGTTCATAGTATTACAGTCTCATGACCAGAGGCTCAACGAAGATTGTTATAAGCTGCCTCTCAAAAACTTCTGCTTTAAGTCTTCTTGTTCTCTTGCCATCTTTCCCTTGAGGGTAAGAACCTTTCTCTTGGAGAAGCTTTTGCATTATGGCATTGCATTAGAATTTGTCCGATGATAAACTCTAAGGTTTAAATTGAAGCATCACCCCTTAGAATAGCTCTCTCCCATGACACATGATAGCTGATTTACTAGGTGTTCCAGCTACACTGTGAAAAGCATTTTGAATATTAAATTCTTTCATGTTCCTCCTGCAGGAATGTGGGGTAGTGCCTTCGCTGCAAGCTTGGATGATATCTGCCTGAAGGTGGTTGGAATAGGACTGAGCTTTCTGGATTCTTTCAAAGACGTTATCAAAGTTGTAGGTAAGAATATACATAAAAACAGTAGCATTTTTCACAGGGTTCCTGGTTTTGAAATGATCATAAAATAACATGACTCAAATGTGTTGTGTATCATTTTCAAGATTTGGAAAGATCTCTTTTGTATTATGTATTCTTCCCTTCTGTCACACGCATAGTGAAGAGAATAACTCTAGTTCTTCACTACCTCACTTTTTAAAAAAATATTCTGACTAACTATCAAATTGGGCTAGTACTGGGAGCTACACATATTGTGGTACAGGGATCTTAATTATGAGAAGAGGAAGAATAGAAGCTGGACTGCTAAACAAGAGGTGGTGGAAAATAGGTTTTCAGTTTCCACCTTGGCCTATTTTTTTGTTATTTTGGATAAGCTGATTTTATTGTTCTCCATTTGTACAGTGTGTCCCTAGGATTGGAAAGGAAGCGTATTAAAGGTTGAGAGTCGCTGAGGTGCATGTTTATAGCCTTAGCCTAAGTCGTGGGGGGTAGTATTTTCCTGCTTTGCTTTTGCAGCCCTAGTCTCCCTCCTCCGCTTCTGTTGTAACTGTAAATGCTACTGTGTGTGGATGACTTGTTTTATGAGAGAATTGATTGCCATCTGGTAACAAGGGGTTTATTTGTTTGAAATAAATATAGACAATGATTTATGAGTAACGCTATTCCCTTCAAGCAGCAAAGTGAAATTATCCAACTACAGAACATTCAGGTCATTTCAACTTCGTTACAATCCTTTTTTTATTAGAAGCAAAATTCAGCCTTAGGACAACAGGTTAAATATTGGAGAAAAAAAGTTTGTTTGCAGTGTTTGAGCTGGACAAGCCCTTTCTGTGTGTTCTGAGTTCTTCTGTGGCTTCTGCAGATGACTGCCGAAGGTTCCACTTCCGAGATCCAACCCGGCTGAAGACTCGCTTGGTGACACCTGGGGGCCCCTTGTTACAAATCTTTCAGGATTTCTTCAAGTCCCGGGTCACGTGTGGAGAAACCTTCAATTTCATGCAGGGGTTGTATCTTCATAAAGATTATGTTAACATCAAGAAATTTGTAACTTGGAAAGGTAAATCACAGAATCACAAGGTTGGAAAAGACCTTTAAAGGTCGAGTCCAACCGTTCCCATCCTAAGCTAAACCATATCCCTGAGCACCTCATCTACCCGTCTGTTAAACAAACCCAGGGTTGGTGACTCAACCCCCTCCCTGGGCAGCCTGTGCCAGGCCCTGACAACTCTTTCAGGGAAGAACTTTCTCCTTTCTGACCCTGCCCTGGGGCAGCTTCATGCCATTTCCCCTTGTCCCATTGCCTGTCCCCTGGCTGAAGAGACCATCACCCACCTCTCTGCACCCTCCTGTCAAGTAGTTGTAGGTGGTGATAAGGTCTCCCCTCAGCCTCCTCTTCTCCAGGCTGAACACCCCCAGCTCCCTCAGGTGATCCTCATAGGATTTGCCCTCCATCCCCTTCCCCAGCCTGATTGCCCTTCTCTGGACTCGCTCCAGGTCCTCAATGTCCAGAACTGGACACAGCACTCGAGGTGCAGCCTCACCAGTGCCCAGTACAGGGGCACTATCACCTCCCCAGCCCTGCTGGCCACACTGTGAACCTGTATTTGGGACATCAAATAGTGTGTTAATACTTTGTAACAGTCGATTTGGAAAGTAAGGGAACTTGTCTTGGTTCCACTGAAATCAGGGAATTTACTCCTGCTTACACCATGGAAATATATTTGTTCTATCATATAAAGCAACCTCATCATCATAATTTAGTCATCAGTCTCATTTGAAAGTGTATGTTGAAATATCTCTTTTTATTATTCTTATATACCCAGCATAAGCTTTGTTTGTTGCTTGTACCAAGAGGTGTGTAATGAATCATAATTACTTGTCATGTCTTCCAGGAACTCATCTGGATGCGTTTCCCAACCAGCTGACCCCAATGGAAGAGAGCTTGTACTTAGTGGATGGTGGCTTTTCTATCAACTCTCCCTTTCCTTTGGTGGTTCAGCCAGAGAGGGATGTGGATGTTATCTTGTCATTCAATTTTTCCTGGGAAGCTCCATTTGAGGTGAAACATTTAGCTGAATTGCATGAAAAGAGTCATTCACTATGGCAGCAGTTCAGTTGATGTTGAGAACAAACACTAATGAAAGATGGCATTAAAGTAAATCCTTACCTGTTTCAAACATGATTGTACTATGCTTTTTACTGTGAATGTCTTGACAAGGTGGAAAGTGACAGAATGTGTTGGGTTGGAAGGGACCTCAAAGACCATCTAGTTCCAACCCCCCTGCCACAGGCAGGGACACTCTCCAGTAGACCAGGTTGCCCCAAGCCCCATCTAACCTGGCCTTAAATGCCTCCAGGGATGGATCTTCCACAGTCTCTCTGAGCAGCCTGTGCCAGGGCTTCACTACCCTCATAGTAAAGAATTTCTTCCTAACATCTAATCTAAACCTACCCTCTTTCAGTTTGAAGCTATTGTCCTTTGTCCTATCACTATGCTCCCTGGTGAACAGCCCCTCTCTCACTTAAAGTAGGACCCCTTTAAGTAGTGGTATGTTGTAATTAGGTCACCCCAGAGCCTTCCCTTCCCCAAACTGAACAAGCCCAGCTCTCGAAAGGTGTTGTCTTAGGAGAGGCGCTCCAGCCCCTTGATCACTTTCATGGCCCACCTCTGGACTTACTCGCAGTAAGATTCAAGTTTTCAGAAGCCAATATAGATTGCTGCCTAAGAGTATTTTCTCACCTCATATGATCCTTTTTCACTTACATCCACACTTCTAATGGTAAAGTGGCTATAAGTGTTTTTCTTTATGCCAACGAGTTATTTCCTGTACAAAAGAATATTTATTTTTAAGTTCAGACCTGTCAAGGTGAATATATCTAGGGCAACAAAACATTAAAAGCTTCAGCTGCAAGCTGTTGCTGTTTGGTAGCAGTTTTCAGGTCTGCTTTTTTGTTCTTCTGTGTCATCAGCCAGAGATATATTTATTCTCTGCCAATTTGAAATTGGATTTCTGTCACTCTTTTTGTGAATGTTTCTCTCCCTTCAAGGATTGTAGTTAGATGATCTTCAAGGTGTTAGGTGATATTCTATAAACACTCCTTTTGTTCTTTGACAACAGGTTTTGGAGCTGACTCAGAAGTACTGTGAAGAGCGGGAAATCCCTTTTCCAAAAATCAAACTGAGTAAGGAAGATGAAAAGAAGCCAAAAGAGTGCTACGTGTTTATGGATGATGATAATCCAAAGGCTCCAATTGTGCTCCATTTCCCGTTGGTGAATGACACCTTCCAGAAATACAAAGCTCCAGGTGAGGGAGCTGTATCTTAGAGCTATTTTTATGATTTCTTGGGTGTATTGACGGGGAAAATTCAGTGGGTTTGGTGTCCCTCCTTTTGTTTTTCTTAGTATTACAGTGTAATTATGAAATTGTTACTTTAAAATCAGGCAGTGTTTAGAATAAATAGAATAAAAATTAGGCAGTGTTTTTGCTTCTTTAAGGGCCTTTCTGCCTTAATACCCAATTTGCTTACTTCTAGTTACGCTGAATATATAGGAAAATGCTATAAATTGATTAAATAAAATTGTTTACTGAATATAAAAACGTCACTAAGCAGCAAAGTGTTGGAGACCAGTCTGTCAGGTCATGTGACTCGGTGCTAGCTGGCCTGCACTCTTGTAGTGTAATGTCATGTCATAAATGATCCTTGTTTCACTTCATGTGATTAGTGTAGACTGTAAGGCCCACCAAAGTCTATCAAGCAACAGTGTGGCACACTGAGCTGTACTGTGAGAAGAGACAGACAAAAAAGGCACTGTCCTATTTCTTATGTGCTCAGAGGAAGCAACATCCTGAAGAAATCCTTTGGGATACATAGACAAGAATGTGCAGGACTGGCATAGGCAAGGGACATGTAAGGCACTCTGTTTATGCTCTCTGTATTGATGCTAGAATGAATGCCAGGCCCTGGCTGCATTGCCTTATCAGCAATGAAGAGTTTCAATGTGTTGGCCTTCAATATGGCTCAAGAATACTATTTCTCTAATAGCAACAAGCAGAAGAGTGATTAGCAAATTACTTTAATGTTCATCCTTCAAGATTTAATATTTAAATTTAGTTGGACAGGTGCTAAAAACACAGGTTACATATTTCAAAGAGTATTTTTAAATAGTCTTTAATCTCCTAAAATCAGTTTAATTCTGGGTGTTGGTGTATTTTAGTGTGGAAAGCACTTCCAGGAAGAATTTTTTTGACATTCTTATCACGATCTTATGGTGATAATCACAGATGCACTAACAATTTATCACAGTGAAAATGGGTTTTAGTCCTGTATTTTGGAGTCTAGTGGAAGTAGAAAGAATAAATACTTTATCTTCAGTTCCAAGCATTTTGATCCTGAAGGAGCTGAAATCTCTGAGGAGGAGCTTTAGGGAGAAAATTAAAGTTCAACAAAGTTATCTGTGATACCCTCCCTGCAGAATCCAACTAAAACAAGTCTACCACAGCTGGGTTTTCCTTGTGTGCCTCTTTATTTTCATGCCTTGCTACAGGGGTTAAACGCGAGTCAGAAGAAGAGAAATCCTTTGGTGACTTTGTCATTGAGGCAACAGATTCTCCTTACCGCACGCTAAACTTCACCTTTGAGCCGTTGGATTTCAGCAGGTTGGTGGAAGTGAATTGCTACAATGTTCTGAACAGCAAGGACACTCTCTTCAAAAGCCTGAGCTTGGCACTGCAAAGGAGAAAGTTGAAGAAAGTCCTCAATACATCCAATACATGAGCAGCTTTCATAGCGGAGGATACAGGCAAGCTGCGGTGTATGAAACCCACGTTGTTCAAGATAGAATGCTGAAAACTAATAGCTGGAAACTGTCATCTTGGGAAGGGAGGAGCCCATGTGACACTGAAAATTCATTCCAGATGCAGTTGTTCTTACATATACCAAAGGGATGTGCAGTACCATGTGGATGTTAATTTGTCATGGGGGGAAGAGTAGGGAATTTTCTTGCCCAGTACTTCATCTTGCTGTGGCTGCTGTTGTGGAGGTCTATTTGAACAGTTTAAGCATCTGAAGAATGGCCTTTCAAACTCTGTTCAGTGAAGCACCCCTTCTTGTCAAAGGTGCAGCAGTGTTTGAGGAAACGGTGACTACTACTGTGCTTCCATCTCTCTATTGTTGAAGTTCCCTCCGTGAACTCCAGCATCATCTGGCAAGGAACTCCACAGATTGTAACTATGCACTAGGAGAGGAAATGTGTCCTTTTGCTTTCAACTTGCTACTGGGCTGATGCCCATGTACTTTCAAGGCTGATCAGTCATTACCTGCTTTCCAGTTCTGCAATTCATGGTCTCAAAGGTCCCTGTGATATTTCCTTCTGAAGGATTATAATGGGTTTTGGTCTCCCAGAAGTTCAATAAAGAGAGCCTTACTTTGGTAACCACATGTTTTTGAGTAAACAATCTCATCTTCCTCTTTCCATGTAAGAGGAAGGAAAGCTTCTTTGGAGCCAGACCTTTGTTCAAGGAATTTCTGTGTGTGCTGATGCCACTGTGCGAGGTGGAATTCACGTTACTCTGCAGAAATCTCAGAGAACAGTACTGAATTAAGCAGTTGGAAAAGATCTAATGCCACAGCGTGGCAAACGAGCTGTTTACTTTTGGGGCTTTTAGGTTGAGCTGAATGCTGACTCTGCATTTTAACAGTGGAGACATGAAATGTGTTTTTTCTGAAATGATGTAAAGATTTACAAATGGGTATGATTCTTGTTGTATTTTTTTATGTTCCTCTTCTAATAAATACTAGTTTTGCTAATTGCTTTTGGCAGTTTTTCTTATAAACGCTTGTCTGGATATATTTTTCTTTATTCCAATTAAAAAAATAAGGGAAAAAGGTCAATTTAATACTACATTGCATAGCTTCTATTGCCTTGGGATACCTGGCAGTGGCAAAGTGACTTACCGAGTCCGTCTCGGACTGGTCCTGCACAGCTATAGAAAGTAATCTCCTCTTTGTGAGATTCCTCCCTGAGGAAGTGTGGCTAAACCTGAATTTTTAGATATATTTTAAACATTGACTTCATCTGGATAACTAAATTTCCTTTTGATATTCGGAAGGATGTAGTCCTTGGTAGTTAAAGTGAAATCAGAGAAACAGCAGCTTAATATTATCATGTTTCTTCATAACTTGTGCTGCACAGTTACCTGCTCTGTAGGATTTGGACATCTGTCATATTTCCTGAGTCAGTTGTGTATGTTTTTCCACACAAGGTTTTCAAGGATTCTTGCTTCAGCTGCCTGTCAACCTGCTGCTGAGCCATGCCTTTGAATGTCTGTAGTAAGATGAGAGTTGCCTTTGTTTCTCCTGAGTTGTTCCTTTTTCCCTGTTCTACATGGATTTACGTAGATGTTCTTGGTTTTGAGGTATTTTCTTTATACAGAGGTGCATGGATGCTGTAGACAGAGGTACTTAGATACCAGGATATAGATGGAAAAGCCAAATGTTTCTTCACCAAAAACTCTGTATGTCCATAAGAAGGACATTGAGGTCCTGGAGCGAGTCCAGAGAAGGGCAACCAGGCTGGGGAAGGGGCTGGAGGGCAAATCCCATGAGGAGCGGCTGAGGGAGCTGGGGGTGTTCAGCCTGGAGAAGAGGAGGCTGAGGGGAGACCTTATCACCACCTACAGCTACCTGACAGGAGGGTGCAGAGAGGTGAGTGATGGTCTCTTCAGCAGGGGACAGGCGATGGGACAAGGGGAAATGGCACGAAGCTGCCCTAGGGCAGGGTCAGATCTGATGTTAGGAGAAAGTTCTTCCCTGAAAGAGTTGTCAGGGCCTGGAACAGGCTGCCCAGGGTGGGGGTTGAGTCAGCTTCCCTGGGTGTGTTTAACACAGGTAGATGAGGTACTTAGGGATATGGTTTAGCTTAGGATGGGAACAGTTGGACTCAATGATCTTAAAGGTCTTTTCCAACCTTGTGATTATGTCACTCTGGAGACAATGGAGTCTTTGAAGGCATAGCTGCTCTGTAAGATCTTCCATAGTGCCAGGGCTTCTTCTGGAATAAGTAATGGGGCCCTAATAGTTTTAATTTCCTGAACTGATGTGTAAGTACCCACATCATTTGAAACTCCATGTTATGGCAGGACAGTATTTCAGAAGCACTCCTTGTACAGCACATTCTTCAGTCTTGTTAAAATGCTTCCTGTCCTGTAGGAGGATGTGTCTCTTGTCCTGGCGTTGAAATTCAAGCCAAGTTGTTAAGGAGAAATCAGCCTGGCATCCCAAGTCAAAGGAGCATTCATAAGGAATGGGAAGTAGGTAAGTTGGGGGTTGGTGTTTTTTGCTGTGTGCATTGAGTGGGGGGGGGGGGTGGTGGGGTGGGGTGGGTTGTGGGTTTTTGTTTTGAGGTGTTGTTGTTTTGTTTTTCCTCTGAGCCCCAAGGCTAGAGTTCTCTCCAAAAAGTATTGATGGGAAAGGAGCCCTGAAAGTGGGAGGAATGCACAGTTCTTTTTTTTTTGTCTTAGAACTCAGAGGTGCCTACAAAGGTGTGAGCAACATGCAGGCTGCATGTTAGTCTGGAAATTTGTTAAGGACCCTTCCAAACCCCTAAAGTTCTGTGATTCTGTGAAACAAGACCTGTACAAAAATAACCTGAAGGATAACCTGTCTTAGAATATCTTGGTTTTACTCCGAGGAAAGCCTGGTTGGTAAAAATTGATTGTTCTGAGATAGAGCACACTCTGCTAATGGTGAATTTCTCATGATTCATACCCTTTCATGATCCACAATGGCTAGTTGCTAAGAATTCTTAACAGCTCATCATGTTAATGTTCAAAAGGCAATTTCCTAACATGTGAAGCTTTATTTTGGTCACTGTCCTATGGAGTCCTGTAGGATATGAACTACTTGGGAACACCGTGGAATTTTACTTGCCAAATTTCCTTATCTTGTTAAGATGTAGTATATGAAATGGTGTGTTTGTAGCTTTTGCTATGTTGTAATTGTGACTTGATTTTAAGCAGATAACAGCATGAGGTTCTGGGAAACGCTTTATGGCCCTGCTTTGTGATGGTTTAGGGAAAGAGAAGCTCCTGTAACTGTTCTTTAAGATTATTGTGTCACTGCGTGTACCTAGTGGATCTGATAATGTTCCCTTCCGTCTTTTTTAAATATATATAATGCAGGGTCCATTGAAACACTTTTTGTTAAGCCTTTCATAAAGGGCTTATCATAGGGGAATTTCTGTATTCTACAGTTGAATGTGTTTATGTGTCTGTGAGTAGATACATAGACATTGAAAGATTGCTGGATAATGGGGGGAAAAACCTCACAAAAAATCTTTTACTGTCTCTGTATTCTCAGTGAAGGGAACTTGGACCGTTTAAGCATCCTTGTCTTCAGATGAATCCTGTGAAATAATCCAAAGTATTACATATAATCTACCCTAGAGAGTAAAACTTGGAACTGTTTTATGAACTGGTAGCCCAGGAGTGCTTCCCGAGCTCTCGTTTCAGTTTCTCTTACCCCTCCTCTCCTCTGCATCTCACATGGTTCAGAAGAACAAATTGTGTGTAGCTCGTGAGTCATATAGGGTTGTGTTGTAGTACTGTGTGGCTGGGGTCTGGTGGAGAAGGAGGTGCTGCAGGGGTGCTGCAGGGGTGGCTTCTGCAACAATGCTGATAGTGAATAGTATTAAAAGCCTAATTTATTTACTGTCATTCATATGGCAACACTGCTGCAGAAATGGGCACAGAATCCTGACTGTTACATCTTCCTGGAAGCAGCCTCACTCAACTGGCTTCTGCCTTTCTTTCAAAAGTGTTGCTCAAAATCTCAGTCTGAACCACGCTGGAGGAAAAAGCCAAGGCCTCTAAGTTTCAAGGAGAGCAGGTGATGGCATCTAGTTTCTAGTTCACCTCGAGGGCCAGTGCAAGGTGGCTGTTCTCGTGTAGTCCAGGCTCTGACCAATTTTTCTGGTGGTTGGCTTTGGGCTCACAGAAACTGCTGGGGCAGCTCCAGGGCATCAAGGGACTCCAAACAGAAAACAGTGCTCTCAAACTTGGCTGGTTTACGTACATTTACTCTTATTCATGCTATGGGCTCGAGGTCTAGCCAAGCAAGTCTGTAGTGCAGGCAAGGTCTGAGCTGTGCATGCCTGACGATTGCAGGCAAAAATTGTGTGAGTGGGACAGAGCCAGTTGTCAGAGCAGCAGATAGAGACAAGAGGTTTGCACCACTGTACAGCTGTGGAAGGGGTGCTGGCTGCACTCTGGGAATCAACTAAAGATGTCAAAGGAAGTGGAGAAACTGGGTTGTAAGTTACAGCAACTTGTTTTTACACCACTTTGGTATTTGCCCTGTGGCAGGATAACTTCGGTTATTCTACTTCTTCAGAAATGTTCAGAGTGAACGATCAGTGTAAATGATCAACCTTTAAATGAACCTGGATTTACACACCAAAATAGTTTAATTTATGTGGAAGAAGTACCAGTTCTTCAGGATAGCTTTTCCCTCTGTTCAGGGCAGCACTGGATAAACAGCAGAGCCAGGGCAATGGAGGGAGCAGAATCTTGTGCAAAGGGGTAGTGGAGAGGGCAGACTCCTGGTGAGACATTTCTCTCAACACCTCAAAAGGGAAAAAGACAAACACAGGCAGCAGTATGTAATTAGATCTCGTTGTTAATACGATCTGGCAGTGAGATCCAGAGGTGTTGGAGGTTGAAACGTTTCCACTGGAAAAAGGGAACCAGTAATACTGTTGAAGAAAATTCTGGTAAGGTCTCATGTTGAACAGTGCGTGTTGATCTGTGTCTGAGGAAAATGCATTCATAGCAAGTGCATGGAGGAGGAAGTCTGGGAAAGGGAAAACTTGCCATTTGACAGGACACCAGATGACTGTAGGTTGATTTGCATGTCACAGCAGTAACTGAGGATAGACCTCAAAAGTCTGCTCTTCATAAAAGCAGTCTAGAGAAGGGAGATAAAGCTGGGCGGCCAACATCAGTCTGAGAACAAATATGTTAAGGAAGAAACTGAAGCTGAACATGAGTTTCAGAGTTTTGTGGCATCGATGAAAGACTTGACAATTGTTAATCTAGAGTAGAAGCTGATGAGTTGATATAACATGGTTTATACAAAGGTATGTCAGTGTTACTAAGCTGTGTTCTGTTGTGTATCTTCTGGGTTTATGATCAGAGATCAACAATTGGTAGGAAGAGAAATGCTGTTATCTCCCTAGGGTCTATATAAGTAAAGGAAGCCTCCTTAAAATAGACTACTGCAGGAGCTGAAGCAAGATACGAATGCCCAACATGAGTTTTCAGGAAAAAGTGGTTTTATTGCTGTAAGAAAAAAGGCCATGTTTGGTAGCTATAGATGACCAGGGACTTGGAAGATGAGGTTTTACTCAGACTACTCTTACGTAGGAAGGCTTACTTCCTATATAATATAGTACTTTTAAGAAATGAGATGTTTAATCACACCAGTTTCTTTGTAGTCTATCTCAGCAGTGTATGTATGAGGGCTTTAGCTTCCATTGGGAGAGATGGGTTGCGAAACAAAGTCAGTGGAAGCCTGAGTATTGGCTTAGGCATCTGCAGCTCCAGTGGCCTTCAGATATAAATCTCTCACACTGGTAGAGTTAATGATGCTTTAGGGCAAGTCTCTGCTTGCTGCAAGGTTTGTTCAGGAATTAAAATGAACATTTATTTTACTGCTTCAGTTGTGCTCTAACATGGAAATTCAGTCACGTTTTTGCTCCTGCTTCATTTCACTGCAGGCTGATAGGGTGAACGGGATGCTTTTTGGCAGGTTGAGGACAGTACTTCCTCTCTTTCCAGTCTTATTCAGCTTAGTCCTGTTTAAGAATCGCAGCCATGACGAGTTGGTGAATATACTCCTCCTACAGCGCAGTGGCCCCTGCATGTGAAGCGTTAGATGAGGGTAATCTCAGGAGTGCTGTCTTTGCAGAGTGGCTGGGTGGGATTCTTTTGGTGAAAGTATTGCCTTCTGAATGATGGAGAGGAAAGAGACTACTACTGCTTCATCTAGTAATACGCTAGGGCAGTTTCATTTGCCTTCCTGCTCTGTCTTTCAGAGGCAAGATACTCTTGATGGCGACAGGTTGAGACGTGGCCATAAGTAAGGAATGGATGTAAATCAGATAATGTCTGTGTCAGGAGTGGGTCTTCGCCAGCAGATGACCAGACCCAATGTAAAAGATATGTTTGAGCATGTCCTGTCTGGAAAATCCCTGAGGTTGAGCACCGTGTATTCAGGTGGCTTGTGTATGTCACTGAAGAGAAAGTAGAAGTGTTAGAGTTGGATGTGGAATTTTTCTTGGGTGAAGGCCAAGGAGCCTTCCAAGTGCTGTGGAATGTAAATTTACTTATTACCTTATGTTTTGCAATTTATGGTGATGCTGCTAAGCTTGCTTGCCATCCAAAGGAATGTGATCCTGCATATCCTACTGCTGCTCCCTCTGAAGTATAACTATTTAATTAAAGCACTGCTGTGAGGACTTGTGGTTCTTGTGGTCTAAGGAGCAGATTAGTGCACTTGAAAATGTCTCTTTACCTATTCTAATACTTAGATTATATCTAATAACTCTTCCTCCACTTCTGTCTCTCCTGGTGAAACAGAAACAGAGCTCAGTAAAGCTGCATAAAAGCATGAGATTGCTCCTCCAATCTTTCATAAGGTAATATTGTTAACTCTTTTCTTTGTGACACTATATTTTCTGACTGTGGATTCCCTACATATCAAACTGGGAGGAGGGGAGAAAAATTGGCCCTTCATTTTCACAGCACAGATGCCCCCATCAAGGCCACCACCACTGGTGTTTGGTGGTGGTTGAGTGAAACTGTCCTGGAAGTCCTTGGATCATACAGTCTGTGCTGTAGCACTGACACACATTCCTGCATGCTCTTTCATACCCATCACATCTTTTCAAATGCTTTGAAGGGAGATAGTGCTCTCTTACATGACTCTGCAATGACTCTCCACCCACTCTTCAACAAACATCACCTGCTGTATTTATAATCTTAAAATATAATAAGGCAAGACCTTGAGCTACAGGAACAGTGACTACAGTAGCCTGTTGCAAGAGTAGGGTGCTGTATTTAGTGGATGTATGATGAAATTATATTCATTATTCTTCTATCTCCTGCAAATGTCTGAGCAAATCTCTCTGGAGTGAACTGTATTTGACAGAAGAACCTTTAATTTTCAGGGCAAAGGATTTCAGAGTTGGGGTTAATACTGGAGAGACCTGGGAAATGTTCTGTTACTGACTACAAGTATTGTAAATCACTACCTACCAGCTCTGTCTGCACCCCGTCTTCCCTGCTTTAGCTTTGTGGGTGTGTAATCATGACTATGATTTTAACTGTTACACTTTTGTTCAGCAGCTCAGCAGTGCTGTTAGTGTGTATGGGGTTTTTTTTTGTTGCTTTTTGGTTTTGTGAACTGGCTATTGGGATGCTGATCACCCTAGTTAGCTCTGTTGAGAGTTGTATAACGTCCTCCAAACCAGAAATTGTGATGGGAATTCCACGGAGGCTATGATTCATTCCTCATGTAGTTTCAACCAAGGGTGTTGATGTAAATATCAGGCTGGGTTTACCTTAAGGGTAAACACGTAGGGCTGCAAAGCTCAATTAACTAGGTGTGATAACTTGGAGGAGAATAGAAGCTGCTTAGAAATTTATGGGCAAAGGAAAAGTCAAACCATTTTCTCTTAAAACAAAAAGAAAACCAAACGACAAAACAGGTAATTAAATTTTACATGCAACCTTCATTTTTAAAACAAACAAAAATATCATTACAATACCCCAGTGGTGAGGGGGGGAAGTATTTTAGTAAAAGGCTCATTATGGTTACTGCCCTGCCAAACCTGACCACAGAATCCTACTTGTTTTTGCTTTGCTTCTTACATTCAAGATTTTGAACTCCACCATCTCGTTGTTGCTATGTCCCAAGCTGCCCCCAAACTTTGCTTCCCGAACAAGCCCATCCTTTTTAGTAAGAAGAAGATACAATACCATCCCCACCTCCACATTGGCTCCTACACCATCTCTGCAATGTGTTGGAGATAACTTTCTGATAGAGACCATCTGGACCATGCATCTTACCCAACAAATGTCTGGGGAATTGGAAGTCCCCCATAAGAACTAGTGCCTGGGATCACAAGGCTACTTCTAGCTGCTTGTAGAAGGCTTTATCAACTTTCTCCTCCTGATAAAGGGGCCTGTAGTACACACCCACAACAGTACTAGCCTGCCCCTTGATTCTCACCCACACACTCTCCATGGGTACATAACCCTCGCCCAGGTGGAGTTCAACACATTCTACCCGCTCCCTCACATAAAGAGCAACTCCACCACCACAAACATTTCCTCCTCCTTTGTAACAAGTGGAAATTAAATCAGGTTTCCTCAATGTTGCCTTGAAGTTCACCAGTCTCTAAACTTTCACAATACATTGTTTTCCACCTCCAGCGCTGAGGGTTCCCATCGTGGAGCGGCTGTACACATCTCAACCCAAGCTTTAATGCAACCATTGTACCACTGCAGCATCATTATGCCCTGTCAGAGCTGTCAGACTCACTGCAGGCATCTTCAGGCTTTAAATGCAGGGTGTGGGGATATTTTTTTCCTCTAGCATTCCACCACACAGACAGTTGCCAGCACTAGAGGAATGGAGCATCCCTGCTGTTAAGGTATTTCCCAACTTGAAAGGCTTTTACTTTATTTATTACTTGCTAGCAAATAGGGTAGTTGAAAAGCAGAGCTGGAAATGAGAACCTTGGTGTGGGAGTAGGCTTAGGAAAGGCTGAGTAAGCTGGGACTGTTCAGCCTAGAGAAAAGAAGACTAAGGGGGGACCTTGTTAATGTTTATAAATATCTGAAGTATGGGATGCAGGGGGGAATGGCCAGCCCCTTTTCAGTGTCTGTGGGGACAGGACAAGGGGCAATGGCTGCAAGTTGGAGCACAGGAAGTTCTGCACCAACATGGGGAAGAACTTTTCCCCAGTGAGGGTGAGGGAGCCCTGGGACAGGCTGCCCAGGGGGTGTGGAGTCTCCTTCTCTGGAGAGATTCCAGACCTGTCTGGACGCCTCCCTGTGCAATATGAGCTGGGGAGCTGCTTTGGCAGGGGGGATGGACCCGATGATCTCTGGAGGTCCCTTCCAACCCCTGTGATTCTGTAGCTTCTGAGAGGATGGGAATGTATTTAACAACTAATTAATGAGTGCTTTGTCTGCAGAAGTTACCCTGCGTTTTGTAACGAGCTCTATAAAATGGCATGTGGACAGCTGCATTCCTTCCTGTGTTGTGAAATGCAACAAGCTGAAGCCTGTTTTACCTGCGAATTTCACCTTGGCCTTTGCTGTGGCTCCATTACTGGAAACTGCGTAGCGATGCATTATGATGCTTTAAGGAAAACTTGACACCCTAGGTTCATTTGAAACATGTCAATAGGACTAAAGCAGTGCCTCAGGAAGAAACAGGGCAGGGCAGTAGGGAAATCAGAAAAGCATTTATTCTGTCTGACCTGATGCCAGATGGCACGTACGTGGGGTTACGCACAAGGACCCCTGTCCTGTGGAGGTCACAGTACGCAGCAGGAAATGGAAATCAGCTCCTTCAAGTATAAGTTCAAAAGCAAGTGTAGAGACTTTCACGTGGGAAGAAATAAGTGCTTGAATCAGTACAGGCTGGGGGATGACCTGCTGGAGAGGAGCTCTGTGGAGAAGGACCTGGGGGTCCTGGTTGATGACAGGTTGGCCATGAGCCAGCAGTGTGCCCTGGGGGCTAAGAGAGCCAATGTGATCCTGGGGGGCATCATCAAGAGGACCGTGGCCAGCGGGTCAAAGGAGGTCAGAGGAGGTCCACAGAGCTCCTCTCCAGCAGGTCATCCCCCAGCCTGTACTGATTCAAGCAGTTATTCCTCCCCAGGTGCAAGACTCTACACAACTTTTTATTTTTCCTCCATCACTGTGTTTCTGTAAATATGCTCAAAGATCATAGGAAGTCAGAAGTACTTTGGATCCTGCTCTATTCCAGGTGGCACAAAAGTACATATACACATATATGCTTAATGCACTTCTCCATCAGATGTATGCTTATCCTCTACCTTAAACCTTAGTATCTGGTATTTGCCCCTTGCTTGTTACTGTTGACCCTGACTCAGAGGTCAATGTGAAATCCCCAGGCTCTGTTGTGGGAGTGTCCCAAGAAGCCTTGTTATGTGGATGCTGTTTTCTTTAGGAATACAGATAGGATTAAATTGAAAGAAATCCCCAAGAAATTGTGAGAGTTTCTCTCCTTTTTTTTTTCTCCTGACTTTTTTTAAGGCATCACAATTTACAAGATCATGTTCCCTGTGTGTTTGTATTCTACTCTAATATATACTTAGTTAATCTGTGGCTGATCCCAACTTAATTTGACTTATTTATTAAAGACAAATCCTTAGAAGTCCTGTGGAAATAGCTGAATAGAGGACTGAGACTTTTGATTAATGCTCCCATTGCTGATGATGGCCCATCCCCAAGGAGAATGCTACAGTATGTCTTTGCAGGATTCTGAAATACTGGTGAATCCACTAATTGTTTTCAGCCCAATGGTCATTAAATTACATCATTCATGATACTCTGAGGCCACGTAAATGCTTCTTGTTTCTGGGCACTTTGTCTTCCTATAATCAGCCTTTAGATGGCACTCGTTCAGAGGGCCTGATCTTCACCCCACCTCATTCCAGAGATGCTGCTTTTTATTTGGAGGTCTTACACTTTGGCTTGTCCAGAGTATCTAATCCAGATGCTCCTCCTATGACAAATGCTGTCTGTATTCTTCAGTTCTGTAGAAATAAATTATTTGGGGTTGCATCTCCCAAGAATTCTTTTTTTAAAAAAATTAGTAAGATGTGAAGTCACACTCTGACTTCATTAAGCAAATTCTGGTTGAGTGGTGGCTGAGATGTGATAATTGTTTAACAAATGAAGAAAACTGTCCCTTTTGAAATTGGATCAGCTCATTACTACCAGTTTATAAATTACATATGGGTTAACAGATGACATTTTCCCCAAGGAATTTATGAATATACTGAATGCTAGTGGGATAATGGGGAAAACTATGTGGCATTTTGGAAATTTTCGGTGGATTTTGCTTTATTTTTAAGGGAGAATTGTGGTACCACTTGAGTCTATCTGAATTTTTTCCTTAAATTCTCCTTTTATGTCACCTATTTCACTGTGGTAAAATTGAAATTGCTGTAATAAATCGAAGTCTCTCATTTACTCTAGGGAATTTATTCTAGGGTGGGGTAAAGGGGCAGAGGAGATGGCCATCCATGGCTCCTCATGTCTGGAGGGCTGAGGTATCTCTATTCCCTTGCCAGTGAAGGTGGGTTCAGACCAGCTCTCTAGCAGTGCTAGTGCCTGTCTCCCTGACAGGTAGCTACACTTGTTCCCTGATTAACTGACACTCCTGGAAAATAAACTTTGCCTTATTGATTCTGTCTTTCATTAGCACCCATCATCCACTGCTCCTGAAGGAGGAGAGAAGCACGAGCATCACTTTGTCCTTTTGATAACTTCTTGAGTACCAATTTTGAGGTGGTTATGTTAAAAATATTCCACAAAGCAGCCATTTTACAAGGCACTGTCTGTGGCAGTCACAAGCAGAGGTCCTGTCGCGACTAATGCTACCTGTGCAACCATTTTGAATTCTGAAACTTTGCTAACAGGACTGTTTTCTCCCTTTGGTAGCAGTGGAGCAGGAGAATTGGTACCTCCTGCTGGCTGATGCTCTCCAGATAGTTACATGAATATGATGTGTATAGATCCAGCCCTGGAGGTTGGTGTCCCTGCCTGTGGCAGGGGTGTTGGAACTCTCTGATCCTTGGGGTCCCTTCCAACCCAGACCATTCTATGATTCACCCTGAGGATTATTTTCTCTGGCTGCTTCTTGTAAATACCCAGAATACCAGACTGGATTCTCCAGGCTTTTTTTGTGGCCTTTGAACGGAAGAAATGTCACAATAACTGAAATCAATTCTGGAAAGCTTGTATCTTTCTGAGTGATGTATCTTTTTAATTCTGACCCTAAAGCAGAAGAATTTAGGGATGTGATGTTTCATTTCACTCCAGATGAGGAAAATCCCCCCCAAAAAACCTTCACCAATTTAAAATTGTATTTTTCTTTATTTAACATTGGACATCTGAAGTTGGACCTCAAGCCAAAACAATCTTGATGCTTACTGTTTCAGAGCAGTTGTCTTTTCATTAGATACTCATGCAGATCTTATTTGGATTACTCTAACTGTTGTCACCTGCAGAAATCTTCAATGCTAGGGAGCATCTGTTCTCAAGTCAGGTGGATAATCTGGCTCTGCAGGTTAAGACACACTGGTCTGGAGATCTATCCTTGCTTGAGAGTGAAGTAGTCCAAGGTAGCAGTTGCTCTGAGACTGGCTGGGCATCACTCTGCTTGTGGGAAATGGTGAGTGATTGCCTTTGGATCAGCTGTTCCTTTTCCTCTTCCTGTCACTTATTAAACTGTTTTCATCTCAACCCAAGGGTCATCTTGATTTTTGTCCCTTGTTTTCTCTCACCTGTGCTACTGCTGGGGAGGGAGATTGAGTGAGCAGTCTTGCAAGGTTTGTGAGCCAGACTTTTGAGGGCTTTTCCCCCCTTTGCTCACATTAGGTGTTAAATGGCTGTAGAAACCCTCTGAGAATTTGGAGATACCACTGGTTGTCAGTCTCAGATTTCTGTGTGAGGAAGGTGATCCTGAGTCTCTGTCAAAATTGGTCTGGGGTCTTGGTGGTAGCTGGGAGTCTCGAGCTCTCGCAGCTGCCCCTGGAGGCTGCAGACCCCGTGCTGGCACTGGTGCAAGCAGCCTGCTCCTCTGCCACACCAGCCACATGTGATGTTAGTTACATGGTATGTGTCTATGGCTCCAGCCCTCCTATCGCCATATGAGTGCTGCTGAAGGCTTCTGTTGTCACAGTGCTGTTGGTGAGATACTATCTTGTCTTCTGCTCTGCAGGCCCTTGACTTCTGGCTTGCTTCCACCATGGCTTGTGATGCACACTTCATGTTACCAAGTGACTTCCTACTACTGCTGGGGTATGTTTTCTGTTGCACAGGAGAGCTGTTCAGCTGGATTTCCTCTTCATCATGATGTGCAGATCGAGTGTGTGTAGTATAGCAGTGTGGCTGCTTGAGCAGATAATACAGCTTGATTTCATTTAGATGATCCACAAAAGGCCTGGATGTGGAGATTGTGGAAAGTATGGGACTTGAGTGGGGAGCATGGTATATTATTTAACTGGGCAGGTAACTCATTCTTGAAGAGTTGGAGCAATTCTACTGTTATTAAACTGGTTCAGAGCCTGTAAGTAGTGTGACAGCTGCCATGTTCCGCCTCGTAACGGCACGAGCTGAATCTCAGGGAGTGTTACTTTGAAAGCTTTATCATCTAATCAGAGTGAAATAGATCTCTGTTGTGATAAGACTACTCTGCAAAATTAAAGAAACCAACCCAAGAAAAAACTCTGTAGCTGGGAGCTCATCACACTTTCTTCCACAAAGGAGAGTACAACCCAAGGCAGGAGCTCTTGTGTATTCAGTGCCCGAGTCTATGAAAGACCAGACTAATTGCAATGATTGTTTATTGTTTGAAGCTTTTTTCTGGGCAGCTCACCTCTACAAGACAGTTGGACTAAGTCAGATACTTATATTAGAAATGGTTGAAAGCCAGATGATGATGATTATTATTATTATTACTACTACTGCTATTATTATTTTGTCCTTCTGTTTCAAAAAGGGTTTTTCTGGCTGACACAGAAACTTGGGATTTCTAAAAAAAATAAGCTCATTTTTTAAAAACGGTTTATTTTAACTGTGGTTTATCACTTAAATAACAGCTGGCGTTAGAGATTTTTAAAAATGTTTATGGCAATAGCTGGCTTCTATCGTATTTCAGTAATGGGACTGAGTACTTTTGCTGCTAGGTTTTGAGTGTTATCATGGAAAAAATGTGGGATTACTCCTATAGTGAAAAAGAAATCAGGCTTGCTAATTTTAACATGAATGTTCATGTTTTGAAAAAAAAAATCACCTGTGGTTATTTGTGTTAATGCTTACATGGGTTTCTAAGAGAATTAGAGAATTTACTTGAAGCTAGAACTTTTGCTAAAAACATTTTGATAATTAAAGCTGCTGCTGGCTCTGCTTACCCTGTAATATCCCTTCTGTAATAGAGACGAGTCCATGAGAGCCAGCCTTCAGGCTGTGCCTGTAATCTGTAGGGAGCCTGGTGAGAACCCATGCAGTTGCACATCTGGCTGGAGGAGCTGGTGGGATATAGAATGCTGCTGTTCAGCTGTTCAGATCACTGTGCATGGTGCTGCCAAAGTGCAGGTATGGATTTTAGGACTACAGACAGTAAAGGTAGGTATCAGTAGTTGTAGTGTTCTGACAGGTCTTCTCTAGCTCATGAGAGCTGCAGCTGCTCTAGGCTGTTGCTTGGTGTGTGGTTATTCAAACCTTATGATGGTGGATAGCTCTTTTATTTTGGGATTAGCGTACCATAAAGTGTTTGACTCTTTCCTTCTGTTGCCCTAAATCATTGTGGTTAAAAATCCCCAATACCAAACAAAAATAATACTTCATGTGGCATAGAACAGGTGCATAATTTATGCTTTTGAATCAGTGGGAGGTGGAGCTATGAGTCAATCTATACTGCTCTTCTTCCCTGCCTCAGTTGGTTGGAAAATAGTGTGGTCCAGGAGCACCTGCCAGCTGAGAGACACACGGACTGGACCATTATAGTATTGCCTTTTATGAACCGGAGACATTGATGGGATCCTCAGCCTATTCTCCTTTGGTAAGAGAAAAGCGTCAGTGGGGCAGGAGAAGCTCTTCAGCTGTCTTGGTTGAGGTTTATGGAAAACAAATGCTCGGGGAACTTTAGTGCTTAAATATCTAATAGGTCTGGAGTGGGCAGATTTACTAGTAAGAGCAGCAGATAGATGGTCTTGGTGTGATGGAGATGGGATCCCATCATGAAGAGGAGAAATGGTAGGGTCCCCTACCGCTGCCATGGCAAACATGAGTAGAAATCAAAAACTAGGAATTGTTGGCTGCTGGCTTTCATCACTGGTCCCTCTCTTGCGTCTTTGTCCCCAGGATCGGTTTATCCAAGCAAACCCCCACAGGAAGGTTGCAGTCAGGAGGAAGAATCATGAAAGACTGCATGGTGCTGAAGAGGAGGTACTGTACAGAGGGCAGCTTCTGGGCTGTGGGGAAAGGCTGCAGGTTATGAGTGATACCTGCAGTTCTCCATCAATCAGCCTTTCCCATCTTGCCCTGAGCTTACCTCTTATTATGAGATGTGATATTTTTTTAATGGTTAGTTAGGGGAATAGTTAATTCTTCTGTGAGTGCCTTCTCTACAGTGGAAAGCATTCACTGTGACTTGGAGGTTGGGAGGGGGAGGAAGGTGACAAACTTGTGGTTTAGATGCTGGGCAAAGAACTGGAAGGGCTGGATTTTAGTCTTGGTTTTATTGCGACCTCACTACATGACAGTAGTCATACCTCATAACACCCAAGGCTTAGTCTTCAAATAGTTTTTATGGATACAGATCAGTAGATAAAATGGATTGTTTGGTGTCTTTCACTTAAAATACTACTGATCACTAATTTTTATGAAAGTGAACTGGTGACAGGGTGTTGGAAGTTACTGAATGTGGTATGTACTGGATATGTAGCAAACTATTCCTTTTTCTTAGTCATGCTCTGTTTAAATGATAGTAAATGATAGCCTAAAATAATGACAAACTGTAAAATGTGATGGGTTTTGCCCCTGAGTTTTCTGAATCTCTTCTCTGGCTGTATTCAGTGCAGAGGTACGAGGCTAAGTCTTTACTTGATCTAAGACAGCAGCGAACTCACTACAAGCACTGTGGAATAATTGGTTTTGTGTCTGTGTATTATTTCTGAGATGGCTGAGGGACTAAGTTTTCTCCAAATTCCTGGCTATGAATGCTACTAAAACTAAGGATAAAATGTTAATCCTCTGGTTTTGGGATGAAAAACTGAGCTGATGAAAAGTTCTTACCTACTTAGAATCATAGAATCATAGAATGGTCTGGGTTGGAAGGGACTTCCGTCGTTCTCTCTTGTTTCATAAACTCTGCTGCCAAAAATTCTGCTGAGCTTGTTGGGTTTCTTCTAAACCTGCTGGTTTTGTTCAAATGATATTTTGAGAGAAAACTGTTGGGTTGGGAATTTTCCAGTGGGCTCTAAATAGCATCTGGCCTGATGACTTACTTTTTAGATGGTTAATCTTCTGTCAGGAGACTGGCGTAACAAAATAAGAGGTATGCTAGGAGATCCTAAGGAGACAGTTTCTCAGCAATCATGATGCTTTGAGAGTTTAATTGCTCCTTTCAATCTAATTAATGGACTTACTGCTTCTGCATGTAGTGTTTTATTTCTGATGCTTTCAAGTTTGTCTTGTTTTTCCTGTAACCAAGCATAGGGTTGTGTGTAGCTGTGATAAGAAATGTGAGGGAGAAAACAGAAAATGGAGAGGGTTGTGCAGCCTTCACAATACACCTTTGTAGACCCCTATGCTATGGGATGTCAGTATATTACTGTACCTCTGTGTTTCTCCTTGATAAATCAGTGAGATCAGCCCTATCTTAAAAATCATTCATTGTTGCAAAATCCCTGAACAATGACAGCTTTTATTCTTGCTTTTTTGGTGTAATTGCACAGTCTAGCATGCTGGTGGGTTTACTCTCAACCTATCAAATATGGAATTCAGTTTGTGTTTGGGACTTGCCATTTCCTTACGTTCTTTGGTTCTGGTTTTCCTCCAGCCCCTGGTTTGTGTACGTAAATCAGTTCTGCACGTTGTGGTAATGTGGTTTCAATTAATGTAGACCCTATCTATGTATGACAGGATATCTTTACTCAATGTCAATCTAAAAATACAAGTTCTTCTGCCTTATGTCATGTGGCACTGAAATGCTAGAGCTGCCTTCTAGGGAGCTGGACTGATGTGTGAAATGGAAGAATGTTTATCCCAAGCCTCCCTCTTCAGCCTTCCTCCTCCCGAGCTGTGGAGTCCCATCCTGGGCTGTTCACTTCCAGAACGATTCTGTCCTCCTTTTACTCATATTTCTTTTTCTATGTAAGGCTCCTGTATTTTGGTAAGGTGAAGGATGCTTTGATGTCATCCATCACACAACCAGATTTGCTAGTAGCAGTGATACCTTGAGCATTCTAAAAAGGAGGGTGTGTGTCTTGTTCTGCAGTAATGTCACATGGCAGATGGGCAGCTGTCTCTGCCAGATGAAGGAGGGCAACCCATGGTCTCCAAGCTGGCACACCAGGAGGTGCTGTACTGTAATCTCTTGTGCTCAACTTGAAATTTGAGGAGCAAGCTCTGTAGTTTGAAGATAGCCAGATTTTACAATGGCAACTATGCAATGATTTGTGGAAACTACTCGCTGCATTGAAACTTAAACTCTAAAACCTAAGTCCTTCAAAAAAAACCCTTAAAAACAACAGTCAGTGAACAAAGCTGGAATCTGACATTATGTGGCATCAGGAGAAATAATCTCTTCTCAGAAGTTGCCTCAAGTAATTACAGTGAAAATATATACTTAGTGCATTAATGTGAAAATGACCTATTGTTACTTATTTTCCAGGTGTCTTCCCCTTTGCTATGCTATAGGATAGGTGATGTTAGTTGCATCTGAGCTACTTGCTAATAATGAAGGTGTTTTCCTCATTGTTCTGCAGCCAGAAGTGCCTCAGTTGTGCTGGCTTACTGTGAAAGTTCTAAGCATGAGAAATCTCCGCAAAGCAGACCTGTGTAAGTATTCACAGAATCACAGGGGTTGGAAGGGACCTCCAGGGATCATCGGGTCCAACCCCCTTGCCAAAGCAGCTCCCTAGGACAGGTCGGCATCCAGATGGGTCTGGAATCTCTCCAGAGAAGGAGACTCCACACCCCCTGGGCAGCCTGTCCCAGGGCTCCCTCACCCTCACTGGGGAAAAGTTCTTCCACATGTTGGTGCAGAACTTCCTGTGCTCCAACTTGCAGCCATTGCCCCTTGTCCTGTCCCCACAGACACTGAAAAGGGGCTGCCCATTTCCCCCTGCATCCCATGCTTCAGATATTTATAAACACTAATAAGGTCCCCCCTTAGTCTTCTTTTCTCCAGGCTGAACAGTCCCAGCTCACTCAGCCTTTCCTCATAGGGGGGATGCTCCAGGCCCTTAATCACCTTTGTAGCCTCCTCTGGACTCTCTCCAGGAGATCCCTGTCTTTTTTATCCCAGTGAGCCCAGAACTGGACACAATACTCCAGGTGGGGCCTGACCAGGGCAGAGCAGAGGGGGAGGATCACCTCCTTTGACCTGCTGGCCACACTCCTCTTGATGCCCCCCAGGATCCCATTGGCTCTCTCAGCCCCTAGGGCACACTGCTGGCTCATGGCCAACCTGTCACCCACCAGGACCCCCAGGTCCTTCTCCGCAGAGCTCCTCTCCAGCAGGTCATCCCCCAGTCTGTACTGATACAAGCAGTTATTTCTTCCCAGGTGTATTGATGGCGTGTTTATAATTAGAGCAAGGAAGTCACTGTCATCTGAATATAATGCTGTGAGGGTTATAGTAGCTTTTCTTTAGACTCAATTGCATTAATTTAGGAAACAGCTAACAATAGAAATGAAATACAGTAGAAATTCTGTCTTGGGAAAGATGACGTTCTGCTCATCACAGAATCACAAGGTTGGAAAAGACCTTTAAGATCATTGAGCCCATCCATTCCAGTCCTGTGCTAAACCATATCCCTAAGTACCTCATCTACCCATCTGTTAAAGACACCCAGGGTTGGTGACTCAACCCCCTCCCTGGGCAGCCTGTTCCAGACCCAGTTCTTTCAGTGAAGAACTCTTTCCTAATCTCTAATCTGACCCTGCCCTGGCACAGCTTTGTGCCATTTCCCCCCTTTCCTCTTTCACTGACTGCTCTGTACTCCTTAGCTCCCTAATTCTTCAGTGCCCCTTCGTCCCCAGGTTGCCCGTTTCCTTTGTGCAAGGGGCAGCTCTGTGAAAGACATAGGGAAAGTCAGGAAATTGTGTTGGGTGCTTCTGTGTCTGTTCGTTGCTATCTCACTGGGAATGACTTGGACATTGTCACTAGTGCTAGGTAAAAAAAAAAATTCAACATAAATTTAGATAGAAAAGCTAAATGAGTCTAAATTTAGAAGGCTTTTTCCTTTGTGTCTAATGAAATATTCTGGAGTCTTCAGAGGTAAATTTTTTTTTCTCATGGCTGGGCAAAAAACATTGTAAAATAAATGCTGCTGTGCTAATTCAGTACAAAATCCTGTTAATGCAGTGAGCCTCCCTGATTGCTATGTGAAGCTGTGGCTGCCAACGGCTTCGTGTGAGGAAGCCCGGACAAGAACTGTGCGCAACTGCAGAAACCCCGTCTGGAACGAAGCCTTCCACTTCCTGATCCAAAGGGAAGTAAAGGTGGGAGATGCACTTGAGATTAGAAAGTCTCTGCTCACTAAGGGGACACTGTCACCTACTGGCAGCAGATTCTTTGTGAAGGCCTTGAGGTTTATGTAGAAGCTTGGTCTCAGTTATGCTGAGGGATAGGGGGTGTGTGTATATATATATATCTATATCTATCTGCTCTTCGTCTGTGTATAAATATGTATATATATGTGGATCGTAGAATCATAGACTGGTCTGGGCTGGAAGGGACCCCAAGGATCACAGAGCTCCAACCCCCCTGCCACAGGCAGGGCCACCAACCTCCAGGCCTGGTTCTATACAAGGTTGCCACAGACAAAGGATCGTGATGAGCAGCGGGTGTGATCTCTACTCTGTCCAGTGCACACGAGCACCACACGTGTCACACAGCCTTTCACTTGAGCTCCTCTTTGTTGCCAAATCTGATGCTTTACCTCTTCCAGGGTTAGTCCCTGACTTTGTAGTCTGAGCCAGGGGGGTTGTGAAGGCTTCCTGCAGCCATCTGAGCACCACACCGTCACATTTAACACTGAGGTGGCTATGTGCAGACTCTTGATAGGCTTCCCTTCTGGGCTCAGTAGTCCCAGAGTATAGCACTTGTGTCCTTCTCTGCCTCTCTTCTCAGAACGTCCTGGAGCTGACAGTCTGCGATGAGGATACTTTCACACCGGATGACCAGCTTCTGACTGTTTGCTTTGATGTAGCTAAAATCCAACTTGGAGAAAAAGTTCATCTGAATTTTGAGTTGAATCCAGAGGTGAGAAATGGAAAGATGAGTGAAATTAAGTGGAGAGAAAGAATACTCTTGATCAGAATTTTGACCTGTTTTACTACTGATGTGAAATACCAGTGTTCTCATGTGCAAAGACTTTGTTAAAAGGACTTTATTAAATCCCAGAGTTAACTAACTACTTAGGGTTTAGGAGGGATCAGAAACAGTCACACCTCTGTTGCAGTTCCAATCAGATGCAAAATGTCTTTTCTATTCCAAATAATTTTTTGAGATTTCAAAAAGACCCACCCCCTTCTTTTAAGAGAGCAAAACACGTACTCAGATTACTTTTTCCACAAAATATAACACCTCTGCTGGGGGGTTACATGGTAACAAGACTCAGGCTTTCTCACACTTGTGACAATGGCTGCAGTTTACAGCTCCTAGGAATTGTGTGTGCTCTGTTTACTTCTAAACCACCATATCAGACACTATCTGGGAAGAAACCTCACTCTTGCCTGTTTTATATGTTGCTATTTCTTTGGAGAGTGTTTATTACCTGCTCTTCTAGAAAGCAAATCCTCGTTAAGTATTTCAGTATACCTGCTGCAGAACAAGCCTCACGTGACTGTGGCCAACAAGGTGTGATTCAAGCCATGAGTTTGTTGCCAGGCATGTGTGGAGTTGGCTTAACCCACCAGTTTAGCCAAGTGGAAGTTGGGGAGATAAGACAAGGTGAGCTGTGCTTCAGGAACGTCTTGGCCAAGCCATCCTTATTTGGATTGTGACTCCTACTCAGGTGCACGTGAGACATTCCAGGTTGTGGTCTGTACAAAGATTTTTTTTTTTAGAACACTTAGGGTTATTTTTTTAATAAAGTGACCTGAAAATAGAACGTGCTGGGCAGCCTTAGGCAGTACTGCCACCTCTGCCTTGAATGATTTGTTTCATCTACAAAAGTGTCTCAAAAAGGAGGACTGAGGAGGCTGGATGGGCAACATCAGAGCATCAGGATTGCTTCTGGCTGCACCTCTTGGCTCACCATGTAGTTCAGTAAGTCTTTCCATTGCTTTGCTCCAGGTTTTTCACCAAAAAGAATGTGAATGGAGCTTAATGGAAATATAATTTGCACGAGTGTGTGTACAACAGCATAAGAAGGATGTGAACATAAGGCAGGCAGAATTAGGTAGATTTTATGAACCCAAATCTCCTGAATATTCTTTCAGCTGTTCTTTGGACAAAATTGGAGCAGACTGTCAGTGAGTTTGAATAGCACAAAGTAGTCACAATCCAATGCTTGATAAAGTCTGTCTTGCATCTCTGTAAGGTGGCTGCTTTCTAAATTCCATTCCTCAGCCATCTGTTACAAACTGTTGCAACAACCCCAATTCTCATGAATTGGAGACTTTGGGAGAAATAAACAGCCACCTGCTGCTGGGTTACATGCCATAGATCCAGCTCTCAGGGGAGCCAGCTGAGGTGTCTCATTTACTGACATGAACCAGTAGGTACAAAAATACTCTATTTTTCACCTTTCCTGCCCTGCTGATTACCTTGGCAGCTGTGTTATCGACTTGGCACTTGGTCTCTTCACAAAGTTCAACTGTGCTGTGCAGCCAGACTGAAAGAATGTTTGGCAGTAAACGTTAGTTGTTCTGAGGATGAATGAAAAATTTTACTGCAACTTGTCAGAAAGAGATCTGTATCTTCCACTAATTAGTATTTTCCTCCCTGTGGGTGATACAGGAGATCTCTCTGGTGTATTTATTCGTGTGGTCTTTTCTGGATTGGCTGAGTCCCATACGTACTGATCCAGCACATGGCTGAAGTAACACACTCAGTCTCTCTTATGATGTTGACGTGTTACTCTCTTCTGTTGCTGTTCCTTGTTCTTCCCCCTTTTCCATCTTTATTCAGCCTTTGTGACCTCTTTCCCTTGTATTCCCTTCACAGCTTCAGTCTTCACTCATCCATCTTCCCTTCACCCTGGCAATTTTCATTTTCCAAGTTGGTCTCTTTTCCCCCCTTTAAAAAAAATATTTAGTTACTATGCTCTGCCAATGCTTTTGTTTTAACCCAGGCATGCTCACCACCTGAGTCAATTTATTCTCAAGTATCTTCTCCTACACTATTCACCTGTTATCCTTGACACTGACCTGTGTCTCATCCTATTAATAAATGAATAACGGGACATTCATCCCGTATTCCATGATACCAACCTTCTCTCCTCCTTGTGGTGACAGTTGGTTTGTAAACAGTAGAGCTGTGGAGAGATATGAGAGAGAAGGGTAGCCAAAGAAGACTCCATCCATTTGTTTCAACACAGGGTGTGGGAATAGCAAAGCTTTGCAAGGGAGGGTTATGCAAAATCATCAGAGCTCTAGCAAAGGAAAAAGTATAGAATCAATGGTTTGGTTTGGAAGGGACCTTAAAGATCACCCAGTTCCACCCCCCTGCCATGGGCAGGTTGCTCAAAGCCCCATCCAACCTGACCTTGAACACTGCCAGGGAGGGAGCAGTATTGCTGCTTGCAATTGGAAAATGTCTCTCCCCAGCTTTCCAATTTGTTCCTTTTCCTAAAATGACAAATAAATCTTATTTTCAGAAACAGGAAGAACTAGAAGTGGAATTTCTACTAGAAAACATGTGAGTAAAGCCTAAATGTCACATGACTTTTCATCAGGAAGCTTGACATTTTAGAGGGCGATAATGCAGCATTGGGGAAGTAGCTCCATGTACCTGTGCTCAGACATCCCACTTAGGCATCTTCCTCATGGTTGCTTTTCTCTCCTGAATCTGGTGCAATCCCCCCCCTGAGTGACAGCCTCACTATTTATAGGTGAAGGTGTGTGTTTATTTTATAATTCAGCCTAAAGAGAGACGATGCTGCTCAGGGGAGTTAAGAAGGGGAGGGAGTGTCCCTAGGAGCTGTGGGAATGAGACTTGGCAGCAAGCACAAGATGGAGGTGAAAGATAGAAGTGCACTTGACAACAAGAAAAGCTGAGCTCAAAACTTAAATGCATATAAAAGGTTATTGCTCCTATACCCATCCTTAAATAAGCCTTTTCCTTTTTACTTTGCAGTCCAGGTGTATCTGAAAACATCACTACTAATGGAGTACTAGTGGTAATTGTTTTAATTATAATTTTTTTTAATGCTTATATTCTTATGGTAGGGCAGAACTGAAGGATGTAGTTGTAAGAACTGTGCCTTTAGGTATAGACTTTATTCTTTTCCAGGGAAGACACAGGTGTGGCTGTAAGATTTTCAGTTTGGTCATGCTTGTAGCACACTCTGGGTTGGATTGGGCTTGGACCAGTACTCTGCCACAGTGCCAGTGGGCTGGTCACTGAGGAAATGGCAGTAAGCAAGGAAACTTTGTAAAGGAGTGGATCCCATGTCATAGAATCATAGGATGGTCTGGGTTGGAAGGAGCCCCAAGGATCACAGAGTTCCAACCCCCCTGCCACAGGCAGGGCCACCAACCTCCAGACCTGGAGCTACACAAGGTTGCCCAGGGCCCCATCCAACCTGGCCTCTGTGACTTCTTCCTGTTCACAAGACATCGTGGCCAAGCCTGGTGTCTCCACAGGACCTGTTGATCTGCAGTGAGGAGCCTGAACTGTTTTCTGTGATAGGTGATTTTATTCCTTAACTCTTTCAGGCTCGTGAAGTTTCCTGTCTGGAAGTACAGGTGGCTGAAATGAAAAGGAAGAGCCCTTACTCAAGTGAGGTTATTGGTTTAAATAATTGGTCACTGCTTTTTGTGCTGTGGGAGATGCAGCAAAGTACTTGACCTATTTTAGGCTCTGTTTGTAACAGGGCTCCTTGGGCTTTGAGGCATTTCCTGAATTGTCCCCTGCTTGCTAATAGGGAGCTAATAGGCTCCCACAGTCATGGGACTGTGTAGCCTGTGGAGGTGGCCGAGACACTGAGAAACATCACAGTGATGTGATGGAATGGAAATACCTCTGAGAACAGAAAAATGGAAGGGGGGAGATGCAGCTATCAGGAGTGGAAAAGGACTACAGTGGAAACTTGGGTGGTGTGAATGCTGCCAGTGGCATCCACTGACAACACATGTTCCGTGCTACTTGGTCCTGCTGTGCTGGTTTCTTCTTTGCTTTTCAAGCTGTTCACACTGATTATGGGGGAGGAAAAAAGTTGTCCCCCAGTTTTAATATTGACTGCACTAAGGCTGAAACATGGGGTGTTCTAGTTGTTTTTCATGGCTGGATGCAGTTAATGTTTCTCTGCGGTTTGCTTGATGCTCTTAGGGAGAGATTTCATCTTCACAATGAAAGGATCCTATGAAGAAGCCCAGGATATTTCCATAGGTCCTCACTGCTGCCCCGGAGGCAGCGAAATCACCATGTTCCACTACATCAAGCACAGTCAACCCAGACTGCACGTGATGCTGCCCAAGGAGCGTTTATACTGTGGTGTATGTTTTGCTTGTGGACAGTGACAGTGGCTAAAGTAACTTTTGGAAGAAGCACAATGAATTAGCCCTTGTCTGGTAGGTCTGTACCTATGGGTTGTAAATAATTTTCTCCTTATAATGATTTTTTTCCCCTCACTTTATTTCAGCGTGGCTCAGCAAGGAGGGAAATCCCTGTGCCTCTGCATTCTCTGGACTCAGGAAAGAAAGTAAGAGTGATGAAAGTGAGTATCCTTTGACAGCATTTAGAATTATTTCAACAAGCATAAGCTAGATTTGTGTGATCCCTGATGCACTACTAATTTTGTTATTAGAAATGTACCAGCTGAGTATGTGTCTGCTCAGCTCTGCATACATTTGAAAGTATAACTACCATCCAGGGGGAAAAAAGCAGCATTTTGTGATTTTTATTTTTTTTCCTGTGATTTTCAGAATTGCTGATTGCTTTAGAAGTATTTTAAAAGCAGGGTCTGAGTGATCATAGAATCATAGAATAGTCTGGGTTGGAAGAGACCCCAAGGATCACAGAGTTCCAACCCCTCTGCCACAAGCAGGGCCACCAACCTCCAGGCCTGGATCTACACAAGGTTGCCCAGTGCCCCATCCAACCTGGCCTTGAACACCTCCAGGGACGGGGCATCCACCCCCTCTCTGGGCTGCCTGTTCCAGAACCTCACCACTCTCTCTGTAAAGAACTTTCCTCTAATATCCAATTTAAACCTTCCCTCCTTTAATCCATTCCCCTTGTCCTGCCAGTGTCTGCCCTTTTAAAAAGTTGGTTCCCCTCCTGTTTCTCTGCTCCCTTCAGGGACTGGAAGGTTGTAATGAGATCCCCATGCAGCCTTCTCTTCTCCAGGCTGAACAAGCCCAGCTCCCTCAGCCTCTCTTTGCGTGCAAGGTCTGCAAAGAGACCAAAGATTTATCACAGACTATATATCTGAATAATTGGTAGTAATGTCAGACTTGCTTTTGCAAACACTCAATTCCATTTCATATTGATGGGGTTTTCATTCTTGATTCTCAGGGTGAATCTTACGAGGTGTCTGTGAAGAAAGAAGATGGGTAAATGATTACTTTTGAATGATTACTTAGGCTATCTCTTATCCTTTCATAGTATCGTCTTTAGATGAAAGGAAGCTACAGCTTTAATTAAGTTTGAAATCAGGAATAAAGGTTATACTTGGCTAAAGAAGGCTAAAATATGGGGAAGGGCCAATAAAATGCTCTACACTTTAAAATTGGTTGGTAAGACTTAAACATAGAATAGGTGGTAGGTAGTCGTGGGGTATAACCAGTGACAGTGTTTTTCCTAATGTTGATGCTTCCTACTTTTGATACTTAAGTTCTCTAGTAAATTAAAGAAGTGGGTAGTGATTAATGTAGACTGGCATGCAGTTTTCCGGAGGGCATCATTGCCCCCTACTGATTGGTTAGCCACAATGCGAACACTAATTGCACCCAGATGATAATATTCAGTACAAACCTCTGATTTAATTGTGTCACAGAAGGGACAAAATTATGTTTTGGCTGGGAAAAAAAAAGGCCCTGAAAGAGTATCCCTGTGAAAATAAAAGTTATAGAATTAATGATGCATGTGATGTTCATAATCATGTACAGGTATGAAGGGATATGCTTAAGAGGCATCTTCTAACTGAAGTATTTACAGCACAAGTAGAGATAAGTCTAATGGTGTTGGGGCCATTTTGCCTAAAGCACGTTAAGTTTAAGTGCATAGCAGGCAAATGTGAAGTGTCCAGATTTCAGAGCTCAGTGTGAAACAGCTTGAATTCAGTTATATTCCTTGGTTTTCATCAGCAGATGGTTTGATTTGACTTCCTTGTCATTGCATGAAATAGTTCAGGATGTGATTCTGGTCTAAAACCTCCACAGGACAGCAGAAATACAGGGCCTGTGAAACCCATGTACCCACTTTGATTAGCATAGTGGAACCTTCCTGTGCATGGAAATAGCCTTTCTTTAAACTGGCTTTTGTTGTTGCTGGTTTTTCTTGATGCCTCAAGCTTGCAGGTAACATGTCTTGCTCTGTTCTCATGCTCTAGTTGCAAGAATTTAGACTTGCGGCTGGGGTTTGATCTATGTGCAGAGGAGAGAGATTTCATCTGTAAAAGGAAGAAGGTGGTTGCTGCTGCCTTGAAAAATGTTCTTCAGCTGGATGAAGACCTGCAGGAGGATGAGGTGTGTGGAACAGCATCTTGGGACCTTTGAACAAGGTGGATGTGATGTACTCTCGTGACCTATCCATATCCATATAGTTCTTCCACATCTTCCATACTAAAATGTATAGAACAGATTATCACTTAGACCTAAGACCAAATCCAAGATTTTTTGGCACAGGATGAAAAAGTAATTATTAAGAGGTCAATCATAGCTCCTTTATTCTCTGCCAACCTCCATCCTCACTCAAGACTCAGAGAGCAAAGCTGTGACTCTTCCTTAGCACTCTGGTGCAGGAGCATCTGTCTGGTGTGTTAGCTCTTGCTTTCTCCTTTTTTGGGGATCCCTGGACCCAGAGGTCTCTGTTGCTGCAGGACAATCTGTTATGGGGCTGTGGTGCTGGGAGCAGGAATCAGGCAGACACTCCTCTTACAACTGAATGTGCCTGCATGCAATTTCCTTTGCTGCTTTCTTTGGCTCCCAGCACACCTGTCCCTTGATGCTGTGCACAGGACAGCATTTGTCAACCAAGTCCAAGTGCTTGTGAACTTAAAGAACAAGTAGGATAGGACTTGTTATTAAATTAAAATAAAGGGTTATTGAGTCACAGTCATTAAAAAACAAAAACTAAGAAAACAGACCAAAAATCAAAGCTCCCAAAATATATGATAGAATACGATGAAGACAAGATAGGAGGTAATGGCAGGATATGTTCCTAAAACTAAATAAATATGTTGTCCTAGTTTTTGTTAAGGGCTACCTTTAGTGCTAAGGGAGAATGACTAACAGAATTGCTGAATCCCTGAGGGAAGTGAGACCCCATAGCATATAGCATTGATGTCAGGGAAGGTAGAGATAATCTCGGTAACAAAGATAATGCTAAAATAAATCTACAAAGCTTGTCACTGTCTGCTTGAAGAACAGCAAATACTGTAAAGAAACTTAATGGAAGAAACAATTACACAGGCAGCTTTTGCTCTATTCTTCTGACCTCAGTTTTACTCACAATTTTAAAAGGTGTTTTGAGGGAAAGGCATGAGGAAAAAATTAAAAACATCCAGAACAGACTCTTTACAGCTCTGAAAATAGGCTATGCCCTGTAAGGGCCATGCTTTTACAGCTGCTGACTTACCAAAGCATCACTGGTCAGAAGGATGCTTTGAGCATACGTTAAGTTTGCACAACTCAACGTACACCCAAGCACTACCATGAAGAGGATGAATTGAGTCCAAACCTACCTGAATCAGGGTGTTGCTGTTAGTTCTTCTGCATGCCCATCGCTTCTTGAGTCCGTCTGGTAATGAACGTCTCTGTGCTCTTGTGTGTTGAGCAGGTGCCGGTGGTGGCAGTCACGACCGCAGCAGGGGGAGTGCGGTCCATGACAGCTATGTTTGGCAGTCTTCTGGCTCTCCAGGAGTTAGGTGTTTTGGACTGCATCTCATACATCAGTGGCTTATCTGCCACAACATGGTAAGGAGAGTTGGGCTTGTGGCAGCACAGTGATAACCTAGTGAAGCATATTGCCTTCCAGATGGATTTTACTTGGTGTGATATTGGCTGGGACTTGGCTGCCTTCTGCTGCTCACCCATTTCATGGGACTGCCCAGGGCTGTGGCCTTTATTTCTTTTAGATACAAGATTCAAATTGTGTTCTCCTGGGGCTGGACTTGCTTCTGTCATTAATTCAGTACCTGGTGCAGAGAACAGGTGGGAAAAGTTATTTTTTAACAAAAAATCTGTATGACTGCTCACTTCTCATTTCCCAGTTATAGAATCACAGAATCACAAGGTTGGAAAAGACCTTTAAGATCATCAAGTCCAACCATTCCTGTCCTGTGCTAAAGCCTATCCCTGAGCACCTCATCTACCCCTTTTTTTAAACACACCCAGGGTCAGTGACTCAACCCCCTCCCTGGGCAGCCTGTTCCAGGCCCTGACAACTCTTTCAGAGAAGAACTTTCTCATAACATCTAATCTGACCCTGCCCTGGGGCAGCTTCGTGCCATTTCCCCTTGTCCCATCTCCTGTCACCTGGCTGAAGAGACCATCACCCACCTCTCTGCACCCTCCTGTCATGTCAGTGTAGACAGTGATAAGGTCTCCCCTCAGCCTCCTCTTCTACAGGCTGAACACCCCCAGCTCCCTCAGCCGATCCTCGTAGGATTTGCCCTCCAGCCCCTTCCCCAGCCTGGTTGCCCTTCTCTGGACTCGCTCCAGGACCTCAATGTCCTTCTTATGGTGAGGAGCCCAGAACTGGACCCAGCACTCGAGGTGCAGCCTCACCAATACCTGGGAGAAAAGATTCCTGTGTTAAGATGGGGGGTAGAGGCATCTTAATGTTTGACTTGAAACAAAGAGTGGTAGTTTATGGCTGTCAACAAGGGATTCAACGGGGCCTGAGAGGCCAACAAGCTGGCCTTTTCTTGGAAATGTAAGAAATGTGTATTGCTTCCCAGGGGAGAAGCAAACCTTTTGATTGCCAGTGCAGGTGTTAATTATATGTTAATCATGAGTCAGAAGGTGCTGCAAATATGCAAGAGAAGCAATGCAGCTGGAGTCCTCAGGACTTGACTCTCTGCAAGAAGAGGGATGTGATCCTCAAGCATTTTTGAGAACAATGAGGAAATGAAAGTAGGGAAATGCTGTTTTGCCTTCCTTTGCGTATATCTTGGGTCATCTAGGTGCATGTAACACTTCAGAAATCCTCTTGGACTGTTTCTCTGGCTCAACTCTTAGGCAGCTCTGAAAAGGAGAATCTAAAGGAAAAGCCCTGAGAAACACAGTGTCACACACAGCGGTGACTTCCTTATGTGACTAACAGGGCTCTAGGGCTTTAAAATGTTCTGCCTCTGGAGGGCTGCTCTAATAAGGATATGAGACAGAACTAGAAAAAAATGGGGTGGGGATGAGCAGGGGTGACTGGAATCTGCTCCAGCTCTGGGAACTGAAACTTCAAGTAGACTGGCCCTGTGTGTGACCGTGAGCCTGAGGTGACCTGCCTGCTGCTCACCCAAGCAGGGGAACTCTTGCACTTGTTGCAATTACTGTTTTCTGCTGAACTCCTGCTTAAGGTTTCACAGTGTTGGAAATAGAAGATGGAATTGGCCTTGGACAGAAGCTATGGCTTGAAGCCGGAACATTAAATGTTAATGATGGTAAAAGCTTCTGTGACGTTATGGGTGTCATTTTATTAATGTATGATGCTGTGAAGAAACAAGCTAGGATGATTTTGAATGTATCCCTGCAGAAAAATACTGTTGTAGAGTCTTAATTCTCCCTGAGCTTTGAACTGGTCTTCCTATGTAAAAATTGAAGGGTAAGAGCCCCATGTCTCCTGAAACAAAACACTTGTGTGGTATGAGCTCATGAATTGTCATGTACCCAGCGAGGAACTATGGTATGTTTCTTTTTACTAGGACCATGGCAAAGTTGTATGAAGACGCAAAGTGGTCACAGAAAGATCTCAGAGGACCAGTTGGTGATATCAGGAAGCATGTGATCAAGAGCAAGCTGTGCTGTTTTTCATTGGATCACCTGAAATACTATGAAAAAGAGCTTTGTGAAAGAAAGCAAGAGGGTCACAAGGTGTCCTTTACAGATTTGTGGGGACTCTTCATTGATTGTATGCTACGTCATCAGGTATTCTATATCTGTCTTTTATTCCAGAGGATTTCTAGATTTTCATGCCTGATGTTCTAAATTCGGCAATAGGAAGGGCTCTCAAAACTTGAGGAGTCTTTCATTTGACTTTTTAGAAGAAAAATAGCACAGCCTCCAATCATAGAATCATAGAATGATCTGGGTTGGAAGGGACTCCAGGGATCAGAGAGTTCCAGCCCCCCTGCCACAGGCAACGTCCAGGCCTGGCTCTATACAAGGTTGCCCAGGGTCCCATCCAACCTGGCCTTGAACACTTCCAGGGATGGGGCATCCACCACCTCTCTGGGCTGCCTGTTCCAGCCCCTCACCACTCTCTCTGTAAAAAAATCTTTCCCCAATATCTAATCTAAACCTTCCTTCCTTTAGCTTTAATCCACCCCCCTTGTCCTGCCATTGTCTGATCTTTTAAAAAGTTGATTTCCCTCCTGTTTATATGTTCCTTTCAGGGACTGGAAGGCTGCAATGAGGTCCCCCTGCAGCCTTCTCTTCTCCAGGCTGAACAAGTGCAGCTCCCTCAGCTTTTCTTTGTAGAGGAGCTGCTCCAGCCCTCTGATCATCTTTTTGACCCTCCTCTGAACCCTCTCCAACAGTTCCACATCTTTCTTGTATTGAGGGCCCCAGTTCTGGACACAGAACTCCATCTGGGGCCTCACAAAGGCAGAGTAGACAAGGACAATCACCTCCCTGTCCCTGCTGGCTACCCCTCTTCTGATGGAGCCCAGGATACCATTGGCCTTGTGAGCTGCAAGAGCCACTGCTGGCTCATGTGAAGTTTCTCATCCACCATGACACCCAGGTCCTTCTCAGCAGGGCTGCTCTCCAGGAGCTCTTCTGCCAGTCTGTACCTGTGTCTGGGATTCTTCCGGCCCAAGTGCAAGACCTTACACTTGGCAGTGTTGAACCTCATTAGGTTCACCCAGGCCCACCTTTCCAGCCTGTCAAGATCATTCTGCATGGCTTCCTTTCCTTCTGTTGTGGAAATGTGAGAATCCAGGGGAAATGTCTGAAGCTGATTTTACATCTTCAACTTCAGATCAAATGAGGATTCTAGTAACATACAGAACAGAGGTGGCTCTGACTGAGATAAGTTCAGGCAGAGCGATCTGTAGCCATACCAGCAAACAAAGCTGGTTGACTTTTATCTGCAGCACTGCAAGGTAGATAAATAACTTTCCTTGAAGTAAGTCATATCCTAGTGACTGTGCAGACAGCTTTGCCATTTTCACTCTGTCCCTCATTCCAAAATTCCTGGAAGCCTCACTGATAATGCTTTGGCCAAGCTTGATGATAGATAACACATGAATACATTTGTGTGGTCAAAGAGCTGAAGTATGTGGAAGAAAGTCTGCTGAAGCTTAGGAGGCGTTTCATTGATAGCCTATGCTCAGATGCCATAGGCCATAGGAAGACCATGCATCTTTTATGATGATTTCTGTTCTTTATAAACAGGAAAGTACTCACAAGCTCTCTGATCAGCAACTGGCAGTAAATCAGGGGCAGAATCCGCTGCCCATATACCTGTCCCTGAATGTCAAGGATGAATACAGCACTTTGGATTTTAAAGGTAATGTTGTTATACACACCTAGATAAAGCTAAGGAGTTTTCTCTTGATACTGGGTAAAAGCAAAAGGCTTTAACTGTAAATCCAAGCCTTTTAAATATTTTTTCTCTCCCTGTTCTCACATTTGGTTTCTTACTTTGACAAAACTCATGCATCCTCATAATGTGGTTGGGAGATACCTCTGAGGGATGGAGATGGCTTTTGCTGGCAACCTTGAGAGCCACCACTTGGGACCTGCTCTTTGTGTCTCATCCCCACTTGCTCTTCACAGCCTCTTTCAGCTGTTGGACTTCCTGCCTAGGCAATGAGAGCTGTGAAGAGCTGGGGCAGGAGGGAAGGGAGTAGAAACGAAGATGTGGAATGGGGAGAGTAGGAAGCTGCTCTCTACAGACAGAGAAGGATCTGAGGAGGGGCAATTTCACAGCATTAGTGGAGGAGGTGAATTTAGCTTTTGCATTCATCAATCTAACACACAGTACATGGGAGGGTACCTGTTAGCTTCACAACATGGTGGTTTGAACTGTCTGCTGCCAACATGCTGAAGCTATGAGCCTTGGTCTTCCAGCTTTTGAACCTCTAAGCTGTTACTGCAGATGTCTGAACACATATAAAAGTAAGTCCTCCTTTGTGCCTTATTTGCAGAGTGGGTGGAGTTCACACCATATGAAGTTGGCTTCCTGAAATACGGGGCCTTTGTTCGTTCTGAGGATTTTGGGAGTGAGTTCTTCATGGGTCACCTGGTAAAGAAGATCCCAGAGTCCAACGTCTGCTTCTTGGAAGGTGATTTACAACCTCAGAAAAAACATCTCCTTTATAATCACATACCTACACAGACTTGGCATCTAATAACTCCTGGCCTTCAAGTAACTTGTATACCAAATGATGTATCTGATGCAATTTAAATCACAAATGAACCAGCCAAAAGGGACAAAAGAGGAAGCAGATTCTTGATACAGATACAATTAATTTTCTAAACATCTTAGGTTAGACCAAAACAGAGCGCACACGTTACAACTGATGTTTTGAAGTAGTTAAAATCACAGTCTGACTTCTCTAAACAGCCAGCTTTCTAAAATGGCCTGTTTGCAAGCCAGACATGATGTGGCATGGCATTTGCTGTACTAAATTTTATGTTTCATAACTGCTAATTTAAATAATCACAGAGACTGAATCCAAGCACGTTGCCATAACTGTGCTCGAAAATTCGAAGTTATTAAGCATGTCCTTTTTTTTTTTTTTTTTAACATTCGAGGCACATGGAGTAATATATTTTCCCAGAGTTTTATGGATGCTGTCTACCTCTCTGGCCGTTCAGAGGACTACTGGCACAGATGGACCAGAGGCACTGAGCATGACATCGGTTAGTTAATGGGACTACTCTTCACTTGCATCTGAATTATCTTCACATCTCTCTGAAATGTCAAACATGACATTCTGTAAAGGGGTTATTTTTGTGTCTTTTTTATGGGTTAGGGGACACCAAGCCTTTGGGAATGAAGGAGAAATGGGAGTGCAACAGCTGTGCTGGAAAACAGGAAAACATATCACACTGCTCACTGTGCAACATCCCTGGGGAATTTTGTTAGTCACAAGGGGGTTACCACGGGCCTTTTGGGGAGGAAGAGGCCAGATGATGTACAAGATGATTCTGTGACGCTCAAACCCACCTCTGTCCAGAATAGTCTGCATGTCAGTGCACACACTCCATCACAGGTGGGGCTGTGGTTTAGCTGTCCAGCTCCTCTTTTAGCTGTTGTTAGAATCTGAGAAATGCTTTGAACGTCCACAGACATATTACCTCTTCTCGTTCTTCCTGCAGAGGAACAGCCTGCTCTGCCCAGGAAGCCTCATGAATGCACAACTGGCTTATCCATTCCCAAAGGATGCCTTTCCAATACTCTGCGAGAAATGATGACTGGACGGCCAGTGGTTTCAACGTACCATAACTTTCTCAAGGGCTTCCAGCTCCATAACAAATACTTAGAGAATGAGAGCTTTTCCATGTGGAAAGGTACTGACTTTAGATGAGTCTTTGAAAGTCATTTGAGTGCTGATATGTGCTGAAGACAAGTATTTGATAAGGTTTAGCATAAAGGCAAAGTTTGAATTATATAATTTGATTTATATGCTTGTGGAATTGGTATTGCTGAGCTGGTCTTGTTTCTGCCTTGGAGAAACTACAGCAGGATTGCTTGAATTCTCTTCTTAAGAAAGACTGCAAAAGAATGACTTGCAGCTTCCACTGAACCTAAATAACCACAGATTTACACCAGTTGAAAAAGTGGCTTAATATATTGCTTTGGAGCTGAGTCTCAGAACTGCTACATCTTACTGACCTCAGAGTTGAGCTATAGGTGCTAAAGTTGTGTCAAAGAAACATCTAACTGTGAGCTTTGTGACAGTGTGGGCTGTCTTTCCTTTCTTTCCTTGTTACACTGATTTGGAAAAAATATTTGACTTGCTCCTGCAGTAATTAATTTAATATAAGTTTTTGAATTTCAGACACAGTGCTTGATTCTTCTCCTAACCAGCTGATTGAAATGAGTGACTACCTTAAGCTGGTAGACACAGCTTTCTTCATCAACACCAGCTGCCCACCCATTCTGAGGCCAGAGAGGAAAGTGGATGTCATTTTGCATTTAAATTACAGTGGAGGATCACAGACTCTGGTGATGTATTGAAATAGTGATTCTTTATCTTTATCTAGATGACTCCAGCAGCTGAATTATCACATTTATCTCTTTTCTTTTCCAGAAAATGGTCTGTTTTTATTAACTGAAATGATTATACCAGTGATAGTACTTCCCATGATCATAATGTCACTGTCTTTATCAGGGATATTTTCTGTAGCTTTCTGGGACACACATGGACACAGACAGATAGAAGATTGCCTATTTTGTATATCTGTGCAGATTTGTCATTGTGGTGGCAAGTTCCTTGATAGTTAAATAACTTTTACAGGTTGATTAGTTAACACATGCTATTTTTGAATGAAAATTTGGAGGGATTTTTTTTGTTTTACTCTTGGTGTTTGCCTAAGTTTCAGTTAGGTTTTTGTTTTGCTGTATTTGAAGAAACATTGAGGGGCTTATATGCCTGAAGCTAATGTAATTTATTTATAGGAGGACATGAATGCATTAATTGTTAGATACATTGAATGCAAATAATCAAGAACCTGTGATCTGAGATACACGTAACCAAAATTTCCTCTACTGTGTACCTAAACCATAAAAAAAATCCAAAAGTCATATAAATTTCAGCAAACATGAATCTTACTTTAAAAATTTAGAATGTTGGCAAATCAACCAAATTTCTATTATTCAGAGTCTAAGAAAATGGAGAGGGGTTTGCTTGTTCCAGTGCATAGTTAGCCTTATTTGTAAACAAATAAATCAATCACAGATTGTCTGGTGCAGCAAAATACCAGTTATGGGGCTTGGTAGCCTTATTCCAACCTCTCTTTTGATTGCAACCCTCCTGTTTGTTGAGCCAGCCGCTGGACCTGTTCTCAGAGTACTGTTTGGAGCGTGGGATCCCATTCCCTGGCACAGAGCTAAGCCAGGAAGAGAGGGAACACCTGAAGGAGTGCTACGTGTTTGAGGACACCTTAGAAGCCCCTGTCTTGGCCTATTTCCCACTGGTGTGTGATACATTCCAAAAATACAAGGCACCGAGTAAGTCAGCAGCATCAGCCCTTTATCCATTGATTTTTGTTCCTCTTGTAAAACAAGAGACTGGCAGATTTCTTAGTCATCTGAGTTTAAATATGATGAGTATGTATTTAAAAGACAGGTAGATGAGGTACTTCAGGGATATGGTTTAGCTTAGGACAGGAATGGTTGGACCTGATGATCTTAAAGGTCTTTTCCATCCTTGTGTATCTGTGATTCTGAGTTTTACCATAGGTCCAGTCCTACTGTGGTGGATATAGTGTTGGCCAACTAATCTAGGGTTGAACTGAAGAGTTTCAAAATTAAAAGCATGAATAGCTGTAGCTTGAGGTAAACACCTTTATCTGGCATCTGGAACAGTTTGTGTTCCTTTGATAATAAAGGACAGGAGGCAGCTATTAAGTTATATGCACTGGTAGATAATACTGTCACTTAAGAGTCTTGTGATGAGCTACTGTGTGTATTTTGTTAACAAAGCTGGAATCCTCCCATTGCTTTTGAGACTAGAAAGTGCTGAAAAAAGTGAAGCAAAGGATTTGCCAGGGTAACAAGCTGCTTTGATATATTTAAAAATAAATGTTGCCAGAAAAATAGTTCTTCACTTCAGCAATAGAATAAATCATGGTATTTTTGTTTTACCAGAAAAAAGTACGTGCCAAACTCAGTTTGCAAATACTTTTGCATGTGTCAACTCCAATTTTCTTGTTGCTAATTTAGTATGATCCAGGAAACTTTCCACAAAAACTGAACAAAAATCCATGTGCCAGGCTACTGGAAAAGCCGTATTTCTGCACACGCTTAAAACCTCAGCCACCTGAGATGGAGAATTCCCAATCCAGTAGGTTCCTGGTGTCATTTTCTACCAGTTGACAGCTTAGCAGTTGCCATCTCAGTACCCAACGGAAAAGTTAAAAACACTGAATTCTGAATCTGTGAAAGTGAACTACTCTGATGGAAAGCTTTAATTTAGAGATGAAAGTGTGTTGCATGGAAAAGTTGTTCTGCCAGTCAGTTCTGGATCAGTTGTGACCGTAGTCAAGCAGTTGAAACAGTGGATTTTATTAGTGCAGCAGATGCAGTATCTACACAGTAATTACATCTCAAACTATTTTCCGAGATAATTCAGTTTCTCCTGGCTGTTGCTGTGTATCTTGCAATGCCTGGTAGGAGTCTCCCATTTGAATGAGTAAAGGCTGGGGATGACCTGATGGAGAGGAGCTCTGAGGAGAAGGACCTGCCCAGGGGCGCGTGGGGGTCTCCTTCTCTGGAGAGATTCCAGCCCCATCTGGACGCCTCCCTGTGCAATACGAGCTGGGGAGCTGCTTTGGAAGGGGTTTGGACCTGATGATCTCTGGAGGTCCCTTCCAACCCCTGTGATTCTGTGATTTCAGTAACGTTGCCATGTTGAACTTTTCTGTCTTCAACAGATGTGGAGCGCAGTCCCACGGAGATGGAGCAAGGAAGAGTAGATGTGTCCAACTGTATTTCTCCCTATGGCACAGGGCTGCTTACGTATACCGAAGAGAACTTCAACAAGTTGCTGAACCTGTGCAGCTACAACATCTTGAACAATAAACATCTAATTCTTCAGGCTTTGCGAACTGCAGTGGAGCGAAAGAAGCGATGTAAAAACTGTTTGTCATCTCAGTTGCCTAAATCTTAAAGTATGTTGTGACAAATCTCATCAGGAGATAGACAAATGTTTGGGTAATGGACTAATTATTATTCATGAATTCATACAGAATCAGCATCCATCTTAACTTGAGGACTAATGCTGGTTCTGGCATGAAAACCATTGGCAAATCATGGTTATGGTTAAAAATTCTCTTCACTGTTTTAGGGAATGGAGAGGCAGTTGTAGAGCAGTTGAGTCCTATTTGGATAGGCGGCTGTGAAAGAATGAGACTTCAACCTCACAGAAGTCTGTGCTAGATTTGGATGTGAATTATGACTGTATGTGGTCTTTGAACTACAACCCAAAGCAAAGATCACGCAGAGCCTTGCCTTGTTTACACATCTCTGCTTGTGACAGTCAGGAGTAAACCAGATACCAAAAATATTTGCACCAGGGAAAGAAAGGCTGGGTAGTGAAGAATGGAACTGCACATGATGCCTTCTGTTTTCTCAGTACCCATCTGCTAGGCAGAAGTCTGACCTTCAGTGAATTTAACTGCTTGGCTGTCACTGAGTCTATGCTTTTGATGGACTACCACAGAGTTATCCAGATATGGCAGCCTGATGGTTTTGCCAACTCTCTGATAAAAATAATTTGACTGCATCTGTTTTTCCTGAACTTCTCTATGAACTATTCCCTACCAAGTAGATTTTGAAGCTGAGGAGGGCAGTTAAGGTTTCAATTCCTACACTTAGTGGATTTGGCAAAGCAGTTTTAACCATGTCTTAATTTATTAATCTGCTGCAAGCTCACAGATGTTTGTGATGGTATAAAAATTTGCTTGGTCATCTTCTTTGACTTCTGCAATGTTTCGATGATCAGTGTGCAGCTGCCACTACAGTTTTATTTCAACCGCCATCCAAACACAGACAGGGGAGTGGCCATGGGATTTTCATTCTAGTTTTAGATAAATGCTTGTTTAATAAAGTATATTTAACTGGTGCTCCTTAGATCTTATTTTTTCTTGTAGATCTTAATATACACACAATGTAATAGCTACCAATGAAACAATGGGTACCCGTGCATAATCTCATTAAAAATAAGAGTCTTACAGATGCAATCATTGAAGTATGGGTTTTATTTTAAGTTCTTGGACTCAGCTCAGCTAGTTAGGTGATCTGGGAACAAATACTTCTTGCTTCTTGCACTGAGGTCAAGGCCAAGTTGTTTTTTTTTTCATTACTGAGAAATACTTCTTTTTCAACTTGACTTTCTTAACCAGGAAGCTGGTTTTTCACCTTCTTTTCCTGCCCTTGGTGATGTTATGTCTCACTAGTAAGACGGCACCATTTTCTGTGAGCAAAGAAGGATGATGTCACTTTGATGGCTCAGTTTATTAATAAAAAGTTTGGTTTTAAACAATTATGAAATGAGGTTTCAAAGAATTGATTAATATATATTTTTTTTTGCTAAGTATCTTTTAAGTATTTTAAAGATTTTCAAGAGTCACTTTCACAGCTCCAGGAAGATGTACCAGTGCTGTTTGTGTCCGGTGTATGCCACTGACTGGTTTTTAGTGGTTGCAACACTTGGCACTGGGTCTTCAGCTTTACTCACCTGAGGTGTGGTGATGATGATATATGTTTTTGGCATCAGATCCAGAAAATTAGGGTGGCTTTTACAATGGGCCAAGGAAAGGGAGTACATTTTAAGAAATCCTGGCCTGTTGAGCAAGTCACTGAAGAATCTCAGGCTGCCCAAACTGCCTGCCTTAGCAGGTTGAAATTTAGACTTGAAGGGAAGTAAGACAAATGCTGATGTTTGAGGTGGGACCTGGCTCACTGCATGAGGCTCATGCTCACCAGTTTGGTGGTCTTACCTTGGTGGCTTGTGAGTTTTCTCCACAGTGGACTCACTTGGTTTCTTGTCTGAGGGAGGAAAGGTTTCTTGTTCTCTCCTATTAAAACCTGTTCATGTTGTTTGCATTGCAGTGGTACCTCAGGATCCTGCCTGGGATGTGATGGTGAAAGGCAATGTAAAAGCACAGGGGAAACGATGTTTGAGTGGTGTGCCAGCTATTAATCAAAAATAACAAGAAAGACATTCAGTACCACTGCTGTTGTTTTTTTTTAAGGAAGGAGCTGATGCTCGGTGATGTATCAGCTGGATTTTACAAATTGATTCAGCATTGGCATAATTGTTCTATTTAAGATCCAGGTAGGTCAACAACAATTTTTTTTTGAAAACACCTGTTTGTGACCTGTCACACAAGCTCTGCTAAATGTAATGGCATGATCCTGTAAGCAATTAGCTGTGAATCTTCATAGTTCCTGTTAGGACTCAAAACAACTCTCAGGCTGGGTGTAGATGAAGTTACCCCCTTAAATAGCTGGTGACAGGAGATGACTTCCTGATATTCTGAGAATTGGTTCTGATTCAAATTGGCTCAAGATTTCCCTGTAAAGGTCCTGGGTTACGTGTCTTGTCACACTTGTGCCAAAGGAATTATTGGCTAATTAGCTGGCACGGGCTGGCACTGCTGTCATTCCTCACTCCTGTGGGGTGATGGGGTTAGAGAAGAGAGCAAGCTACTGAAACAGTGTGTGAAGTGGCAAACGAACCTGGGAAGGTCAGGCGACCTCAGACTGTTCACAGAATCACAGGGATTGGAAGGGACCTCCAGAGATCATCAGGTCCAACCCCCCTGCCAAATCAGCTCCCCAGCTCATATTGCACAGGGGGGCGTCCAGACAGGTCTGGAATCTCTCCAGAGAAGGAGACTCCACACCCCCTGGGCAGCCTGTCCCAGGGCTCCCTCACCCTCACTGGGTAAAAGTTCTTCCCCATGTTGGTGCAGAACTTCCTGTGCTCCAGCTTGCAGCCATTGCCCCTTGTCCTGTCCCCACAGACCACTGAAAAGGGGCTGGCCATTTCCCCTTGTGTGCCACACTTGAGATATTTATAAACATTAATAAGGTCCCCCCTTAGTCTTCTTTTCTCCAGGCTGAATAGTCCCAGCTCACTCAGCCTTTCCTCATAGGGGAGATGCTCCAGGCCCTTCATCTTCGTAGCCCTGCAAAGGTAATGAGATGCTGCTGGATGCTGAGATCTGCAGAGCACAGGGGGAGTGAGAGACAGAGATGAAGGTTGTGAGTTATGCTTTTTGAGACAAGGATTGCATTGGAAGTTCTGTTGCAACAAAACTGAAGGCAGGATTGCGTGTATTTGGGATGGCTGGGCCAATACTTCACCGATGGTTTTTGGATGGCAAAACTGTCCAATTGCTTCTGATGAGTGAGTAGGCAGAGTGAGATTTTTATCTCTCCAAAGCTTATCAAAAGCATGTGGAGTCATTTTAATCAAGTTTCCTAATAGTCTTTTGAAGGCAGAAGTCCTCCTTCATATATATCATAATCAGAATAGTGCCTTAAGAGAACACGTAATCCCTCCCTGCCCTGATAAATTGGAGCAATCTCTCTCCCCAGTTGACTAATTATGTACCTTTCATTCTATGGGGTTCAGATTCAGATTGAAGGTCTTTCCTGTTCACAAATAGATGATGGAAAAACTTTCAGGTAGTTTTTTTGAATCTGTGCCCCATCACCTTCTCCAACAGTGTTTTCTTGGGAAGTCCAGTTTGCATCTTCTATGATTTTCCTTTTTTCTGGGCCTTATGTGATAGTAAACATCAAGTTTATTGAAGAGTATTGTAGGACAGAGATATTTTAAGTGTTGTATGGATAAATATGAAAATAAAATGCCTCTATATTAATGTAAATTATAGCTATTTCTTTTTTTTTTTTTAATGCCAGACACTTGCTTTAAATTCATAGCATGCCAAAAAATATCCAGCAAAAGCTGAATTTATCTAGGACTGAAATCTGTTACCATGGGGAAGGAAGTGACACTTTCCATCCCTGGTAGATCTCCTTGTGTGTTGAGATTGTGTTTAGGTCCATTGTGCAACTGGAATTTGATCTGAACTGTTTGCTCTCCTGTTTGATCAGCAGGAGGAGGTCTGTTTAGGCTTTGTGTTTTAAGGAATTGTTGGTTTGGGTTTTTTTTTTTTAAAGAAAAGAAAAAGGGAAACAATCTGAAAGGCTTAGAGCTAGGGAAAAACCCCAGCTACAGATCTGACACTACATTTGTTTATTGATTTGCTTTATTTATTAATTCTGAGCATTTCTAATGTGACACCTGGCTATCATTTTGTAACACCTCTATTGTGTTCTTGGTTATTTACCTTTCGTGTTGTGTTTAAGGCATTTAAATGATGACCAACTCCCATTGTCATCCCACAGGTGGTACAGAGAGACTTTTCTCTTGCAAGGGTATGAAATCCCCTATTAGTCATGCATTTCTATAGTCCTGGATTATCAGGAGGTGACAAAGTGGCCTGTGAGATAGTTGTGGGATATTGGATGCAGCTATTATTGCTACCTGCCTCCTATTGCACTTAGATATATGCTTATCTGAAGATCATGCTGGGGAAACTAGTGCTTGCAACAGGGTAATTGAGATGAGCCTGCTTTGGCAGGGGGTTGGACCCAATGATCTCTCGAGGTCCCTTCCAACCCCTATGATTCTATGATTCTATGATTATTGGCTTGCAGAAAGCTTTGCAGATACTGTATTCCAGAGCCTTCTTGTGAGGCTTCAACAAGCAGCGGTTAAGGGTAGACAACATCAGCTACAAAACTTGGTGGTGGTCATGAGCAGGAGGAGAGGAAGAATTATATTGGAACATGTTTTGGGTATGGCAATGATGACATTATTTTTAATGAATTTTAATACTGGAATTTTTCCAGGGAAGCATTCCTCTCTCAAAAGCTGGAAAGACTAGTTTTGCAAGAGCACAAGTAAATGATTCTCAGCTGTGAGTGCTCCACCTGAATTTGTTCATAAGTGCTGTAACACTGATATAAAGTAATAAAGAGAGAAGTTAAGGGAGATGATACTTTTTCTTTAGGGTATATATTCTCACGCCCATTGGAAATATCTTTTGGTCTTTCTTTCAAGGAGCATTTCAGATGCTTCAGGTTTAGCTTTGGGCCATTTGGCTTTGACTCCGTATCTGATGAGAACACTGTGGAAGGGACCCATGATGGAGCAGTTTGTGAAGAACTGCAGCCTGTGGGAAGGACTCACGTTGGAGGAGTTGATGGGGGACTGTCTCCTGCGGGAGGGACCCTACTCTGGAGCAGGGGAAGATTGAGAGGAGTCCTCCTCCTGAGGAGGAAGGAGCGGCAGAGACAGTGTGTGATGAACTGACCAAAACCTCTTTTCCCTGTCCTCCTGTGCTGATGGGGGTGGGGAGGAGGCAGAGAGAATTGTGAGTGAAGTTAAACCTGAGAGAAGGGGAGGGGTGGGAGGAAGTGTGTTAAGATTTGGTTTTATGTCTCATTACACCACTCCAATTTGGTAATAAATGAATTTCCACAAATTGAATCTGTTTTGCCCATGACAGTAATTGGTGAGTGATCTCTCCCTGTCCTTACCTCAATCTATGAGCCTTTTGCTATGTTTTCTCTCCCCTGTGTGGTTGAGGTGGGGAGTGACTGAGCGGCTTTGGTCAGGCATGTAGCCTCCAGCCAGGGTCAACTGACCACAGCAGGTTATTAAATGCTTTAGATGGAAACTACCAGATTGCATGAGACCTTCCCAGCAGTCATTTCATGAGACATCAACATAGAAGGATGCAACGTATGTGTCAGAAGAGGATTTTACTCCAGTGGAGTTCCTTGGACGAATACCTCTTCTCTTCCCCTGTGCAGAACTGCTTTGGCCTCCGTGGGACTGAGGAGTGCATTTGGGTGGTATCTGCTGTAGTTTGCAAGGTTACTTTCTTTACCTGCATGAAGCGAATTATTCATTGATATGAAGAAGACTTTATTTTTAAAATCAGTGTAAGATACCAGCCTTCCCCCCACCCACAACGTTCCCTGTGCCCTACCTGGATCGTGTGACGCAGGAATGAGTGCTGCCTCCTGTCATCAAGCAGAGAGGCAGGAAGGAGCATGGCAGAGCCAGAGTCTGGTCATGCATGCTCCAAAACTCTACCAGCCTGTACATATATACTAATTTAGGGTTACTGTAATGCTCTGCTCTTACAGGCAGTGAGTCACCACACACTGGAGTAGAGAGGAGGCAGGGAGGGGTTTGTGCCCCGATGTTTCCTGCATAGCAACTGCTGGGCCCACTGTGAAAGCAAGTGCGCACAAGATGCCTTCGACATAAGCTCTGAGGATGGGTGAACACTGCGGTCCCTGGGCCCACGCAGGAGAGTGCAACCCTCTCTCCTGCCTCACCCTTCCACCTACTGCTTGTAGCTCCTCCCTTCCCTCTCATTACCTTTAAATATCAAACTGTGAGCTTTTCTGGACATGGATTCTTTTGTTTTTAATAGATGAAGGCTGAATGTCCAGGCAAAGAACACTGAGCATGTGGTGAGGTGACTAGCAGAGAGATGCCCGAAGTAGCGTTAGAGGAGCATGGGTCCTGCAATCACTTAACTGTGGCACTGCAGTGGGGTCACTTACCTTGACAAACTGCCTGTGGCTGCAGGAAGACTACCATGGGTGTTTGTGTTCCTGGTTTGGAAAGAAGCTGTTGAGAACTCTCTCTGCTACCTTGCAGTACAATGATGGCTGAACAGCCATGTTCTTGCCAGATGGGATTTAATTAGTCATGAGTGCTTTGCTTGGGGGTAAGAGTTGTTGCATAAACACAAACCTTTTTATTAATGGTAGTATTTTCAAGAAAGTAATCCCTGGGCAGAAAGGGGCCTTGGAGTCCTCCCTGCCTAAATTTTACAGTAGGTAGAAAAGCCATCGCTCTTCATTCTGCTGACACAGTTGAGGTGCTCTAATAGGTTGCAGGAAGCAGGGAGGGGACTGCCTAATGACTGGAAATAATAAAGGGGTGGGGCAGGAGAGCCTCCTCATAAAATCCTTATTCCTCCACCCCTAATCTGCATGAGGAGTTCCTGCCGGCTGTACGACTCGGTGGCTCTTAACGTTGGACTTACATGCAACTGGGGCTGCAATGGGATCAAATTTAAGTTCAAATGAGGTAAGCAAGAGAAGCTGACAGCAAACATAAAGTGGGTGGAATGGCTTGATGTCCCGGTTCAGTTGATCACAGCGGAGAACAAACTGCTTGAGATGTATGGGCAATCCATGAGAAGGGAGTTTGCTGTTCCTCAGGTCTCATGGTTACAAGGATGGTTTTCCTAGTCTCGCCTTTCGCAGGACTTTGTGGTGTGTCTGCTTTTTCAAGCTGTGTTTTAGGGCTGACAAGACCGCTTACTGTGCTACCTTAAAAAGAAAAAGCTTCATGTCAGGGAAATAAGAAGCTGGCACAGAGCTGTGATGGGTTTGGTGGTCGGTAAAGCACCTCTAATGAGGGCTGTTAATGAGCATAGCTCTAAGTAAGTTTTTGAACATGAGATGTTTTTAAATGTCAGCCTAAAATGAGAGTTTAACACATAGCTTAGTTTTCTTAACTTTTGCCTTGTGTTGTTTTTCCTAGACTTTTACGGGCACCTCAGCACCAGCGGTGAGAACGGTAGGTGGTAATTAGCTGGCCCTTCATTAAATGCTGTCCAGTGCTGAATGTAGATCACCAGAAAAAATGTTAGGAATTCAATGGCTTGGGGGGGAACTGCACTGTGATATTTACTGAACACTGAAAAGCTGCACTGCACCTTCAGTTCTGGAGGTGAAATATTACCTTGGCTTTCAGTGAACTGAAGAGCCCAGTCTCTGTGGGTGCCTGATGCTTGTGGTGGTGTGAGCAGGTGTTGCACTGTGTCTGGGCTGGTTTACACTTCACCTATATCGGGTTTTTAATTCCTCCCTTTTTTTATTGTGTGTGTTCTGATTTCGTTGGAGGAAGCACCCAGTTGTCTTATGTTGCTATTCCTTCACAAGACGACTGTTTCTTTGCGTCTTTCAGTCATTCTTAGTGGTCTAGTACTGCCTGTGGCCTGCCTTTGTGCTGTGGTGGCCTGCTGTAGAGCTCGCGATTCCCTGCGTGACAGTGTTAAAAAACACAGTGCCACGGCAGGTAAAGCTGTGGACTAAAAGTGGTGTGTGTTCAGGCTCCTGACAAGCCTGATCTCATCACCTTGGTACAAGTGGGACCAATGCCCAAACTTCTCTGGATGTGGAAAAAAGAGCAACGAGGTGTTTTTGTAAAGGCTGAACTGAGGATGAATTCTTTGGGCAGGCAAATGGAAACTCCCGTGGCAATTAGCAGATATGTTACTGTGATAGGTTAATGTGTTCATGTTAACGTGAACAGGCATTAGCATAAAGGGAAACACATCAGATAAGCTGCTGGGAGGATGTGAATGGGAACAATGGCAGTGGCAACAGGATGGGGCTGCCTTCAGACACTTGCAGTGGGTTTTGGGGCTGCCAGCACAGGTTGCAGTTCTCTGGGGATCTGTAGTTGCAAAGATGGACTCCTGCCCCTGCTTCAGTGATGTGGGGATTTCCCAGCCTGGTTTGTTTTGGGCTTTGTATCCATGTTGGGAATTTCAGTGATACACGGATGCTCCCAAACCATGGTAAATTTGGGCTGCCTCAGGAAGGTTTGCTATTGTTGATAGTATCTGATGCCTGATTGTGCCACTTGACAACTTGAGAACCACTTGAGAACCACTTGCCTCCTCTGTTCAAAGTGAAATGCTGTGGAAAAGCAAAGATTTTGCAGGGTTTCTTCAAAAAGCAGCTTTCAAAATTTTGTTTAGGCCTTCTGTATAGTGTGGCCACCTTAAAGAAGTATGCTAGGGTCACAGAAGTTGTTACTTCCAGTCCTGGAAACCTAGCCTGTGTTTAGAGGACCAAGCTGATTTGGTTATTTTTACCCTTAGTGCTTTTTACCTTGTCAGTAGGTCTCTAGGTGTGGGATCTGTGCCATTCAGCAACTTTAGGTTGTGCTCTTATCTTCAAGGTATTTAGGGTGTCAGAACTGACCTGAATATTGCACATACAACCAGGAGCCCTGTCTTTCTGCCCTGACTCTTTGAGGCTCACAGAGGCAAAAATTGGGAAGGACCTGAAGGTTTTTTTGCCATGAAAGTTGATATTGACGATGGTAAATGTATAAAAATTGTACATGTGAGTTGTTTTCTGTTATTCAATGGTGACTCAGCTGAGGAAACCGACTTTAACCATCAGCCTGTTTCAAGGCAACCCATGGGATGTGTGTGGCTGAAACTTGAGTGGCCATTTAAATTAAAAGGAATACATAACATGTTTGATGAGAAAACATGGGTAGTGCCTTAAACAAGAAGGTAAAAAATGTAATACCTTTTTAGATTACTCAAATTATGGTATTGTTAAAATAACATAGGCTAGCGTGGTCTTGAGAAAAAAACACCTTGAGCTGTGGAAATGCTTGACTTGGTTTTTCTTCTAAGATTTGGTTTTATTCCAACCTGTAAGTTCAGCTGTGCACCTGCAAATAGGAAGAGAAAAGAAATAACACGAACATGGCAGTCCCTCTTGGGAAGAAACAGGACTTGAGTCACTGCATCTCCATTTGTTTTTGATTCTGTAACAACCCTGGTGACTTTACTGACTTAATAAGACCCAGTTATGTTATATTTTAAAACGGATGAAATAAACACAAGACACATGGGGCAATGAAAAGTGTTCCTTGTGTCTCTGACCTTGCCTGAGGTGGTAGACATAGTAAGGTAATGAAATCCTGCCTGCCCTTGAGGCTTCAAAACTCTTTGAAGTTAAAAGGTGCCACATACCTGACTGAGGTCAGAAGCAAGGCAATGATCTGTGTTTCAAAGTGTCACCACTCTTCCTGACAGGGCTGCACATTGGGTTTTTTTTTTTGCTTGATCTTCACAGTTTTTAAAGTAGCGGCAAGATTTCTATTCCTTTTTGAAGAGAAAGATGAAGGAAGAGTGCTCTGCTCCAAATTGATCTGACAATGCTTTTTTACTTTGATAATTGCTTTTTTTTTGCTCTTGATGTAACCTGGGAGTGCTGTAGGTGTTTCGCTTCTCAAGAAAAAAAAAATCAACAAAAGTTTGTGGAAGTAAACCCATGGAATTTTACTGTATTGGAGCAGTTTTAGAGTTTTAGTTACATAACTCTTATTCATATGGATGAGCACGTATGTGGATGCTCCCATTGACTTCCCTGGGACAAAGATATGTAAGGATTGCACAAGTGTGCCACAGGACTTAATTGAATTTTTATCTGACGTAGGATAGTATGACCAAGTCCTGTGTTTGCAGTCTCATGTATTTAAGTCATTTCAACAGTGATTATTAAAATGCCTGGCTTGTATTTCCGGTTTATGAGGTAACAATCATGTCTCAGACGAAATGAATACAGAAGCTGAAAGTTGAAGTGTGCATAATAACAGATCCCAGAGGATTCTGCCTTCAGAACTTATCTGACCCATGATATAGTCATCATCACATTAAAGAGAAAGATGTGGAAGTTGTTGCCTACTGTGAGTGGATTATCCACTTTAAGATATGCCCTTCAACAGTTTTTCTGTGTGACTAAGTTGCTGACAACTGAACTTGACAAACCATTTAGGCACATAAAAGTTAGGATCTGTAGGGTCTGACTTCCAAGTCACTAGTATGAGAAAGGACTCAGACCCAGAGTGAAGCACTGAGGGTTCAGTACATTTGGAGAGTTCAGTACAGCAGAATGGGCATTGTAACAGCTGAGCAGGCATCAGCATAAACAGGTACATCCAGCTAGCAGGGAAAACCAAGCACAGAAACACCCTTCTTGGATCCTATCTCCGAGGTGTGTCACTCAGGGCTGCAGGGAGATACCGCTCTCCAGATGAGGTGCAGAAGTAGAGGTCTAGAAACTTGTTTTCCTCTACAGTAGTGTCCAGCCCAGTGGCTACAGCACTTTCCTGGGCTGGGGAACTTCTGCTCTGGTCTGTTTGTACTCAAGGGATGTAAGCCCCGTCGTTCCTGGGTAAAGCTATGCTCCACCTCTTCCAATGAAATAGCACTGCTGAGGGCAGCAACAATTAGGATTTATTGGGTGGGAAAGCAGGGACCAAGCAAATATGTCATTAGATTTGGTAAGGATAGACAAGCCTAGGAGTGCTTCTGTCTTTCACTCAGTTCTATTTAATGCATGTAGAAAAGCAATTATATCAGCTTAAGTCTGTAGTCTGGGCATGATGTCTTTTGGTCACTTTGGATCAGAGAGTGTAATATTCCCTCCCCTGAAAAAAAAAAAAAAAAAAAGAAAAAATCCTTCAAGGTGTGTCTGTCCAGGATCTCCTTGGTGGCTGTGTTTGGGATAATGGAGCAGGTTGAGGTGTGATGTACTCTGAGGCAGCTGAATTGTCCCACAACTCGCAATTCAAGAGCCTGCAAACTGTGCCTTGTGCCAGAGTCTGAACAGGTTAAGCTAAAGTAGCACTAATATGCCCACATCAGTGACCTCCCTGCTGCTGTGTCACTGACCTTCAACTCTGCAGCTTCAGGCCCCTTGCTAACCCAAAGAGAAGCACACGAGGACACTCCAGGGATTGCCCAGGATGATTCTTGGAGGCTGTTCTTCATCTCTGCTGCATTTTTGAGAGATGCTGAAGTTTGTGTTGTTGAGGAGAAGGACCTGCTTTGTTATGCTGCTCTGATATCCAATGTCATCATGATCCCAAGCTGCTTTCTCAAAACGTTCTGAAACACTTCAGGATAAGCGTGGTGCTACAGTTGGAAAGACAAATGTATAGCACAAATGAAAGAAGTAGTGGCAGGATATATTTAATTAGTTAACATTGGTACATCCTTTTTACTTTTGCACGTCAGGTGCAAAGTAATAAAAACCACGTGTTTGGGTTTGGACACTGCATTCTTACTATGTCCATGAATGTAGGTAGGTGTGAGAGGGTTTTTGGGTAGGGTTAATAGCTGTTCCTACAAACCGCTATGGGTAAACAGATTAGACAAGTTTTTGGGGGAACAAACCCACCTGTTGCTATTCTAAAACAGACTCGGTATACTCAAAGCTCAATATCACTTAAGCTAGTGTTGAGAGAAATGGTATCTGTGCACACATTGGTTTTAAAAGGAAAGGTGGTACCTGTGAAACTGAGGAGTGTTAGTGTGGTAGAGGAGAGAAAGATGTTAAGGAGTTATCTCTAAGGTGAAATGTGGAAGGAGTTAATTCATAGCCTGAGGAATGCGAAGACATTAACATGAGCTGTGGAAGTTATGAGGTGTTATAGAATTCATATCTCTGAGCCTAAGGTGTCCGGTATCCAGTGGAGTTGTGATCTCTGGAAGGTGTCGTAGCTTTCTGCTGGCTACCAGGGCTGAAGATGGATCAGATCTGATCCAGAGATGGATCAGAGTCTTCATGGGAAGTATTTTGTCACTGTCAGCTACATTTCTGGCCTTTTAGGCTGCGCATGGGAGCCTGTGCTGGTGCAGGGCTTCTGCTGGTGCTTGGTGGCTGCTCAGCTTTCCTCACAGAGCGACTGTGGTGGTGTTTGTCCCAGAGACAGACACACAGTGGTGTGTAAGGGGCGAGGGCACCCATGCGTGTGCTATCAGGATATTTATTGTGATAATAGTGGAGCAGTGATAGAAAGAAGTGATCTGTACGAAATTAAATTCTAAGCACCTGTTTTCAATTCATATGTGATTTTGAAATCTCTTGCTTCAGTTTCAGAACTGAAAACTGCCAAAAACTTGTGTAGTTTTTCCAGCTGCTCCCACAGGTTGATGAATTATGTTGGCTCAACCTTAAAACCCTTGGTTTTACTGACATCCCTAGGACTCTAGGGTTACAATAGTCCGTGACTATAGACTATCAGATTAATGTTGTCTTTTTTTCTTTTTCTGGATTGTCATGCAGAGACCAGTATCTCCTTTCAACTTGCTTACTGTAAAAATCCTAAGAGTGAGGAATGTCCGGAAGGCAGACTTGCGTGAGTACTTCTTCTATGGTTGGATGTTTCTTATAATTGTATTTTAAGAAAACATAATTGTATTTTAAGAAAACATTTGGTCAATGCTATTGTTCTTAAATTATGTAAGAATAACAAGATGTGTTGCTGTGAGTTTGCAAGAATCATTTTTCTTGTAATATCAAAGGTTGGTTTGTGCTCTGAAGCTGTAGAAAGGCTCACTTGAGCAAGTTGATGCATTTCATCACTGGAATAGGCTGCCCAGGGAGGTTGTGGAGTCTCCATCTCTGGAGATATTCAAGACCCACTTGGATGCCTCCCTGTGTGACCTGTCCTAGGGACCTTGCTTTGGCAGGGGGGTTGGACCCGATGATCTCTGGAGGTCCCTTCCAACCCCTGTGATTCTGTGATTCATCTATTGTTTTCATCCCTCACCGTATGAGGTGTATTTCCTCATAATGACAAACTTATCTGCTGATCAGAGAAGAGGACTGCTCTTTAAATAATGAAAATTCTCGTACTCTTGAGTAAGAATATTGTCTATGGAACTTCTGGACAGAAGGAAGTCGAGTACTTGTTATGCCAATGTGAAATCAGCAGTAGTAGGAAAGTCTATGATAGTAAGTACTAGCACAAACATTCTGTTACTTCTGTAGAACTTATAATAATTCAACAAGAGACTATAAAATCCAGTGTGTCTGGGAATTTATTTAACCTTGAGAATGGAGAAATTTAAAAGTTAGGGAAAAAAATGAGACAGAGCAGCACTGTGAGATTTTTAAATCTTTAATCTTTAATGTACAATAGTGAGTGGAGGCAAGAAAAGGGTATCTAGAATAGAGACTACAAAAGAAAAATGTCCTAGCTAGATCAGGGGAAGGACTGCTTTAATGTTGAAATGTAAAATTTCCAATTCATTGAGCGACTTCTTCACAGCTTCTGTTCCAGAGATGTGGGTCCTCCATGGACCACTCTGCTTGGTGCACTGGGGCTTGTTCAAGTGCCTCTCAAAATGGTGTTGAACAAACCACTGAGCCACTTTCATGGGGAAATTTGAGTGGTGAAACATCTGTGTCAAGAAGTTGGAAAGGCATGAAAGAAAAAGGCAACTAAAGATAAAAGAGAATAAGAAAATGTAAATTCAGAGACCACAAGAATAAATTTGAATGATGCCAAACAAAGGGGAAAAGTTCACAATACATTCATGAAAATCTTGCTGAATATTGCTCAAAATTAAATTTCTTTGGGCACACACAATTTCATGCAGCACATGTACTTCATAAGGAAACTAGCTGTAAATTTTAGTTAATCTACTATATATTTTAAATTTCAACTAATGTAATGGGTCAGGAGTTGAGGGAAAACTCTATCTTCTTAACTGAGGCTGGATTTGGTGGTTTCTGGCAAGACCAACATGGTTGGAACACATGGAAGCTGGGCTGAATGAATGACAAGAGGGAATGGCTGCAAGTTGCACCAGTGGAGTTCAGGTTAGAAATTAGGAGAAATTTCTTCTCAGAAAGAGTGGTTGGGCATTGGAACAGGTAGTCCATGGAGGTGGTGGAGTCACTGTACTTCGGGCAAAGACTGGATGAGGTACTCAGGGACATAGTTTAGTTGTTAATATAGGTGGCAGGGGGACAGTTGGACTAGATGATCTTGGAGGTCTTTTCCAACTTTACTGATTCTGTGATTAGTACCAGGGGACAAATCTCTGCTCTACTCATTTGTGCTATTCTGGGTTTCTGCAATGTAATGCTACTGTGCTCTTTTATCTTCTTCCTTTTTCTCAGCTATAAAAATCTGTTGTGATTTACCAGATGCTTTGTTTGGTGATTGTCTTAATATATGTACTGTAGAAACGAAGGGTGATCAAACTACTTGATGATGTTTAGTGTGTCATTTTGGAAGAGGGGTCACTTGCATCAGGCAAAGTGAGAGCACCTCATAAGATTTAAAGTTCTGGGATTCTTGGAGATTAAAGACCTATTGTAATGTGCAGAAGGGCACGTTTTGTGGGCTTATAGTTGTGAGCCCTGAATTTTTTATTTAACAAAACCCAGATGTTCAAATGCCATCAACCCCCATGTGTGGTCTGACCGGGCAGTCACAGTGATGGCATCTGCAAACCTGCACGCACAATGGAGCGTGTGCTTGTGTACTCCAGCAGGTCGCCTGCTGATGCTTCAATTCATTCAGTCCTCAGGAAAGAATTGCTTGCGGTCGCTCCTCATCACAGTGAATCATACAGTCTTTCTTCCTGAAGCCAGTTGGTATGCCTGGCACATCATATTGCCTTACTTCCTCATGTCTGGGTCTCTAGACCAGGTGAATGTCATAGCGTTACATCCTTGAGATGCCCCAAGGTGAGAATTTGGTCTTCCCAAGGCTTTGTTTAAAGTGTATCTGACAGATATATTTGAAAACTTGGGCAAGAGTATTTTCTCGGTGGAAAATTTATTATCTGAGGAAACTCATATTATTTTGGAAAAATTCTTCTTAATTTTTGGTCTGTAGTTGGAAGGATAAGTCAGGCAGGCTTCATCTCTTCTGAGACATTAAAAAGGCATTTGAAAATCAAATATTTCAGTCAGTTTGCCTTGAAACTTTTGTATTTTTGACAATGGGTCCCTTTCCTACCTGAGTATAATGGTAACAGTATGCTGCTTGTTTATTTCCTTCACTTCAGCTTTCCTTTTTTCTTAAACCTCAGTGTTTCCCATTTCAATGGTATCTCTTCATGTTTCCTTGGTGGCGAAGTGTTTGTGCTTAGTGTGTAGAAGTTAATATTTCTTCTTGGTCTTTGCTACTTATTAGTTTTCCACTAGCAAATAGGAGCATATGCTTTAAAAGACTTTCTCCCTACTGTTCTTCCAGAGCAAGATAACTTTAATAGATCTTTGAGGTCTTTTCCAACCCAAAGCATTGTATGATTCTTTGACTTGGGTTTAGGCCTAGAAATCTAGACTGTGTTTTGGACCTGGACACTGGGTGCATTAAAGGATCTTGGGCAAGTCACTCAAGTTTTCTCAATGTACTTATTTGCTTAATCCTTACATTGCCACTGTGAAGTCAGTCGTCAGTGTGTCTCAAGCTCTTTGAAAATGGAAGCTTTAACATTAATCACCATCAGTCATTTACATTTTCATCTGCCTACACTCGTGCCTCTGCCAAAAGTCTGATCAGTCGGGCTCTTCTGATCAGGTTTGGCTAAGGGAATGTTCTGGAAACACTTTCGTTCTCACAGTCACTATTGAGGTTTTCTGGTAGTGGTAGCATGGTAACTACAATGATAAAAGCACACCTTAGGAGAAATACATTTGGTAGAAAAATCTAAATCTGTAGTTGTTACTGAAAGATAAAGGGGAAATATATAAGAAAATTGTGCTTAATATGTAATAGCACTGTTACGTGTTTTGAGCATGATGCAGGGACTGACTATGGGTTGAATTATTTGACATCTGACTCAGAAGGTTGCTGTCTGAACCAGATGACTGGTTGAGCATGGCTAATGTGAAATAGAGAGGATATGTACTGTGTTATAGGCATGAAAGAAAGGCCATCTGTACCTGTGTTAAGCTTCTGCAGGTCTCACTCTCTAATGGTTCTCTATCCAGATATGGGTGTGGGGGTGGGTGGGGGCAGTGTCAGACTATGGAAGGAGCTGATATCTTTGGCACTTATGGCTTCTTTCCCCAGACTTGAGTGGCAGAAACGTTTTTCTAGTCTGCAGAGTGGGTTAGAAGGAATAGGATAAATTGTAACTAAACTGGCACTAAACTGTCCCAGGTCAGGGTCAGATTAGATGTTAGGAAAAAGTTCTTCCCTGAAAGAGTTGTCAGGACCTGGAACAGGCTGCCCAGGGAGGGGTTTGAGTCACCTTCCCTGGGTGTGTTTAACAGACGGGTAGATGAAGTGCTCAGGGATATGGTTTAGCACAGGACAGGGATGGTTGGACTTGATGATCTTAAAGGTCTTTTCCAACCTTGTAATTCTGTGAAATCCCCAAATGTGTTACCTTTGTCTTATTAAGGTTAAACATGTATCACTCATCTCGTTATATACAGTCACCCTTTCAGATTGTTATGTGACACTGTGGCTGCCTACTGCCTCAACTGAGAAGGTTCGGACCAGAACCATCAGGAACAGCAAAAACCCTGTCTGGAACGAAGCTTTCTGCTATAAGATCGACCGCCGAATCAAGGTAACAAAAAGAAATGGTTTTCATCATTTGCTGCCTGCAGATAGTCAATGATGCCAAACTACAATAAACCCATAAGTATAAAACTAGTTTCCCAACACTGCAGGTGTTAAAGTTTCCTCAGAATAAAAAAGTACGTTGCTTACATCCTCCTTGGTATTATCCTGTTCTGGCTGTTTGTTACATAAACCTCCCTGGTCAGGCCCCACCTGGGGTATTGTGTCCAGTTCTGGGCTCCCTGGTATAAAAAAGACAGGGGTCTCCTGGAAAGAGTCCAGAGGAGGCTATGGAGATGATGAAAGGCCTGGAGCATCTCCCCTATGAGGAAAGTCCTTGTAACTAAAGGAGACTATGGTGTGATTGCCATCGCATTAACGTGGTGGGATAATTCACATGACTGGAGTGCTGCAATTGCTGGTTACAAACTATACAGGCATGACAGGCTGGGTAGGAGAGGAGGTGGGGTAGCCCTGTATGTCAGAGCATGTTTCGACAGCCTGGAGCTGGAGTATGGTGAAGACAGGGTTGAGTGTCTCTGGGTAAAAATCAGAGGAGAATGAAATCAGGGAGATATAGTGATGGGAGTCTGCTACAGACCACCTGGCCAGGAGGAGGAAGCTGATGAATTGTTTTTTAAACAATTGGGAGAAGTCTCATGATCACCAGTCCTCATCCTTACTGGGGACTTCAACTTACCAGATGTCTCCTGGAGGTACAGTACAGCAGGGAGGAAACAGTCTAGCAGGTTCCTGGAGTGTTTGGAAGACAAATTCCTGACCCAGCTGGTGAATGAACCCACCAGGGAAGGTGCCCTGCTGGACTTGTTGTTTGTAAACAGAAAAGGCCTAGTGGGAGATGTGAAGGTTGGAGGACACCTGGGGCACAGTGATCATGAGCTGATAGAATTCTTAGTACTGGGAGAAGTAAGGAAGGGAGACAGCAGAACAAGCACCTTAGGCTTCCGTAGGGCTGACTTTGGACTGTTCAGAAAGCTGCTCAATAAGATTCCATGGGAGGCAGCCCTGGAGAGCAAAGGAGCCCAAGAGGGTTGGTTGCTCCTCAAGAAGGAAATCTTGGCGGCACAAGAACAGGCTGTCCCAGGCTGTTGGAAGAGGAGTCGGCGAGGAAGGAAGCCAGCTTGGCTGAGTAGAGAGATCCAGGAAGATATTCCCAATGATCTCTGGAGGTCCCTTCCAACCCCTATGATTCTCTGATTCTACTGTAATGAAGCAGTGAGAAATTATACAGCCTAACTGCTTGATCCTGACATGTACAAGTGAAACCCAATATAACAATCACATGAAAATAGCAGTGAGATCAGTTAGTTCTAGGTGTGATGGGAAAGAAACCCTTTAAACATTCTCAATGTACCTCTGCCTGTTTTATATGCTTAGCGGCCAAAGGCCATAAAATAAATGTCAAAACATTCAACACAGTTATTTTTCCCAAAGTCATGGAAGTTCTGCCTGACTTGTTTCATTTCCCCAGGCACACAAGCCCGCTTCTTTGTGTGAAGTCTAATACTTCCAATCTTTTTTGCTATTCTGTTTCTCTCCCCAAAACTGGAGTGGGGAGGGAGGAAAGCCTAGTATTGAGATTTTCCTGCCTTATCATAGAATCATAGAATGGTCTGGGTTGGAAGGGACCCCAAGGATCATAGATTCCAACCCCCCTGCCACAGGCAGGGACACCAACCTCCAGGCCTGGAGCTACACAAGGTTGCCCAGCGCCCCATCCAACCTGGCCTTGAACACCCCCAAGGACGGGGCATCCACCAGCTCTCTGGGCAGCCTGTTTCAGCCCCTCACCACTCTCTCTGTAAAAAACTTCCCCCTACTATCTAATCTAAACCTTCCCTCCTTTAGCTTTAATCCATTCCCCCTTGTCCTGCCAGTGTCTGCCCTTTTGAAAAGTTAATTCCCCTCCTGTTTCTCTGCTCCCTTCAGGGACTGGAAGGCTGCAGTGAGGTCCCCCCACAGCCTTCTCCTTATTGAAGTCTTGGACATAACTCCATTAAATTTTTAACTTCTTTTTGCAGAATGTGCTGGAACTAAAGGTCTGTGATGAAGACACGATCACCAGGGATGATGAGCTCTGCACAGTGCTCTTTGACATAGATAAACTCACTGTAGGACGTACTGTTCGAGTGAAGTTCCAGCTGAATCCACAGGTGAGCAATAGAATTGCTGAGAAGAAAACAAAATGTTTTCCTTCTATGTAAATACAACCTTTTACAGTGTTTTTTCTGATAGGAAGAATCTACTTACACTGCATTTTGTGGCTGTTATAAGACTAAAATCCCACAAGCCTGGATTCTCCATGCTAGTTTTTGTTAAGAACAAATCTCTGTGGAAAAAAATCTAGGATGGAACCAGCTAGAACTAATTACTTAGTGCCTTAATTCTGAATGTTTCTGGCATGTGTCTTGGTTCTTATTATGAGTTCTGAATGTTCAGCCACCTGACACTGTAATATTAAGTAGCTGATTCTTTTCCTGGAAGGCATTAAAGTATGAAACCAGATGGTTAAGCAGAACAGCAGTTCTCACATCTACATGCTCACAGTACACTTAGAGCTCAGAAAACTAGCTTTAGCAACTCCTTCTTCAGTATCTTAAAATTCAATATCTTCAGTTTGTGCCATGAGGGTTATTTATTTGAAAATTATTCTTACATTCTGGGAATGTTCTTAAGTGTTATTCTGAATATATATTTTACAAATCATATGTACCTGGCATGGTGAAAGCTATGAAGATAAATAAGCAGTATACCTTTTTTTCCCCCTCTTCAGGCACGTGAGGAGCTGGAGGTGGAGTTCACATTGCAGAACACGTGAGTAGACTCCTAAATTCTATATAAACTGTTGTAATTGGTATAAGTAGTCTGGAAAGCTCTTTCATGTGTGACAGTGCTTCTTAAATCTACAGTCTCTCAAGGCAATATTGAGATCTTCTCACTCAAGTCTAGTAAATTAGAAATTGAGAATACGTATTTTGAGATTTTAAACATCTGGAAATGTAATTTTTGCCCTGTTGGACTGCTACCTCCTGGGCATCAACTTACTCCTGTTCCTTTTGCTGTTGGATCAATATATGAGTAACTATGAGGACAATTACAATATAGAGGAATTTTTGACCTTTAGAAGAAGGAAAGCCAAGCCTAAATGTCTTTTATCACTCCTTTTTTGGGAATCTGGCTTTTCAAATCTACAGATCTAAAATGCTCTCCTGTAAGTTGATCTGTTCGCCTTGTTCAACTATATGTGGGGAGCGGTGGTAGACTTGAGTATCAATTCCAGCTGGGAGAGGAGCTAAATATTCTGTGTAAAGGAAGGAGTGATCCTTTGATTACTGTGGGAGGCTGAGCACTGAGGAAGCAGGAAATCTGGAAGAGCAGCACTAGGTTCACTCGGTAGGCTTGGAAGATGTTGTTGCAGTTTGACTGTTTAGGGGATGTGTTTACTTCAGGTAAACACATGCTGTGCAGAAATTTGGGAGTTTGTCGCTCTAGCTGGAGAAGGGACTGTGATGCAGGATCACAGATACCTTAGTCTGTCTCCATAATATGCTTTATGACTCTGAGTAGATTACTTGAAAGTATTTCTGTTATCAATTTGATCCCTTTTATTGGACTGAAATGTTGTTAAAACAACCTCTTCTATTCCTGAGAGAAGGGGGAACTGAGACTTGTTGGAGGAAGGGCAGTAACTCAGTGCTATGAATGGAAGTCTCCCAAGTGAACTTCACAAGCAAAAAATCCATCAGAGATAAAACAGTCCCAGAATTTCCTATTGCAACTCGTGGAAGCTCACTAGGGTGGATTCTTTGTTCACTATGTGTCAAAACTAGCAGAAGGTTGGGCAATGTTAAGGCAAATGGATCCTATCACAGGTTACGTGTGTCATGAAACCAGTAACAGTAATGGGGATGGAAGCTCCAACAGGCATTCCAAATGGCTTGTCTGCAGTCTTCCTCCTTCTGCAAGTTAGAGGATGGCTTGTGGAGTTGGTGTGTAGAATCATACTCTAGATATTCCTGTGGTTTTGGTGAGGGAGATCCAGGCAGGTTGTCTGGCTTGAATGTTGTGCCTGAGTGGGTTTCCATAAGGGGATGGAGTCTGGAATTCGTCTTGGAGTATGTGTGCAGAGGCTCTGTCAAACTTTTCTTTTGGACCTGCAAATAGTTGCCCTTTCTTGGAGATGTGTTCAATAGATGAAGTCAGAAACGTAGCAATTTCTGCAGGTGCTATCAGAGCATGAGTCCTACTGGTTGGAAAAAAATGGTTGGGACAGTCAAAAAAAAAAAGGAGGGGGACACCTGGCAATGCCAAGGAAGAGGTTTTAAATAGAATCACAGTCAGGGCTCAGTTGCTACAAGAAGAACACATCTGATAAACTTTTCTCATCCATAGTGTGGTACCTGTGTGACCACTGTAATAGTTGTGGCCTGCAGAACTCCACACATAAGGGAAAGAAATTGCTGCATCATAAGTCAGTCAGGGAGGGGATGTCTCTGTGAGGTCCCAGCAAGCCTGAGCAAAGGGAAAACACTTCTCAGAGAAAATGGACTTTTTGTTGGAAGGTTTTTGTTTCCCCTACTACCGCTCGTTTGCGTTTCTTGCGTATGTGTAGCAGTTAAAGCTTTTCTGTCTATTGGTCAAGCCTGGAACAAAGGTGTAAGCAGATCCAAATTGATTAAATACCATCATCTCTCCATGATACTGGGTTGGATTTTTCCCCTTCCTCAACACAGACAAGTGTGATATCAGGAGTAATTAATGAAAGGGTTTCTGCACTAAAATGGGGAACAATGAGTTGCATTACCTGTGATAAACTGGAGAGACCTGAAAAGGTCTGAAAGACTGAATTGAAGCAAAAAGCTATGGACCAAACCAACCCCTCCTGTGTTGAACAAGCTCAGCAGGTTTTGCAAAGGGGTTTTGGCATTGTTGGATGGGAGAAGTGTTGACAGAGATTAAAGATAATTTTCAGAGGGGGACAACCAACCATAGTGCCAACAAGGAGTACAGCTAACCATGCCGGATGGTTTCTACAAATCCAGTATTGTGATGAGAACAATGAGAACACACTTCTTTTGGGTGTATATGGCTGTTTATCTCTTAAATAGGTAATTATTCCCACCAACACATTTTGTCTGACACTATTTGTCTGAAGTAGTTCTTCATTCCCACCCTATCTTCATTCTAGTCTTCACTAATTGAAAGATACAGTAGATTAGGCCTGTTCTTTCCTTACAACATTTCGGATTAATAATATTACACATGAACACCAGGCCAAGGAAGTTTCCTGGGTTGCACCTAAGACAGTGCATTTGTCACTCTTATCTATCTTTGCATATTGACCTCGCCGCAAAAACTGTGTCGTGTGTTACTTTGACCAAAGAACATTGTAAAAATCCCCTCATGACACACTGTTGGGCTGGGTGGAATCGGTTCTTGCATTCGTTCCCATTACTCTTCCCATGTAAAATGGAAGAAAACCCTTTGCTTTGGTAGCTTGGTTGCCACAAGTGCAAGACAAGTACCCTTTCTAGCTTTTTTTTTGCCTGACTCTTCCGCCACTCCTGCAGTACCTGCAAATGGTCACCCCTCTCTGCTGCTGCTGCCTGTGGCAGGCACTGAGAGCACAACGCTTGGGCCCAAACGACACAGAGAGGAAGGCACGCTCTTTCCTCCAAGTGCCTTTTCACCAGCAACCAAGCCAAGGGATTGCAAACGCTCACCCAGTGTTTTGTGGTCCCATAACACAAGGCCAGCTGGCATGAGAGCCGCTGCCCTTGAGCAGCAGTGACAGAAAAGGTAAGGTCATTGTACACAGGGTGCTGATTTGCATGCTTGAGTGCTTTTTGTGTTATTTTCTGGTGATTATCAATGGTAACGTGGGCTTTCTCCCTTGTGTTTCCACTGATAGGGTCCAGCACCAGCATGAGCCTCTACGAGTTGCTACAGGGACAGGGTCCCGCTGGACTAGGTGGCTTCGGTCACTTAAAATCCCCCTTCCCTCTGACTTCTACTGAAGCCCACAGCTGATACTGAGGGGCCGAAAAGAGGCTTTTGATGAACTAAAAGGTACTTTGAGTTTCCAAGCAGAGGTCTGAGGACTCCAGGGTATTTGCTGGATCTCCTGATCTTATTTTTGTCTGCTTTCTGTCTTCCAGGTGTTGCAAGTTGAGGAGTCGATTCTCAGACAACTCTTAGAAGAATGAAGGACCACTCTTACACAACCTTTCATCTCAGTTCCCCCTCCCTTTTCTTTATTTCAAATGTGAAAGATGTTTAAAGCCAAGCCCATTGATCACAAATTAATGTAAATAGGTGTACAAAAACTTGTATAAAAGTTAATTATTAACTATTGAAAAATGGCAAAAGTGCATGATTTTTAGAAAATAAAAGCCTTTTTTTTCTTTCTGTAGTTCTGCTGTGTTATTTTGAGAAACCTCCCCCATGTGTGCAGCGACCAGCAGATTGTGCTAGCCATTTGGTTTGGGCACTGCTGAGGAGACTGAGCAGGCTGAGCCTCCATCCATCAGGGACCAAATGTACTGTTCGTATTTGTGCCTGTGGCAGAAAGTCCTGGGGCCTCGAGCAGCACTGAAGACAAAAGTTTCAAGTTGAGAAAGGTGACAACCAAAGAATCTTTGAGGTGAATAGAGCTTTTGCTATTGAAATAGTATCACCTCCCCTGCTTCTCTTGGGTTGCCAGGCAGCTCAGAAAGGTGGCCTGTGCTATATGGGAACTGCTAAAAGGGCAAGGTGGATTTGACATGAAAGAGTTAAAATTTTGTATGTATATCCAAAAAATCCACGTTTTCTGGTGGAAAGGAGCACAGTAGTCTACTCCAAATGTGAACTGCAGTACGAGAATCTGTGTGACTGTAACTTCCCATACACTACTGCCTGTTTCATTTGAAGCCAGGCATGATCTAAAAAGAAGGTGGCAGTTTAATGCGCATCAGGTGTTGGGAAGTCATCCCTGGGCTTACAGAGTCCAATGCTTTCTTAGGCACCCCTTTAATAGATGTCTGGTGGAGAAGGATGCCCAGGGTCTATGTTTCTGGTTTCCCCTGCCAGGGGATGTAATATCCTCCCAGTTCTCATAGGAAAACTGATGGCTGTATTACAAAAGACTGCAAGTCGCAGTCTGTGATGGAGGAGAGTGCAGGAGTGTTAGTACTTGTAATGAGGGCTGTCTAATAGCAGGTTAGTTGTCAGGGAAATTACCACCTAGTCCTGAGAAGTGGGTGTTATTCTATGCTCCAAAGATAATCAAAATATTCAAAGGTCCCTGCCAGTCTGAATAGTGAGAGGTCGTCTGTACCCAGCTCTGCTGTGGTTCAAGCCACAGTTGATCTCCAAAGACTCAGAGAAAGGTGAGTGCCTCTGCTCTTCTTGAAACAAGTGTATGGATCAAAAGGTTGGAAAAAAACCCCAAAATTGAAAAACATCTGTTTTAAGCTGTGGTCAGCAGAATCCTTGAAATTTGGGTTATACAAGTTGGAAGTGGAGTGTGTGGAGTAACCTGCAAGCGACAGCAGCTGGGTTTCCTTAGTGGTGTCTTCAGAGGTGACACCCCAAATGGGGCATCTCAGCTGTTGGTGCTTAATCCCTGTGTTGCCCTGTTTCTTCCCAGGAGCCTTCCAAGCTGTTCTAACAGTGCAGGATCTTCCACCCTGTTTGAAAGTTGTGCCTTGGAACTCCTAACTACTGACCTAACTTTATACTTTGCTGTTATCAATACCTCCAGTAATGCTATGTTCTAGTGGATGTTTGTGTCTGTGAAGAGACATCCTGACATCCTTTCCTGCCTTTCTGCCTTCACTCTGGCATGCTGAGCAGGCTGAGATCTTCTTATATCCACTGTGCTGTTTCTCTGCTTTCCATATTTTTTTAAATGAAGCATTTGAGGATCGTGATACCTTACATCATGGTATGGTAGCAGTATTGGACTACAAAATAGTCATTAAGTGCAGAAGTTTGTGTCTGTAACAAAGCTTGTGTGATACGTAAACCCATTTCCCAGCATGCAGGTAGAAACACGGAGCAGTTTTTGCACATTCCTGACCCATTTTCTTTGAAGTTTTTAAAGCTACATTTACCAAAAAAGGTTGTACATAATTCTTAAGCAAAATTATATTTCTGTTGTTAGTTTGTTTTGTGTTGGGGTTTTTTTGGGGAGGGGAGTTTTCTGGTGTTTGGTGGCTTTTTGTAGGGCTTAAAAAATTTTTTTTTAAACAGGAAACTTTTTCCTGAGTGTTCTGCATTGTATTTAGCTTCTCTTAAAGGAAAACATTGATTTGTAAATGAAACTTTAAACTGTTTACATGCTTTGGGAGAATTCTAGATCATGGGAAGTCTTACAAAGCTATTTTCATGTGCGTTTATACTGAAAGGTAATACTTGTGATAAACCTTCTCTTAATATGCATAACTATGTGTCATTAATCCTATTTTAAAAGAAGCATATTGCCTGGTTTCAGCTGAGGTGAAACACATATCTCAACTGTATAGCTATGTGAGACTGCAGAGTGTGTAACCCATCGCTTGTAAAGTCTGAATCAACAGCTCACGCTGACTGCAGTGGGTTGAGGACTTGGTGCTCAATCCTTGCAATTTTATATATGTGTGTATTCCCTTTGGGCTAATTTGGGTTATTGAGATACTGTGTGAATTTACATTGGCAATTCAGTAAAATGGTAACTTGTAAGATAGCCTTAATGAGGCATTTCCTGATTTCTCAGAGGGGAAAAAATATCTAAGAATATAAAAACTGGTGTCTGCATTATATTCTTCTGCCCGCTTCTACCCACTCACTTCTGAGGGGTAAGGGGAAACAGCACTGTATATACAGTGATATATTAAAATCTCACGTGTGTTTGGTTTTTCAAGTACAAAACCTTGGGTCAAACTGTGTAATGATCAAAAAAATATCAAGATGGATGTAACAACCTTTCAACTCTTCTCAAACTCAACATGTCACATATTGGAGTTCATCCCTTGGTTTGCTAAATCAAATATATAAAGACAAGGAAGAGTAAAACTCCAGCTTCATATTCTGTCATGCGTGGATGGAAAAACTTGCAACTCAGTTCATCATCTAGAGCAATGCTTGATAAAAGCTTTGAAGTGTGTTTGAGACTGTTGGAGTCAGAAATGTCCGAGCTGATGGGGAAAAAATGGAATGATGTGTTAATACATAGACTTAAATATTTATCTGATTTGATCTACCCATCACATTATATTCTCCATTTTATTTTCCAGTCTGGACTATCCTGATGCCATCATTACTAATGGAGTACTAGTGGTAATGTATATTCCTTACAATCTTTTCTGTGCCTGCATAACAAATGTTCACATTTTTAACTCCAGAAGCTTTGAGCTGTGTCCCAAAGCCAGTACGATCAGCTGTGCTGTCCTACAGAGAAAAGGTTCTGTTGTTGGCACCAAGGATCACTGTGTTTCCCAATCACGCCAGTACAGTGCCACCTTCTGCAATGGCATGCTGTGGGACTGCTGTCAGCATGCACCTACCACCTACTTTCTTCTATAAACTTAAATTTCCTACCCATCTTTCCTGAGATAAACCCTGAACTACCAGGGGTTAATGAAAAAAGTGATAAAACGCTCATCATAAGAGTCCCATATCTCAATATGCCTACTATTCTCAGTAGGTCCCATCCTTACTTAACTGTCCAAGTTCAAGTAGCTCATCAGTTCACAGAATCTCAAGGTTGGAAAAGACCTTTAAAATCATCGAGTCCAACTGTTCCTGTCCTGTGCTAAACCATATCCCTAAGTACTTCATGTACTCTTTTTTAAAATACATCCAGGGAAGGTGAGTCAACCACTGCCCTGAAACTCAACCACCTCCCTGAAGTTGTTCATCTTTATTTTCAAACATGGAAAAAATATACCACACCACCATTGCTCTTGTGTTATCAGAAGACTTAATAATAGACAATGATTGTGTTGCTCATCAATCAGCTAGAGGGGGTTGGTTGAGAACAGCATGAATCACTTGCCATGACATTTACACTTCTCTCAATCATTTATCCTCTCTTGCTCCACAGGCACGCGAGGTTTCCTGTTTGGAGGTTAGAGTGGATCCGGGGAACCTGAAGCAGCTATCTACAAGTGAGGTTACTGCTTCATTATCCTATTGTTTTTGTATTGTGATTCAGCTATTCTAACAGATGGTGAAAAATTAATAATCTGTTGTGCACCTTACTCTAACTGTGTCACATGATGCGTTGCTTCAGCGTGCCCCACCTTGCAGAAAGATTGTATCTGTCAAAATTCAAGTTAGTCAAGTATTTAGTTCTGAGGTAGATCTTAAATTGATGCAAAAAGAGAGCCATATATGCTAGAATTAAAAACTTTGGGGGAAATAATATTAATTTCCTTTGTTCAACAGGAATTTTTTAACTAAGTTAGGCCTTCTTTTAAAAATGTCTCATAATTAAATTAATATGGTAAATCGTAACCTCTATGTTTAATTTGGGTTTGAGCATGTACAATGTTCCTGTTAATTCATGGTTCTGAAAGAGATTTGATTTTTTTGTTGTTGTTGGTTGGTTGGTTGAGCATAACTAACAAACTGAAGTTAAACTCGTAGGTTTAAATGTAAAATTGTATCAAAGGTGCCTGCACAAAATACAACCCACCACCAAATCCGGACTTTGCCTGTAAAATGTAGTTCTAATAAATCATAGAATCATAGACTGGTCTGAGTTGGAAGGTACCCCAAGGATCATAGAGTTCCAACCCCCTGCCACAGGCAGGGCCACCAACCTCCAGGCCTGGAGCTACACAAGGTTGCCCAGGGCCCCATGCACCCCCAGGGATGGGGAAAAAAAAATACTAAATATAGTAAGGTTCTTCACTAGTTTTTTTAGTTCAGAGAAACAGTAGCATGTGCAAAGCTGCTTATGGGGCAAACATCAAGAAATCATAGCTGTTCTGAGGGAATTCTTGAAGGGAAAATTGACCTTTATGAATAAAATGGGAGCAATGGGTAAGCTGCATTATAGGAAGCTTTGGTGGACAGAAACGTAATACGGGAGGGCAGGCTTAGTGACCTAAAATTGTGTGTGTCTTGACCCTGATTTTGCAAGACAACAACATGTGATCTCTCTGTAAATGTGAAGGCTTTTCTGTACAAGGAACACAGGCTTTGGGTTGGCAAGTTATTTCAGTTTTTGTGATGCCAGGGCACACGTCAAGTAGTCTGCTTGATGTAGGGGTTTGAATCATTTGACTATTATGGCAGACACAACATATAACAAAATGTGCAAGATAAACCTGAACAGTCTGACATCAAATACATGAATCTGTTAGTCAATGTGAATAATCCAAAATGTATTTATGCTGCCACTCCTTTAAATCTAAATCATGGTTTTATTTATTCCTGGAAAGCACCTACCAAATACCATGCTGAGGTATTAAAAAAAATGTGGGATTTCTCTATAATAATGACTTACAGAGATTGATTAAGATGCTTTATATCAATTTCCAATCTGTTTTGGCTACTAACAATGATTAAGTCTACTTAATCATCACAGTGTAAGGAAAGTCATGCAAAAAGCATGAAGAGTAGAGGAGGATTTTATTAGTTATGTATGTTCACTTGGAATAGTTAAAATTCTGTTTGTTCCCTGTGTCTGTGTTTAGATCAGGAGCTTACATTTACAGTGAAAGGATCCCATGAGGGAAGCCAGAAGATTTCACTAGACTCTGACCCCAGCCTTAGGATAATTGTGTTTCACTGCGTCATAAATGAACAGACAAGACTGGATATCATACTACCGGAAGAAGTACGTTCCCCTTCTGTATGTTATCATTAACCTCAGTGAAATTACAGAATCACAAGGTTGGAAAAGACCTTTAAAGATCATGAAGTCCAACCATTCCCATCCTAAACTAAACCATATCCCTAAGTACCTCATCTACCTGTCTGTTAAACACACCCAGGGTCGGTGACTCAACCCCCTCCCTGGGCAGCCTGTGCCAGGCCCTGACAACTCTTTCAGGGAAGAACTTTCTCCTCACATCTAATCTGACCCTGCCCTGGGGCAGCTTCATGCCATTTCCCCTGTCTCCTGTCCCTTGGCTGAAGAGACCATCGCCCACCTCTCTGCACCCTCCTGTCAGGTAGTTGTAGGTGGTGATAAGGTCTCCCCTCAGCCTCCTCTTCTCCAGGCTAAACACACCTTGGCCACACCTCATAGGATTTGCCCTCCAGCCCCTTCCCCAGCCTGGTTGCCCTTCTCAATGTCCTTCTTATGGTGAGGAGCCCAGAACTGGACCCAGCACTCGAGGTGCAGCCTCACCAATGGGGCAAATTAGAAGAAGAAATTATTGTAACCAGTGAACTGAACTAGCCCTCTTAGGAGATGCTCTAGAGATGACAAAGTTTTCATGTGCGTATCCCTACCGCTTTCTACCTTCTTTTCAGCTGGCAGAAAAAAATGAAGCAGAGCAATCAGAGGCCCTTTCTTTCCCTCTGAACTCACTCCCTTTGCAGAAGGAAATAATAGTAGAAGAGGTGAGTGCTGTGAACCTTTAGAAATATGTATTTTCAAAAAACATGCTTAATATTGGCGTGCTAGAAATAAAGCTGCCAAGTGAGCAGAATTGTTGTGTAAAATCACTCAGTTTATTGAAAATGTGAAAAATAAATTAAGACTGTCATGCTCACTTTTAAAGAAGCAGTTGTTAATATTCATAATAATATGAAAATCATTGGAAACTGCCATTCCAAAATTAGAATGGAATGGTTTCAGGGAACAAAAATGACTTACATACAGATAAGTTCCAAAATTTCTTTTTTGGGTGTTGGGACAATTCCAGAATGGTGAGTAATTAAAAGAAAATAATAATCCAGAATGCGAGCTTAATTGAGATCTTAACTTGTCTAAATATTGATATTTAGAGTGACTATGTATGTGGGTTTTTTAATTTAGAAAAAAAATATATTTAATAACCAGTCTCATTCTTGCTGCTCCCTCTAAGTGCACTGAGAGCTGGAAGGTTTCGTGGCACGCTAACTACCCCGAACAGACTGGCTTATTAGGTCAGAGAGAACTTGATTCCAGAACAAGGAGTGAGACTTGCACTGAAATAATGTCCTCAGCCATATCAATTATTATTTGAGGGCGTCTTCTCTTGCTGAATGAGCCTTGCCTGAGTGTGAAGGAAAAATACTGTTCTAAAATTTGGTGGTAATTAGATTTCTCTTCTGTGTTTCTAGGATAATTCCTTTCACTTGTGCGTGACAGCAAGAAAATGGTAAGATAGCCTCTTCTTGTCCTATCATCCAGGACTATTGCAAACTAGTTATCTAGGGTTTTTTCTATAAAAAATAGAGAGATGGAGAGATGACCAGATGCCATGAGAGTGTTTTGTCCTGTCTGCCGCAGTCGCAGGATCACGCAGTTCAATATGAGTTTGAGAGACGTGGTAGGTTCCTTTAGCAGTCATCAACCAGACTTGTTTGCTCTATTCTTAGACATGGGTAAAGCTGCACTACTCATGTATTTACTTTCTTGACTGTTTCTGACAATAGCCAGATCTGAGTGAAGGCTGAAAGAAGCTCTGTTCCTCTTGAACTTTGCAAAATCACCAAAATAAACCCAGGGCGGCCTGGCTTCTGCCTCTTCTTAGCCAGGTGACAAGAGATGGGACAAGGGGAAATGGCACGAAGCTGCCCCAGGGCAGGGTCAGATCAGATGTTAGGAGAAAGTTCTTCCCTGAAAGAGTTGTCAGGGCCTGGAACAGGCTGCTCAGGAAGGGGGTTGAGTCACCATCCCTGGATATGTTTAAAAAAAGGTAGATGAGGTGCTCAGGGATATGGTTTAGCACAGGACAGGAATGGTTGGACTCGTTGATCTTAAAGGTCTTTTCCAACCTTGTGTGGTTCTGTAATTCTGTAATTGTCGTGCTTCACTGAGCAGAATGGGAGAAGAGACCTGAGCAGCTCCACCTCTGCCAGACCAATCACAGGGGCAGAATTGCACCAGTCATCGGTAAAACTGAATACAATGAGGTTTTATGGTACAGCTGAAAGCTTCATACGGTTTGCAGCATCCTTTCTATAGGGTGATGCACAAAAAGGGAAGAAAGGAGAATTTTCAAACATTTGTGTTTGTGAAATATTGGTGAAAATAGTGTTTGGAATAGAGTTTGCAGCCACCAGAGGGTGATGTGCACCAGAAGATTTGGTCAATATTTGAGTGCTCTTCTCAGTAACAAGCATATTGGTGGTGGTGAAGGCACAAAGCATCAGTTGCTGTTTGACCACATTTATTTTCTGCGAATTTTTGGCTGGTGCTTGGTATTTCTCAATTCAGTGTGGCTGCCCATGTGGAGTGACTTACATTTCCAAAACCAGCTTCGTATTCATTCACCAGCACAGGTGACTCCGTATCGGGGCTGCCAGCCATGGAGCTTTCAGAACTTGCAGCAGATTTGTTTCCTACACACATTATATCTAGTGTTTGAGTTTCATTTACTGGTAAAGATGAGCTTGATTCTTCTGTTTTCATACTGGCTGTTATAAAGGGTTCCTGGGCACTGACTGCTAAAAGTGGTGTATTCTCCATGACACTGAGATAATGAGGCAAAATTGTAGCAGCATCTTGTTCACCTTTGACATTAAGATGTCCTGTTCTGATGACAAAAATCTCACTGCCTTTTGGCTTACTCAATTCTTGGTTTGAAGTCTGTTCACTTTCAGTTGTTGTTTCACTGCTGGCTTGTAGTGATGTCTGCACATCAACAGGGCCTTCCTCAAATTCTATTTCTTCGTCTTCATTCTCATCTTCTCCACTGTCATAGTTAGTCAGAGCTTGGGTTCCTGCTTTTGATAAACTTATTGCCACTGGACCACCTTCACTTTCCTCATCTTCCTCTTTGTCAGATGCATCAGACCTAATGCTTTCAGGAACTCCATTACCATCATACACTTCTGAGTCTGGTACTTGTTTAACAGTTTCAGTCTCATCCCTGTCTTTGTTCTCATCGACATCTTCAGCAGATGAGCAAACATCCACCTGGAGACCTTTTTTTGCCTCTTTAGCATAAGACTGGATCACTTCAGTAGTTTCCATTTTTCTTTTACATCTCTGCTTTACAGAAATAGTGTTGTTGTCCAGGTCTTGCATGAGTTTAAAAAAGGCAAATTCATTAAATAACACTTCTGAGATCTCCACAAGAAGATCATCCCCACAATCTTTTAATTTCCTGCCAGCAAATTTTGCCAGTGAATCCTGAAGTATACTACCAAGCTATTTATGAAAGAACTTCACAGATTCTTTACTTTCATCGTTTTGTTGTGTAAGAGTCAAGACCATATGTCTCACTCATGTCAGTAATTGAGAAGAGCAGACTTCATCCATGTGTTCTATCAGGAAGGGAATGACCTCCTTCATAATTCCTTAAATCTGCCGATCAAGCTGCTGAGTATCTATACCAGGACATGGAACAGCAGAAACCTCACTTGACTGTGGCACAGGAAGACATTCAGTGCTACTTGGACCTTCTAATTTAGCAGCAGAAGCACCCTGAAAATTACACTGAAAATTACCTATTTGCAGGATGCAGCTTGCAAATGCTTACCTAGAAATGTTCAGGACACAGGTGAATGGCTGGGTTTCATGGGACAGATGCTGAGAGCAGGGGTTGATGCTGCGGGACTTGTTTTGTAGTTCAAGCTCCATCACGCAGCTCATTAGGACCTTCACTTTAAATACTGTTAGTGAGCTGTCAGAGCCCAAGAACAGGTGATCCTGGCACCACTTGAGTTTTCCAGGATGTCACAGTAACAAAAAGGAATAAAACCAGGAAAAAATGACTTGTGAAATTACCCCTCTTGGTGTTCTTTCCTAGCCTCACATGTCTTGTATTTGTGCCTATGTCCAGCAGAACTCTAAAGTACTTTGGAAACTTGTCTTCCTCCTCACTACTACTCCTTGCTGGCAGTAGAAATGTTCTTTTTTCTTCTGTTCCTTGATCAATATGCAGATTTGGCAATGACTTGTTTTACAGATGATTGTAGAGGACAGGAATGGTTGGACTCAATGATCTTAAAGGTCTCTTCCAACCTAACCATTCTGTGATTTGTGGAGGTTTTGTGGACCTGCCCTACAGGCCTTGATATCAGCTATAAATGATATGTGCCTTAATTTGTTTCATTATCTATTCCAGCTCAGGAGATCTGGATGTGCGCTTGGGGTTTAGCCTGTGCATGGAAGAGCAGGAATTCCTATGGAAAAGGAAGAAACATGTTGCTGCTGCCCTGAAAAAGATTCTTCATTTGGAGGAGGATCTGAAAGAGCATGAGGCAAGCCAATACAGTCCCTGGAAGCAATTCCTTTCAGGGGATCAGGGTCTGGCTGGCAAATTGAAACCACAATTTAAAAAAAAACCCAAACAAACTTAATTTATCCTGCTGTTCTGGGGAGGCCTGACCACCTAACACAAGAGATGAACAAGAGAAGTAGCTGGTTCATATAGCAGAGCCGAGAAGGCAGGATAATGCCTTTGTTGCAGTATCCCAAAACTTCTCAACAGCTCCTTGATCCAAGCCCTTCCTGTTTATTCTTGATATAGGTCATGGGTCTTGGGAGGAGGATTTATAGTGGGCAGACATCAAACAATTGGGAGATACTGCCTGTGAAAATAGTATGCTTTAGCTCAGTAAAAGAAGCAAGGTGGTGGTTATATGGCATTTGTATAGGAGTCAGAGAGGAGAAAGCAAAAATTTTCAAGCAGGCATCCTAATAAAGAATCCTTTGGGTATCTGCAGCAGAAAAGGTGTATTGTTGGGAAAACGGACCCCTAAATAAAACTACCAAAAGGTGTATTGTTGGGAAAACGGACCCCTAAATAAAACTACCAATCTGGAAAAGAACAGTGAATCTTACAGTGTTGTTGAGGTGTGCAGATGAACCAACAGATTGGCAGTGTGGTTTTAGTGCTACAGTCCCTGCTTCTGCCTCCATAATTCAGCCATATGTTTTCTAACTGCTTATGCCAAGGTGGATTGTTGAAAATCAAAAAAACCCAGAGATGCCAACAGCAGAAATCCTCTTCAGCTGGTGATTAAAATTCATAGTGCTGGGAATAAAGTAAAAATTTAAAAAGAAATTGTATTTTTGAGTTATAGAGCAGAGAATTATATAGGAAATAAAGTTTTTTGGCAAATCTGGAAAGAATGTTTTTACATAGCTATCTAGGTTTCCTGAAACACGGGAAAGTGGTTAAGATAGTACAGCCAAAATGGCAAGAACAAAGCTGGTTTTGAAAAGGTCTAATTACTCTGGGTCTTCTATTCATATATTTAACTTCAAGAAAAAAAAAATCCCTCTACCTCGTTAACTGATTTACATTTAAACTGAGAATTCATAATGTGAAGGTTAGAAAATGTAAAACCCAAAATATAACTTTTTGGAAGTATTCTAATTTTAGTTAAGGTGATCAGAGTTTTCCTTTTTATTTTATAAAATTTCATAGATTTTAAGTTCTTATCAAGTTTACGGTAGGAAGAACATCTTATCTTTTTCGGTTTTAATTTCATAGAATGGGAGAAATATTTTTTTCAAGCTCTCCTCATTGTCTTTAGAACAGAAGATCACTTGATGAAATTAAAAGCGAATACTTTAAAGATAGATGCATTTTCCTTAAGGCATGTGGGTATCCATACAACTTGGGATGGGATACTAACGGAAGCAAAAGCTGTGCTTTGTCAGGAAAAGAGAGAAGAATAGTCTGTCTCTTCAATTGCACCTGGACCTTGGAGGGTGGGAAGCCCTATCAATGATTGTTCTTTAGGACATAAAGTAATTAGTGGCCTGAGGCCAGGAAGGCTTTGGCTATTGTGTGGTCTGGCTGATTACAGGGTGCTGTGCGTTCTTCTGAGGCGCTGGTCGTTGTTAGAGGCAGAATCATGGGTCCCCAGTCTGCTCTGGCATAGTAAATCCTGTATTTTCTATGACGACTTTTAATAATACACTTTGAGTAGAATTCCAGGGTGATGAGGTTGATTTCCAATTACGTATGTTAAGTAAACAACCTCCCGCCTACCCAATCTGAGTGGGTAAGATAAAAGCCTTCCCTCTCCATCAGTCAGGCGGTGGCAACAGAAACCTTTTGCAACAATCACATCCTTTTTGCACCACGCAACGTCACTGCCTGTATCAATACCTGTTACCTGATTTCCACAGCGAGAAGGCTGGCTTGGCTCTAATACACACATGGGTTTTGCTCCTTCTACCTTGCTGTTGTTGAACAGGTGCCAGTGGTGGCCATCACGACAACTGGAGGGGGGACTCGATCGCTGACAGCAATGTACGGCAGCCTGCTGGGTCTCCAGAAACTCAACCTCTTAGACTGCATTTCCTACATCGGTGGCTTGTCGGGTACCACATGGTGAGAATGACCCAAACAAGGTTTACATTTGCACTCTCTTGCTTCATACCGTTGACTACTTGTACAGCACCGTCAGCTTACATGGCACTTAGTAAATCAAAAGCGCTTCAGTTTTCCCCAAAAAATCCTCAACGTCCACCTAGAGCAAAGAAACAAATTGTACTGAATAACAGATCAGTTCTCATATCCATCAGCTGCTTTTGTCACCACGCTGACACAGCCTGTGCCTGATGTTTTCATGTAAATGCTCTATTACCTCTCATATTTTATCAATTATACCTTAGACTGAATGCAACGAGCTTGTCTTTAGACTGGAAATGGAAGAAAGATGGGAAGAAGAATTTATGCCTGCCATTTGCTGGTTATTCTCACTTCCATTTTGGATTTAGAGTGCATCTCCCTCTGGTAAAAGGTGTATTTGGGGCTAGTGAAATTAACATTGTCATGCAGGGTCCAACAAACCACACCAATTTATTGACCTCGGAGAGACTGCAGCTATGGCTGCTCATCATAAAGTGCTCTCTTATCCCCGTGGGCATATAATAGATGATGTCATATTTAAAATAACTTATTTAAAAATAAATAACTTATTATAATTAAGTACTTAATGTGGATTCCAGGTAGCTTCACTCCTCTACAGCTAGTTGGAAATGGAGACAGGGTTTTTGCATGCAATTGTGTGTCAGTCCTTTATATAAAGTCCAAACCTTAATGGCAGATTTGTCTAAGTATTTGCTGAAACTCTTTTAGGTTCTCTCTATGTATGGGGAGATCTGAGCATACCTGTCTAAGACAAGTAAGAATGGTCATACCAGGACATACTCAAGACCCAAGAACTGCCCAGTTCTCTTGTTGATAGGAGCCAGTAGCAAATACTGGCAACAAATATGACACAAAAGCAAACTAGTAGTGACTGCTTCTTAGAGTGCTTCCTACTTTCCAAGAAACAGATTTTTCGAGAAATTATGGAGTCTTTGTGTATAATAGACTTGGTGAATTTTTTTCTCCCTTGAATTTCTCAGATCATTTTTGAGCCCATCAATAAACTTCATCAGTAATCATCAAACCCAGTAAAGCTTGGAGGTTTGGTTTGCTCATGAAATGAGATTATTTCAGGTGTGTTCAGTTTTCAGTTTGAACCCCATGTGGACTGAGAAACAGGCAAGCAGGTTGCACAAAATTCTCTAAAGCCAAACCACCACATTAGTTCTCTTTCATTATTTTCTTCTAATGTTTCTTCAGGACAATGGCAAACTTGTATGAAGATGCTAATTGGTCACAAAAATATCTGGAAGATGCAATCAAGGAAGCTCGCAAGCAAGTAACCAAATCCAAGATCTGCTGTTTTTCTTTGGATTGTCTTAAGTACTATTATAATGACCTGATGGAGAGGACTAAAGAAGGGCATAACACTTCTTTCATAGACCTTTGGGGGCTTGTCATTGAATCCATGCTGCACGATAAGGTATTACTCCTATTTTCCAGAAACCTGATGAACTTCTATAGCTATAGAAGAGAAGAAAATAAATCCTATGATGCCATTCAGTACTATGAATGAAAATAAGAAGTTTAGTGGTTGGTTAAATTCTATATTTTCAGATCCATTTAAAGCTCCTTACAGTGTTTTAAAGTGAGATTGACCTTGAACTGAAAGAGCTATGGTGTTAACAATCAGAGGTGTTCTTTCTTCTTAAAGACAGAGAAATCCTGAGGAAAAAATATTGATCACTTTGAACACGAAATATCATAACTAGAAGAGGTACTTAAAAATTTGAAATAATTTGTTTCACTAGCACAAATGAACATATGTATTTGTAAAATGACTTAGTTGTGGGCTGCATATGGAGATGACTCAAATAGCAGGAAAGCCCATGCTGTAAATGAGTTACTGAGTTTTAAGGAAGAGTGATAGGAATTTTGGTATTTCAAAAATAATATCACTTATGTAGTTTCCTTCTGGTTTTTGTTTATATAAGGAAATTTTTACTCATGCCTATATAGAACATATTACTGTGTGTGAATATACTTACTGAGGTCCAGACAAGGAAAGCACTTTACCTTTCTCTTAGACACATATTTCCTCCTAGGAATGTTGTTTTTATCTTGCTGAATCTACAGTTGACCTCTGCAGATCTCAAAATCCGAGTACCTGTGTAGGGTGTAACTGCTGCTTATGGGTATTTGCCATGGCAAGATATTTCTGCACAATCCAGCAGGCTGAGAGTGGGAAAGAGAACCCTGATAAAGCTCATAAGTTAACACTATGCTATTTCAAATGCAAATTGTTTTTCACTTCATTCCATTAACCTTTTTTAATCAAAACTAGAAAGATGAGCATAGACTCTCAGATCAACGACAGGCCGTGGATAATGGTCAGAACCCGTTGCCCATCTATGTGGCTATCAACCTCAAGTCCAGCTACAGTGCTCAGGCATTCAGAGGTAATGGTTATGATCCAGACTTCTCAACAACTTTATCATTTAAGTAATCTGAACTAAGACTAAATGTATGTAATCAACTTTAATTATAGAACTGTCCTTTATTTCTAATAACAAGAAAAGTTTTCAAAATATCACATAACAGTGACAAACAACTAAAAATAAAAAGTCCAAACGTGTTTAGTCTTTAGAATTTGAGTTCTCTGTGTTTTGAGAAGCAAAAATATATTTATGCTACAGAAAATACTAAACTCACAATTTAACCTTGTAACAAAATATTCTGATAATGATTCCATGTGGTCTTATTTTGAACAATTAAAGGGAAAATCTCCAGGTTTTGGGTCCAGTAGCAGGAAAATAAATGTTTTATCTAGTATTAATTTTCATGGTGTTTGTTACTATAAGCAGCTGAGCCCATTATACTGGGTGAATGCCAAGCTCTCTGTGACCGATGCCCTTACGGAAACAAGTTGTAACTGAGCAATACGGAGTTTTGGGTAGGATTATCAGCACAGAACAGTTGTGCTTTCATTCAAACCAGAGCTGGTATGTACGTTCTCAAAGGGAAATAACGCTGCTTTACCTGGCGAATGGCATGTTATGAACTAGCCAGCATCTTTCTCATTATTTGCTCCTGCTCTTTAGTACTCTCCTGTTTAACAATAGTTGACATGTTACTGCCTTTTCATAACCTGTTTGTTGTCATCGTAGAGTGGCTGGAGTTCACTCCGTATGAAGTCAGTCTCCTGAAATACGGAGCATCTATTCGCGCAGAACATTTTGGAAGTGAATTCTTTATGGGAAGGCTGGTGAAGAGGCTCTCAGAGACTCGGATCTGCTACATGCAAGGTGACTGTTGCCTAAAGGGAAAAGTAGAGCCTACTCGAGAGGCCAGCTGGCATGCGTGAGCATGTGGTCTGGGGTGGACAGCCCAAGGGAGACACCAGCAAACAGGTTGAACAGGTGTGAGTGTATTAGCAAGGACATACTTAGGAAGCATGCCCATGAAGATATCCATCCAAACAGAAAGGAAGTATCCAAGGGGAAGGACTAAAGGTGTGTACCAATTAAAATTCTTCCAAGACTACTCAATCAATCAGTTTCTGTTCTCTCTCTTGCATTATAGGCATGTGGAGTAGTATATTTTCTATAGATGCAATGTACGTCTGGAATTTGGCTACTGATTCAGAGGACTTCTGGTGTAGATGGACAAGGGACAGAGTAAAAGATATTGGTGAGATGTTTTTTGTGTTGGGTTGTTTTTTTTACCACCTCTATCTATTGCTTGTATTCTGTGCAGAGGTCTAATGCCTAAAGAGGTGCTATCAAAGTCAGGGAGAGAGGTGAGGAAAGCAAAGATGTCAACAAAGAAATTTTTCTGCCTGATTTAAACGAGCTAAGTTATGCTTCTTTAGCAAAGCTGTGTGCTTTTCTAAAGGACATATAGACACAAAACCAGTCTTCAGCAGACATGTAAAAACAATGTCTCAAGAACGCACCTTAAGATTGCTGAGTTTGGATATTGACTTCCTTTGCCACTAATACTCTGAACAGACAAAATATCTCTTGCAGAGGGCTGTTTCCTCCACAGAACTGCCTGTGGAGAAAGCTCACTCTCGCTGTTAATTGCACAGGGCACCTGAAGTAACTGGCCTCTAACTTAGCTAATGTTTGCAGCTGGGTGATATTCAAATGCTTTCTGAAAGTGTCCTGTTCAAAGTCCAGTGTTGTCCTCCTGTATGTTTTGGGACTTGGCTTTCCCCTGTACCACACGCTGCAATGAAGCTGGGCATCATTCAAGAAAGCCTGGAGTTGGGAGGTGGTGCTTGCTGCATGTCAGCTTGCGGCCTGGAGGTAGTGGTCATTTGGTTTGTTGTGTAATGCTTTTAGTTAGCATAAACCATAAGGGCTTAGAGCTATGTTTGATTTACTTTTGGGGTGGGGGATGGTCATAACTGTGTTTATTAGTTACTCCATTTTAAAAAGATATTGGTAACTTCAGAAAAGTGTCCTTAACTCAGATCTTCTTTCCTTCTTGCAGAGGAAGAACCCTTTCTGTCCATGAATCCGTATGAGGTAGACACATGTCTATTAACTCCTTCCAGCGCCCTCTCCTCTGCTCTGCGAGATGTCTTAACAGGACGCCCAACCATTGCACAGTATCCCAATTTTATCAGAGGCTTCCAGATGCATAGCAAATACCTGGAGAGTGAAGGATTTTCTACCTGGAAAGGCACAGTTATACAGCATGTTTTTCAGTAATGTTTTGGAGAAGTTTAGGTTTGGGAATTCTTTTAGGATTTTCCTGCTGAGATCAGCGATGGGCAGCACATAATTCAGTATGAATTTTAGGTGAAGCCATTTATTGGGTGAAACCACACAGATTATAGACATTTGTTACTGCAAACGTAGCAAGCTAAAATCTGCTAATTGGTTACACATACTGTTTACACCAAACTGATTGGTTAGTGATTATAACGAGTTCTGATAAACATATCTTATAGCTAAACATCATTAGTTCACCTTTGATGCCTAAAAGCATCCACACACCTGCTGTTTGGACCATCTTATTATGGCTGGTTCTTAACATGTTCCGTTACTCCCAAGAACCTTCCCATAACAACTTCTTGGTTTAGGGCAGTCTGTACCCCTGTCATCAAGGCTGCTGTGTTTTGAGAATGTGATTATTAAAATCCTCTCAGCATGAGTAACCTTTCCTGTCTCATGGGAACACGAGGATATTGTCAGGACCTATGTCTTCGGTGAAGAGAGCTAGGCCGCCAGCAGGCCTGCTGTCTTCCCCAACATTTTCCAGTGAGGAAGAAGAAACAAGACTGACTGCTTATGAAATTCAACTTCTCCTTTCCACAAATGGAGGGGACAGAAGACAGATTTGAAATAGCATTTCATTTTTTGGGGGGGAGGGCAGGGGAAGTTGAGGGATGGAATTGAATTTGGTTGTTTTGGGGATTGTGTTTCAGTGGGCAAGGTGAGCTCAGCCTGAGGAGTCAGAAGGGATCTCCCCTTTAGGGTCAAAGCTGCTTCAGGTGTCCAGGAAGCAAGGAAAGAAAAAGCTGTAGTGTTTCACCCCTGTAAGTGAATGCTGACAATGTGTCAAAAAAGGACAGGGAAAATGGGAGGGGCAAAATTCTCCATTCTTCCCTCTCTAGCTTTCTGCAAAGGAGCAGTCAATCTTGGTTTTTATTTGTTGTAACAAGAAATGTTTCTGTTTCAGACACAGTGATAGACTCTTTTCCAAATAAACTAATGGAAACAGCAGATGATGACCTCTCCCTGGTTGATACTGGTTTTTTCATCAATACCAGCTACCCACCACTTTTGAGATCAAAGAGGGAGGTGGATGTCATCCTTCATTTGAATTACAGTGGGGGGTCCCAAACACTGGTAAGAAAAGCCATGATAACTGAGACCTTTTTCCTTTGTGGTTGTCTGCTCTCCAGCACTCATCAATTAAACCTGCTGATTCTCCAGTAACGGAATGGAAATTAGATGATTAATATATGATTTATTATTTAGAATATTAAGTTATTTACTTCTCAGTAACTAAGGAGAATATTAGAATACAGAGATGGATAGAAGCATTTTAAAATCATCAAGGTCTTCGCTACAGTGGATCCAAGAGTTTAAGAGCTGACAGAAGTGTTCTGGAGCTCTGACACTCATTTTTGGTTTTCCTTGAACTGAACAGGTTACAGAGGCTATGGAAAGTCCTGATGATGTTTTAACAAAGTAAATGGGAAATCCTGTGTGTCTCTGGGCATGTTTCTCTCATGTCACACTTAGGGAAAGGTACTGGACAATACTGGACTTGATTAAGAATGAAGAATAATATAGTTAGTGTTGCATACATAATGAGAAAAATAAAAAGAAGCATAGACTTAGAGTAAATATAGCTGTTCGAGTTTTTTGGGGTTTGTTTCATAAGGTATGTTAAGTGTATTTGTTAATAGAGAGTCATCTTCAAAGAATCACAAACTGTGCAGAGGACAGAGATTGGGTAAACAGTAAATAATCAAGAAGTCAATACAGTGATGCAGAATAATCTGGACTGAACCATCCCTTCTCCATTCTTGCAGTTTCTTTGCCTTTCCCTTTTAAACCTGTTTCATTGGGATTTTAAAATCAGTCCACTGGTTTTTACCTCCAAGCTCAAAGAAAGCGACTGCAGTGCTTTAGGCAAAACAAGATGAAAATATCTGGTGTGGTTATGGCTGTTTCCATCTGAAACTTAACATCATCTCGGGGGAAGATTCCAGCCTTAGAACGTTAATACTAGCTGAAGAGTTTAAAAAATCCAGGTCTCTGGATATCTTTTGAGTTTTGATTCTTTGTATTAATTCTATTTCTTTTATTAATTCATCCAGCCCCTGGATCAGATTGCAAAGTACATCTCTGGGCAAGGAATCCCTTTTCCCAAAATTGAGATAAGTGAGGAAGACAGGGAAAACTTGAAGGAGTGCTATGTGTTTGAAGATGCTGACAGTCCACAAGCTCCAACAGTGCTCTTTTTCCCCCTTGTAAATGACACCTTTGAGAAATATAAAGCTCCTGGTGAGTCCTCCATGGCTAGCTATTTTAATAAAAAGTTACTTGCCTAGTGTGTCCTCTCCATTTCATATCTAATGTCTCACTGTCATGTCTAACCTTCTTTCCAGTGCCACCATTATCAGTCTTACCACTGACAAAATTAACTGGTCTGTGTCAACATGTCTGAACTGTGAGAACTCCAGAAGTTTTCCTAATATATTTGAGATGAAAATAGGTATTTACTCCACAGGACTTGCTAGAAATAGCAAATACTTAGAGCAAGGGTGGCAGGTCCTCAATGCAAGCTGTTACACTCTACAAGCATGCATTTGTTATGCACTCCTGTTTTGTGCATGTGTTTAATCTCCCAGACTGATGACTGTGGCTGAAGAGTGGATTTTTTTTGGTTGGTTTGTTTTATTGGTTGTTTTTTTTTTTCATGTGAAATGTCTTCTGTCAGTGTGGCACCATATCTCCTGAACTTTCAGTGAGAGGGTTGTGCTTTCCTTTAGAAGTCTCGTTTTCTTTTTGCTTGTATTTTTCTAGTTTTGGTAACAAAGGCTTTATGTTATTAGGGAGTGGGCTGCTCATGATGTTAAATGGTGTTGTTCTTATTCCCAGCTGTTTGGGTTTCTACCATTTTTTTGGATAGAGACTTGATCTGGAGGTTGAAGAATAGGGTGCTACTAGACTACTTTTACATCCTTCTGGCAAATCATATTTTTTCCTCTGAATCTGCCTATTATACCTATAATTATTTAAATGACTGATACAAGCCACATACTGCAAAAAGCCTTCTATTGGTGCATCTCCTTGTGTTTTGTCAGGTGTGGAAAGGAGTCCTGAAGAAATGGCTGAAGGCAAAGTTGATGTCTCCAGCATCCTCTCCCCATTTACGACAAGGGAGGTGTGTTTTAGTGAAGAGAACTTTGACAAACTGGTGAAACTCACTGATTACAACATCCTGAACAATGAGAAGTTGATAATCCGTGCCTTGCGCTTGGCAGTGGCACGGAGGAAGCAGCGGAATTATTGACCATTGCCTGCTAGCTTGAACCTGCCACGTGACGTTTTTTGGGTGGTCTATTATCTCATGAGATTAAGGTATTTGATGCTAGGCAGTGTTACTTGCAGTAGAGATTCCATCATCTTGAGGATGTGCTGGACTTCAATTCAACCTATTTACGTGACTGTTCAGATGAACAGATTGGAATTTATCAGTGGCTTAATCCAAAACAAACTTCAGAGCCAGGAAGTTGGGTTTACTGTTGTTACCTTATTTCTTTATCAATTGATATATATATTCTCCACATAAATTGATATAGTATCATGTAAGATAGTGACATATGTAGCACATTAAAATGTGAATCAAAGCAGTATTTATATGTTTTATTTCTGTTCGGCAGAACAGCAATCACTTGAATTAGAATTCCTCTGCTCAACAGCTAATCCATTCTGTTGGTCTTGCTTATTTTAATTAACAGCACATTGAAGGCTGTTGTCTTTGATTTGATTGCCTGTCCATGATGAAGTTTTTATTTATCTGGCTTTCTTCCACCAGTCTTTGCAAATAAATTTTGTAAGTTACTATCAGTGTTGTAAAAAATCTATATACTTTTCACTGTCAATAAAAAATGCCCCTGAATTAGGTCATCTGTGTTTCACGTGGTCAAATGAATCCTCTGAGCTGCTAATCACAAAACCACCTATATTCAGCCTAAGTAGTATTCATGTTGCCCAACTTCCCTTTCATTTTCTCTTGTAGTTGCTGCTGGCTGTCCTGTCTCACTCATTTTCACCTGCATTGACTGCTCCTGAAAGATTACCTTGCAGTTTCTCCCAGGGTTTCATAAGGCGGGGAGTGGCTGCTCCATAGAGGAGAGCAAGAAGGCCTTTTGAGCTCTCTTTCACCCATAATCTTTGCAACTGCTGGACTCTTGTCTGCAAATGGTCTTTTGGTGCAGGCATTTTCCTAAGAGAGGGGTTCCTCCTCCTCAAAAATCATAGAGGTCTCATGGGGAAAGGCAGCTGCCAAAGACTCTCTTCTCGCAGCTCTGTGACAGGCAGATCACAAGCTCCACCTTTCACAACAGCAGCCCTGCACTGTGGAGTTGTGATGCACGAAGGGGCTGGTCACAGCAGCTCAAAATTGCTTGAGATTATCTTCCTTTTGATAAAAAAAGGCTCCTACTGTTGCAATGAACTTGAAACTGAGTCACCAGAGCACAATTGGTGTTGAGATCCGAGTCTTGATCATACTCAGAAGTGACAAATTTTTGCATGGAGCAAAGCTCTAGGAAATGGATGTGAGAAAAAGATTTCTATGGGAAAAAATGGCTCGTGGTGCATCCTAGAGCAATTGGGTGGTGGAAGAGGAGGAGTGGGCCATGTTCTTCACCTTTGAGCATGTTCATTGTGTTCAGGGACCTGAAACACTTGAAAGGACACGGCATAACCCTGTTTCCAGGTACAGTATTGCACATTTACATCTAGATTATTAGCCCTCTGTGTATGAGGCAGCTGCAATTGTAGTTCAGCTCCAGAGCAGTAGCATATCAGCTCATGGGATCCACCTGGGTTGTTTCCAGATATTCCATTGGGTTTACTCCTGTGGTTTCCAGACCTTTTTGCTGGAAATGAAATAGAGCAGGTAGGATTTGTTCAGTCTGTTGTGTAGGGGAAACTTACTCACCAACATGATGGAAAAAAGCCACATAGGTACATGACACAGCCTGAGCCTGATTAACCCTGCTTTTCAGCAGGGATAATTAGCCCATCTTATAGCCTAATTATTGCACTGACAGAGCTATGTTGCATACCAAGTCAGCATTGGGATATCTGTGTTGTCCTGACGGCTGATGGGAGACCTATCTTTCCTTCTCCAAGGAGGGGGATTCTGTTCCCCTCAGATGATTCCATGCTTCTTTCCTTCAGCTTCCCCAATATTTCAATATCCTCTGTTTAAAATAGTGGGCCAATAGTGACTTGTTTTTTAGGGTTTTTTTTAATTTTTTTTTTTAAATTTTTTAATTTTCAGATCATTGATAAAAGCATGCAGTAGGCTTAAAACTGAGCTGTTCACCATCTCTTTAGGAGTATTTGCCTCTGAGGTCACCTTCCTTTACTGCTTTTTGTGGTCTGTCAGTTATCCATCCTTCATCTGTTTAATGTCTGGATAATGCTTGTTGCATATAGCTCTGACGTTAGTGTCTTTAAATACCAAATGTTTTATAAAATGAAAACTGAGAAAGCTTTTAAAGCTTTGCCTTTACAATGGAAGCTCTTACAGGTTTGACAGGTGATTGGGGAACTGTTTCATGCAGTATTTGTCCCACGATGACTGCTGGGCTGGCAGACAGACCGCTTACTGCCTGAGTCGGGCAAAATGGAAGGTGAGATGGGGACGATAAAATTCTTCCCAATGTGTCTTTAAGCAAGGACCTGTCTATTCCCTGTAGGCAATAAAAAGTTCCAAAACCACTTGTCTGTGCACAGCGGTTTGTTCAGATGTCCTTGGCCAGAGAAGTCCTTGTTGCCTACTCCTTGGAAACCAGATGGGTCCTGGCTGGTGCCAGCCACCTCCACACAAGGGGCTGTGGTTTTGACAGCCCTCCAGCGTGCAGAAGCACCGTGGCCCCCTCAAGAAGTGATTACGGTGCTTAAAAGTATAAAACATTTTCAGAGTGATGCCCGTAACTGTGAAGGGAAGGACCCTTACAGGTCTCAATGTGCTTCTACCAACCAAGACCACCCTGCAGTGCTGGAGCCTCCAAGTACCCACCTCAGCACAGGTGTACAGCATGGGCTCACCTCCCAGGCCGGGAGGAGGAGCAGGAGGCGGAGCTGGGGATTGCTTAAGTGGTGGTGGAGTGAGGCAGCACTGAGTCAGGCACTAACACGCCTGCCTGCCTGCTCCAGGCAGCTTAAAGCACCAGAAGCTGCCTGGGAGAGACTTCTCCGTACCCATTCACCACCACATTTCGCACCTGCCTCAGACACAGAAAGAGCGCGATGGGGCTGTTCTACAGTAAGAGCCAGGTAATAAAGGGATCGAGGAGTCTTTGGGGTCAGCTGTGTAGGCAGCCCCTTGGTGGCAGAGGGATGTGCTCTGGGAGGTGGTGTTCCACCTCCTGTACCTTCAGCACCGAAGTGGGGCTTCTGCCTGGGGTTTGTGCCTGCTTTGTGTTTTGGCCTTCAGGAATGCAGGGACTTAAATGCTCGTGTAATTTAACTATTTTGAAATTGTCCAATTAAAAAGACACATCATTCTGGACATTGCTGTTGTCCTTCACTTCCATCCAGCTGGGCTAGACAAAGTGGCACACTGAGGAAAAGTGAGGAGTTACCATTAATGCCAAGGAGTGCACAGGGAAAGCCAGGGAACTGGTATGATGTGAGATGTTGAGTATAGCTCTCTAAAAATTGTGGGAGTTTTTGGGGCATAAGGGAATGAATGGTGGCAGATGGTTACAATTGATCTACCTAGTCATTGCAGTGATTCTCCCTGCTCTACTGGTAGTGTGTATGAGTGGTTTCTTTTATGTTTGTTGCATCACTACATGATTTTGCTCTTTCTTTTTTGATTCTGTTGTTTGTTTGGGATTTTAAGGGAATTTTTAAGGTTTGTAGTTGGTTTTGGTGTTGGGTTGTGTGTTTGGCTAGGGTTTTTTGTCTTTTTTGGTCTTTGTCTTTCCTTGTCATTCAATGTGCAATTTTTCCTCCTTTTATTGCTTTAAAAAGAAAATTGTGTAGGGAATAAAGCACCTCACCTTAAGTCCCTGTGTCTTTGATTAAGTACCATGTTTGATCCTTGCTTAGTGAGACAGGATAATAAAATCAAAGTAGTCTCTTGGCAGGATTGTTAAATGCCTTTTGATAACTGCTTAGGTTTAGGTGCTTTCCCAAGATTTCCATTAATACTTTCCTGTGATCTTTGTTTAAAGGAAGATTGGATGAGCTGAATTATTCAGAAAAAGAGTTGTTTCTTTCACTCCCCCTTTTGAGACATATCTGGAAAGCACTTTTTGGGTCCCTGTTTCTTGAGAGCCAGCACTGCTCTACTGAAACATTACATGGCTATAAACTAGCTGATGAGCAGCATCGTTACACCATGATATTGTTACTAATTCCTGCCCTGCTAGATTTTCTGCTCTTTGTTGTGAAATACAGTGGATATATATGACATTCTTTGAATTTGCACAGGCCGAGGTGTGTGTCAGCTCTATTAATAACACAGCAAGTCTCACTATCATGCAATCACATCGTGATTGAGTTGTAGGAGTCACACACCTCAAGCTGAGGGCCATCACAAGTTTCCTCAGATGGCAAATGGAGGATACCTGATGTGTGGTCTGTGATTGAATGTACGTCTTGGGGTTCTGGCTGCAAACCTTCTAGGAAGGAGAAAACTGCATGAGGAAAAAGTAAATTCTGAAATGTTTTGGATTTTTGGAATTGGAAACACTTAATTCAATGCTGACTGTGCTTCTGTTCTTTGTCTCCGCATGCTCATCCCATGTGTTTTGTATGATGTTCAACAGACAGAGCCCTCTCCATGCAACTTGCTCACCGTAAAAATCATACGGATGAAAAATGCCAGGAAAGCAGACTTGAGTGAGTATCTTTGCTCTACCCCTGCAGCATCCACATGCTTATAAATCTACTTGGAATATAACCAAATGTCATAAACGCTACAGAGTACTTCTAAAAAGGAGAGCGAGAAGATGACCGATTATGATGTGCTGAAGATGCAGTAGCATAGTTACAGATATTATTTATTTTTATATCTTAGCCAGCGTAATTCTGAAGTCTAGCCAACAGTTGTTTGTCAGAACATGTTTGCACAGAAAGGTATTTGATTCATAGTGAAGACTACAGAAAGAAGTTCAGATGGGGCACTTCTTTCTTTGGTTCCTTCTGACAGTAATGTGTCTACCCTGAGCCTATCACAGAATATTATGTGATCAGAGGCTCCCTGAGCCTGTCACAGTCTGGTCAGGACTGCATATTTGACACCTGTCATTGACTGTTAAATTTGATTCAGTCATGGCTCTGAGCTTGGTTGAAGGCTCACGCTGTTAGCTTTTTATATTCGTAATTACTTTGATAAAATCCCCAGAAATGATAGTTACATACAAGCTTGTTAATTCTCTATAAATACCTGGACTGTAAAACACTAGAAAAAAAGCTGTGAATGAAAATCACCTCCAATCCAAGGAGATGTCTGATTGTATTACATTTATTCTTTTATACAAATAAGGTCTAAATTAAGAGAGTTTCTGTAAGAACCAGACCAAGCTAAATTTGTGCATTTAAAATGATGTAAGATCCCTGTGCCTTTCTGGAGTGATTTGCTTTGAGTTCTGCTGTAGTTTTTTAGAGACCAAACTTACACGAAGAACGTTGAAGATGCTTTCTTGTTGCTGAATGTATGGGGAAGAAGAGTCCGCATGAACCTTCCCATAGTACTGCTTCTAAAGTGCAGAAGGGAGATCTGAATTTCAGATATGTCCTGAAGAGAAATCCCTTGCTACAGCTAAAACCTATTTGAAGGCACAAACGTGCACTCTGAATGGAAAGAAAGGTGTGGAAAATGACAGCCCTTGGATATCTCCCACACAATCATGTTCTATTAAACCACCTGCAAGATAATGAGCTTACCAAACTTCTTGTCCACCTTTTTCTCATTTAGATGAATGATATTTTATTTTGGTCTTGAAACAATTTTATTGTGAAGGGACTTCCCTATGTTTTGATGTTGTTCTTCCCAGTACAAGAAAGTTTCTAGAACAAGAGAAAACTTGTAGGTGCTGAAATGCTCAGGTATTTCTCCTTCCCACCCCCAGATGCTTCCCACCAGCCTGTAAAGCTGCTTAAAGGACCAGTTTGAATGACAGAAGTGCTTTTTGGGGGTACAGCACAAGCTCTGGAGCAGCAGTAAAGACATAGCATGGACTTTCCATGCTGAGGCTGTCCTGCCTTGTACTGTGAAGCATATACTGGATGTTGCCCACAAAACAGAACAACAGACATTCACCACCATGTTGCCAAGCTATTTGGAATTATAACACCAGTAAAAACATTGGTAGGGGAAGGGGAAATATTTGTGATAACAAAACCAAACCAATACTTGCAAATGCTAATGCTTTGCTTGTTGGGTACTTGCATCACATAGGAAAGAAAAATCATACCAGAAGCAGCACTGCCTTGCTTATGTTTAGTTGTTGAATCCATTTTTGGTTGATAGCTACTTAGTTCTAGTACCATTTGATTTTGCTTAGTGTCAAATTTGTCAATTGCATTCATCAGAAAGATTTGCCTGTAAACCATTCTAGGATTTAGTTTTCTATGCAGCCAGCCTTGTATAAGTAAGTCACAGATTTCAGTGACAGGCTCTTTAGCATATAAAATAAACCTAGATTTCAAATGTTTTAATAAATTAATTTAACCTCTGGTTAAACTCATTGGCAATGCCAAAGCTATTGCAAATTGCCTGCTGCTATCCTGCAGGATAATTAGAAGCTTAGTGTAATAACTGGACGAAAAGTCTGTGCTGTCATAAACACCTGCTGCCACACCTGCTTTGGCAGGATATTGCCCCACAGTGATACCACAGCTGTCACCCCAAGCACGTTTGACTTCTGCTTACGTGTCGTGGTCCAGGGGAGGGACACAACAGGTCTCTGTTGTATGTGCCGTGAGTGAGCGTAATCGCTGTAGTGAAGTCGTGGTTCAGCTTCTGTACCAGGGTATTGAAGATGTGTTTGCACATGGCTGACAGTGGGAGCATTCTATGTATACATGGTACAAGGCCATGAAATACTGTGGTGTGGCTGATCAGCTTGCGTCACATATGCTGTGGAGTCCCACTTCTTACATCTGCTTGTGCCTGGAGCTGACTGGGCAGAATACAGGCCAGAGGTATCTGAGATGTCTAAAAAAGGTACTTGGATGTTGCAAGGGCCTTCTTCATAACATGGGGGAAATTCATCAGGAGGAAGAGGTAATTAGGCTTTAGAGAGCATCTCTGATGTACAAAGGGCATCACCAAACACATTTTGGAGATAGGAAACATGCTTGGTTAGTGGCTGTGGGAGGAGTTCCCCAGAGAAATTCAGAGCTCTGACATGTGACAAGTAGTTGTTTCTTCAAGGTGTAAGATACAGTCCAGTAGCAGGCAGGGATCACTTACAGAAAAATATTGATAGATATTCAAAATAATATTTTGTACTTTGCAACCGGTGTGGTCAGAGCCTGTATTGCTGTTTGGGAAATAGCGATGAAACAAACTCTGGGTCACGCGTTTGAATCCGCCTCTTAGTGGGGCCAAATCATAGTATGGCATGGGTTGAAAGGGACCCCAAGGATCAGAGAGTTCCAACCCCCCTGCCACAGGCAGGGCCACCAACCTCCAGGCCTGGAGCTACACAAGGTTGCCCAGGAGCCCATCCGACCTGGCCTTGAACACTTCCAGGGACAGGGCACCCACCACTTCTTCAAGCAGCCTGTTCCAGAACCTCACCACTCTCTCTGTAAAAAACTTCCCCCTAATATCTAATCTAAACTTTCCTTCCTTTAGCTTCGATCCATTCCCTCTTGTCCTGCCAGTGTCTGCCCTTTTAAAAAGCTGATTCCCCTTCTGTTTCTCTACTCCCTTCAGGGACTGGAAGGCTGCAATGAGGTCCCCCTGCAGCCTTCTCTTCTGCAGGCTGAACAAGCCCAGCTCCCTCAGCCTCTCTTCATAGGGGAGGTGCTCCAGCCCTCCGATCATCTTCGTGGACTCCTCTGAACCCTCTCCAACAGTTCCACATCTTTTTTGTACTGGGGGCCCCAGCTCTGGGCACACAACTCCAGCTGGGTCCTCATAAGGGCAGAGTAGAGGGGACAATCACCTCCCTGTCCCTGCTGGCTGCCCCTCAAAGGCTGACAGCAGTCTGTGCTAATGTCAGTCTGGACTTCCCAAGAGACAAAAAAAGATTTTCATAAAGATGGTTTCTGGCTGCACATAGAAGCCTAAGAGCTATTAGGGCTGTTGGGAGCTCAGGTGATTTCTACATGTTTTGATATTATATTAGAATTTATATATCTTTCCCTGTGTCACAGCTACAGAGTTACTCAAAGATGACTTAAGTCTCAGGGTGATCAGGGGAAAGAAAAGGAAAGGCTGAGTTTGTTAGTTCTTACACATGGAGTGCAGTAAAGGGCCATGTCAATTGTTCTGTGTTTCCCAAAGTCTGGTCTACTGGTGAAACTAAGTGGGACATGCCTTCAGTCTGTACAGATGGAGGTGTGCCTGCTATGCAATCGCAGGAATTCTGGAGTGGGTGGCATTACAAAGAGAGGAAGTATAAGGCTAATGATGGGATTGGCATTTCAGGGCAGTAGTCCCCCATGCTATCTTTGGCACCTGCGTAGGCTGTCATCCCCAGCTAACCAATTGTGTTCTGTAGGGTAAGTCATCCCTGACTTCGGAGTGTGGGTCTAAGGGACTGTTAATCTCATGATTCACATTTGTCTTTTATTTCCTAATAACAATGACGAAATATATGCACAGGCAGGCTACTTTGACCTCAGAATGAAAGTGCTTGCTGATGATGTGAGCGCTGCAGCCTGCTAAGCACCATTTCATACCAAAGCCCTGAACATCCCTCGCTTATGGTGGAACTCAGGTGGGAAGCAAAACTTTACAACTGGGCTCTTCAGCAGAGAAAGGAAAATGAAAACACTAAAGCTGCCCTCCCTACATCGGGAAACATGAAGATTCATAGGTGAACTTTATGACCTGAACACGTCTCTAATTAACAGCAAAGCGATGCAATCCTGTGCAAAGAAGCAGTGTCAGCTTGCTTTATGCTGGGAAGCACAGGCAAGCTTCTGCCTGCACATCAAGTGTTGCAAATGCCTTTACTGCTCTGAGGCACAGAGATACAAGTGAAAATATTGACATTAAGCAATATTTTTAATGCGGCTTTACTTGTAAAAACTGCCTCAGGACAGGTGCTTCTCAAATCAAGTGTTATACAATCAGTGTTCAACATTTCAATGTGCTCATTTTAATCCACTTCAGAGAGGATTAAATGCACTTCTCCGTGGTTGATTAATATCTTTTCCTTGAAAGTTTTTTTTTTATTTTTTTTTTTAACTGAAATGCTTTGCTAATGAGCTCTATGGTATGTGTGTTCCCTTCTTTCACATTCTAAAAAAGAAGAAAGCAGGCTGAGATCAGGTGCCTTGGTAGAAGACCCACCCTCTGTGACAGCAATGGGGCTTTATGGGAACCTTGAGTGCAACACGTTCCTGTCTCTGCCATGTTGGCAGCCTGATGTGCTGGAGGAACTAAAGGATGTTCAGAAAGTAGACCAGACAAAGCTGACAGCCAAAGCTACCCCAGAAATATTAAGGCATGCAGGAGCTGGGCTCTGTCTGGCAGCCCCTGTCACAGCTTCTAACATTATCTGCTTCGTGCTCCCGACCAGCAGCTGCATCAGCCATGGTGCCCAGCCCTTTGAGACTGCTGTGTGTGCGTGCCTCTGTGGCATAAGGATGGCTCATCAGCATTGAAACCTTAGATGTCTGAATTAAATAGACAGTTTGGCTATGTATCTCTTTGAAAAGGAATGCGATGTAACTGCATATTTTGCATGCTTGTTGTTTTTCTAGCAATTAAAAGTAATAGTTCTCCAGAAGACCAAACTGCCAGGGTCCATAGGAGTAAGGTGAAGAGCCTAGCACTGGCTCGATGGTGCCTTAGCTAGCATCCTGGCCCGTGTTCTGCATATTGCCCTGAGTATGGAGCTTAAAAACTCACACAGTGCAGCACCTTATGGTGTGTTTCATTGGTCTGTTGCTTTCACACTTTCTGTTTCTTCAACAGTAACCCAGTCCGACTGCTATGTGAGCCTGAGCCTGCCAACAGCCTCAGTGCAGCATTTCCGCACCAAGACGGTCCAGAACAGCAAGAACCCCACATGGAATGAAACCTTCCACTTCACGATTCAGAGCCAGGTTAAGGTAGGAAGATGGCTATCCTCAATAGATGTTCTTACCACATACCAAACCTGCCACATAGCCCTCCTTCCACTCAGCTGGCCTGAGTTCTCTTACAAAACAGTTATGCACTTACTGTAGCTATTTCACTTTCAGACTGTATCTGCCTGCAAAGTCAAGAGAGTCTGTAGAGAGCAACTGCAAAATTTCCAAGTTTTCATTCTTGAACTATTTTAATGGATTTTTTTCAGTTAAAATGAGGTCTCTGTAGCATGTTATGTTCATTAATCCTTACCCCTTACATACCCTTTTTTTTTTTTTTTTTAATCCCAGAACGTTCTGGAGCTAAAAGTTTGTGATGAGGACAGCATAACTCGAGATGACCATCTCCTAACTGTTTTCTTTGATGTCTCCAAAATCCAGCTTGGAGAAAACATTCAGCTATCTTTTCAGCTGAATCCACAGGTATGGATGAAATTCAAGGCCAAAGCTAAGGGGATGTGGTCAGATGAGAACATGACTGTCTCACAGAATTGGCCAACATTATTGGACTGGATTGTCTGGTTGCTGTTCCTGATGTCAAAATATCAAGAGCTTTCCCCAATATTTGTGGGCATCCCTTTATACTTCTGAGCTGCATATTATGTTCTGCTGACATAAAAGTAGCAATGTGCAGTCACAACCCTCAAACCTGTTGTGGCATTCAGCTTATTTGGAAAATGCACACACCACTTGTATAGCTAAACTATTTTAAAAAAAAAATCCACGAGTTTTTCAGCAGGTCTCGATTTCATATGGTTGAGAGAACTTCAGTATAAAGTTTTAATGCAGTGTTCAAACCTGGGACTTGTGTGAGTACTGATTTGATTTGACACCTGTTTTGGAAAGGCTGTCTGTGCACTCTGTATTTTCCCAAGTGCTTGCTCATACTAGGAGGGCAACAAGATAATGGGACTTGTACCAAAACCTGCAAAGGGGGAAGGAAATCTCAGGGGGAGACAATTACAAAAGGCAAAGATGAAGTCTGGGCATTCAATGACTCTACATATCTACTCCACCAAACCAAAGTATACCCTGCAGAACACCTGGGATTTGTTTGCCCAAGTGTAGTACCATGTTTATGTGTCACCAGGCCCATCTGCACAGGCTCGGGGAGAGGACTGGAAGAGGGGCTGGATGATTTGGATGCACCAGATAAATCCAGCCTCATTCATGCTGATGATCAGTGGGGAGAGTATGAGCTTGTGGGGAGGGGAAGGGGAAAGGGGAATTGCAGCTGGCCTATGAAACAGTGAGGGGTGAACCTATGGCAACAGGAAGGGGAGCAACCACCAACAGGCCATGCAGTGTGTAGTCCTGCAAGGTCTAAACCAAGAGTCTGCCAAAATAATGGATATGATGTTAGAAGTATGTGATGCCAGACATATCATAGGTACAACATGAAGAAAATGAAATCTGTTGTATGTGCAGTAACAAAAGGTGGACACTGGCATATGGAGGCCTCTAGAGAACACAGATTCTTGTAGGGTGTTTCTCTTTGCAGGAGAACCAACCTGCTTTCATTTTCTTTTGCAGGGAAAAGAGGAGCTGGAGGTTGAATTCACGATGGAGAGCAGGTGCGTAAGGTCACATAGGTGTTCAACAGCAGTTTAAGCCAGAGACAAAAGGTTACTGACAAAAAACATTTTGTACTTGCAGTCCCCTAACTGTGTCACCATGTGAATAACGTAGAGGGGAACTCTGGGTCTTGAGGGAAACACTTGTGTGCGGCATTGAATGGAGAAGGGGTGCATGGCAGTGCCTAATGTGAGTGCGTTTACACTGAGCATCCAGACACAGGGAGAAGAGAGCACAGATGCTGATGGGAGTGTAGAGATGTCCCCGAGAGCTCCTGCTCACTGGGCTGCAGAGGGCATTCTGTACACGAGGAAGTTTAAAGTTTCAAACCCAGCTTGCTCCTTACTGTGGCATCACAGACATTTTCTTTGTGGGGAAAATGATACTTGGAATTCGTTTTAGTTCTGGGACTGCATTTAAAAAGATTATTTACTGTGTTGCTGTGCTGACTGTACAGTTAATGGAGAGAAAGAGTATATAAATCAGTCCTAGAGCTGCTGTTGATTTTTAAGGTAAACGGTAAATTTTCTTTCTTGTTAATAGTATGTTGGATGAATTCACAAGCTCTGATCCCCTTGGTTTGATCTGAGCAATACAGGGCAATATTGTAATTATGCCATCCCTGTGTAAACTTGCTTCAGTGTGCCAGAAAGGGATCCTGCCTGATAGAGTGATAAGCTCATCTCTTCACCAGATCTCCATAAATAAAGTTCAGGCTCAAGCCTGTGAGAGGCAAATTAGATTGAATGGCCAGCTAGATCTTCTGGTGCTCTTTGCCCATGCTGCCTCCCCAAAGGTGGACTTTTAAAGATGAATATAATGAAATAATGATTAAAGAAGAGTTTAAAGAAAAAACAAAACCCTCAAAAAACAACAGTTAAACAAACAGAAAGAAGAGAGTGCTGATTTTTAATTGTTTTCCATTTTGTCTTTTAGTCCGGATCCTCCTGAAAACATTGTTACTAATGGAGTTCTAGTGGTAATCTATTTCATAGTCCTTTCCCTGCCATATATCCATGCTTGTTGCAAAGACAGTATTAAAGGTACTGGGCAGTTCTCCATCCAGTGGTATGAGGGCATCGGCTGAGGTGCAGGCATGATGTCAACTTTGGCTTTCCCATGCTGTCCCCACCAGTGACTCACATGGGGAGAGGCCGCAGCTGCAAAAGCTGTGAGCTGCCAGTGCTCACCTTTGCCTGAAAGGAGCTGAACTCAGGATGCCAATCTGTCTGTCTGGGAGAGCCAGGCTGAGCACCCTGTCCCCGCAGGGAGCCTTCCCCTGTGACTGGGCTTGCCCCAGGCCCTTGTGGGGCTGCTCCTCCAGGCAGGAGTGAGCAGATCCCTTCTCGTCCCGCATTCTTACATGATCTGTTATTTCCCACATGGAAGCCCAAAGTCACCTCCTTAGACTGGGTTGAGGGGGTTACAGGCTGGCACCATCTCTGCAGAGGTGTACATCCAGAGTCCCCAGGCCCCACACATGCCCCATACATGCCTGGGTGACCAGCTGAGGCAGAGCTCTGCCAACAGCAAACACTTTTCCTGGTTGTCTCTTGCAGTCCCGTGAAGTTTCCTGTTTGGAGGTGCAGGTGAACGGCGGTAGGGTGAAGAAGGACAGTACGGGTGAGCCTTTCACTGATTTATGGAGCAAATCTGGACGCCACCTTATGGCAGACATTTTAAAACTGTTTTAAACCTGTTTTTACTTTAAAACACCCTCTTTTAAAGTATTTGAGATGCATGACAAAATCTCACTGATGGCAGTGGCCTCTGGAGGGGGGGCTGTAGTTGGTCAAAAATATGCAGATGATTACAGCATGTGGTGTGATAAGCGTGTGGGCTGGTTTCCCCACAAAATATTTCCCTCTATAACATCTTTCCAGATTCTAGGAATTTTCCAAAGTATCTGTGCAGGAAATTGTTGGGGTTTTTTGTTTGGGTTTTTTTGTTAATTAAACTGGGCCTAATTCCTGTTGTTTGTGGATTCAGAGACAAAGAAAATGGGTAGAATGAGGACTGGGCCTCTTCTAAATTTCACTTCTTAAAATTTCTTTAGGGATAACAATATAAAACATCCCACTAGGTGAAAGACAAGATGCACAGTATATTACCAAAGACATTGGTTGCACATTTTTGGCAGTCCATCACTACCTTTCACAATTGTCACAGTAAAGATGTTTGCTAGATGTGGCTTAAAAAGGATTGACAACTCTTTTGAAAGCTGATTATATAACTCTGAGTGTGTGAATTTACAGAGTATATTTCACTTGGAACCTGGGTTGATACCACTCTATATACGTATCAGTTTTTCAACTACATGAAGAGGCATATCTGGCACTTATTATATGAAGGCCAAAAGCCACCAGATGGTATTTTTGTAAGTGCTAGAAATAATTTAAAAAGAAATATTACAGGTTGAAATGAAGGGAAAGATGATAGAGGGACTGATATTTTACTGGTTCCAAAGAGAACTGTATTCTGCTATGGGAAAAGAAAAATCTCACAAAATACTTTATTTCTGCTATACTAGAATAAAATTTTAGTACCACATACTGTCTTATTGCTGAGGGACTTTCAGGAGAAAGTGCTTTTTTTCCCCAAAAAACTGTTACCAGCTGTGAATCATTATTCAGCAAACAGAGCTGTAGTCTCAGCAGTCACAGTGTATGGGGAAGCACAGTGGTACTACAGCAACTGTTACTCAGTTTCTGCAGAAACTCAGTTCTAAAGCTGAAATCCAAAAGCCTATGTTGAGTCTATTTATTGTATAACCTGGGCATCCAAATTAAGTCATTACTTAAAGGCATATCTTGCATTACATGCAAGCAAATAATCCACATTTTTTCTGAAGAACTTAAGTTTGAAACTCCTTTAATTCAGAGAAGAAGTTTGCATTAACCGTGGATGGATCATACGAAGGAACCCAGACCCACACGCTGAGCTCCTGCCTCTGCCCGACCTCCCCTGCCAGGTTCCACTACATCAAGTACAATCAGTCGGCCCTCACCGTGGCACTGCCGCGCCGGAGGAGGCTCAGCAGGGTATGTGTTTGCTGATAATGAATAACTGGCTTTTTGCTGTGGATTTGTTTGGGCTTCAGAGAGTTGGGCTTGTTCAGCCTGGAGAAGAAAAGGCTCCAGGGAGACCTAATTATCACCTACCAGTATGTAAAGGGGTCCTACAGGAAAATGGGAGTGTACTGACAGGACAAGGGGTGATGGCTTCAAGCTGAAAGAGTCGGTTTATATTAGATGATAGGAAGAAATCATTTGCTATGAGGGTGGTGAGGGACTGGAAAAGGTTGCCCATGGAGGTTGTGGAAGCCCCATCCCTGCGAGTGTTCAAGGCCAGACTGGATGAGACGTTGGGCAACCTGGTCTAGTGAAGGGTGTCCCTGCCCATGGCAGGAGGGTGGGGACTAGGTGATCTTTGAGGTCGCTTCCAACCTAAAGCTTTCTATGATTCCATGACCTCTAAGACCTGAGTGCATCTGCAGGTTTGTCTATGCAGGGAATGGATAGGTGTATGTATGTGAGGCACAGGATATTGCTTTTACTTCTTTTTCCCCCCCTTTTGTATAATAGTCAACTGTCCTTATTATTTTTTTTTTGTTTTTTACCCTTTTTTCCAGTCTATATCAAGTCAAAATGAAAGGGATATGAACGAGTCTGTGACTCTACCTCTGAACTCGCTTCCTATACAAGAGAAAATAACAATAGCAGAGGTGAGAACAAGTCTTTGTTAATAAAAAAACAGCGCAATACACATTCAGTTTGTTGGGTGATGAGTCTGACAGTTCAGTGATGCAGTTCCCATCAGACACGACAGGAGCTCCAGTTTAAGGTGTGAATGACAGTGACTCTGCAACTGAGCTATTGCTCTTTTTTTTTTTAATTCTGCATGTGGTTCCAGGCATGCCATTCAACCCTGTTCTGAGTTTAAATTAATTTCCTTGGGACATACTAGATACGTTAATCAATGCAGTATGTGAGCTAACATTAAAGGATATGACAATTAAGACTTGCATTTGCTAAGAGAAAGCCTGAAGCAGAAGATAAAACAGAAAATATCCGTATGCCTGTGGTTCAGATGCCCAGTTTTTGGTGACCTTCCCAGAATATGAATGTTAAATTAGGTGTTCTGCTACAAAAGGCTGAGGGGCCCCAAACCCACCTAGCTTGGGTTAACAGCCCACTTCTGTTCAGCTCAGACTGTACTGGAGCTCATTATATCTCCCATAACCCAGAGCATCTCTGCCCAGGCTCTGCAGCTACATTTTGGACTGCAAAGATAGTGGAATTCAGCCAGTAGGAGGAGTGCGGGAGGAAGGCACAGGGTTATTGACCTGAGCATGCTTACACTGTTTGTATTGCGATTTTCAGGACAGGACAATTGACTTGTACACAAAGGCAAATGAATGGTAAGTGAGTCTCCAGCAAGACCTGATCCTGTAACTGGGGGGCATTTGCCCCTGCACAAAGCTCACTTGAAATCAGCAGGGGGTACATACAAGGATCAGTTGTAAGCAGAGGTGTGTTCATCTTTCAGCTGCAGACTTTTTGTTTGCCAGATTCTCCTTTTTCAGTGATGGAGAAATAAACCATGGTTCCCCTAACCTCCAAGTTTCCAAGCTGTTAGTGCAGCTCAGTAGAACTTGATTTGTGTATATTATTACGCCCACAGGTGGAGAGAGAGAGCTCCACAAAGCAATCCTATTTCTGTATCATACAGACAAACCAAAACTAAGGCATGGTAGTTGTTTCCCTAATCAACTGCAGTGCCTCTTGAAAGCTACTGTGCAATTACAGGCACATAACTCGAAAAATTAATTACACAAGCAAAAAACCCCCAGATGTGTGTTAGAGGAACCTCATTACCATACCAGGACAGTATGTCATGCTTTGCTCTGCCTTCCCCCTTGCATTCTTGTTGGCAGCTACAGCAATTAGCAGAGACCTGTCTGTGGCATTGCTCTTTCTCATTTATTACATTACACTGTTCACAAACTGGACTGTAAACACACACAAACGTAGCTGGAGTCGACCACGGCGAATAATAATATTTGTGCCCTGGTCTCAGGACTCAGGGTCTGTGTTTCAGGCCAAGAAACCTAGACGCCCGCCTGGGGTTTGACCTGTGCACTGACGAACAGGATTTCCTGCAAAACCGGAGAAGGGTGGTTGCTGCTGCGCTGAAGGATGTTCTTCATCTGGAGGAAGATCTGCAAGAGCATGAGGTATATCAGCAAAGGCACTGCTGGGGGATTTTTCTCTCTCCTTTCCCTCAGGCCTGGAGATGAGGAGTGATTTCTCCCCTCTGACCAGATGAGGATTGAAGACCTCTGTCAGGAACTCTTTCTCCAGGGTGCTTTTTGCAGCCAGGGTGATCTCAACTGGAGACCTCAAACAGTCTGTGTGAGCAAAGTCTCTATTTCCACTTGGCTTTCAAGTGAATCATGTGAAGGAACTTCAAACCAATGAGTCTGGTCCATGTTGCTTAAAAATCCTTCCTGAAGTGCCAGAACTTTTCTAGTATACCTCACAGACATATCCAGCAAATTGTACTAATTATAACTCATAGAAATATGCTGCTTAATCTCTAATGGACATGTTTCATTTTACTAGTGTCTGGATGTTGCTTTTCGTGTCTGATGTGTTTTGACATGATGTGCCTTGATGTCACTGTTCCACTTATGCTTTCTGCCCTTTTTTGTGTTGAACAGGTGCCTATAGTGGCTGTGAGCACAGCAGGGTGTGGGATAAGAGCACTCACTGCCATGTACGGCAGCATTTTGGGTCTTCAAAAATTGCGTGTTCTGGACTGTGTTTCATACATCAGTGGCTCATCTGGCACTACATGGTGAGGAGTCATTTCGAGGCTATTTGGATCTTCTTGTGTTAAGTAAAACCCATGCTTCATCTAGGGTTCTAGATCTCAGTGAGGATAAAAGGGGTCTATTGAGTTATTTCTTCCATCTTTGGCCTATGAATGCCAGGATGGCCTACGAATGCCACGGTCACCTATGAAAGGCCTATTGTGCATCATGATTTTGGTGTCAGTGAAGTAACTACCCCTAACTAAAAGAGGAGATTTTATTGGAAGTGCAAAAATCCTTAATCATATGCAAAATGATCCTTTATGGTTATTTGCTGTTCGACTGAAACAGCATAGACAGCTGGTGTAGCTTCCTGCTTTGGATCCCGGATCGAGTGATTTTTGACTGATCGCCTTTAGACTTACTTGAAGGAGTGGAGTGACCTAAAGCTAAAGCAAGAAGAGGTGCTCAAAGCTCTGCAAAGCAAAACCTGAGTTTCAAAAGCACCATTTTAATTTATTTCTACTTTATATCACGTTTCTTGCTTACAGGACCATGACAAAACTGTATGAAGATGCTGATTGGTCACATAAGGACATTGGAGAAATAATTATCGAAGCTCGAAAGCAAGCAGCCAAGTGCAAGATGAGTGCTTTTTGCTTGAGAAGTCTGAGGAATTATTACAAGGAGCTGAGCCAAAGGACCCAAGCAGGCCATAAGACGTCTTTCATTGATCTGTGGGGGCTCATGATTGAATCCATGTTAAATGATGGGGTAATTGCTATGCATCTTTCTTCTCATAAAATTGGTGGTTGATCTTTATGTCCAAGACAAGAAATTAAAACCCTAGGAAGAGGCACGTGACCAGTAAAACTGTACCTGATATGTAGGCAGAACAGCACTTGTTTATATTTACAACCTGAAGGCACAACATATAGAATCATATGTCTACACTGGAGCCCTAGGTATGATTGCTCAGGCCAATTCTAAAGTTACAAGCATGCTAACTAGCAGCATATCTGTCCAGGAAATTTTTGAGATTCATATATTTCAATAGGAATTTTTGACTTTGTTTTTAATCTCCTTTTTAATAAGAGTTTTTTTAATGGCCCTGTGTTTTTGTATTTCCACTGCTGCAATATTCACCCATGCTTCAGTCATACCTGGAATCTATTGCAGATGTATTTCATACGTAGCTACTGCATTTTGTGACTTAGTGATGAGACAACGCATAGCTCCAGAGCTTCTGAGGCATCTTAGCTACAGAAACTGTGAACTTGCCTTTCAGTTACTTTGAATTTGATCTCTCAAGACTTCCTGTTCTTAATTTTGTCGTAAAGACACAAGCAAAACTTTCCATGTAAAATAGTAAAAGGCTTAACTCATTTTAAAGCCCCTAAACATGACTTAAATTTTGTCTAGGTTGAACAGATAAAATGAATCATACTCCCATTTCACATCATATTTCATGTTGTGTTTCTGGCCTCAACGGTAGCAAGAAAAAATTGCTAGAATTTCATTTGGCTGAAGCACACAAAATGTACAAAATAAGCTGTTAATATTGAACAGGTCAATGATTTTTCCTCTGTGGATGTTAACTTTCCATATGTTTTTTAAAAAACCCTCTTGACTAGAAGGGTCATTAATATGCTGCCTTGGAGAACCCGTGTCTAACAGATGAAATATATTACAATGGCAAATTACCCAAATCTACCCTATTTTTACATTTCAATTTAGCCATGCAAAGTTAGAATAGTGTGTGAAGCAACTCATTACTGTTGTGATATGCTTAATGTAGAATGTGGCATCTTAACACTTACTCCAGTTCCCCTGATTTCATTGCACTCTGTTAATCAAGCACATGGAAATAAATTTAGGAGGAAATTCAGGAAAATTATATCCCATATTCAGACTTTATAAATGGATAGTTTTATGAAACTGATCATGAGCTAATAATTTCTTGTTGGTTTTTTTTTTTTTCCAAATCCAGAAATGCCACCACAGACTTTCCGATCAACGCCGGGCAGTGAATCAGGGTCAGAACCCACTGCCCATCTACCTTGCCCTCAATGTCAAGGACAAAGTTGCCACCAAAGATTTTAGAGGTAATGTTTCGGTTCGCAAAAAGACCTATGTTCGTACCTGGGGAGAGACAGCATGAGGATACTGTAAATAATGGTGAATTGTTTTTAATTCTCACTACGTGCCAGAGAAGTCCTGTTTGGAGATGTAAAGAGTAACTGGAGAGCCACAGGACAGACAGCAACAGTTCAGTATTTGCAAGAACTCCTGGCATGTAAATGTGCATATTCAGACATTAATTTCAAACTAATAACTCAACATACATCTGTGACAGTGTCATAGAAACACTCTGAAATCTTAAAGAAGGTGATTCGCTGGAGCTTTAAGTTTGCTTAATATGCATTTTCCATGACTGGCTAAAGGCAATAAAAGCAATTGAAGTAAATTCATATTCTAGCCCACCTTCCAGGAGAACTTCACACTTGTAAGATTAAAAAAAAGAATTTAAATTTTCCCTTAGCCTGGACATTGTTCCTTCACAAACCTGTAGGCAGTGGGATAGCTGGTTCAGTGGCAGCTGTCAGCAGGGTTTGCTCGGTGCCCATGCTAATCATAGAATCATAGAATGGTCTGGGTTGGAAGGGACCCCAAGGATCAGAGTTACAAACTCCTGCCACAGGCAGGGCCACCAACCTCCAGGCCTGGAACCACACAAGGTTGCCCAGGGCCCCATCCAACCAGGCCTTGAAGTCAGCTTGTGCACGAAAACCTGAAAGGTTTCCACATCTGGTGACTTGACTGGTTTTAGTAGTGCAGCTAACACTGGTGTGTGTGTGTGTGTGTTGGCAGAGTGGGTGGAATTCACGCCATATGAGGTGGGCTTCCTGAAGTATGGCACCTTCATCCGCGCTGAAGATTTTGGCAGCGAGTTCTTCATGGGTCGCTTGATGAAGAAGCTTCCCGAGTCCCGGATCTGCTTCATGCAAGGTGAATCACCAGCCTGGGGGGATGAAAAGGTTTTAATTCACACATTAATGATCCTGGAGATTAGTCCACATAAAGTTGCTGTTTTGCATGCAGCAGCAGAGGCACTGGGTCAGCCAGCTGAAATTCAGCGTGACTCCTGAAACTCATTCAACTGCCCTTGCTAGCAAAGGTGGTTTTCTCATTTATACTAAGATAAAATGAAATGAAAATGACAAATAAATTGCTAAATACTTTCATGAGTTCTTTTAAAGCATCACCATTTCTGGTAGCTTGTAAAATATGTTGAAAGTTGAAAATCTCGAAGACTTTGTGGAAGCTGAAGGAAATGTTGAAAAGAAAGGGCAAGAAAGAGGGGGAAAAAGGAAGGAGCTGGCTGAAAAGATTTCTTCATTAACGGAAATTAAAATCAGAAAATGACCGTGTTAAACTTCTCTCTCTCCAGGCAAAACATGGTGGAAGGGAAAATACTTTGAAATTTCTTCTGAAATAAGATTGCCTTCTGAGACCACACTACCACTGAAATAGATGCCTGGGCTTATGCAAAAATTGAATAGAATTATGATAAAGTTAGAGAAGAGCTGTGGAAGGAGCAGAAGGCAATTTTTAAAAGAACTTTCTTGTGTTTACCTCAGTGTAACTGTACCTCTCCCACTCCCCAGGAATGTGGAGTAGTATCTTCTCCAAAAACCTTTTGGACGCCTGGCATGCAGCTGACAATTCAGAGGATTTCTGGCACAGGTGGACCCAAGACAAAGTGACCGAAATAGGTAAATATCAAGTACCCTTTGACCATGGCTTCCTACCTCCAGGCCCCTTTGATAGGGTAACTGTGTTCATATTTCTCATTTTTTGTGTGTTTTCTGTCACCCTAATGCTCTCAGCCTTGAGTTACGAGAGACACTGGCAATAGTCAGTGCTTTGCTTAAATAATGAGATTTTTAGAAGGAATGGTACCACCAGACAGACATTGATGGAAAGGAGATGCGGATGGATAGATAAGGTGGTCCCTAAGGTGTTGTGGTTAGAAGTTCTACCAAAGCTTCATGTCACCTATTTGTTAGCCAGAGAAGCTTGAGAGCTTCCTTTCCAACATGTATTGGCCTCATACAGTGCATCTCTCCCTCAAAATCTGACTAAATTGAAAGATTTAGTAAAGGTCAAAGGAAGTCAATGTAGAGGAGCTCCATTACAGCAGCTGAGAGGGACAGCTCTGCTGAAAGACCCTTCCTTGAAAATATTCATGTTAAAATTCAAGTAAAGACAGTGATTTCATGGTGAACAGACTCAGATCTCATTTACGTGGACTCTATTTGGGAAAAAATACCCTCAAACTCTTACATATGGGTTTATATAAATAACTTGCAAGTTTGTGTTGAATTCAGCTAGCCACATTTGAAACAAATTGAAAAAATGTTTTTTTAAAAGGAAAAATATTTAGTTAAAAAATAAAATGTTCAGACTTTTCTATTATTTTCAAAATAAGCTTTGAATTTCATACTTAACCCACATAGAATCTAAAAGAAGTAATTGCCTGAAATATGTTAATAAAACAATTTTCCCTGGTTTTTGTTTGCTTGGAAAAGTGGAATATTTTAATGTGTAATAAAATCAGGTTGGTTTATGAGAAGAATGGGCTTTTAGTCTGACACTTCAGATCAGGGTTTAGAAAACAAAAGCAAGTTTATGTATTTGTCAAGAAATTAACTGGCACTCACAGCAGACAACGGGGAAAAATAATGCAACGCTGAGAGCTGTGAGCACATGGGTTTACTGTTGGTATGGAAGAGCTGCTGACCTTTTCTCTTCTTTGTGCCTAAGCTCCTCTTAATTGTGGTTATTATTCAACTGCACATCATTTATGCCATGTGTCTCTAGAGGAACAACCGGACTTGCCCGAGAAGCCATATGAGATGGCTACGTGCATGTTCACTCCGACGAGTGGCCTCTCCACAACTCTCCGGGAGATCCTGACGGACCGCCCTGCCGTCTCCAAGTACCACAACTTCCTGAGGGGCTTCCAGATGCACAACGAGTACATCCAGCAGGAGCATTTCACAAAATGGAAAGGTGGGGGCATCACTTTTGTCTACACGCTTCGGCAGTTGTCAGGGCGGGCGCAGGGACTGGGATTTAGCGAGGGGCATTTGTATGTACTGAAGACAACTGAGTGGGCTTTGTGCCTAGTTGTTAGTGCTTGCTGAGAGGAGAGGAGGGAGAAATAAAGTAATTCCACACATCTTTCACTTCCAGTTACAAAACTGTTTGATTTTTGGGTTGTTTAGTACTGGAAGTTCTCACTGGGATGGAAAACTGCTGGGGTGGTGCTCTGCGCATGCAGAACTCCTGCCTAGGCTTTGATGCAGTTCATGGGTTTGGAAACACCAACAAAACATGAGTGGAGGGGCAGAAGGGAGCTTTTTAGGGTTGCTGCACGCCACCCTAAAGGAAAGGGAGAATCCTGGATGGGAGGGAAGCCTGCCTTCCTTTTTCTTTCTAACTTGACAAATGTCCTTCTGCATTTTGCTAATAGCTCTGAATCTTTTTAGACACTTTGCTAGATACCTCTCCTAATGACCTAAGAGGCAACTCGGAGCACCTGGAGTTGGTGGATGCAGCTTTCTTCTTTGAAACAAGCTGCCCACCTCTTATGAGACCAGAACGGAAAGTGGATGTCATCATACACCTCAACTACACTGGTGGATCGCAGACCTTGGTGAGAAGTCCCAAAACTGTTTTTGTTTAGTAATGGCTTTTCCTTTGATTTCTGCAACTTTCAGACAGGTGTCTGTAAAATACGGAGCTTAGTGGAATTTAGCAACATGGTATTTCCAAACCTTGAAGAAGAATGGAAATTTTCAGAGGGGAAAATATCTCTGTTTTTCTCAAACTACTTCTGAAATAGCCCTAAGCACTTCACTGATGAAGTAGAGGGTGGCACAGTGAAGTTGAGATGCAACTTCTATGGCAGTTGTATGTAAGATGTGACAGCAGAAGTAAAGCTGGGAAGACTCAGTGATTCAGATGCTGAATTTAATCTGCATCGTCCTTAAATGTTATCAGATTTTGTCATCTTATTTTAATATGTGATTTTCTAGCTGTCCAAGAATAATGTAGTGAGTGGAGAAATTCTTCACCCTTATTTTTAATCTCCTTCAGTAAATAAGATTTTTCTCCTTAAATAGTAGACTTGAAACTAGATATTAAATGCATTTACTATGCTTGCATCATAAACCTGATTTGGTTTATAGATTTTAAAGTGGTGTTCACCACATAAACAAACCCACAGATTTAGATTTCCAAATACAGACTTGTAATTGCAAACCTGTTTCTGAAGGCCACCACAACAAAATGCAAAATTCGCTGGTTAAGGTTATTTATTATTTTTCCAGTGGAAGTTACTTTAATGTCACTGTTCTCACACTGTGATGCCACATGAAAACTATCTATGCTGTACCTCAGCTGTAAAAGAGCACACGCAATAACTCACCCTGTATTTCTGTATTGTGCTCTGAAGTCTTTTGGGAAGATTTAATTCGAAGAAACAGAGGTAGTGCTGCTGTGTTTTGTTAGAGGATTCCACAAAATTGGTCATCACAAATGAGCTTTCTGATGAGTGCTTTAGCACTATATTTTGAGGTCTAAAATATGTTATCTTGAAATCTCAAATTGTATCTCAAATTCAAAGTTCTAGAAAGGGGTAAGTGGGTGTCAAAACCCTGCTAAGGTCTATTTTGGTCAACTCTTGGGCTATACTGGCCTATATACAGGTTATGTGGCTGTGAACCTTATTGTCTGGGCCCACAAATTTAGTTTTGTTTAGATCTATGTTTCTCTGAATTAGTTCTCCTTTAAGTAACGATGCTGTATAGCATCCTTTGAATTAATCTGTACTGCTCCTTAATCTTATTCCCACTTTACAGATGTGCCTCAGTACATATGTAAACCCCCTTTACTATTTTGAATGCTGGGTGCTTTTCTGTAGGACTATTCCCAAATAGTTCCACAGGTATGATAAAAACAGTCCCTGGGGCTGCAGGTGCTCACGTTATCACTGGCTGTCCAGCACTATCAGGTTATTTTGTGCAACTTGACTTGACTTACTGGGCTTTGGCAGCAGCCTGATCTTGTGTATCTTTTCCATTCCTCCTTCTGCTACTCTTGGGCCATGACCAGCCCCTGGAGCAGGCCTGCAGATACTTCTCACAGCAGGGAATACCATTTCCCAACATTGATCTGAAGCATGATGAGAAGAACCTGAAAGAATGCTACATGTTTGATGGTGCAGAGACCCCAGGAGCTCCTCTGCTGCTTTATTTTCCGTTAGTGAATGACACCTTCCAAAGATATGTAGCACCTGGTAAGTTAAATGTACCCAGTGGCACAATGAGATCATTGACCCAATGAACCTTCTCAATCCCTGTGTGTTTTTTTCCTCATGTCAATACAAAAGTCCCTTGTTTGCTTGCCTGTTCCTGCTAGCAAATACATTGCAAAATGGGATGACACAAACTGTTTGCAAAATCAGGTGAAATATTGTGCATAATTTTACTTTGAGTCTTGGTGCAATTCAATGAAAGAAGAAACGTGTTCCGCAAGTAGAGGAATGGGAACTGATTTCTTCTTGTGATCTCTGAAAGTTCACTTCAGCATGTAGAACAAAGCACGTTTTTCAGATTATGTCTTTTTATGACAGTCAAATCTAGGGGATAATTCCCTGTACAGCACAGAATTGCTTTATGGAGGGCCACTCTGTTTACTGTCGAGGCTGTTGTGTCGGTTGTATAGGCTGGAAAATTAAAGAAACAGTATAGAAACTAATACAGTCACTGTGTCTGTCTGGGCTAGTATTTCAGCTGCAGGCTTTTTTTGTTAGGATTTCTAAGGCTACTAACACTCTGCTTCCTCCTGTCCTATCTGTCTCTTTGTTCCTTTTACCATTAGTATGTATTCTTGCCTCCAGGGTAAGATGAACATCAATGACCACATAAATAAAATAACATGCCATGAGCTGTCCAGTAGCAGATGCTGGTGGAATGGAATGATGTCTAGTGACACGATTGTTTTGGTTTGGTTTTGTGTTTTTTTTTTTAATTCCAATAGGCTTTGTTCAGAAGTGGATTATTTTTTCAGAGATCATAACACTGCACTTTGTAGCAATTGCATCCGTGATCTCTCTGAAGTATTCTTGACAGAGCGTATCAGAGCACTGTAATTCCCTGGGACTATACAACAAGCTGCTTTTTCCCCTTGGCAGGCATGTCACGTAGTGCTGCTGAAATGGAACAAGGCAAGGTTGACATCTCCAGTTTCTGCTCTCCGTACTCAACAAGGGAGGTCTCTCTGAAAGCAGAAGATTTCAACAAGCTCCTGAAGCTGACTAATTACAACATCATGAACAACGAGAACATGATTCTTCAGGCCTTGCGCATGGCTGTGGCACGGAAGAAACAAGCTCAGGGCCAGACAGTCTCACAAGCACAGCCCTCTGCTTGAACAACGTTTTCCTCTCTTTTACTAAGTATTTGCTATAACAGCACAGCTGATATAACATCTACTTCACAGTTCTTTGCAGGTGCTATCTTCTACTAAGTAAGCTCCTCAAAAAAAGAAAGCTTGAAATATTTCTTTCAAAGCCACATGGTTCAGCTTACTAAGCAGTAGTCGCTTTTTGATCCAGAGTTGGGATACCAAACACAGTAGTTTATGTTGTGTCAACAACATAATTGTGATGCTCAAAAGGTGAGGATTCAGCTGTCCATGATAGGAAAATGGTTTTAGCTCTCTGTCTCTGAAGTCTTTTATTGTCTTGGTAGCTAGTATTTTTTCATATGCAAAATATTCTGGCGTTTCATTAGGACCATTGTTAACACATCCATAAAGTCTCCCTCAAACATACAGGGTGGTGACCAAGTAGTATCAGTTTAAATAATTTTATTTTAATAACTTGAATTAAATGGTGTTCTACCTATTAAGAGTTTTGTTTCCTAGCTCCTTTTTTTACCACACACTGTCATGAAATATTTATGAAGGATATTTGATTTTTCAAACTTGTTTTGGATAATGGATGTATGGGTGGGTGGCCTTTTAGGTCTTTGATGACATATATTCTTAACAATTAAATCAAATATGTGGATTTGTTTTGAAGGACCATTGCCATTTCCTCTCAAAACCAACTGTGTTCTGTCTCAGAGTGTGTGCACGGGCCTCAGTTGCCTCCTGCAATTTCGCATCATCTGAAATGTGTTGAATGTAGTGAACTGAAATATTACAGGCTGGGGGATGACCTGCTGGAGAGGAGCTCTGAGGAGAAGGGCCTGGGGGTCCTCATGGGTGACAGGTTGGCCATGAGCCAGCAGTGTGCACTGGGGGCTGAGACAACGGGATCCTGGGGGGCATCAAGAGGAGTGTAGCCAGCAGGTCAAAGGAGGTGATCCTCCCCCTCTGCTCTGCCCTGGTCAGGCCCCACCTGGAGTATTGTGGCCAGTTCTGGGCTCCCTGGTATAAAAAAGACAGGGATCTCCTGGAGAGAGTCCAGAGGAGGCTACGGAGATGATTAAGGGCCTGGAGCATCTCCCCTGTGAGGAAAGGCTGAGTGAGCTGAGACTGTTCAGCCTGGAGAAAAGAAGACTAAGGGGGGTTGTTTATAAGTATCTGAAGTATGGGATGCAGGGGGAAATGGGCAGCCCCTTTTCAGTGTCTGTGGGGACAGGGCAAGGGGCAATGGCTGCAAGTGGGAGCACAGGAAGTTCCACACCAACATGGGGAAGAACTTTTACCCAGTGAGGGAGCCCTGGGACAGGCTGCCCAGGGGGTGTGGAGTCTCTTTCTCTGGAGAGATTCCAGCCCCGTTTGGACGCCTCCCTGTGCAATATGAGCTGGGGAGCTGCTTTGGCAGGGGGTTGGACTCGATGATCTCTGGAGGTCCCTCTGCCCCCTACGATTCTGTGATTCTGTAAAGCAGATATCATGTAAAGTTGTATGGTAACTGCTCACACATAATCCCACTAGAGAAATGGAAGAAGGTTCTTCTGTTTGCTGCATCACAGTTGTTAAACAACCATAAAATGTAAAACACAGCTGCTAGGTGTGCTAGTACAAATTAAAATTACACGGTTGCCATAGTCTTAGTTATTTGACAAGTCCACTGAAATGCAGTGTCTGTCGGGGGGGGAAAACTGATACGAATAGCACAAGAACATAGCAAGGCTCAAACACCAGCACAGCTGCCAAAGAACAGATGATGAAACACCCATTCTGGGAACGCAGTAAATTATGCATGCATACATCTGATAAAAGACCTGATGAGCAACCTGTGAACAAAAAACAACACTCACAATTGTGAAAAATGTTGGGAGAATGTTGCTTTTGCAGACTGAAATTGGTTGTCATGTATTTTTATACTGACTTGTGAAGTGGAGGACTCAGGCTGAGCCCATAAATTAAAAGGGAGTACTGTTAATATAGTTTTGCTATGGCAAAATCTCTCTCTCAAATAAGGGTTAAAATGCGACTGAAGGGAATAAAGCTTCACAAACAGGCAAGACATGTGGGGTCTACCAGGGGTGGAATCGTCCATTAGCACAAACCTTTTCAGGAGCTACAAAATTAACATGCGCATCTGAAACCTGTCTGGAGCTTTGACTTCCTTCAGCCCAGGGCCATGTCAGTTGCCGGGAGAGTTAAGATAAAGACAACTACTTGCCAGAAAGCAGTTGTCCCAGACAAAAGGACTCATACATTTTAATTTTCTTCACCAATGGAAGCGGGAATCTCCCAGACATGCGATGTGTATTAAACTGTGTACTGTAGTGGATGAGGCGCCTTGGTTGAGCCTGTAAAATCCATAGTTAAACAGAGGAAGGAGGTGAAAGGTTCAACCTGAGGAAGACTTCGAGAGCCTTCATCACAGACCCCCCGACGACCACTACCACAGGACAATGCGCAGACGAAAGTGGGAGGAGTTTATGGCAACCACTTCTTAGAACTCATCTTAATACGAAGCGGGACAGGTGATGAATATGTATAGATGTATGACAGGGATATGGTATGAAAAGGCTGCAGGCTCTCACCAAAAGTGTGCCTACTTTGTTGGGTCATCTGCTCTTGCAAGAACGTATAATAAATTACTGCATCACTAACGTGTCTACCGAGAGTCCTGTTTTTAGGACCTTTGTCATTTCTAACACCTTCACCATAGGGAATGATGTATTCCCTACTTTGCAGGAGAATTTGTTCCTTTTGTCTTGGTTTACTTCTAAGTTTAAGGTTTGTGGAAGGGATCTGCAAGCAGGAAAATGTATATCGACTTGGTAAGTACACAGATGAAACTGGGAAAATATCTACCAGCAAGGAATTAAACTCCCTCAACCACCAAGAAAAGGAAAATTAACTACATTTTGTTGAAATTAGTCTTTTTATTTTCTCCACAATACTTTTGGTAGTTGATTGGCGTTGATTCGCGGAAACTGACTTCACAACTCACAAAGAGTTATAAAGAAGGTATGTTTATTTGTTTATTCAGCACTGGGTGCATGGGGGATCGCTCCACCACAGGCGTGCACACCGAACACCGCAATTCACCTTAACTATATACAGTAGAATGTTACATATTAATGGCGTTTCACAATACACCTGTACATATACCAAGCCTGTCCCGCTTTGTATTAAAATTACTCCCAAGAAGTCATTTCCATAAACTCCTCCCAATCACGCCTGCGCACTGTCTCATGGTGGTGGTCGTCAGGGGGTATCAGCGATGAAGGCTCGAAGTCTTCATCAGGTTGAACTTTTCACCTCCTTCCCCTGGCACATGCGTAGTTGTGATTGTTCCAGATGGGCACAATTATAATTGGGATGTTTCCTTCTTATCTATCCCAGGCACTACCTTCCTTGGGATGCTTCCTCCTTATCAGTCCTGTGTCCACTTTAAATCTCAAGAACACTAATCACTCAAGACTAACTAGGAGTTGTTCAAGTGAGACATTGTTTATGCAGGGTTACCTCTGACATAACCACTGTGGCACTTCACACCATCCTGTTAGTAAGCCCCCCCCCTTAACAAGCATCTTGTTAGCAAGCACCCTTTAACCCTTTGCAAACATTTTGTTAGCAAGCATCCTTTAACCCTTTGCAAGCATCTTGTTAGAAAGCCCAGTATCAGAGTGCTGTAAAGTTCTTCTTTCCTCCAACTTACATGTAGCTGCTGTCACCTTCTCTGATTTGGGTGTTGCTTAGGCTGCCAGGTCATAGGTATCCATGCATAAGTGCTGCGCGTTATCGCTCCCTTATCTTAATTGCTAATAGCTCTTAGTACCTGGGCACAGTCTTTACCCAACACACACCTCTGGTGGTTAGCTATCAAATCAACCCCTCCCCTTCTCTCTTCATACTTTCCCTTTCAGACAATGAGGAAGGTGGGGCATGGAAAAGCCACTGGCTTCTCAGCAGACGACTCCTTAAAGTTTGCAGAGATACTTCGTGAGTCACTGCTAGCTGTTGCCTCTTAACAGTGAAGTGTCATCGGTAACTGACTTGTATGCAGCTGGGAGCACAATGGGATCGTACTGGAGTGCTCAGGAGGTAAGAGTGCAAAATTTCATGACCGTAATTCATTAGAAGCTGAAGATGATGTGAAGTGGATTTGTGACTGGGATTCTAATGACTGGAAAAGGGCTTATGAGCTGTTTGTCCAAATTTACGTATGTATTTGCTTATTTATGTCAGGATGACTGACAGCTTTGCTCATATTGGCTGCCCTGTGGAGGCACGTTTGGTAATGGAGGGAAGTTCAGCCATGGTGGGTGATCTGTGTGGAGGCTAGGAAGCAGTCTGAGGTGTGGATTCAGCTAAATTCCTGTGGATTTTGGCTGAATCTGTGGTTTGATCTAAGTGTTGTGTGCGTTGCTCTCTGTTGCAGCGTACCATTTGCCAGCAATGAGTACATTCACCCACTGTGCCCGGGTAGCTGTGCTAGCAGCCGCCTGGTAGTAGTGTATATGGGAAGGTATTTGACTAAACCCAAGGACTAACCGTGGCTACAAAGATGGTCCTAGTTTGATATTTGTGCATGACTGGCACCCAAGAAAATCTTTATCTACCTTTGTCCGTAATTTCTTAAAAAAAAAAAAAGAAAGAAATTAATTATTACTGTTTTGTGGAAGGGAAGCCCTAAAACTGCCTGTTGGGCTCCAGGCATACTCTGTCCTTTTCTTAGCTCTGAATTTCATCTGCTGTTTGACTGAGCTTCCTAACTGGGAAAAGAGGAGTGACATAACCCCCCCCCCAAAGGGATTTACTGGAGTAATTTGCCAGCAGAGAATGGGAGGAGTAGGTGATGACTTCCAGTGAAGCTAAATTTTTAGGTGCTAAAACCTGCAACAATGAATAGTTTGTTTGGGTTGTGTCTAGCTTTTTGCGTTTCCTTCTGTGCTTGATGTTTCAGCTAATGATCCTTTTTGCAAATGCCCAGCTCTGGTTTGGGTGGGGAAGTTTTTTTAACACCTCCTTCTAAACTGTCTTCCTAGGTTCTGCTGCATTTGTACTGCTGGTGCCTTATTCACTAAACAGTCTCACTTTCCTCTGGGATCATGATGCTTTTGGACATAGCTAAAGCATTGAAATCTATAGCTTTGTGATCATATGTTTTACCAGGGCTTATTTCTATTTCTTAGCAGCTCTTTGTATTCCTTTATTCTCCTCTTCCTGAGAGCAATATCTGAACCCTTCGCAACCTTTCACATTTTTGCTCTTCACAGTTTCTGGGAAAAGTTCCTGAAAAATATTTTAAATGGAAAGGTGGAATTTTTATAAACCAAATTATCTAAAGAAAAGATCTGCTTTCCATGTGAATTTTCGACCCTTTGAGCAAATGAAACTTACTAATTCTCTGTCCACAGCTGTTTAATGGAGGTGCTTCTCATGCATGTTCTCTCATCGCACTCTTACTTCTCCAGCTTAATTGCTGATAAAGATTTCTTTAAAATGCCCTGGCATGCAATGCAAGTGTTAATTTAATTTTAAGCCATTTTACTATGTTAGCCATTTCACTGTTACTTATTTCATCAGTGACACATACACACATCCCTTTTCCTGCCTCTCTGTTTTTGCCTCTGTGTAGACACTGGTTTAAATTCCAAAGCAGTGCAAGGAGTTAATCTCCTGGGCTTGCTGCGTGGCTTTGAAAATTGCAACATGCGCTAATGGGAGGGTGTATTTCATGAAAGAGAAACATTTTCATATTCCTGCTGGTAACAGCTTTGCCATTTTTTCTGCAGAGTGAAGAATGCCCGTGCTGTTGGCTCTCTGTGAAAATCCTAAGAATGAGAAACCTGCGAAAGGCAGATCTGTGTGAGTATGTCTGTCTCTCTGTCTTTCCTTCAGGTTCCCAGTAGTTCTGTTCTGTCCATCTGCGCACGAGTTGTCACCATGGTTTCAAATGTTGATGCATATTTGAATTTGGGCTGTCCTTAGAATATGGTTTTGTATAAACAATATTATTTCAGTTTACAGAAATTGCTATTATTGGAAACACCAAAGGTATGTTGTGGTGAACTGTGCCAGTATCTTAAGTGCTAACAAGCTTCAGAGCCAGTTTTGCTGAACAAATTCAGCTCCTTAATTCTCAGCCACTGTTTTTAATGAGCTGAGACTCAGGCTGCACCTCTGCACCTCGACAAAAATGCCAGTGCTGACAGCCTGTGAGGCCATGTGGGAGTTCTGGTATCATCTGCTGTACCTGCCTGTTTTTTGCAGATGTCATATAGGCACCTCTGAATTGCTCTTTGCTGGAAAAAAAAAAACAACCCCAAAAGAAAAAAACACATTCTACATCTTACTGTCAAACATTTTTCCAGCAAATGTTTACTGAAATGTACTTGAAACACCAGGCTTCCACGGCAAAAGGAGTACCATTGAGGGGTTTCTGGGGACTTGGTGGAATGGGTGGAGATGGAAGCAAAGAGGGGAAGAAAAAATCTCATCATTTACACAGGTGGAAGAAAGAAAACTGAAGGTCAACTCAAATATCTGTCATAGAGAGAAAGAACAGGGCAGGAACACAGTGGGAAAGACATGAAATATGAACCTTTGCATATTAATTAAGACAAAGTGAACTCAGTAAAAGTATTTGCCTCCATGGAGATTACTGTTCAATTATTTTTTCCTCCTCTCCTCCTCCCCTTCTCCTCTCTTCTCTGCTGTTGAGCCTAGTGCAGGAATGTTGCTTTTTCTTGAAAAACAGCATGTTTTCAAAGAAGAAAAGGAAGATTCAGTTCCCTTTATATCTTTTTAATCTCAGCTAAACTGTTTTCTTCCATAAATTATGCCAGTCCAAAGGAATGCTTAAGTTGCCCTGACAGCCAATAGCATCAAGAAAACCACCCACAGAGTTGATAACCAAGTATCTGCCTCTGGCCTTAAAATCTGGGATGTTTCTTTCTTCCTTTCTCAGCATTATGTTCCTAAATGGCAGCTTTTATGTTCTTAGGGATGAAAGAACTTCCAGCTTAACTTAGCTACTTAGCTTTTATTAGTCTTTATCCTGTATCTTGATTTTTGAGCAGATGCCTGGCTCCCTATTGCAGGTATGAAGCTGTATGACTGGAGATTTGCTTCCAAAGCCAGATGTGGAGGAAGGTCTTTGCCAGCAAGAGCCAGAAAAAGAAGTGCTAGGTGCCAGGGCCTGAGAAGAGCAGCCTTGTTCATTCTGCATCCCAGTTACCTTTCTTTACCATGCAACAGAGCAATACATTTTATTTTCCTTCTGAGAATCAGAGGCAAGTTACCTGTGGCACAGCAGAGCTTTCATCTGCACCATACCAGTACGCTCTCTGAGAGCACTTGATTTTATCAGTACCACATACACACATGGCAAAACATGAGACTGTGTTTAAAAAAGCATTGAAATAAATTAGAATCATAGAATCATAGAATGACATGGGTTGGAAGGGACCTCAAGGATCATAGAGCTCCCACCCCCTGCCACAGACAGGGCCAGCAACCTCCAGGCCTGGAGCTACACAAGGTTGCCCAGGGCCCCATCCAACCTGGTCTTGAATGCCTCTGGGGCCGGGGCACCCACCACCTCTCTGGGCAGCCTGTTCCAGCCCCTCACCACTCTTTCTGTAAAAAACTTCCCCCTAATATCTAATCTAAACTTTCCTTCCTTTAGTTTTAATCCATTTCCCCTTGTCCTGCCATTGTCTATCCTTTTAAAAAGATGAATCCCCTCCTGCTTATGTCATATAATATAGGATTTGGGGAGTTTTTATTAAAGGATAGCTCTGGTGATCATTTCATTTATACTTGTGATCTCCTGACCCTTTGTGTCAGATAAAAGGTTGTATTTGTACATGGTGTGAGCTTAATAACAAGAATTAAATTACAAACGTGTGTTGAAAGCTGATAGGAATAAGGCTTACTCATGAATTGGGATTTGCTCCTACCTTATGTAGGTTATCAGGCAACTACAATCTGAAGAGTACAAACCATTCCTAAGACACAGTTGTTGTACTTTCTGGGCATGTTTGAGTTTGGCTAAATTTTCCCTGCCAAAATTTGTAAGGATCATGAGAAGTTGTAAGTTTTCATCTGGATCAACAGTCTGTCCCCAGAACTGGCTATAGTAGATGTTTTTGGGCAGGACAAACACCAAAACCTTTCTCCTGCCCCACTCTCCCACAAGATTTGTACTTCATGATGCCAGTGACTTGGAGATCTGGCTTCTGAGTCAAAAGTAGTCTTTGCCAGCATTTAATCACCATACCCAAAATGCTTGGCACTTTGAAACCACTATATTTTACTTTGGTGTCTTTCAGCTCATTTGTCATTGGACAGGAACCCAGATGCTCTTTCTCAGTGCCACAGGAAAACAGCAGGCCCAGTTTCAGGATGTTGTTCTTTGGGAAGGTCTATATACTTATATTGCTAATGAAATACTTATGGACATTTCTTTTTTTCATCTTCCTTGCATGAGCAGCAGAAATGCCTACTTGAGAAAAGCTACTCATTTTCAGGCTGGCCTGAAAAGGCCTTTTCTGCAAATGGGGGTTGGACCCAATGACCTTTTGAGGTCCCTTCCAACCCCTATGATTCCATGATTCCATGAAATTAGGTAGGGCTAGCACAAGAAGAACACAAAGAAAACTCACTCCTTGTATTTGTCAGGAAACCAGCGGAAAATTGGCCATTAAGAGCTGCATGGCTGCAGCCATCTCTTGCTTTAAAGCTGTGAAAGCTTTGTGGCTGTCACACACCTTCATAAACGCACCCACCACTTCTGCAAAATCTGGATTCACTGCCCAGAAGGGGTTATTTCTCTGCAGCTGTGTCAGATGGTATGTAGAGGTTTTGGAGAGAAGCTTTTAATTGCCCATAGTCAGAATGTTGATCATCCAACCAGGAAGGTATCTTTCCAGGACAAATACCATTTTTCTGTGAATGCAGCAAGAGACCTCTAGTCTTCTCTTAAACATACATAAAGTCACTGCATCCACAACAATCTTTGTCTGGCCTCTGGTTTCCATGTTACAAAAATCTTTGCTGCAATCTCATTGCCTCATCGTTGTAGTAGCATAAATCAGTTTTGCCTTCACTGCTGAAAGGCCTTGAATTTGTTCTTCCATCCAGCAGATGGTAGAACACTACTTTCCCTGTCAGCTGACGTAGCAGAGATTGACTTTCAGAAGGCTTCACACATACAGGAAGGGATTAGTGGTTGCAGATCTTAAAGTGCGACCAGATCTTAAAGCACCTTCCTCCAAGCCCACCCTTCTTAGCAGACTTCACTCTAGTCATGATTTCACGTCCTTCTTCTCCCCCATTGTAGCACAGGGAGAGACAGGGACTGGGAAAATGGGGGCTTCAGTCAGTTCCTTGCAAGTTGGTTTCCTTCTTGGCCAGGGGAACATTCACTCGGCACACACTTTCCCTGCTGCTCTGTGGGGCCCACCCATGCGAGACAGTCCTTCACAAACTTCTCCAATGTGAGTGCTCTCCCACAGGGCTTTATCTCTTCACCAGCTGCCCTGGCATAGGTCACTGCTATGGTGGGCAGTAATAAATCCCAATGTCTCTCAGTCCCAATCCTCCACAGGGTCACCAGCCTCCCCCAGCAAACCTGTTCCAGCACAAATCTCTCTCCTGCTCATGTCTCTTGTCTCTCTCCATGGGTTGCAAGTGCTGGCAGGGGCTTGCTCCAATGTGGGTCACAGCATCTCCTGTATGTCTTCACCTGCTCCATCGTGGGGCCTCTCCATAGGCTGCAGGTGGGGGTCTCTGCCTTTCCCATGGGCTGCGGGGGGGACACCTGCTCCACCATGGGTTTCTCCAGGGGCTGCAGGGGCATCTTCCTGCCTGGCACCTGGGGTGCTTCCTCATCCCCTCCCCAGCCTTGGTGTCTGCACAGCTCCTTACATCTTTTCACTCCCTTCTCTGGTGGCAAAATGCAGCTGCTTGTGATTTTTTTTTTTTTTTCTCCTGTATGTGATTCCCTGAGGCGCTGTGACCATCACCAATCAGCTCAGCCTTGGTCAGCAGCAACCCTGGCCTTGAATGGGCCAATGTTTACTTTCTGGGGCCTGCAGAGAGCTTCTGGCCGCTTTTTGCAGCGGCCATCTTTGCAGTCCCCCTTCTCTAACAGCACCCAGCTGCACAAAACTGTGACATAGGTCTTATCTTCAGCATGGCTGCCCAGACCTGCCTCACTGTGCAGGGTCCCATCGGTGCACAGATGGCCCTCACTGTTCCCAGAGGCTGCCACTTCAGTCACAGCAGGGAACAGGCTGCTTTGCGTGGCTGGCAAATCTGGCTTCATGTAGCACATTTCTTGGTGTCAGGGTTCAATGGTCTTCCAGGAGGGAGATTAAATATCTTCTACACTGCAAACTGACAGCTGCGGGAGAGAAACCTGTTTGTTCCATGGGCTAGGAGTGAAACATAAAGTAACATTTTCTATGTACATGTATTTCACAGAAATATTCTCTTTAGGACCACAAAAAGGAAAAAAAGGTCTGTAAAAATACTGGCTCGCCTTACTTTATATTTAGTCAAGTCCAAGACTCCAGAAAACTTGTCCTGGAATGACCTACACCTATTTTTTTTCTCTTTAATATGACAAACAAATCTCAATCAGTGTTCTCATTAGAATAAAAAGCCTTAGGCTTCTCTTAAACTACATTATTAAATCTGGCTCTTGTTAAATCTGGGCTTTGTTGCTATGTAGTTTTATAGCAAACTCCCTGCTCTACAAAGCCCATTGATTTTACAAGTTGGAAGGCCATATTAATAACATCCGTTCTTGTATTGCCTAAATGCTGTGTAACGCTATCAGCAGCCTCAAAGCAGCCCAGGACAAATGCTTGGCAATAGGCATCTGCACAGGGACAGAGAAATAGCAACATGGATAGCTGCCAAACTGCAACAAGGCCTGTAAACAAGGGTTTCCTCACTGGTAAGAGACTGAAACAAACAGGTATAAAAGCAACTGTTAATCACCAGAAGCTCCTCCCTGTGATGTCATATCCTGAGGCGGGGCTTTCCTTACTGTTACTGAAACCTGATTAGATCAAGAGCTTAGTTGCATAACTACTAAAGTACCTGTCAAAATGGAGCCCTGGTCTTGATAGATGTTTCTAATAACAGTCATAATCACAGTTAGTGGTATGAATAACGAATTAATAGATAATCTCAATGAATATGATGTGAATCAACTTCACAGTTGCCGTAGACAATAACCTCTTCTCCTTTCCATTCAGTCTTCTGTTTGGTTTGATCTGCTTGTGTTACCCACCTGCTTCCATGCTTTCTCAGTTCATTGCAACCATCAAAATGTATATAAAAGCCTAGTTGCCTACAGTTGCCCCATTTTGTGTTCTCTAGCCTAAGAACGTATTTCAAGGGGTATTTTTACCTTTCTCAAGTCTTTAGTGTATTGTATACATCATAGTTGTACATTTAATTGTATGCAGTTGTATTGTATTTCATACCTGGCAAGAAGTATGGGGACAAAAAGCCTGTGGCATGCCTTCATAGTACATTAAGAAGCCACTAAAAAGGACACCACTATATATAAATGAGATCATTAACAGGTTATTTGTTTAAGGATCTTGGTCAGGGTGGTACCTCCTTACATCTGTGGAAATAGTTACATCTCAACTTCTAGATATCAATGGTTTGTATGTAGACACTTATGGATCTTCTGTCAGCTATGCCAATTTCTGTGTGCAAAAGCAGAAAGCTATTCTGGTGGTTAAAGGTATTATGAGTGACATTCCTTCATGGCTTCCTCCATTCTAATGGTATAACCTTGGAAGAAAGTGGGTTTCCTCATAACCTTAGTTCCTCATCTCTGAAGCATGGAATGCAGCAAGGGCCTCAGGAGAATGAACTTGCTACTGGCTGAAGGACTGGTAAAAGGCATAAATGATCTTACATAAATGTTAGGCTCTTCTCTCTCTCAAAGGCAAAGGTAAGAGCAGCTATCATACCCTAAAACCATTCCAGCATGTGTGGTATTTTAGCTGGTATTTAAAGACTTTTGTGATGATACTACATGTTCCTAGTATTATCCTCTTGGTTATAGAGGAGGATTCTAGTTAATAAGCGATTGAAACAGGTTTAAAAATGTTTTATAATTTTTTTTAAATGTCAAAATCTGTTTAAAACACGTTTCAAAAGGGTGGAGATGGTGGAAAGGAACAAGAGAGAAGCTTGGGTAGAGAACAGAGGCTGATGGCAGCAATGTAGAACCTTTTGGGTCTTTGAGAGGACTCAGGTCCATCCAGTGATTCATGATTCCTCTTCTGCCATTTGGCTTGCAGAGTTGAAAAGCAGTGGCAGACTTTGCTCAGGAAGTGACTTTCTCATTTGCATTTGGAAAATTCCAGCCAGCCTGGATAGATGTTTCTGCTAGAGTTGAGACACATTTTATGAAGTGCTGTGCTAATAAAGAACACAGCACAAGACTAGCATGGAACTTCTTTCAAATGTATGTCAGAAACTTCAGCAGTTGTCAACAGAGAAGTGGTGGATGCCCCATCCCTGGAGGTGTTCAAGGCCAGGTTGGATGGGGCCCTGGGCAACCTTGTGTAGATCCAGGTCTGAAGGTTGGTGTCCCTGCTTGTGGCAGGGGGTTGGAACCCTGTGATCCTTGGGGTCCCTTCCAATCCAGACCATTCTGTGATATGATTCTATGATTCTATGTGCTTTGTTTTCTGAATGGGCTTTCTATATTTAAAAACTTCTTTGGGCTGAATTGTGTAAGACCTACTTACCACTTATGAAGCTAAGGTGAACATTGCCTTTTCCCATGTCTCTCACATCTTAAAAATTATTGGGTTTTAGTGGTTGGATCATCCTTGATAAGGACCTTCTTTTGCTTTCTATCCTGCTTAGTATTGCACAATAATGTATTGAGTTTAAGACTAAACTGTGCTTTGCTTGATACTGACCAGTAATGCCAAATTATCAACAGATCCCTGTTTACAGGACTATTAGTGGTTATGTGGGATGTTTAAAGAAATTAATTGAGAATATGAAGATGGATACAGACATTTACTTATTGCAGGCTTACTTCAGTATATTGAGGTATTCCTTTGAGGATAAGAATGTACAAGTTCTCATCTTTAGTTTTTTGGGGGGTGGGGTGGTGGTTGTTGGTTTTGTGGGTTTGTTTTGGTTTTTTGGGGGGTTTGTGTGTGATAAAAACATGTACATGCATCTTTGTCTGTTGTTTCCCAAAAGATTTTCTTACACAGTGTTGAACCTACAGAATCTGTTCTAGTTTTATGCTGGTTGTTCTGGTTTCATCCAGACAGCAGCATCTGCAGTTCATCCAGTTCATTAAGCAGTGTGACTGATACCTGAATCAATGATTCATTCACTCCTGTACCCTCCTAGCACAGACCTGTTTTGTTTTATGCATCTGTCCTCTCTTAGTGCTGTTTCACATACATCTGGATGAGCGCTGCTGAGATGAGCTGCACACTAAAAGCACAATGTGGTAAGGCCTGTGTTATGCCTTGGGCCCTGCTGAGGTCTATTCTGAAGACTCAGAGTGGTACCATGGAAAGCCTTGCCCACAGGCGAGATTGATGGAGCTTGAGGACCTTTATCACTGATGGTCTGTGTAGAGAGGAGCTTCAGGCAGCCTTTTTTCTAAACTGATGACATTGATTACCTTGTAGATAAGAACCAAAAACACAGATGTGATTTGCTATTATGTGGGAGGCCAATGTAAAGTAGAGAGGCTGGATTTAACATGACAGTCTGCATTGCTGAAAACACATGTGAGAGTGTCCATGTGAGACTATGGCTTCTCTCCTGGGCACTTTGTGTGACCATATCCTCAGCAGGAGCCAATAAAGTAGGGCTGCCGTAGTAGTCAGCAAAGGTTAAAAGAAAGATCACTCACAAATGGTGGTGCTGGTGCTTGCATCATATTCTACTAATACATTGGCAGTCTTTTTGAATGTCTGCCTGGCAAAGGTGTTCATCTCTTCCTAATTGTTCAGGACCAGTATTGTTTACCCTTTAAAGAGTTCCCTTTCAGTTCAAGAATGAAAACTAGACAAAAGGGGTCTTGAGTATAGATGTTCCTTGTTAGATATATCTATTCTTAATGCTTTCCTTCATTCTTACTGACAGGAAAGTTGGTGTAGATCAGTTGTGAGTGCTGCAGAACTCCAGACGGAGTATGATCTCATTTAATTTGACTGTGTAGCTAGGATAAATTGTAGTCTCATGATAAAACACAGTCTGGAGGCTGTGTGTTTAGCTGTGACTGACTTTGATGTGAAAGAAACTGATGGTGGCGTCTTTGTAGAAATGTCCTATAAAATGCAAAGACTTGACTGCCAAAAGTAAAGTGCCTGTTGGCAATCCATCCAAGTCATAGCATTTATATCAGGATGAACTGTTGCTGCAATGTAAGCTTTTAATCCAGGTGGAATGAACTCTGTCTTTTACAAATAAACCCAAACAATCAAACTCTAATCTTCACACATGTGCTATGCCCTATAGGTCCAAAAAAAGCAGTGACTGACACTTACGGACTCTGGGCTGGTCTAAGGAACACAAAGACCTATTTACATTGTGGTTTAAACATTCTAACTTCCAGTGAGTTGTCCTAGTGTGTTATGCAATACTCCTTCACCTTCATATTGGCTGCTGGAAACCAACCTGTGAGGGAATGAGGTGACTTAATGCACCCTGATTTTGTTAGTTATAACAATGTGCCCTATTATTTCCATGCTGTCTCCTTAGGCAGAGCTCTTCCATATTCACCGTAAAAAATAACCCCCTAAGAACTTCCCCAGATTGATGGGAACCTCATGCCAGTCGGCTGACCTTGTCCTCACTATCGTATTGAGCTACAACTTTTTGGTAGCTTCCCATTCAGTATTAAATTTTACTCAAAATAAGATGGGCATCTAGGAATGTGTCCCCTCCATAAAGCTGATTTACTCGGTAGCAAAGGTTTTGTTTCAAAACTCTGGGTCTCAGTTGAAAAATTCAAGTTAGAATTACTGCTGCAGTGCACTGCTGGTGCTGTAGCTTAGTCTGAGCTCCTGCACGAGATAACATCTCCCATGATGTATTGATCCTGCTTTTTCAGGAAAATCCTGGAGGGAGAATACAAGGAAAAGTACCTTAAGTACCTGTTTTTATAAAGTGTGTCAGAGGCACCTCTGAGCATCAAAATAATGATGCTGAAAGCAAATGATATGTTGGTTGTTGCTAAACATTAAAGGCATTTTTGTTTATCTTCCTTTGAGTGAATAACATTCTTGGGAGCACTAACTGAAGAAAGAAAATCCATGAATGTGGGTTTGTTGGTTCATCTGCTGCAGGTATTGATTTTGTTCCTGCTCCCATTTTCTTTGAAATCTGAGGCACCTCTGTGTACTGCTCACAGCCTGTGTCCAAGGGCTGTCACATGCTGTTTCCCCCCTCATAAGGGTTTCTTGAGATGCCCAGCAGTCCTAACTACCTGCAGTGTCTGCATCAACAGTGACAATGTCTGGCCAAGACCTAATTTTTAGCTAGCTTATTTCAAGTGGAAATGAAAGAACTTTGTTAAAAAAAACATTTCCCGGTGATAGATGTGTGATTGCACCATGTATCACTGCAAGAGAGTCTAAGGTGGAACAAAGGAAGTCTGACGTCCTAATAATACCTCTTGGCCAGAAATATGTGGCATTTTTGTTCCTACTGGCTGACACTCTCAGAGTTGGAACAGTGAAATAGTAGCAATGTTTGTGAAAAGTTGAAAAACAGATGTACTTGTGGAAATACATGATTTCTAGTTCCATCTTGCCAAAAGAAAGTATATATACATATATATATCTGCACCTCTGTTAGCATGTATAAATCTTCCATGAACAGCTTCACATCCACAAAATGCCACTTAGGCAATATAATTTAACCCCTGTTGCTTCATGGAGGAGTTGGGATGCATGGGAGAAACTGTCTCTAGGCATCTGTGCATAATGTTGTGTCGCTTTTTCTGTTGTTTCCTTTAGATGATTATTTTGGGATGGTACACAGAGGCTCTAAGTATGGATTTAGGCCTGGTTACTTGGACTCTGTATGTGTTTGGAAAGGAAAGGTGGCAGCTTTTCCAGTGAACTTTTACAGTCTTACTTCATATGTATCAAAGGAGGAGGTTTGCAGTTGTTTTGGAGACAGCGCCCAGATATCTGGGAATTGATCTCTTGGGCTGGTGTACAGTATAAGGATGTCCTATCACTTCCTTCCCTGATAGTCAAGGCGGGCAGGGAGACCGGTTAGTTGGTTTCCATGCAATATAATTGGCATGATTATCCTGTTTATTGCCTTCTAGCATAAACAGGGGTGTCAGGTGACAGCAATTCCATATGACATCTTGAGAGTTCACCTGGGCTGGTCCTCTTCTGAAGCAGGATCAAGTTTATCTTGTCTGTCCCGCTTGGATATGTATCTGGGTACCAATACTCTTTGAAATGAGTTACCTTAGATAATTTATAAAATCTCTCTTGCTAGAGCTAAATCTCTTGGAGCTGGAGCAGTTTTCCTAATATTTGTCTTTAGTTATTTCCTTCTGGCCAGTCACACAGAGCCATGGATCATTGTCCTCTTTTTATCAGTCACTTGGACACCACAGAACTGACTATTACCATGTTATTTGACAGTCTTTGTTGTTCTCATTGAATTAGCAAATTCAGTCCTTTCAGCTCTTTCTCATATGCCAGGCTAAGTCAATCCTCTTCAGTCTGGATGTGTTTCATTTTAGCAGAGGATAACAGTTAAATCCTTTTACAGCAGCGAGTGGAAGAGAGCTGCGGCATGGAAGACACTGAGCATCCACTTGTTCCTGTCCAGGGCTGAAGGTGTATGCGAAGAGGTCTCAGTGCTACATCTCATCACCTGCACTCACGTTTAACATTGTGTATTTGGGATCTGGTCCAAAACTTACCAAAATTTACCTCTGTTGTTTATAGAAGTTATCAGTCAACTCCTGGAACATTATAGTTCTGGAGCATAATTTGTTATTCTTCATGTAGTGTCCTGGCTGTAATTGCTTGTTTTCAGATTCAAACATCTTTGTTTCCATCTGCATTGTTGTCTTGGGCTATGCTGAGGCTGAGGCCTTGCCAGTTGCAAAACAGAGCTGGTGTTGCATGTAGTTCATCAAGTTGTGGGACTCTGTTTTTTGCTCTTAGTAAGGGTGAACAGCTTTGCTAAAGACTGGTGTAACTTCTCAAGTTGCCTATAGGTTCATTGTTTTCAAGGAGGATACAAGATCACAAGTCACAAGTTTAGACCTTCTTTGCTATTCTGAAAATACTGCATGCCTGCCTTCTAGACCAGTATGCACAACACAGATATATTGCAGACCATGAATGAAGTTCTTTAAAAACCCCATGTATCGGTAGGTCATAAGTGACAGATACAGTTGCTGAAGCAACAGACATTCTCACTGCTACCTGCTTATCTGGCACCATCTAAGGAAGTGACTGTGCAAAGTTAGTATCTTTTTCTAATGTTAAATATCAGTGGAAGAATTGTACAAGATATTGTGGGTGAGAGCTCTAAAGAAATAATTTTATCACCTCCTTTACCGAGAAATTGTTATCTATAGGTACATTGCAAACACTGTATTTTTAAATTGCTGTAAGTCTGAAAATATCCTAATATTACTTACAAGAACTGTAGACATCATCATTTGCAATATTAATGTAATTTCTTCCCAGCATTAAGGGCAAAACTATCAAATGCATGCTGAAAAACTGGAAGATGTTTCATGTTCAGACAGCATCAGAAGACCTGAAAGATAAATCATATATAACCTGATTGCACAAATTGCTTTAAGCAACACCTATTCATTGCCACATGGGTTACACCACGAGCCTAAAGAAAGTGTGGAATGAGAACAAGAGGCCGGTAGAGAAAGAATAGTGTGATTATTGATAAGGCACTCTCTTCTTGTGGGACATGTGGAAATATTAATAACAGCAGGTATTTTTCGTACAGTACTTTTAATCATAGGATGTCAAAGCAGATTACAAAAGAGGAAAGGATCATTATCACTGTTTTGTTGATGGGGAAATGCAGATAGAGAAGCGAGATAAATTTAAATGGCAGCACTTGCCTGGAGTGACTTAGCAGCCTGGAGCAGACCTAGGACCAGAGCCAACATGTCATGAGATAATTTGCAGCAGGTTACCCACTCGGTTTCGCTGCCTCTCAGCATGTATCCCACAGAGACAAACTGTCTACTGTTGCACTGAAATCTAATGTGTTACTCTGAGTACAAACCAAGCTCTTAGAGCTAGAGACAGCTGTAGTTGCTCAGCAGACAAAAAAATGTCTGTTGTCAAAAATAAGTGCAAACAGTGTACAGGACTGAAGGACAGCAAATTTGCTCCAAGTGGGAGGGCTGCAAAGGGTGAACAATGGTGTAAAGGGCGTGAGTCTCACAGTCCTTAATGTGTTTTCAGGGTTTCAGTCTATTACCACAGGTTTGTGAGACATCAAGTCTTTTATGCACTTAGGAGCAGATGCCCAGCACTGTTCCCTGCTAAAAACCCATCATCATCTTAGCAGTGTCAGAGAGCACCCAAACCAGCAAGCACTCGCATCAGGTTAGCATGCAACGTTCATCGCTGTTTTTGAGTATTTGTTGGTAGTGAAGGAATGTGCTTGTGTAGTGGTTTAGAGGGCTCATTACATGGACTGTGGGGGAGAGGGGGGCAGACAGCAGGCCAGAGGGAAAAGATGCTTCAAACTCAGACCCTCTTCTGTTCTCTTCTCAAGAGCAAAGGACAAAGTTAGACCCTTGATTAAAGACTAAAAGAGTTAACTAAGTATTTTACCCTTTAAAATGTTAACCTTTTTTTTTCTCCATCACAGAAATCTATTGATTTGCAACAAATGTCAGAGATGCCAATAATGGGTTTCTGTTAAGCAAACTAGCTCTGTGTATTGTTTTTCTTACCAGTTGTCTTACTGCAGTAGCAGCTTTGAAGCTCCATTAATGACCGGAGCTCCTACCTGCAGGAGGGAACAAATACAGGCACTACTGAATAAGGACCTGTAGGAAAAGTATCTCCTTTTTTTGCAGCTTGCTGTCTGTACAGTGCTATGAGTCTATACTAGAAGGCTATGCTTTAAGATGTTTATAATAATTTCTTATTTACAATATATCTGGGGGGGGGGGGGGGGGGGGGGTGGTTGGGCTTGATGATCTCTTGAGGTCTCTTCCAACCCCTACAATTCTGTGATTCTGTGATCTTTTCAAATACAGTTAGTCAAACCGATTGCTACGTAAGTCTGTCCTTGCCCACTGCTTCCCCTGAGACTGTGCGGACCAAAACAGTCAAGAACTGCAAAGATCCAGTGTGGAATGAAACATTTGGCTTCAGGATCCAGAGCCAAGTAAAAGTAAGATGCATTGTTTTTCTTTTGGCATAGAGATCTCATTGTGTGATTGTTGTGTAGGGTACCATAAAAATAAATACATGGGAAGGACTAAGAGGGTATGGTTCAGGGGATATGGAGTAGCATACAGTAGCAAAACTTTTATTTTATGATATATAAAAGTATGCCAATATGTTTCACAACTATTAATATAATGCCCTATCACTTTTCACTTTTTCTTCTTTTTTTTCTTTAAAATCACTGCTTTTTCAAGAGTAAAGGTGAGAATTTCAGCATATAGGATGTGTACGAACTTTGTATTGGAAGCATCACAGTACTGTACATTTTTACTATTCCTTTGGAATGACCCACAGTAGAAAACATCTCAAAACAGCAATTAAAATTTGCAAAAGACCAGGTGAGCTGGCAAAAGGTGAGGGACAGACATTGCAGCATGGGAATGAACGCCCACTGATCTGCAAGTCTTGTACCAGAATGCTTGCTCCTTGCAACAGTTCGTGGCTGGCAGATGTTTCCAAACTGCAATACCATGCATAACAGGTGGGAAAAAGCCCTGTTCACTGCTTGAACTAGTCCTTCTTTAAGTACTATTTATGAAGACCTTGCACTTGCTTTGCAGTAAGTTTGCAGCAGGAGACAAGATACGTGGCATTAGTTCCAATAATTTTCAGTTTGTGGCAAAGGCAGCCTGGCAGTGCCTGTGGCTTCAGTGTGGGCTGCACAAAATGTGTCCTGGCAAATTTTAGGACAACCAAAGGGCTCTGGCATGTCTATTGTTGCTGCCCTGCTGCTGTCTGGGCTCAACAGACTAAGTTAAGGCAGGTTTCTCTGCATACCCTGCAATTGCTCTGCTCGTTACTCTCTGAGCAGAAACAGAGGCTGCTGGCCTGGTTATTTTCTTCTCGCCTGTCCTGTTTATCACTGAGGTATTCATCTTCCTAAATCATGAGAGCCAGAGCTCGGTGAAATCACGTGAAACACTGTCACCAGGGAAGAGAAAAACCTTTGTGGATACATCAGTCTGGTTCCCATCAGGAACAGAGGTGTTTACTGAAAGGCATCTGTTTTGGTTGACATCTGACAAAGCACAGTGGGTGAGGAAGGGCTTCCTGGGCTGCTGTGGCACCAGGAGGGACACTTCCCAGAGCCGGTGGCGTGCAGAACCGCTGAGGGCTGCCCTGCTCAGCACCTGACTCCCAGCAATGCTGCCCGCATGTTCTCTGCAGTGGAGGCAGACAGTCATCTGCCCAGAGAGTCCCAGCTGCTTCCCACACAGCATCCCAGCAGCGTGGCCAGTCATGTCCCTTAACCAGCCAGCACCCTGAGTGTGCAACTCCTGGCTAGTAACCGAGCGGCTTCAAGTCAGTCGGTCACTAAGAAAATGTCAGCCACCTTAGCTAGATAAGGACAGTCTGTTGCAGTAGCACAGCCAGGAAAACTGACCTGCTCCTCACAGCTACAAGCTACAGCTTTCAAGCATATCCTCTCTGTCGCCTTCCGTAGTGCTTTACTTGGCCGGTAAACCAAGCTGCTGTGGCTGCTTCTCTCTGCCTCTTGTCAGTGTGTTTATCTTAGCAAGTGTGTTGGGCGGGAACCCACCAGTGACCCTGCCAGCCCCAAAGGGAATCGGTTTTTGTCTGAAGCACATTAGGTACATGGCTTTAAAGGGCAGCAGCCTTTCTGTCTTCTGACAGGTCACTACAGCTTGCCAGCTCTCACTTGCTGGTCTCTTATAGAATTAAGAGATGCCAAAATTGAATCCTGTGATTCATTATGAACTTTTAAGGCAAGGAAGCTCTTCTTTGTGCATGTGTGCATGAATTAGACCACATGCCTATCTGTGTTGTTAATAAGCATCGAACCTCTAAGCAAGTTTCAGTTAAATCTGCTGGGTAAGTAAGAATCTTGGAGACAAGAGGTCCCTGTGGTTTACATGAGAACGAGCTTCTGAATATATGGAGAGAGGCCAGGATTGTTTCCCCACTGAGAAAATGGCTGTTAATTCACTCAGCCGACTGGGAAGCATCTCTGTGCATTGATAGCCCATGGGCAGCTACCAGCCAGGCACAGAGGGGCTCTTACGCCTCCTGCCCATCCAAACAGGGGGGTGACACAGGAGGGAGAGGAGGAGATTTGCACAGTGGGAGGCAGGAAGAGGAGACTGAGAGGTGTAGGATATAATACCGTGGAATTAGGCACTTGTTCTGCTGCTTTCTGTGCATTTTGTCACCAATTTAACAAGAACATACTAGTTTCTAGGGATTCCAGGGTAATTATTTCCATGTGATCTTTTCAATACTTCACAGAATATAATTATGGAACCGTGTAGTAGTTATATGGTGCTTCCTTAATATATTTTTAATTGCTGCTTATATCCAAGGATTTTGAAATATTTTTTTTTACCAATAGTGATAAAGCCCTGACCACTAGATGTTTTCCTACAATTCAGGGAAAAGGGGTGACCTAAAACCAGATTAGAGGTCAAACATGTTTTTCAATATGGGAGGTACATATTCAGTGATTCTACTAGCCTTGGTCATGTAAATTACTCTGCAGAGAAAAATTACCTGCAAACTCTACTACATTAGGTTGAGAATATCTTTCTTCAGCCCTGTGTGGATGAAAAGGTTGTGCATGCTCTCTCAATTCTTCCCATCCTTTCTCTGTCTTCCTTTAGCATGCTGAGCACATCATCTTGTGCTTCCTTAAGGTCTCAAAATAGAGGTGTTCCTAATCCTGTACCTTTGTTCACAGAACATTCTGGAGCTGAAAGTCTATGATGAAAATTCATTGACTAAAGATGACCTCCTCTTCACTGTGCTCTTCGATGTTGCTAAAATCCAGCTTGGAGAAACTGTTCAATTGACTTTTCAGCTAAATCCAAAGGTGAGGGATAAAACTGCCTTGACCACAAGAAGGAAATAAAGTTGTAAATTAAATATATATATAAATTAACTTATATTATATAATATAAATTAACTTACTGTAAAGCAAATGTAGGTGGGAAAGTTTATTTCTGTTGTTTTGCATTTCATGTATCCTGTAAAATGACTTCCAAACCTTGTTCAGCAAAGTGGACAAGGTTTACCCCCCTACCTTGGACATAATGCTGAAGTTTTTACTAGCAGGGCTTTTCTGACACCAGAGATCCTTTTCTTTTTCCTCTTTCTTGAGTCTGTTGCTCAAATAGGTTTTGTTTCAGATAAAAGACTTCACCACCATTCTTTGTTATGATTTCTTTTTCTGGGACCAGCGCTTGTGAGTTTGGGCACACTCTAGCACAGATATCTGAGTATTCACTAAAAAAATTGATACCTTGCTCTGTAATTCTTTTGTATGTACTTGAATATAACACAAAGGTCCATGTTGAAGTGCTAAAACCTATTCAGGGCAGATTATCATAACCACCTCATTCCTCCAGTGTGCCTGACTGTATATATGATGACCTCAACATGGGATCTGGATGTCAGTTTAGATACTTTCAGATATGCTGTTTCACTGACTCTTTTTTTTTTTTTTATAGGGTATGTATTGACATTCAGGTCTATGGTGCTGTCAGCAGGCAGCATATACTAACTTGTCTGATGGCTGTCCATGGACAGTACCATAGTCCATCAGAAGAACTGAGAATGCTTTCTGCTATCCAACAGGATCAATCTTCTCATAACATTACCCAGGAAAAAAAACAAGATTTCAGACCATTGTAAGGCAACAGTTAGAGCAGGCTTGGGACTAGAGATTGCCTGTGCGAACAATTTACTTTGCCTCACCACCAAATGGCCAAGAGCAGTCAGTCCAGGGACTGACGGTTAATGAAGGAGGGAGATTATTTTCCAAAATCATTCTAACTTAATTGCTTTCACTCACCTGAAACTCAAGAACCAGAACGACCAGTGACAACATTAGCTAGTGAGAAAGAAAAATGAATCCAAATGCCTATAAGGAATTATTCTTTTACAGACACAAGAGATGCTGGAGGTTGAGTTTGCATCAGAAAGCATGTGAGTAAAACCCATACACACCTGAAGAACTGTACTTTGCAAGAACAAGCAGTGAAATACATTCCAGCATTTAGTATAATGCAGTTTAAAATTCTCAGTATCACAGCAACAGCTGGGGTTTATCAAGTTAGTTGCATATTGGCTAAAACACCGTGTTCCTTATCTACCAGAGATCGTCCTGGATTCTAATTTATCTCATTATTTGCTGTAAGAGGGAGAAGAATAAGAATTGCAGCCACTGCACTTACTAATACTGTTGTTTACCATTAAAAATAAGGACAGGCACATTTAAGGATATATTTAGGTTCTATTAGTTCTGAAGACAAGTTTGTTTTTTTTTTTCCTCTCTTTCAGTCCAGTCCCTCCAGAAAAGCTTGTCACGAATGGTGTATTAGTGGTAATTTGAAACTATTTCTCTTCTATGGTGCCCCAACACCTCCCTGCAGGCAGGGCTGAAGGGGAGGGAGACGGGGGGTCAGACACTGGCTGCCATCTGGTTGTGCAGCTCCCTGTGGCTGGATTAGGAAAGATTGACAACAGTCACTGGGGATAGCCAGAGACCTGTCCACCACCAACAGCTGGTAACAAGTGTCTTGGCAAAGCTCCTTCACTGACTAACTGCCTCTGTGTTGCCCTCCCCCTCCTGGGAATCCTGCTTTCCCCACCTCCATGGGATGATAAGGAAGTTGCTTTTCTGACTGCCCCAAACTTACTATTTAGAGGAAGTAGCCACGTGGCTGTCCAGCTTCACCAAAGCAGGGCCTTGAGGACAGCTCTGGGATTTGGCTGACCCGTTTGTCTAGCCTTGGATGGCCTCAGCACATTCCCGTCCCCTCTCTTGATATTTCTCCTCCCTTCCCAGCCATGGATGGGCTACAGCACCACAGCCATTTCCCTTTCAGCTGAAACCTGGCGCATCTTCAGAGTGCCAAGGCCTTTCTCTTATCAGCCCAACAAACACAGGGTGGCAGTTTTACTGACACCAGGGACCCAGGTGACCAGAGATAGGTAGCAGTGAAGTGTCTCAGATATGACTTGTTTTGAATACTTAATTCTCTCATCGTTCATCCTTGCTGAAGTCTCGCGAAATTTCCTGCTTGAAAGTGCTGGTGGACAATGGATGGATGAAGAAAGAACCCTCAGGTTAGACTTTAAATTAGAAAAAAAAAAATCTTATTTACAATAAACTGAAAATTTCTCATTTTCTTATCTGGTAATTTTTCTACTCTGTTCTTACAATTAGAGGGCAGGAATTGAATGTTTAGGAGATCATAGGTGTAACTGGTATAGTGTGCCTATGCTAACTAACTATAAAAACTGGACTTTGAAATTAGAGTAAATGATTACAGTGATATTAGTGCTGTAAAATAGAAATAAATATATATTTCTATCTCAATAATTTACATTTTGCCCAATTTGCCTGTATGTCTGTGGTTTTAAAACAGCTGTTGCTGTTTTATAAGCAGTTTTTTGTTTTGTTTTGTTCTTTCTTCCTGTAGTGTTCCTGGCTGGATACACAGAGTCTTGGAGCTTTTAAACATCGTTGAATGTTTTGTGTATTGTAGAATCACCGACTGGTTCAGACTGGAAGGGACCTCAAAGATCACCCAGTCTGAACCTCTTGCCATTTGCAGGGACACTCTTGGCCAACCCAGGTTGCCCAAAGCCCCATCCAACCTGGCCTTGAACACTGCCAGGGAGGGGGCAGCCACAGCTCCTCTGGGCAGCCTGTGCCAGGGCCTCACCATCCTCACCATGAAGAATTTTTCCCTAATATCTAATCTAAATCTGTTCTCAGTTTTAAAACCTTTACCCCTTGTCCTCTCACTGCACTCCCTGATAAACAGCTTTCCTGTAGGCCCCCTCCTGTAGGACTACAACTCTCTCAGCCTGCCTTCACAGAAGAGGTGTTCCACCCCTCTGATCATCTTTGTGGCCTCCTCTGGAATTGCTCCCACAGCTCCATGTCCTCCTTATGTTGGGGGCCCCAGAGCTAGACACAGTTGTCACATTAAAAGTACAACTTCTCTTACGCTTTTTCTTCTTTTCCTTTTTTAGAAAAAGACTTCTTATTTTCAGTGAAGGGATCCTACGAAGGAAGTCAGACCCTGTCGCTGGGCTCTTCCTGGAGACCGATGGAGCCCCTGGACTTCCATTACATTAAGTACAGCCTGTCAGAGCTGCATGTGGCTCTAGCTGAGAAGAACCCTCCCTTCTCCTTGGTATGTGATTGTTAGCTTGAGTGAGCACAGTAAACTCACAGTTTTCTATACTTGACTAAGGTAAATGGAAAGAATTTGTATTTTTAATTAAAAGCCATCTTTCATGACCTGCTCAGGAATAGCACTGTACTCCCTGAGATGCCGAAATATTAGATGCCAACTTGGAAACTGCTGAATGGTGACACCATCAGTTAATGACTGTGTTTTTGTGGTGCATGCATTAAACATTTTTCTATGTTATAATTTATTTTTCAGTGTCCCTCAAGTGAGGAGAAAAAAGACTGCCATCCATCTCTCACTATTCCTCTGGATTCCCTTCCCTTTAAGGAGAAAGTAACAGTAGCAAAGGTAATTGGGACCAACTTTTTAGAATCAGTATGAAGTTATGGACCAGAGATCAATAGGCAGGAGTTAACTAGATCACTGTCAAGTAGGGTTTCAGATATATAGCTACTAGTGCCCTTACATTTCTAACAGAGGGCATTATGGACCTGTGCATTCTTATATGAACCAAATAGAACCAAAACCCACAGCCAAAGATAGTGGGGAAAGGAGAGAAGGGGATATCAAATCATCTCCAATGCTTTTTTTATTTTTTTTTCCTAGGATGAAACAATCAATTTACATGTGAAATCAAATGACTGGTAAGAAATTCTGCCTTGGGGTTTTGTGGTTGGAAAAAAAAGATGCTGCCCATTTTTTTTGTCTTCTTATTTATTTCTGTAACAAAGGGATAAAGTATAACTGACTATATACTTTATACTTTAACTGACTATAAAGTATAAAATATATAGTCAGTTACTCCTATTCACCCCATGTTAGTTACCCATGTCCAAAAGGTGAACATTAACTGTGCTGGGTGAGATGCAGGAGTTACCTTTGGATTGCCAGAATAACCTGTTCTGGCTGCAAAATCCTTAGAGCTACAAGTTTAGAAAAATACATGTTTATACCTCACTTCTGTACTTGTAAAGTATCCAGAGTATTCATATTTATGAAACCTGGAGGCTTTCAGGCAGGTAATAAATCCTAATTTTCCCAGTGTTTATAGTATCTGTACAAGGATTGCAGTATTTATGTGAGACCCTCCTTGAAACTCAGTGTCACAATATTTTTTTTTTTTTGTAAGATTTGACAACTTCTTAACTTTCTCAGCCTTTTCTCTACCTTGTCTCTACTGCCTGAGATGTTTTATGAGGCTGCAATCACAGCTTTTCTAAGCCTACCTAGTAGGTAGAGTTTGCATCTTGGAAGCATGTGTTCTGGGTGTTAATTTTAAGTGATCACACACATCCTGTTTAACCCTGGACTTTGTTTGAGGTCAAGAAACTTAGATGTTCGTTTGGACTTTGATCTGTGTATGGAGGAGAAAAATTTCCTACAAAAACGAAGGAAGATTGTGGCTTCTGCTTTGAAGAAAGCACTTCATTTAGAACAAGACCTGCAAGACCATGAGGTATGGGGAGCACCATAGGGACTGGACTGTGCTGTGCAACAGGAATGTGTTGTGCTTGTAGCTGTTCACACGTTGTTCCTTAACCAGCCCTGATGTATTCAGTGCTCCATGAAAAGCATCAAGAAATGTTCACCTGAAACAATGAGAGAGAACGGACAGCATCAAATCTACTTTCTACACATATTTGTCAAAAAGCAGAATGCCATAAATCAGCATTTCTTTCCCCTCCTTATTTCTTTTTCATTCATGAATTACAGACCTGGATAGGGATAGCCTACTCTCTTAGCTGAGCATTCAGTCACCAAGATCCCCTAAGTTATTTTATATTGTCAGATTTTGGAAGAGGAAAAACTAACAATTGAAGTGATACATAACACTGATTCATGAGGTTGTTTCTTATCACTGACTCTCTTCTGGTGCTCATCATCTCATCTGCCTTGTCATTCTAACAGCACAAAGATATTCAACATCTTTTCTCTCATCTGAGTTAGGGTTTGTAATTGTTCGTGTCCATGCTGGCATGGGGATGGTTGGTGCTTTAGGGAGAAAGAAATGGTCTGTGATTAGGCACTTCAGAAATGATCAAGTTTTCATTCTGAGACTGTTCTTTTTCTCATCTTTGCTTTTCACTTTGCCCAAGACAGCTGGACCAGAGGCATATTAAGCATTACATTGCAGACTGGCTTTGGATGCGATAAATGATGTCCCTGCTCACAAACCATTCACATCAGAATATATTTTTTCTCATTAGTACACTAGTTTCAGTGGAAAAAATGTTTTCTTAACTATAAGAATTTTTTAGGGGAAATACTTCTAAATATTTATTTCAGATTTTCTCCCAGTCAGGTAAACCCAAATCAGAATATTTTGCTTTGACCTGAAATGCTTGCTTTGAATCAGGCCACTGCTGAGTATTTCCTTGATGCAATTGCCTGGAAATGTGTATGGGAAATGTCATTTGACTCCCCTTCTTTCAGTGGATTAGTTCGGAGGAATTTGTCTTCCTGTAACACAATTTAGATTTCCACACAATTAGGCTTTGTGGTTCGTCACTGCAATTATATACTCTGGGTACTTATAGGAAATGTAATCTAGTCATTATGCCTGACATACAAGAGAGGATGAGCTCTGCTTTTACTCAAAACAAAGCTCTCATGAGGTGATGTACCATTAAGGAAAATGCAACCTGATATTGAAATGCCTTGAAGCAAGTTTTGAGCTCTTTTCGTAACCCAGCGTATTAGAACAATTTAGAAGCAAAATTGATTGATTTAGGAAAAAAAAAGGGGGGGGCAAATTAATTAATTACAAGGGGGTTTATTTGTGTTGGTTGGTTGGTGTATTTTTTTGTGCGAAATACCATATTTTCATCTTTTTCTCTCCTGCTTGGGGAATTGGTGAAATGTTGGAATTTCATGTGGGACAAAAATGCTGCAATTTCTCAGCTCTGATCACATGTGCTGGCAAACTTATTTGTTGCTTTATCACTGCTGTGTTGGTGTTTAAACAGGTACCAGTTGTAGCGGTCATGACAACAGGAGGTGGCACCCGGGCACTGACATCTCTGTTAGGCAACCTGTTGGGTCTTCAGAAGCTGGATCTCTTAGATACTATTTCATACATTACTGGGTCATCTGGTTCAACATGGTAAGGAGATCCTGAAGAACAACATAGTTTGTCACCTGGATAGTCTGCTGTGTGAGAGATTTATTCTCTTCATTTTGGTAAAGGAAGAGGTACTACTTCCATCTTGAGGGTTTTTTTATTGCTCAGTTAGGAACATATTGTCTGAGCCAGCATATGGCCTAGGCTCTGCTTATGGGGAGCAACGTTTTCCCTGATCCTCTGTTTCATCTCTAGGATCTTCCCTTGTGAGGCACCCTGTTGCCAATCACAGCCTTGTGCATCAAGCTTCATAGCACAGAAGGGCTTTAGCCAGTCCTCAGGTTTCGCTAGTGATTTTGGAGGGGGTCCTCTAAATCAGGAAATATTTTCAATAATAAACTGAGCCCAGAAGATGTTTTTAATGAATCTAGTTCATTTGACGTAGTTCTTAAATTCAAATCTAAAAAGTGAGCATATAACAAGGTGCTTCCTTTCTTTTCCCTAGGACCTTGTCACATTTGTATCAGAGTTCTGACTGGTCAGGTGAAGATCTGTCCAAACCCATCGGTGAAGTCCGCAGGCATATGACCAAATGCAAGCTAAGCTGTTTTTCCCTGGAGAGCTTGAAGTACTATGGCAAGGAGCTAAAACTGCGGAAGCAGGAGGGATACCAGATCTCTAGCATTGATTTTTGGGGGCTTCTGCTGGAAAAAGCATTAAGTGATGGGGTAGCGTGTCTGTTTTCCCTAAGAGCTACTGAATACTGTTGTATGGCAAGTGAAGCTCCAGGGTCAGATGCTGGCCTGAAAGTATGCTGGTGTTATCCAGCATAGTGGTCATCTCCAGAAGTAGTGGTCTATTTCTGCTGACTAAATGTTGTGGTCTTCTGGAAAAGAGGGTTTGTTCTCGCGTACCTCTCAACACATAATTAGTGGTCCAAGGAGTGCTCTGTAGAGCAGAAAACCTGTGTCTGCTCCTACCACGATGAGTATCTGAGCACCCAGCAGCAGGGTCCTGCTCTTGGTTGGTTTTGCTCTGTTCCACCCTCTAAGAATTGAAATAATCCACTTATAGTGGATGTGTTTACTGGGAAGAATCAGAGTCCACTGTACCACAAAGTGTCCTACAGCTCACTGGTAATTAAATAAGCCTCTGTAGATGTGTAAATGTTTAGATCATGCAACTTAAAAAATGCCTGGACATAAAATGTGTGGAGAGAATATGAAAATGAAGGTGGGAATAGTTATTTCTTTTGCTGTAATCATGCAAGCCTGTCCACCATGCCAAGAAGGTCCCTTGGTTTTGGTGTTTCTCTGTTTCTGGTCAATTCACAGAAAAACAACCACAGACTCTCAGATGAGCGACAGGCAGTGAACCAGGGTCAGAACCCCCTTCCTATCTACATGATCCTCAACATCAAAGAAAACTACAGCCTTTCAGAGTTCAAAGGTGATGGAAAAACTGATCTGTTTCTGGACTCGGTTGGTGTTCTAATGATCTGTGTTATCAGTTACTGCATGTCCTGCAACCCCTTGCACTGCTGAACCACAGCATTCATAAATACTTCCCTTTCTTCCTTAACTTCCTCTTCCTCTTCCATTTCTAGACTTTGTGCCTAGGGTCTGTGAGGAACCCATCTTCTATGGGGCAGGAGAAATCTGGGGGAGGTGCTTAAGTACAGACAAGGTACTCACAAGTCAAAGCCTGAGCTTTTTTTTCAACTGGGCTAACCCGGGCCCCTTTTGGCACAAAATTCACTTACGTCCTATCTGGAGAGTCTTATTGGGAAGTTCTGAATGAACAAGTTTGGGATATGTTACTGAGTGGCTGAAACCAATAGAATGATAGCTCTTTACCCAGAGGAAGGCCAGTCTGTGATCACCCTGCTGATAGGGTTTGTCCTGCAGCTGCTTCCTTGTCATTTCAGAGCCTTTCCTGCAAGGAGGTAGGGATTGGATTAAGCTTCAAAAGTTAATTCTGTGCCTCTACAGAATGGGTGGAGTTCACGCCTTATGAGGTCGGGTTCTTAAAATACGGTGCCTTCATTCGCGCAGAGGATTTTGGCAGTGAATTCTTCATGGGTCGCCTGATGAAGAAACTCCCTGAATCCCGGATCTGTTTCATGAAAGGTGATGTGCTCCATTGAGAACATTTGAATTGCATAAAAGTGTTCTTCATTTTTAATATAAAACAGACCCTGGATATTGCAGCCAGTGTCTTGCAAAGTACAGGACTGAAGTGAAGCGTACAACATGTTGTTCTCCCCCCTGGCTGAATTCCTTAGATACTGGAGATGGGCTAAAAAATACTTAGAAAACATTGCAAATGACATTCTTCAGTGTTGCTTTTGTTGAATGGTGACTCTCGTGCCTGGAGTTTCAGGGTTGCTTATAGAGGTTAGGTTTGTTTTGAACTGATCAGCAGCAGAGTTCCACACAGAAAACATTTGTATTTTGAAACTGGAATCTTAAAACCAAATTTGTCAATGAATTGCATGATTTTATAACAAAAAAGCAATGCTGTTCTGACTGCTGTATGTTAGAAAATACATCAATCTTCAGTAGTTTTCTGAACTCTTACCAATATTTTTGCAAGTTTGATAGTATCCCAAATACTTTTCAATATTGCTGGCAAGATTAATCAGTGAGTTTTGTCATTCTTAGTTCAGTAAAGAGAATAGCTCCTAGAAATGCATGAAAGGCAGCTTTGCAGTAGTTATGCCATTCTTGTTTAAATTTTGGACAATGCTAGAACTCTCTACCACACCACTTTGAGCACTGGTTCTCTGGCGTGATGTTGGCTGCAGAAGTCCCAACAGAAAATGGGATACCAAGGATATTCATAAGAAAGGGTCTACTTATGAACTGAAAATTCTATATAACCAGCAACACCATGTGTTTGGTGTGCAGAGATGGTGTGCACCTTAGCATATGATGTAGGAGGAGCCCAGAGTTATATTGGTGCAATCATTAGAAAATAGTTAGGCACAAGGAGCAGAAGATTGTGCTTAGTCACACAGTCACTAAATCTCAGAGCTATCTAGTGCTTTTAGTGATGTCTTGAGTTAAGAAAAGATGTGCCTGAGGATAAAGACTCAGAAGATAGCATAGGATCCTAGAGTATAGATAGGTCTGAAAGGGGGAGGACAAATTCATGGCAGGCAGTCACATAGAATCACAGAATCACAAGGTTGGTAAAGACCTTTAAGATCATTGAGTCCAACCATTCCCGTCCTAAACTAAACCATATCCCTAAGGACCATATCTACCCTTTTTTTAAACACATCCAAGGATGGCGACTCAACCCCCTCCCTGCGCAGCCTGTTCCAGGCCTTGACAACTCTTTCAGGGAAGAACTTTCTCCTCACACCTAATCTGACCCTGCCCTGGGGCAGCTTCATGCCATTTCCCCTTGTCCCATCTCCTGTCCCCTGGCTGAAGAGACCATCACCCACCTGTCTGCACCCTCCTGTCAGGTAGTTGTAGGTGGTGATAAGGTCTCCCCTCAGCCTCTTCTTCTCCAGGCTGAACATAGTTCAGGTGGAGCCACCAACACTAGAAGAAGAGATCCCTTCATACCTTCTGTTTTCTTGTACTCTTCCATTAAGTACTCTGTGCTGCTGCCAGTGGTAAGAGGTAGACTACAGTGCCATGTGGCACTCCAGAGCCCTCTGAGAATGCTGTGCCTCTGTTGCCATTTTGCAACAGCAGCGGTGTAGTGTGTTCATACCTGAGGTGGCCAGGTAACAAGCACACCCAATGCATCCAGTCTGGGCTGAGCTCTATGTTCTCACTCTCAGCACCTGAACAGGGCTGGTGACTCCACAGCCACAGGTGTATTTTTAGAAAGGATGGAGCGGAGAGTTAAAGCAGTGTTGCCATCTAGTGATACAACATATAATGCCCCCTTGGATAGGCTTTTCATGTGAGCAATGGCTAAAGCTGGAATGATTAGATAAGTTTATGGGGATACAAGACTCCCAGGTTTCCAGAAGAAAAACTGGGGTGCATTAAAGCTTGTCTGCTATTTTCAACTCTGCCAGCCTATCAGATACTGATATTGTCTCTCCTCAGCAAATATAGGTACCATGAAAATTCAGTGCAAGAGGTTGGGGAAACATTGCTACATTATTGTGGATGAGTTGAGGGGGAACAACAGTGTTTGGAAGGTATTAAAATGCATGATCATTGTGTAACTCCTGAGGCTCAGGGAGCCAGATTAGTTATGGAGTGAGAAGGCACCAAGTAAAGACAGGAGAATCAAGAGAAATTGCCTTCTCCCAGCAGGCCTGGTCAGAACCTTCTCAAGCTGCCGGGAGATGAAGTTCTGTTAATGGAAACTGGCCAGTCATTATCTGCAAATGAACTCTGGATGCCAGCTAAGTCTGAGTTAGAGACTCCGTATCTGATATCTTAATTATGTTTTTCTAATGTTTCTGAAGTGAATCCCACTTGTATGGGGACCTCCTGTGAAGCAGCAGAAGACCCTTGGCTTCTGGTCCCACTCCACAAACAAGCCAGGTTTAAAAGGGAATTCTATTTCTTTTACTAAGTTATGGAATGCATAATTATTGTATTGTGCCATTCAAATGATCTCATCCTTTCTAATGTATGGCTTTTGCAAAACTTTCCCCAGTAGAGCTTTTCAAAGCAAAACTCAGCACTGCCTTCTCTGGAAGAGTTTCTCTCAGGTCTGGTGGCAGAGCCATGGAGGAAGAAATACTTTTCAAAATCCAAGAGGTTTTGGAGATTTCTGCAGTGGGGAAACATTTTTAGATGTTCTCCAAAGTGGGAGGGCAAAAGTGGAAGAAGGACTGTGGGGATGAGGAGAGGAGTCTCAAAACTTGTGGCAAGAGCAATCTTAAAAGGGACAGTGAAGATGTCTTGTTCTAGAGGACTACTCCCAAGTTGTACTTTAACCACTTGAATGTTGGCTGCTCAGGAGTGGCCTGCAAACCTTTAACTGAGTATATGGTTGTATATTACATACTTCTGTAGACCAAACCATTATTTTATGTGAAATTGTGTGGTTTTACTATTTCATAACACTTGCTTGTACGGCAGAAAATGTTGGTATGTGGTGTGTCAGCAATAGCTGTATGTGCCAGTGGATTACGGTGGCTGAAGCCCTGGCACGTTGCTTAAAAATATTTAGGTTTCTCTTTGAGGACAGAATGTGAGTCTCACTGCAAAAGAACTTCATACAGTTTTTCTTGAGGATCTGGAAACCTTGCAGGTTTCTGATACCCCTTGCAAAGCTGTTTTTAAAAAGGTTATTTTTCCATTAGAATGTTTCTAAAGCAGTTTCCCTATTCTCTACCATTGCACAGGCCTGTGGAGCAATGTCTTTTCCTACAACCTCTTGGATGCCTGGCATTCATCAGATCCTACGGAAAGGTGCTCGCTGAGGTGTACCCAGCACAGGACTGTTGATGTTGGTTGGTTATGTTTCTGCTTCTACTTTGCTGTTATCTTTTGAATTTTTACAATGAAGGCTACATTCAGATGCAGGTAGTTGGAAATCTTTGTGAAGGCTTTTCAAATCTTAAAACTGAGGCTAACACAGCACTGCTTTTCTCTCCACCAATCCCCTGATAAGATATCATGTTGCCAGTGAAATCTTACTAGGTTTCCTCTCCGAACTAATTCATCCTGTTATTTCCATTAGTCTCCATTGAACTGTATTTATGCAAGGGATTATTTACCACCAAATAAAAATACTGATGAAGGTTTTTTTTAAAAGATATCCCTTGCCAGGGGCCTTACAGTGAACCTAAATCTTGTAGCTAACATCTCAGTGCTGTGTGATCTGTCTGCCTTGGCAGGTGGCACTTTTTTATGTTGTTGTTGTTGCAGACTTGGACATACAAATTATGTGGAACTCCAGTTCGATTTTCTTTGTTGCTCTTGTAAATGCGTGTTCTCCTTAGAGCTATTGGCTGTCTTTACTGTGATCAAATGTGCTTAGCAAGTTTGGGTTATTGGATTTTTGAGACTTCCTCCATGTGACTGTTGCAGAATACTGAGCTCAATAAATGTCTGTGATAGGCAATTACTGGCTTGCTTTCTGAAACTAAAGGGGTATCATTTAGCACAACCCTTTTTCTCTGCTGTCTTCCGGGTGTCTGTGTCCTGCTGGCATTTCCTCCCCCACCCCCCTGCCAAGCTGCTTTGGACTAATTGTAAAAGAAACTGGTCTAGATTCTAAAATGACCTTCACACAGGGAATCCACCTGTGACTTCTGTCAAACGGTAGATCACTTTTTTTGAGCTTTATGAAGTTTGTTGCTACTCTGTTTTTCATGGAATATGCTATACTGAAGATTGATTTTCTTCTTGTTCCTACTTTGACATTGATTGTATTTTGCCATCTCGTATTAGAATCTTCTTTCCTCTAGTCTCTGCTTTTTGGTATTTTAAGTATTGCAAAAAACCATCTCAAAACAACAACTGGTTCATCTTCTCTACCCTTTAAGAAGGAGATGAGCCTTCCCCACCATCCAGGAGCCATGAGTTGGACACTTACTTAATCCCCCCTGAGTGTGGTATCATGGACATCATTCGACAGGTTCTGACTGAACGGGTGATGGTTTCAAAGTTCTACAACTTCCTGAAGGGCTTCCAGGTGCACAATGAATACCTTCAGAGCAAAAGCTTCTGTATATGGAAAGGTAAATATCCCTGGATATTAATTTCTATCTCCTTAGATGATTGGCTTTTTTCACCAGTGAAGAGAAGGCAGAGGATGAACAGGCTATATTCTTCACTTTGGAAACAAAAATTTCCAGATAACTAGTAAAATTTCATCCTGTCAAATCAGCTCCAAGATGCTTCTTGATTCACGGAAAGGGCAGCTACTGCTCTTTGTGGTTGTATAAAGAGCAGCATGGGAAGTGAAGTAGCTGTCTTTTTGCCTTGGGCAGGTTTTTCTTTTCTTTGTCAAGGTTGAGCTTTTGCAGTGTTTCTGGGTCTTGGAAAGCAAATGTAATGGAGTGACAAGAGGCAATTTCTCCTCCCTTACTAGCCAAACAAGAGATATTTATTACTGCTTCAGTGAATCAGTCATGATGACAAACATTTCCTTTCAGATACTGTGCTAGAAAATTTCCCCAACCAGCTGACAGAAACAACAGAGTTCATGTGCCTGGCAGACACAGCAGGATACATTGATATCAGCTACCCACCACTCATGAGGCCAGAGAGGAAAGTGGATGTTGTCCTACACTTAAACTATTCTTCCGGATCACAGACAACGGTATGATGACCACTCTATTTTCTTTGATAATGTCTGTTGTCTTTTAGCCCTATTTAACTTCCAAGGAGTCAGAATAATGTACATTGAAGAAACTCATTGTGGGAGAACAGGTTTCCTGGTGTACCACTCCCATTTTGTAGATGCCTAGGACTCTCAGTGATGCTGGTACACCATGGTGTATCTTCTAAGGAGAACATATGTAGTTTTCTAAATCTTTTAATTAACCTCTGATAGGTACATTCTGTATCCTAGACCTGTGTGGTCCTGGGATCTTGATATGACTATCAAGGCTGCACTCTGGAGTGTTTCTCTGGAACTAGTACCACCACTCATGAACTTGTTTCCTTTGTCTTGTGATATCCATCTAAAGATATCCACATGCAGCTGAATTAGAAGTAATTTCTCCAGTTGTCTTTAGAAAAGTAAATAGATTTTTTAATTCTACACTGTGGAGAAGAATTGTCCTTTGTTATCATACATTCTATTTTAAATACCACCTAATAGCATGGTCTATAATTCTTATTACCAGATATGGATAAGACTAAAATTTTCATGTGCCAACCAGATTCATGAACAAAAATTCTATTTTCAAAAATTACTTAGGCACCTGCTTAACATTTCAGTCAAGATGGTGTTTGCTCCCAGATGCCTACATCACTTTTCACAATCATCTTAAGCCATCTAAGTAAGGGGGCTTTTAAATTTGCCAAGTCAACAAAATATTAATAGCTTTATGAATCCATATTTAAAACCATAGCATATCAGATTCATGTCCATTCTGCTCGCTTCACGATTTTCCCTAGTAAAGATGGTACATTTCTATGTCCTAAACAGCTAGGCCATCCCTATCCAAAGCCATAAACATCTTAGTTATCCTGCAGATAAAGACTGAGGAGGAGGAGGTAGCACAGCAATCAGGAGTGTAAGCTGGAGGCTTGGACTTGAGATGTTGTTCTGTTGACTGATGCTTAACATCTCATGCAAAAGACAAAGGCCAGAAGAAACACAGTGAACAGAGTTCCCTGCTCTTTGCAAAGAGCCTCTGATGGATGTATTGTGCATTGGGAAAAGTTGTGGGGTGGAGGGGAAGGAATTTCTGGCTCTTTTTTCTGTCTGACTGCAGCCCTTAGAAGAAGCCTCAAAGTACTTCCTAAAGCAGGGAATCCCATTTCCCAAAATCCACCTGAGTGAAGAAGAAAAGAAAAACCTAAAGGAGTGCTACATCTTCGAAGATGCAGAGACCCCAGAGGCACCGACAGTCGTGTTTTTCCCGCTGGTGAATGACACCTTCAGAAAATACAAAGCACCTGGTAAGCTGCGGGGCAGAGATGGTCCTCCCACCGCCTGGCCACCCTTTGGTTGTGTCAGGATGTGAGGCATGGTCTAGCATGGTCCTCTCCCTCCACTGTTGTGGCTACCATGGGAGGGCCATGCAGGTGTCTGGGTAGCAAGGAGCGTTGTTGTGGCCCATCTGGGAAGTGGGATGTGGGACAACATCTATGCCCCACCGACAACCTTTCTTCATTTGTCAGGTGTGGAGCGCAGTCCTGCTGAGCTGGCAGAGGGCAATGTGGATGTTTCCAGCATTTTTTCCCCATACTGCTTAAACAGCTTTACCTACACAGAGGAGGAGTTTGACAAGCTGGTGGAACTGACCAGCTACAACATTCAGAACAACAAACATCTGATCCTTCAGGCTTTGAATTCAGCTATAGTGCAGAAACGACAGCACAAAAAATAAACGCTGTTTATTACTACTCTTTATCCATCCAGAAGAATGAATGTGACAGATTTGGGAAAGTACTAAGACTTGTCTTAGCCTGTGGTGCCTCTCCACCATGTGGTGATCCTAGATAAACCAATCAAAGTAGTGATCAATCTTGTGCTTTATTTATGTTGGACTTCACTGCTGGTGAACCTTTTTCTTCATGTGCATATGGGAAATACGGCGCTTATTAGTGAGTTTTTCAATGATCAGTGCGGAGCAGAATCCTAGAATGGTCTGGGCTGGAAGGGACCCCAAGGATCACAGAATTCCAACCCCCCTGCCACAGGCAGGGACACCAACCTCCAGGCCTGGAGTTACACAGGGTTGCCCAGGGCCCCATCCAACCTGGCCTCGAACACCTCCAGGGACAAGGCACCCACCACTTCTCCGAGCAGCCTGTTCCAGCCCCTCACCACTCTCTCTGTAAAGAACTTCCCCCTAATATCAAATCTAAACCTTCCCTCCTTTAGCTTTAATCCATCCCCCTTGTCCAGCCAATTTTTTCAAAAATTATTCTACAAGTTGGATTTCTGTGTGAAGACAAAATAGCTATCTATATTGAATTTATGTCAAATTAGTGCAACAGAAAAATATGTAACAATTGTGGATCGTTTCAAAGAAAAGGAGGAATCTATATTTTCCTATAGTGTGAGCAAGAATTTTTGTTGGAAATAACATGCAAAGCTACACATAAAAGATACAGAAAAACCTGAGACTGCATGTAGAAAATACGTGTTTTTCTATACTTCTGAATTTAAAAAGTTTTATTACTGCAGTAATATTTAGGTTTGAAATATCCCCTGGAAATGACTATTTCCAACCCCTCTGTGAGTCAGGATCAGTGTGTGTAAGTACCTAACTGAGGGTTGTGCTTTTCAATGGACATTCATGGTATTTAGAGGATCCAGCTCAGTGTCTGTGTCCCATTAATTGAATCAGATCTAGTATTATTTCCTATTAGTATAGGATAGGATGCTGTGAGAATAGAAACATCAGACACAGAAAGGCATTCAGATTTTGCAGTATGAAGGCAAGTGAAGAAACCAAATGAGGTTCAACAAAAGGAAGTGTAGAGTCTTGCACCTGGGAAGAAATAACCACTTGTATCAGTACAGACTGGGGGTGACCTGCTGGAGAGGAGCTCTGAGGAGAAGGACCTGGGGGTCCTGGTAGATGACAGGGTGGCCATGAGCCAGCAGTGTGCCCTGGGGGCTAAGAGAGCCAATGGGATCCTGGGGGGCATCAAGAGGAGCATGGCCAGCAGATCTAAGGAGGTGATCCTCCCCCTCTACTCTGCCCTGGTCAAGCCCCACCTGGAGTTCTGGGCTCCCTGGTATAAAAAGGACAGGGATCCCCTGGAGAGAGTCTAGAGGAGGCTACGGAGATGATGAAGGGCCTGGAGCATCTCCCCTGTGAGGAAAGGCTGAGTGAGCTGGGACTGTTCAGCCTGGAGAAAACAAGACTAAGGGGGTCCTCGTTAATGTTTATAAATATCTTAAGTATGGGATGCAGGGAACAGCCAGCCCCTTTTCAGTGGTCTGTGGGGACAGGACAAGGGGCAATGGCTGCAAGTTGGAGCACAGGAAGTTCTGCACCAACATGGGGAAGAACTTTTCCCCAGTGAGGGTGAGGGAGCCCTGGGACAGGCTGCCCAGGGGGTGTGGAGTCTCCTTCTCTGGAGAGATTCCAGACCCATCTGGACACCTCGCTGTGCGACCTGTCCTAGGGAGCTGCTTTGGCAGGGGGGTTGGACCCGATGATCTCTCGAGGTCCCTTCCAACCTCTATGATTCTCTGATTCTGTGAAGTGCTCTACACTGATATCAATGGGTAATTCCTGGATAATTGGATAATTGCTTAACTTTGTCAGTCCCTGACTGTACACAGTCAGCACACAGGCTGAGCAACAACTACAGATAGCACAAGGTAGCTCGTTGAAACTGCTTATTTTTGAGACAAAGACCAAAACACTTATTTGCTTTATGAAGGATTTTAATCATGCCCATACTCTGTAAACCTCCATCATTACAACAGAGACGCTTATCTAAGGAAGATAGAATGTTTCAGTCAGTATCAGCTCCGCTTAATTACTTCAGATTTAAATGAAATGCATTAACTTGTCTGCTGAAGTAATGTGTATTGGCACACAGAAAGCTATGCATAATGCAGTCATAGCCAAAAAAAGAAAATAAACCCTTAATTGAAAATTAAATGTGAACCTTTCTCTTCCCTCCTGCTATCATCATTTACCTGTCTCTCTTCCTTCGAGCATTCCTTGATGGCTTGGTGCCATTGTCATCTTTAGTCTCCCACACTCACCTCTGATGACCTCAGGCCCTCTGGGGATGGTGTGTCCTTGCCCCAGCTACTTTTCCTGGCCCTCACACCTCCTTCCAATTTGCATCCTTGGTACAAACCTCCAGTGTGCTGAAATGGCTGTTTACTTGATGGTGCTCATCAAGGGTTCCTCTTTGTGATCTCTGCTGCTGAGTCATGCAGTCCCTTTTGGCATTGCCTCTCCTCTGCCCCAGCTCTAACTCCCTCTCAGCCTTCCATGTTTATCATTATGGTAAACTAATTTGGGGTGACACACATGTTTGCTACTTCTCCCATATGCCCATCCTCCAGCTGGGTTATTGGGTATCTTCAAGATGGACTTCTCATCCATGGTATCCAAGGTCTTTGATGACACTATATTTCAAGAACCCTGCCTTTAACCATACCCTTTTGCATCACTTGCTATCTTTCTGTTTGTTGGTTTAACAGAGGGAAGACCCATTTATTCCCAGCGTGCCACTAAGACAGGCTCTGCTGTACCTTCCAGGGACTGAGCCCATCCCACCTCCTGGCACTCTGGCCAGGCCTACATGGATAGCCCCTGGTGGTCCTTTCAGTATGGGTAAAGCTCTTGGACAAGAATTGTCTCCTCTTGTCAATTCACCACTTCCAATCCTCAAAAAGCCATGACTTTCTTCTTTCAGATACTCTCAGAGGCACCTGAGTCCCACAGCAGGGTCCTTGTTGTTACCCCAAATGTCCTGAACTGCTTTAAACTGTAAAAAGTGGCTTAATCCTCCATCCAGCCATCTGTTTTTTTTTTTTTTGGAGCAGTGGAGACCTTCATCCCAAGATATGTTGCAGCCCCATAGGTAATGCTCTTGACTTGAGTGGAAGGACACCAGCTCGATATTGCTGTCTGCAGTTGGTTTCTTCTTCTCTGAGATAGTGTAGAGGCATCACCTCCAGGTGACTGTTCCTCAGCAGTGGCCTGTTCTCCTGATTCCCATCTAAGTCAGCAGTTCTGGTCTGTGTTTAGTAGAGGTGCTTTGTTTGTGACTTAGGGGGTTAGTTAATTTGTTAGGTTCAGCTTGCTTTTTATCATTATGGTTATTAATTAATTGTGCAGAACATTTGCAGCAGATCCTGGTCATCGGTTCTTGCAAGTCAGCATGGAGGCTTTGTGTGGCTTTGTCTTCTGGCATTTTTTGTTCTGGTTCAACTGCTAATGGGATATGTTTCCCATGCTCAGCCTCTGGGCTGTACTGAGGTATTGAAGGAATGTGGGTAACAGCTGGAGATGTGGGCATTTAAAAGCCCTTTAGGTTTTACAGGTTAGGAGTGTCCCTTTTTACATGAAATAGAAGTAATGTAATGGAATTATCCCTTCAAGGGAGGAAACAAACTAGGAGGGGAAAAGCACTGCAAAAATCCAGGCCCATGCTGTACCATGGTGTTAGGACCAACAGGAGTTGACATGACTTTCCCTAAATGTTTTAAAAGACAGAACTCTTGGTAGGAACTGCAGACACTAACACGGTGACCTCCTTAATCCTAATGAATATGTTCTGCATCTTTTCTGTGCCTGGCTTTTCCTTCTTACCTATTCATTATCTGTGGGTAACTGAAGGGATTAGCATGCAATTGCACCTTTGCCCCAGCCCTTCCGATTATCACAAAGGTGCATCCAGAACTGGGCAGCTCAGTGACGTGAGTCAGCCCACAGGAACCTAAGGAAAGCAGCAGTGGGATCATTTAACCCCTCACGAGGCACGTGAGTACTCGGCTAGTCCTGTCAGGAGAGTGCCACTGCAGAAGCAGAAGATAATGAGATGTTTGTGAACACCATGTTACCCTGTTCTGTAGCCCAAAGAGTGATCAAAATAAGGATTACTGCGAACAGTCTGAGTGAAGTGGGATATTTTCTTGTGAGACTACAGGTTGTACCATATGAATGAAGGAAAATACCTGCCACAGCGGATACGGGAGGACGTGGATGGTAGAGCAGGGCTTCCTTCTGAGAAACACTTGTGTCAAAACCTCTTCACGTGGAAAACTCTGCTGTGTATGTGCAATATCCCACAGTCCTGCTAGAGCCATAATGCTGCAGAGGAGGCTATCAGGGCCTTATTGCCAGCAGGGCTGATTTTGGCACGCCCTGATGACAATACGTTGGTCAACAGGTAGCAATGGGTGAGAGACGTGTGTCTTTCATGCTGTTGAATTTTTGTACAACTGAGCTCCTCCTCTAACCCTGTCTCTTGCAGGATTCCCGCTGAAGCCCAGCACCTGTGGCATTCATAAAGCACTTCCCCACACTCATCCCACCTCTCCAGCTCTTCATCTGAAAACTGAGATGTCATGTCTCCAGTTTCTTCCTCCTTGGGTCCTGAGGTCTCCCTTGTGCTCCCTTCAACCCATTACTGTTTATCTCTTTTTCTCCATGCAGTTGGGTGTCTCACACAGATGTCACGACTGACATCCTAGTTGTCCAAATGCTGTTGTAGTATTCATTCTTGTTCCAAATATGACTGAACCTCCATCATTCATACTTGAAGCTTCTGGAGGTACCATTGCAGTATGGAAGAGACATGAGAGACAAAGGGGAAATATTAAGAAAAAAGATAAGATAAAGAGCAAGGGAGGGAGGGAGGGGAGAAAGGGGGGAAAAAAACCCAAAATACCTGAATAGGTGTGACAAAAGGTAATTCTAGCTCTGTGGTATTGAGGTGGACAAAGGAAGAAAACAGATATGTTGGAAAGACAAGAAGTCAATGGGAAAAAAATGTTGGAAAGGGGATGGAAAGAAGAAAAGACAGAGGAAATCAGGAACAAAAAAGTGGTGAAGACAAACATTTAAATGGAGATAAAAGTATATCCCTCTTCTAGTTTCTTCAACGCAGTCTTGATAGGCTGTTCCATTAAAAAGAACAGCAGTATGGCTTTCCCTGCTGGCTGATGCTTATTGCACCCTTCTCTCTCTCAGTTAATAGTTTGTAAATTGGGTGCAAGTATATGAAATGTTTGCTCCCTCCCTATTTCCTTTCTGCTGAGGTAATGGAGCATCCTTAGAGGCTGATAACTATCAGGTAAGGAGCTGTAAATGTCTACATATATTAATATGCACTTTCAAATCTTGAGCAATGGATGGTTGTTTCTTAAATTTTGCAATTTCTGCCACTCAGCTGGCTGGCATCCAAAATTGTTCCAGCCAGTTTTGAACGCACGCCATGCTCCAAATTTTTCCTTGAGCTGCAGTAGTTTTGTTTTGGTATCTGCTTTGTAAACATATAATGAAGTTTATTTTTGAGATTTAACAGATGACATGATAGAATTTGTTACAGATTAAATGTGTTGGTTCCATGTGTAGAACAGTATTCAGAAAATCCTTTGTAGACCCTTAACGGATATGTTTTCTGGTCTCTTTTAACCTCTGGTCCATGATTGCTGCTGGTGCAACAACTGATGGTCTGTAGTACACAGCTGGTTTGGGACCCAGGAGGAAGCATTGTGCTGGTCATACCTCTCTTGTGCTGGTTTCCAGCTCATGAGGCACTGATAAACTCTTATGTAGTCTGTAGAAATGTGGAGTGTAAACAGCAATTAAAAAAACCATGGGAACATTCTCCTGGTTTACTGTACTCCTGGGAAACCTTCTCCAAAGTCAGAAAATGTCCCATGAGGAGACAACTCCTGGCACAGAGGGCTTTCTCACTGTAGAGGTAACCATTGAGGACTGTACATTTGCAACACCCATAAAATCTGAGAGAGATAAACTGAAGCATAAATCTCCGCTTCAATTAGGCTGCTCTAAGACCGGTATGGTAAGTGCTGGGCTTTATCCAGTGCATCAGTAACTGTAACATGAAAGAAACTGGCAGGCATTTAACTGTGAGTGCAGTGATGTAATAAGTCATTAATGATGCCTGTCTCTCTACTGGGAAATTATGATGTTTCAGTATCAGAGCTGCATACTGGCTATATGCTAGATGCATACAAATGATGGTGCACATATGCAATGGATATAAAGTGCTGCACTCTTCTCAGTATGATCATCATGCCCTAACAGGAACATATTCTGGTACTTTTAAATCTTTGGTTAAAGACTTGCTTTAAAATTAATTTCCCAGAAGTTTCCTTCTTAGCTGTAGCAGGGGAAAGACAACAGACAGCAGTAGTACCCCTTTGAGTTTCCTCTCCTGCTTCACATCTCCTTCCTTCACTCACTGCAAAAGTGACGGTCTAAGGCACTGCCCCTCCTGCAGCCAAACCAGAATGGCCCATCCGACTCTGGTTTCCAATGCTCTTTTTTTTGTATAGAAGTATCTACACATCCAAGAGCACTGAGGTGGTCACAGCCAACCCTGGTTGTGTTTTCAGCTTGCCAGAACAACCCCAGGCTCATTTTACCTGGCTTGTTCAAAGGCTAGGCAAGTATATACTCTTGCAAGGCTTTTAGGGGGGCACTGGCTATTGGGAGTTTTGGTCCAGTCCAAAACTGTGGTAAAAAAAGTCATAAAGGTATATTTGATTGTCTTGAAAAATGTCAGCTTTGTCACAGAGCTCCATTTCTCCAAAGCCAGTCTCTGCAGTCAGCCTTAATACAGGTACCTTTGCCAAGTGATTGGTGCTGCTAGAAACTGTGAATAAGAAGAATTAGAGGGAGTAGGAAGACTAGCAAACACTAAGGGGCAAGAGTAGTGTGCTGATTGCTGCCAGGGCAGATACAGGTAAATCTTTGAAGCAAATAGGTTATTTTGCTTCATCTATACTCACATTACTGAAACACAAAATGTAAATAAACAAAATCATTCCGTTGGGAGCCTCTGGTTTTCATTCTACAAATTGGAACCATCCAACTTTGTACATTCAGATTTTTAAATTAGATAACACTAGTTCAGTTGTTAATGAGAGCCTTTGAGTTCTCTTTCTTTATGACGCTCCCTCTGGAGTCACTCAGGTGGGAACAGAATACCTCGACCTAGCTGGAGGCTGTATAGATCATTCCAGATGACTGAGTGTGCATATAATGGGAAGTTAACTCTGCAGACATGAAGTCTGTATGCAGAAATCTGCCTGTTCTTTTCCATGGGTCTCCTTGAGGACAAGGAATCTCAACTTTCTTAAGATCTGTCACCTTTAGAGGGGTTTCTGGTTGAATATAATCACTTATGGTGATATTTGCTCTGAACTGATCGACTGTGGGAAAGCTGGCACGCTCTTATAACAAGTATACCAATATTTTTAGTGTCCTATGACAGTTCTTCCAAGGTCTGGCAGGTCTTCTTTTCTGGTGAGGCTAAACCAAAAAGATGAATGATTGTTCTCTGAATTAAGCTACAAGAGATGTTCTCCAGGACGCAGTTCGGAGTGGCTGTGACCTGAGGCCAAAAGATGCTCCTGTACTTCCAAGTGTGGGCAGAGCTACTTTTCATGCTGGAAATGCAGATGCTATGACACAGCCTACTGTTACTGGAGCTGCTAGTTTGTTATTCATTTGTTTTTCTGTGTTTGAAGATGGTAATTTCCACTGGGTATGCCTGGAGATGTTCATGTGCTCTTTTGTTCATGCTCTTTGGCTGAACAAAATCTCTGTCAAATAAAACTAATAAAACTAAACTACTGGATACTGTATTCCATTCATCCTGACACGAGTTTCCTGCAGTTGCTGTGTAAAGTTCAACTGCCTTTCTCTGGAAAATACACAAAGCGAAGATGCAGCCCTGTGCCCATTCTTTGGGCTCCCAGGAAGAAGAAAGGGGAGCAGCGCAGGAGGAGCTGGGAGCTGCAAGGAACCTGTCAGGTGGGGGAAGGGGGGGTTGTCCCTTTCCAGGGGAGTGAGGGGGTTACTGCATGGTGCAGGGCAGCATCTCTGCAGGCACTTTGTTCGTGTGCCTCCGCCTACACAGAGGCTCTGACCAAAGTGGGCAGGTGTGTGCCCAAATAGAGGCAGGTCACTGGGAGTTATTTATTACACAGAAGCTTTTCCAAGGCTCCATTTCCCCCACACAGGAGCTGCTGTTGCTCTCTGCTCAGGGCAGTCCCTGTGCCACAGGTGGAGAAGAACTGGATTTGAAGGAGCAGGCTGCAGCAGTAGTGCCCTCCATGCTTCTCCACTGCCTAGCAAGACAGCCTGGGACTCCACTCACCACGGAGAAGGGTGGCAGCAGTGCAGGACCCAAGGGACAAGCACAGGCTGGGAGAAGTTCCCAGACAGATAAAGGTACTACTTCACCCCTTTTAGCTGTTTGTCCCATAAGATCCTTCCCTGGAGCTGTCATCCTTGGCGCTCCACCATCTTTGGCAATGGGAGGGGAGTCCTTTGCTTATAGGGATGAGATGGGTGGGGCCTCGGGTCATTTTATAAAATAACTTGTCATTGACTCCTACCAGAGTAAATCCTGCAACCATGTCTCAGGAACTGCTGCCCATGGAGTTGCCAGAAATGTTCTATTACATGAATCCTGGGAAGGCCATGATGCCACCAAATGCAAAAGCACTACAGGTAAGCAAACGGCTTTAAAAGTTTGCTTAAGGTCTGCTGTATTTGACAGGAAAAAAAAAAAAATCCAGCTTTGTGAGTGTCTTTATTTGCTCTTTATATAGTACTGTACAAACTTACTGTCTGGTGGGACTAGGCAGCAGTGGCTCTGCCTTGGGGAGTTTAAGGTGAAACATTGTCTTTGTGGCTATCAGTGACAAAAGTCTTCCTGACTCCACTGGATCCAAAGATGCCAGTTTCACAGGCAAAATGAGAGAAGTCAGCCTAGAAAGGAGACAGGGAAAGGAGAGAGAGTGGAAAAAATGAACAGGGAAAGAAACAGTTTTAGGAACTGTATTATCCACCTGAAACCAGAGCCAGACTTTAAAAAAAGGAATAATAAAAATAATAAAAGATAAACTTTTATTTAAAACTTAGTATTTCTGTATGAATAACAAGAATTTGCTATGTGTATGGATGTGACAACTCCTTTTTTGTTACTTGAAAAGTTATAAGGGCAGGATAATGGATAGGGAATTGAGTTGATTTTCCGCATTTTCATTTTTGTTCTGAATTTTCCACTGTGCTTTGACTTCTATAGGTCATTTCAAGACTTGCATTTAATTTTTACCATAGCAAAATTTTTCAGTCTGCTCTTTGGCTGAAGGCACATCACTTTAGGAAGTATTCTGGAAACAGAAGCAGAATACTTTTGACGTTTTTCATAGGAACTGTCCTTGAGCAGTCTTTTTCCCCCAAAGCATTTCAAAAGGGGGCACTCTACATTGTGGAAGTATTTTAGAAGGTCTGTATCCTGAAAAAAATTGAAAAGTTAGATTCAGAATCTTGCAGTTGCAATCGTGCTTCACTCTCTAGGGTCAGTCTGAGATCAGGGATTCTGGGATTTTTTTAAAACCGAGATTTCCTACTGAGAGGGGGAGGAGATTGCCAATAGATCACACTCCAAACAAAAATCAAACCCTTATTCACAGAGTAAATGCAGAGGCACCTTTTGGGTATCTCACAGTTGAAATGGCTCTTCTTTCATTGATTTGTCCAAGGGGTACCCCCAACAGGTATTTGGTACCAGCATGTGCTGAGCCACATGGTGGTTTGTTCCTTATTCCGAGCACTGTAATACATCTGGGTGTAACCAACAGCTGTTCTAATTGGGGTTTCAGCATAAGTTGTTGCAAGTAGGGATTAATTATCTACCCTGCTGTTGTTTTAATGTTATAGTTTATCGTTTATCTCTTTCCTGCTTCAGGATGAAGACTCAGACCTCGATTCTTTGGGTGATTATGAGCCGCACGAAGAAAATGAAGAAAGTAACGTACCAGACCAAGGTGATTTCAAGGTATTATGAACAAGATAATTTCGAACCAAAGAGGAGTGAGTGGGTTGTTTTGCTCAAAAGGGGAGAAGGCTCAGCTAGACAAATAATGATGGCAGCAGTTTAAGTGTTACAAGGGAAACACCCTTAAGTTTATTGTTTGGAACAATCTATTCCTCTTCTGTTTGTGATTTTCGGGGGGGGGGGGGGTTGGAACTAGGTGATCTTTAAAGTCCCTTCCAAACCAAAGCATTCTGTGATTCCATGATTTCTCTCTTATGTTTTCTTGGGAACATGCAGAATAGATACTGCTTTGATTCCTCACTGGTAAAGGAAATCCATTGGCAAGCTTACTGTTCCGTGATGTTTTTATAACTGAAGGGCCAAAAGTAACAGGGAAGATGCATGTTCTGCTGTAATGGCTTCGGTAGTGCAATTTCTATCCTAGTGATTGATTGGAGAGTTGTGGATTATTAGACTCTGATGTTTCACCTCTCCCATGCTCCTTCAGAAAAAAACAATCCTGTAATAGGATTCTGTGAAAGGAATGATGCTTAGATATTCTAGATCTATTCCTTGGGTGCTCATTCTGCTACTTTGCTATGTGCAGGAAGTACTGACATTGTTTCCTATGCATCGGGATTAGAGGAGTTTAAATGAAGATGTGACTTATGTGATCCCAAGAATTGTCTGTTTCTGAGCTAGATAATTCTGTGGGAATTTGCATTATAATCCATACAGACAAGTTATACTGAGACAAAATGGGGCTGAAAAGGAGCTTTACATGGAAGTAAGACTGTAAGCAGGCAGGCAGGTGACCTTTGTAGTAAACTAGGTACCGAGTAGTCCTGGTACAATTTAGGCTGAGAAACTGAAACAGAATCTTATTCACATTCACAGTATTTTTACTTTTTCATATACACTTTGTAAAGCTTAGCTTTTGTGTTTGCCCAGTATTGGGAATTGTATTACAAATAAATAAATCAGTGGCATCAAAAGCTTATATCGTATTTTCTTGGGATATGTTTTATCAGGCTTGGTTGGGTCTTTCTGGCACTGATCTTGCAAATATTTAGCTTACAATCTCTGGTATCTCCAGCCTGTGGAGATACTGAAGTGCTGGACTCTGCATAAGATCACAGAATCGTAGGGGTTGGAAGGGACCACAAGAGATCATTGGGTCCAACCCCCCTGCCAAAGCAGGTTCCCTAGGACAGGTGAGGAATGTAGATAGTAAAAGCAGGCTGAGAAGCAATTCATTAGTTTTTAGTACAATAAGTATACCTACTTTTTTGCAAGGGACAAGAAACTTGAAATCATGAGGAAATAAAGCAAAAAGATTTTAACTCCTGGTTTATAATTACCTATGATAATTACACATATGACAGGTAACTTCTTATCTCCATTTCTTAATTTCACACAGTAATGTTTTTGTTTTTCCATTATCTTCTCAGGGCTTAGATCAAAGATATTTAAGGGTCATGAAATTTTGAGGGGACAGGTGTGACAGTAGTGGACCAAATGAATAATCTTATGTGTATGGGCTCATAGCCGTCTTCTAGATCCATATGTTCCCCCTGACTCTCTTCAAAATATTGCTTTTCAAATTTAAAAATTCTAAAAATTCATGGCAATCGATTGGAGATGGAGCATGCTCCTGTTCTTGCATCTGATTGCATGGTCACTGTTTTTTCCTCTTCTATGATCAGAACGTAGCACTCTGTCCTTTGGGCTTGCTTGATCATGACTTGATTCTTGCATGTGTTTGTGTGACGAACGCATCCTTATCTTCTGCTCAATTTCTCTCAGATGTAAATGTTTTGTCGCTGAGACACCAGGAGATTTAAATATGAAGGTCTCTGCCTGCTAAGAGGAGTCATCTCTTAGAAACATACCACAGCGCATCCCAGCAGCTGTGTGTGCCTCTATGCCAACATGCTGGTTTGTCTCTGTGATAGGAAATCTGTATTATCCAGGCCTTGACTGGTGCTTTGCCCCGTGCTAAGGCAGCAGGCGCAGCCAGCTCTGGTATTTTGGACATCAGCACTTATGTTAAAATATTTAAGGGCTGCAGCAGGCCTCGTGCAATTAATGTGGAGGAAAGGAGGGAGAAAAATTGGATGCATAGTTCTGAATTCAACGTGAGCCGTATCTTACCAGGGTAAGATGCCTCACACCTTAGATTAAGTGGTACCTCATTTCCCTGCCAGGCAAGATCTCCTTGTTCTTGCAGGGTTTGAGCAGCTGGGAGAAGTAGCTCTTTAACAGAACAGGTTAAAGTTTCACCCTTGTGTGAAACAGGAGCTCTGGCTCCTGCTGAGTTTTGGAAGCTAGAAGCGGTTCCTGACATCACTGGAAGAGTGTGGGGAGCTGCCACCCCACATGGCGAGGTTAGGACAAGGTTGCAGCTTCTACCCATCATACAGGTGGATGTCTGTTATGTGAACCAGGAGCCAAGACAAGCAAGGTCCCTTCTGGTGCCAGCCATGGGATCCCTGCCTCAAACAAGGGCAAGAGCCTTTGGCTGCAGGAGCTGTTCTGAGCCCTGGTGCCTTCTCTGCCACCCTGAGTGGCTGTATGGGGATGCTAAAACAGCCTGCTGAAACTCAGGCTCCAGAATTCAAAATGAACCTTGCAAAATCAAAGGAAACCACTTCCCATCAGACCATAACTTTGAAACTAAATTTGTCTTATCCACATTTGACATCACAATGTAAAACACGGGTTTCTGAGACAGACCTCTAGGTTCCCCTGAGCACCAGCAATAGAGATTTTCAGGGTGTGATGCATGTCCTGTGGTAATATCTATGTTAGGATGAGACTCCAGAAATGCCCAACAGCCGTCAGATGTAAACACCTATTTTAAAGCTGTCTGGAATGAGGTATAATGAGTCTCAACCCTCAGACAGTTAATGCTCAGTCTAATTTCTTTCTCTCATGTTTGTTGGAAAGGGCAAAGCAGGTTAAGAGGGCTCTATCTTTTGACAGATGGACTATCCCATTCTCCTGACTAAAATTATATGTATGTAAATAATTTTGAACATGTGGTTTGGTGCTCTGTATTTTCACATGGACCTATTTTTCAAAATCAGAAAAAAAAAAGCTGTGTGCTCAACGTCTGGCAATACTAAAGGATGGAAGACAACGTTAACAGCACTGAAAGGGCTATGCAACTAGCCTCAGTTACCAGACAAATAATAAACATCTCCATCCATTGGCACAGAATCATAGAATCCTAGAATGATATGAGTTGGAAAGGATCCCAAGGATCATAGAGTTCCACCCCCCTGCCACAGGCAGGGACACCAACTTCCAGGCCTGGATCTACACAAGGTTGCCCAGGGCCCCATCCAACCTGGCCCTGAACACCTCCAGGGATGGGGCAGCCACCACCTCTCTGGGCAACCTGTTCCAGGACCTCACCACTCTCTCTGTAAAAAACTTTTCCCTAATATCCAATTTAAACCTTCCTTCCTTTAGCTTGAATCCGTCCCCCTCGTCCTGCCATTGTCTACCCTTTTGAAAAGTGTCCAGGGTGTGTTGATCAGTATTTTAAGTTCTGGTTTTTGGAAATGTGTTTCAAGCACAAGATCGTGTGCACAGTCATGTTCCTGGAAAGGTTCAGAGTCCCATGGTGGGAGGCAATGATCTGAAGCATACAATTCTTGTGGCTTTGTGTATGCCTGTCCTGCTTCTGTTGGCAGAGACAAACTTTCCCAGCTTGAAACCAGGTTGTTGTGGGTGTATGCACAAAGGTGGTGTTTCCATCTGGCTACAGGAGTTTTCAATTCACTGATATCCAACCAAGGCTGCTGCTAATTCTGTTGAAAAGGAGGTCTGATTAGAAGAAACTATGTTACTAATAAGAAACCTGAAAATGAGATGGTGGCAATAGGGGTACTTGGCACCTTCCCAGGCCTTGCGTAGGCCCGTAGCCCTAGATGGAGGTGCCACAGCCCCAGTGCCTGGAGGAGGCAAAGGAAGGAAGCAATTAGGGCAGCTGTTTTTCCGGCGTGCAGCCTGGGTTGGGCGAGAATGAGGAAGAGCTTCAGACACATGGCAGCAGCCAACTGCTCTCCTCTCAGGCAGCGTGCCGTGGTGGGGTCCCCTGGCACATCCCGTGGGAGATCGGCTCCAGCAGGCTGGCGCAGGGCTTGGTTGAGTGATAGTCACAGTCTGAAGCATCCTGATTACAACTGTAAAAGGACTCGAGGATGTCAGGTCTCTCCAAGGAGAACAAACTCTCAGACAGCTCAAGACAGGCACTTCTTCACACACCACGTTCACATACACCATCAGCAGCCAAGAATTTTAGTTTGTTTGATTTGGTCCCTGGCTACCATCTAGTTAAATTAGCACCTGGAGATGAAGAAAGGAGTGCCTCAGTGACATCCTGTGGATGATTTCATCTCAGCAGAATGCTTCTCCAGGCCAGGAATGCAGGGGATCTTAGTCAAAGCAAGGAAGTTATCTTTGCCGGGAAAGACTGCTGAGCCACTAGATGACATAGAAACAGATAGAATTATTATTGGGGGGCTACAGGAAAAATGACTGGGCAGAGAGGAGGCTCTTTTTATGGTTTTTATAGATAACACAATTTTTTTTCAGGCTGGTCTGTAGAATTCCCTTTTTCAACTATTGAAAAAGTATGTTGTGGTCCTCAAGGAGTTCTGAAATCTCATCTGATCTTCACAGGGTGGTTTGTGGAATAGCGTGCAGTATGATTGCACTGCAATAGGTAATGGTACCAGCACACTGTGGCATGTAATTTTCCCTGCTTCCTCATAATGATTTTTCATCCGCCATGAAAAAGGCCACCTCTTCACGAGACCAGATGGAAAGCGTTCCACATTTTCATGTAGAAAAGGAACAGCTGAGCACCTTCTTGGAGGGCAGCTGTTTTTTGGTGACCACAGTTTTCATCACACACAGAGAAGATGAATTTGAGGATCTCTGCATTATTTTTCTGTGAGTTTATGATGGCTTTGGGAAAAATATTAGTCTGAAAAGGTCAACAGTCAAGACTGAGAATGTGTTGGCTGCCCCCAGAGGTTCAAGAGTAATCTCTGTATCAGTGTTTTTGGATGACTGCTCTTTTTGGGAAGGCAGCTACCTTATCCTGTGGTATGATAAAACAAAGAGCTAACATTCAGAAACCAAACTATGCATTGACCCAGCATACACTTGACTGCACTGTTGCAGAAATGCAAGACTGGGGTAGCCTACAGTAGGCATGGTGTAGTGGTGAGTGTCTGTACCATTGCTGTCTCAAGATGGGAAGATGCTGCTAGCAATAGGCCACGCTTGAACAATCTGTTAGATGAAGAACCTAGAGGCTGGAGAAAAGTTCTGAGAGAAAAGCAAGTTAAAAAAAAGATCAATAGCCATTTTCTGGTCTCATGGTCTCATCTCATTAATGAGTACTGTCATTTTGGTGCTTGACAACAGTTGTGATGTGACATGATGTATTATACAGCTAAACCAGTGGAGTAATTTAAAGCAGTGCTTCTCAAGATGGATGCATGCCATTCATACCTACATCTGAATATAAGCGTGACCTTAAAGAGGGCTGGGATAGACGAATAGAGGCATAAATCTGCCAGGAATGCAGGCAGCCTGCATCCTCAGAGTGCTCATGACAGGGGCATTTCTGTTTTCAAATTCTTGCTTACCCAGGTAAGAGAAAGTTGAAATTACTCACAGGGCAGATGAATCCTTTACTTCCACCAGCATAGCAAGTTGGTGCCATGTATCAGACTGTGTTATTCTCTTTCTCTGGGAAGTGGTGGAAAATGGGAAGAGGAGACTTTGAGGTCTGTTCTATATTAGATGGAGCTGTTGTTTGGACAATCCCAGTAGAAATTCCTTTCCCTGGGAGTACAGCAGTACTGGCAGTGTACACCCTGCTTGTGCACTGGCATTGCAGCATGCTACATCACATGCAGCTGTGCTATACACGTGTGTACACAAAGCACACATGAGCAGAATTTGGGAAGCACCAAACTGAAGACAAGCCAATAGTGAAAGTCAGAGTGACTACACCAGTTTTGATTTTATCTAAAGCAAAGCTACAATATGATGCTGCTAAATGGATGTCAGCCCCAGGGCAGGATGCTGCTGGGGTTCTTTTACCACTCAAGGCTGTGGCAGAAACCTCTCTGTATGTGGAACATCCCAACATAAAAGCAACTTTTTGGGGGTTTTTGTTGGTTGGTTGGTTGTTGTTTTGTTGGGGTTTTTTAAGAGATCGTAATAGGTTTTAAGTAAATAGGATAACAGAACTTCCATCATTTGCTTTATGCATGCATAGCTGCTATTTTCTTTGCCTGTACAACCAGACCCTAGTACATCATGTTATGGTTCTCACAGTTGTTATTTAAATATATTTCTTTTGTTTAATATGTTTCTGGAATTAATTAAAATAGCGAATCCACCTGGGAGCAGTAGAACTAGCAAGGCCTGATTACTAGGTGATTTCTGTTCTCTCTTCTTCTTTACCCACACCAGCAGTTGCCAGGGCTGCCAGGACACCTAATGCTTGGCTGCTGCCTCTTGCTTGGGTATCTGGTCCACATTTCTGTAGCTTCTGTGAAGCCAGTGAATTTCCTTTTTTTTTTTTTTCCCCACTCTTCAGAAGATCCTGTTTTGTGAAACCTACATATCTGAGAATTGATTTCCCAGTCCAGATGGAGAAATTGTCCTAGCACTTCAGCAAGTCATTACATGGGAAGCAGGAGACAGGCCATCGGATGGCAAAAACTGTGTAAATAATCATTTAAAAATCCCCAAACCAGTGCCCTTCCTGAATGGCTCCTGTCTCAGAATCTCAAACCACTTTGCAAATCTTGAATCCATCAGTTCTTGCTCAAGCAGCACCATTTGCCTGAGGAAGCAGAGCTGGAGCTGATCCAGGAGCTGGCAGTGCCTTGTGCAATCTCCACAGATAAATGGCTGCAAGAACTGCCCCATGCTTATGCAGATCTGACTGAACCATGAGTTTCTGTCTTCTAGGGCATATGCTGAAGTGCCCAAGCTCATTCCTAAGGTGTGAGTGTGGTGATCCACCTTTGCTAATTACCCAGCTGAGAAGAAGGGTTAATTAACTGGGTGGAGAGCTCTATTAATACGGCTACACTGTTTCTGCAATGTGAACCAGTGCCTTTTGCGTGGGTAGCTCTGAGGACATCCTCATCCATCAGTTGCTTGCAAATTTTGCATCTTGTGTTAGGCTTTTTCTGCTTTGAGAACACTTGAGATAGAAGGTGGATGGATTGCTGAGGGTGAATTTCATGAAGAAGTCCTAAAAAAAGGAAGAAAAAAAATTCTTGAGGTACTTACAGGAGGAGTGAAAGCAGGACACCTGTTTAAGATGTCAACAAAAGCATTTTAATATAACATGATACACTAGGAGAGAAAAGAGGTGATTTTAAAACACACTGAAAAAGTAATTTGTTGTGACAAAGGAGGCTTAATTGTTTTCCCATCTGAAAATAAGGTCCTTTCTTCTCTGTTCTCTTAAAAAATATATATTTGGCAACATTACTCATTGTTTTAAGTCAGGTTCTTCCAGCTTCTCTTTATCTGCCTTAACATCTATTTTGTTTGCTTATTTATAGCTGCTCTAGGAAGTCTCTGAAGTGCTATAGAAATAGAAGGATGCTCCTAAATGAGAGGAAATCAGTTGATAAGAATAGCAGTTGTCAAAGAGAATGATTTGTAGGGCTCTGCTGTAAGCACTTAAGCTGGTGGAAATGTTTTAAGGAGTGTGAGGAAATGACTGCGTGTCACAGCCACAGGAAATGCTGATTTATATATTGGCTTTGTCAGAGTAGCCTTTTGCAGATAGGGCTGAGACAGAGACAGTTTTATGAAATGAGCCAGCAGGAAACCACATTATCCTTCAATAATAAATAGGAAGAGGTCCCTGCAGTCACAGGATCTGGAGAGACTTGTTTTATTGAAGGTTATGACTGAGACATTCAAAGGCATCAAAGGAACTTAAGCACTTTCAATCTTAAGGGCTTTTCTGGAGTGGGGTATTGTTCTTTATTCTTCCCCAAAGGCAACCAACCCATTTGTAATTCCTTACCCCCGAAATCCTCTGGTAACAATCCTCAGCCATTGATTTATCTCATAATTGTGATTTACAAAAGCTTGCGTTGCTGTTACTGTTTTCCCTGTGCTGTTCTACAAGGGGAAGAGAGAAATCTATGATTTTGAAGCAGAAAGCAAAAACACCTCTCTGAGAACAGTACTTTGAGTTTATCCCCGAGAATCAGAGACATTCTCCACAGTGCTCTTTTCAGTGTGATGGGAGCTACACAAGGTTGCCCAGGGTCCCATCCAACCTGGCATTGAACACCTCCAGGGACGGGGCACCCACCACATCTCTGGGCAGCCCCTTCCAGCCCCTCACCACTCTCTGTAAAAAACTTACCCCTAATATCTAACCTAACCTTCCGTCCTTTAGCTTCATTCCATCCCCCTTCTCCTGCCATTGTCTGACCTTTTGGAAATTTGGTTTCCCTCCTGTTTCTCTGCTTCCTTCAGGGACTGGAAGGTTGCAATGAGGTCCCTTTGCAGCCTTCTCTTCTCCAGGCTGAACAAGCCCAGCTCCTTCAGCCTCTCTCTGTAGGGGAGCTGCTCCAGCCCTCTAGTCATTTTAGAGCCAAACTCTGCAATTTTTAGAGCAAGGGGGTTTGCAAGTGTCTCACAGTCATCTGCTGACACGGATGAACTGATGAACGTCTGATGAACCATCCAGATTCTCTCAGAGTTAACACAGCAAAGAGGCAATGAAGTATGTAACGCTTTAAAACAGCTCTTGTTCAATAGTAGAAGGTTACGTTGCAGATTTTCCCCTGCAGAATAGTGAGATGGTTGACACAACTTTTATCAACTGCTTTACTGTTTTGTAGCACTTGATTAGTTTGCACATTGGATACTTTTGTCCCCACAGAAAGCTTATTCATACTCTGTTTTTTACTGTTCTTCCCCAGATAGAATCCTCTCCCTGCTACCTGCTGACCGTAAGGATCATCCGGATGAGAAATCTCCAGCGAGTGGATGCCTGTAGGTACCTCCATTATTAGTGATATCTCAGGGTATAAGCAACAAGTTTTCTTGTTTCTGAAATAACCCAGTGTTTGTATAAACTGGTTATGATAAGCCAGGTCAGTCCTTGCCACTTGCTGCTGTTTCATTGAATGTTATTCCTCTGCTTCCTGCTTGGTTTCAAGAGTTGAATGTGGTTTTTTGAGGATAAGTACTTTCTTCCCCCCACTCCCCACCCCCCCCACCCCCCCCCCAAGAGAGGAGAGTTTCTGACACAGGTATCTGAAAAAAGACATCATCCTGTGTTTTCAAAAGCAAGGGGTAATTTTGCCTTTGGGTTGTAGCATCTTAGGAACTGGCTGGCAGGAGCAAACTTTTTCATTCCCTCTGCCTCCCCCATCTTAGTTCTGATACAGGTGAAATGAACAAGAAAAAGCTTTCCAAAGCTATGACCACCAGGCTAATGCCATTATTAATTACCCTGAAATGACTGTCAAAAACCACCTTAACTGAGAGATGGGTGCCTTGCCCCTTCTAACACTGTGCAGCAGCCTTGCAGTTGTGCAAGTGTGCGAGTCACATGGCAGGAAAGTGGGGGGAAGTTGAGTGAACAGGAAAGGAAAATAATCACTGTTTAGTTAAAGGACATGTGTGGTGGGAGCATTTAGCACAAAATAGACAAGTTAGCAGTTTGTTTTGTTTGAATCAATACTGCTACATCACCACCTGTGAAAGGATGCTGAAATTAGCTCTAAGATGAGCGTGGAAGGGTTTCACTGTTTCACCGTGAGTGGCAGCAATCCATGCTATAGTCTCTTGCACATGAAGAGCCAGGGAAGATGTTCTGTGAGACAAAGGTCTAGGTTTATCACACAGAACCATTCCCATCTTGCCCTGTGGTTGTCATGTGCTTTTCTGGAAGGTCTATCAGAAGACTTCCCAGAGTCACAGCTCCGAGTGAAGGATACACTAGCTTGATCTTAGGTCACATCATTGGGACACGCTCTTGGCACCTGCACCTTCCTCCTGGTCCGTGGCTGTGGCATGATGATGCAATAGCACAGAAAGGTTTCATCAAGGACTCAGCTCTTCTGCATGTCAGGCAGCAAGTCAAAAATCACAAATAACTAGGTTGTAGAGAGAGATTATGCAAGCAGAACTGAAGCAATATTTTGCATTAAATACACTGCTGACTAGTTTGCATGTATCCACTCATATAATTAAGGATTGTTTGATATGCTTTATATCTCAAAGTACAGTTAAGATACAAGAACGACAAATCATATCAGAAGAATAGAGTACGTTGCCAGACAGCCAACAGTCATTGAGCTCCAATGACAAAACTAAAGCCATGCAGAAGTCATACAGAATTGCTTTTAAAACCTGATTACTTCTATGATCTTCTTGAAGTCATTATTTTCTGCACAGACTTTCCCAGATTAAGAAAAAAAAAAAAAAGGAAAAGGACAAATACTCCTACAGAATCAGGTCAATGACACTTGAGGAATTGGAGTAAGAAAAGAAACTGTAGAAAGGCACCAACTGTTACAACAGATCCAAAACAAATTTTATATCCAGAGGGACTAAATAGGCTACAGGCCTTAAGAGTGGAAAATAAATTTTTGAGGAGGACATGGAAGCTAAAAGGAATAGGAGGTAGAAAGTGAATAAGGAATCGTGTTTTGCTATTTTTTCACAATGTGAGAATAAAGGAGCACCCAATAAAGTGATCAAACAGGAACTTTAAATAAAAGGAATACAAAAGTTAATTGTGGAACATGGGAATGTGTGGACATTAAAATATATATCTCCTAAAAAACATTATTCATGAAGCAAAAGTGTAGCAAGGTTTATTAAACACAGTATTCCCACTGCAAACTCTGGTTTGGGAGATCCTTACTCTGGCCGTTGCCTGAATGATGGAAGGTGGATGAGATGCAGTAGCGCTCTAGAATTAACTTGTTTCTTCTACTCCAGGGCAAGGTGTGGAAGGATTATTACCCACCAGTAACATGATTAAGAATATGTTTTTTTTTAATATGAAAAAGGCTGATGTTTCTTTCTTCTGTCTCATCCTTGGGAAAAAGCCAAACCCTTCCAGGTGAGGCTTTCCAAAAATGCCCAGTCCATGATAGACATTCTTCCTGGAAATGTATGAGCTGAATGTTGGAATTTGACAAGGAGTAGACAGTTAAAAGACAGAAGGAGGGCAGCCTTAAACCTTGTTCTTAAATTCACTCTGTCTATAAATTAAATAAAGACAAGCAACTTCCTTTGTGAAGAAAAGGTGCAGATGAGATGCTTTATTCCTCTTTCAGAGGGATACCGATGTATCTAAGCAAGACAAAATGTGTAAGAGAGCCATACTGAACAGGGTGCTAGCAGTCTCCTGACCACCTGCTGCAATTCTTCTTAAATTTGAGGGGCTTTTGATATTGCTTATTGCTTATCTGTACTGATGGGAATGGTAAAGACCTGGGTATGTCTCCCAGACCTTAATGCAAAGTGGTTGTGGATGTAAGGAGAGCAGGAAGCAAAGGCATACAGTGTGCAACCAAATTGTCTGAAGTGAAAAGACGTACCTGGGAATTATATTTCTCAGAGACATCAGTCTGCGAAGTGTGTTGTACCATCTGTGTGAGGGATACAGATGCTTCTGGGGTAATTTCTGTTGTTTCCACCTCTGGGCTTAAAGGTAACCCATAGCAGCCCTTTTCCTTCCCTTTGGCATTTTCTTCCTTAAGGAAAAGAAAGGAGGAGAGGGTTGCATTCCTCTGGCACACAGTACATTGCATTTTTGGCTGTAACCATTTGTGATATACTTTAATTTAGGTGCCTTTGAGATATGGGATGGATTGTCTTTCACTAAACTTCTCCTGGTGCATTTCTTTAGAGAGAATGGATCCCTCTTTTCCTGTAGGTGGCAATTAGTCAAGGACCAATGTCCCTCTCTCAGAGTGCCTTCTGTTGTCCCCTATAACAGGCATAGTTCTGCAGCTGCTTTTACAAACCCTCACCAAGTTAATCACTTAAGGCAAGCCAGAGATGGAGACCTCTTGCAGTTCTCAAAAGCTGGAGGAGTCTCCCAGGCCCTTGTCATCAGACAGCAGCTGAGGGTCAGTTTGTGTGTGTGTGAACACACACAAGCACAGGAAAGCATGCTGATTGAGAAACTGAAGAAAACTAGGAGAAGAAATTCTCGCCCTCTTCTTTCACATAACAAAACCCTCTGTTGTCTGTATCTCATGTAAGAAAGAGTTCGTGCAGATCATTTGTGTATCTTGTGCAAGGAATAGTCTTCCCTCTCAGAAGAATATCTTGGAAAGAGTTACATTACATCATGCATTTCTGCCTTTAAATAACTCATACTCGCTGCTGGTACCATACAGCAACCTTGCCAGTGTCGAGCAGCACCACTGACTTTGCCATATTAACAACTGCTTTGCCTCTTTCCCTACCCAGTAAGCCAGGCTGATTGCTACGTGTCGTTGTGGCTCCCAACTGCGACATGCGAAAGGTCCCGCACTAAAACTGTGAGAAACTCCAACAACCCGGTGTGGAACGAAACCTTCTACTTCAGGATCCAGAGTCGGGTCAAGGTAAAGAGCCAAAGGTGGCTGCTTGAAGCAGCCTGAAGACTTTTGTGTGTGGTGAGTCCTATCTATCTCCTGAACTGAGCCTAGGAATTATTTAAGAGCTGGCACCTGATAAGGGACAGTTCAAATTGTTTAGTAGCAGAGATAACTGAGTTCCCATGTCTGTTCAATGGCGCTGTTTAGGAGGGCCAGAAACTGAGCTCAGTAAGGAAGTTTTCAATAATCAAGTATTTAATAATCAACTCCAGAGCACTACAGATTTTGGGAGTTAGCTAAGCTGTCGTGTAGGCATAGCCAATGTATTACTCATGTTAGAGCAATTAAATGGAACTAGAGAAGAATCACAGAATCACAGAATCACAGGGGTTGGAAAGGACCTCGAGAGATCATCGGATCCAACCCCCCTGCCAAAGCAGCTCCCTAGGACAAGTTGCACAGGTCGGCGTCCAGATGGGTCTGGAATATCTCCAGAGATGGAGACTCCACACCCCCCTGGGCAGCCTGTCCCAGGGCCCTGTCACCTTCATGAATGAATATTTAATTTACAGTGTGTTTTTCCAAGGGGGATGGTACTTAATATCTCCACTTCTTAAGCACGTCCCCAATACATCTTCCCTAGATCTAATGATGTCCAGACTGTAGAAACAATTAAAAAACCTTTTCCATCTTCTTCCAGAATGTTCTGGAGCTGACAGTGTATGATGAGGATTTTGCTACTCCAGATGACCATCTCCTCTGTGCGCTCTTTGACACTGCTAAACTTCCAATCGAAAGAACAGTGATCCTATATTTTAAGCCCAGCCCAAAGGTGAGAGCAAAACCATAAAGTGACTGAAAAACCAGTGTGGAGTTATACAACACTTGCAAAGTTTTGGGGTGAGCTTTCTAAATCTGCCCCAGATGACCTATCCAAATAATGGATACATGGATTACCATTCAAAACTTACACCCAAAAAATGTGGCATTAAAACCCTGAGCCTCTCCTCCCAGTGTTTTCATAAATTATAAATTATAAATTATATTTCATAAATTTATTTCATAAATTGAACAGCATATGACAGAAACAGTGTGGTAGGTAGAGGAGGAGTCGGACTGTGAGATATCCATGAGCAATACCAAGGCTGCACAGCTGTCACAGACGGAATAATTCATAAATGTTTTTCCCATGTAATTCATACTTGCTACCCCTACCCATGTGTTTGTATCTGCTTTCACCTCAAAGGCAACGGAGAGGCTGCTCCTATAGGTATCCCAGTGCTGTCCTCAGCAGAGACACCTCAGCACTGAGCTTGCTGACGTGTCTATCAGAATTAGCGTGGGTTTTGGAGCTCTGGACTTGACTTATTTACTCCATTTCTCAGTTTCCCACCAATAAAAATGGGAAGAAGAGTCTTGATTCCCTTTGAGGTCTATGGATGAGATTGGTGAAATGTCTCACGCGCAACTTCTTGCTTCTGGTACCCAAACTAGGTCACTCCCAACTAGCTCATACATATCAACACTGCCTTACGGGGGGGTTGCATAACTGTAACTCTGAATCACTCAATAATACCAGTCTCTGTTTGTTATGTTAAAGTGATGGGTGGAAAGTATCTTTAACTTCCGAGCTAATAGCAAGGACGGTAAATCATGACAGGACGGTGCAGGAAATAGGAGGAAAAAAGGTAGAATTCAGATAAAACAAGCTGCAAATTATCTTCGTGCAGCAGCTTCTCACTAAAAGACAAAAAGGTGGTTTGTTTGGATGATACCTGAAGAAGGACGCAGAGGAGGAAGGAATCATTAAGCTATCTGGTTTGAAATGTCGATTCGGACCTTCCAGACTGAAGTATTTATTACAGCCTATGAATTGCGACTGATTACTTAACCAGGTACCAGACAAGGGAGAAAGCATTATGTAGCTACTTAATTTAATTTCTTGTTCTTGCTTTCAGGCCAAGGAAGAGCTCGAGGTTGAATTCAAATTGGAGGCCGCGTAAGTGATGTGCAGATTATTTTACCCATGCAAAAGTCATTAAATGCTAAAGCAAAGACATAGCCTTACAACTCACACTTTGTGGGGTTTCTGTAAAAATGTGCCAGGTTTCTCCGGCATTGTTACTGCAGTTTCAGACACCTGGGCAATTCCTCTAGTCGCTTTGTCCTGTAGTTTAGTTGCTTTCAAAGACACACCTCCCAGCATTGTCTCTTCTACTTTCCATGCTGAATTTGTCTACCTGGGAACATTTCAGAAGACTTTCTGAGCGCATGTGCATGCACACATAGCAATGTTGCTGTGCCTGTTCTAGTGCATTCATTGGACAGACTCCTCATGTTGAACCATCCTGGTTAGGTTTCCTGTGGATTTTTGACTCCCTCGATTTTCCCTTGAATCGCTGTTTGGGTTCTAGTAATTCTGTTTTCTATCTGCCCAACACAACGACAGTGCGTAGCTCTTCCTCCAGTGGGATCAGCCTGCCATCCACATGAATTAGTATTTTTGTCTCTATTGCCACAAGGTAACTAAGATGGCAGAAATACAGTGACCAGCCAAAGGTCAGCATTCACAGAATCACAGAGTCACAAGGTTGGAAAAGAACTTTGAAGATCATCAAATCCAACCATTCCCATCCTAAGCTAAACCATATCCCTAAGTACCTCATCTACCCCTTTTTTTAAACACATCCAGGGAAGGTGACTCAAACCCCTCCCTGGGCAGCCTGTTCCAGGCCCTGACAACTCTTTCAGGGAAGAACTTTCTCCTAACATCTGCCCTGGGGCAGCTTCGTGCCATTTCCCCTTGTCCCATCTCCTGTCCCCTGGCTGATGAGACCATCACCCACCTCTCTGCACCCTCCTGTCAGGTAGCTGTAGGTGGTGATAAGGTCTCCCCTCAGCCTCCTCTTCTCCAGGCTGAACACCCCCAGCTCCTTCAGCCACTCCTCAGAGGATTTGCCCTCCAGACCCTTCCCCAGCCTGGTTGCCCTTCTCTGGACTCACTGGAGGACCTCAATGTCCTTCTTATGGTGAGGAGCCCAGAATTGGACCCAGCACTCGAGGTGCAGCCTCACCAATGCCCAGTACAGGGGCACAATTAACTCCCTAGACCTATTGGCCACACTGTTTTTGATACAAGCCAGGATGCCATTGGCCTTCTTGGCCACCTGGGCACACTGCTGGCTCATATTCAGCCTGCTGTCAACCAACACCCCCAGGTCCTTCTCTTCCTGACAGCTCTCCAGCCAACCTCCCCCAAGTCTGTAGTGTTGCATGGGGTTGTTATGTCCCATGTGCAGCACTCTACACTTGACCTTGCTAAACTTCAGCCCATCGGTCCAGTCTGTTCAGATCTCTCTGAAGAGCCTCCCTACCCTCAGGCAGATCAACACTTCCTCCTAGTTTAGTGTCATCTGCAAACTTACTGAGGGAGCATTCAATCCCTTCATCCAGGTCATTGATAAAGATGTTGAACAAGACTGGACCCAGGACTGAGCCCTGGGGGATGCCACTCGTGACCGGCCTCCAGCTGGATTTGGTTCCATTTACCCACCACCCTTTGGGCCCATCCATCCAGCCAGTTTTTAACCCAGCTGAGGGTCCACCTGTCCAGGCCAGTGGCAGCCAGTTTCTCAGTCAGAATGCTGTGAGAAACCATGTCAAAGGCTTTACTGAAGTCCAGGTAGACACATCCACAGCCTTCCCCTTGTCCATTAAGCGGGTCACCTTGTCATAGAAGTTGATCGGGTTAGTTTGACAGGATCTACCTTTTGTAAACCCATGTTGACTGGGCCTGATCCCCTGGCCATCAAGCGTGTGCTGCATGACAGCTCCCAGGATGACCCTCTCCATGATCTTCCCCAGGACTGAGGTCAGACTGACAGGCCTGTGGTTCCCCAGATCCTCCTTCTGGCCTTTCTTATATATGGGTGTAAACTAGTGGGGAGCCAAGACTGGAATTCCAGTTACTTGAGACCATTTTCTGACTTCACCTGAATGCATTTTTTCCCCCTCCTATTGAATTGGTACCTACTGACCCGTGCCCCTTTGTGTTTGCACACCAGCAAACACATAGATTTGAGCTTCCCAGTAAGGATATGCTGGCATATTAGGGTGGTGGTCAATGTCTCTATGTCCAGGTGGAGGCCATTACCAAGCAGTGTCACCAGGGGTCTCTCCTGGGACCAGTTCTCTTTAACAGCTTTATCAATGACATCAATGATGGAATTGAGTGCACCCTCAGCAAGTTTGCAGATGACACCAAGCTGAGTGGTGTGGTTGATGCAATAAAAGGAAAGAAGCCATCCAGAGGGATCTTGACAGGCTGGAAAGGTGGGCCTGGGTGAACCTAATGAGGTTCAACACTGCCAAGTGTAAGGTCTTGCACTTGGGCCAGAAGAATCCCAGACACAGGTACAGACTGGCAGAAGAGCTCCTGGAGAGCAGCCCTGCTGGGAAGGACCTGGGTGTCATGGGGGATCAGAAACTTCATATGAGCCAGCAGTGGCTCTTGCAGCTCACAAGGCCAATGGTATCCTGGGCTCCATCAGCAGAGGGGTGGCAGCAGGGACAGGGAGGTGATTGTCCCTCTGTACTCTGCCCTCGTCAGGCCCCATCTGGAGTTCTGTGTCCAGAGCTGGGACCGCAATACAAGAAAGATGTGGAACTGTTGAAGAGGGTTCAGAGGAGCCACGAAGATGATCAGAGGGCTGGAGCAGCTCCCCTACGAAGAGTGGCTGAAAGAGCTGGGCTTATTCAGCCTAGAGAAGAAAAGACTAGAGAAGTCCCTGAAGGGAGGATACAAACAGAAGGAGAATCAACTTTTTAGAAGAGCAGACAATGGCAGGGCCAGGGGGAATGGATTAAAGATAAAGGAGGGAAGGTTTAGATATTAGGTGGAAGTTCTTTACAGAGAGAGTGGTGAGGTGCTGGAACAGGCTGCCCAGAGAGGTGGTAGATGCCCCATCCCTGGGGATGTTCAAGGCCAGGTTGGATGGAATCCTGAGCAACCTTGTGTAACTCCAGGCTGGAGGTTGGTGGCTCTGCCTGTGGCAGGGGGGTTGGAACTGTATGATCTTTGGAGTCCCTTCCAACCCAGGCCATCCTATGATTCTGTATTAGCTTTTAAATTTATATGTTAAAGTGAAGAAAAGAATTTGACTGCCCAACTGCAGATTCCATTTTAGACGATCATCAAGTAGCAAGTGCAGAGCAGCTGCAGTGTTCAGTCCCAGTAAGCATGGAAAGGAGCATGTAGATACCCACTGGGGTCCCTCTGGCATCATTCTCCTAAATGGGGACAAAGGCCAACACCCTGCGCAAAGATGAGTGGGCATTTGATTTTAAAAATCCATGTTTTTCCTTTTGTTTTCCAGTTCAGGTCCTCATGAACTCATTGCTACCAATGGAGTCCTGGTGGTATGTGTGTTTTTCCCAATAAATTTTCTGTAATTATAAAGGGGGAGGGAGAGTGAGGATTAGAGAAGTCATTAGGCCAGTTCTTCCTCTTTCTTCCCTCTTTCTTATTTAGATACTTTGAGAATGGAATATTGTATTGCCCCTTTTTATTGGTGATATCCCACTGCTTCCAATCTGCCCTATATTTTGACCCACCACACATACACACAGAGCTTTCCTCTGGTACCATTACTCCTTCAGAACAAGTACTGGTATCTGTTAAAGCCCACTGGTAACATCACTTGCTGATAACCTGCCTAGCCCTGTCCTCCCCTGAGAGAGGAGCCGTGCTTGGTGGGTACGCTCAGCGCTAAGTATTGACCTATTGTAATTACGTTATGTGAAAGAAGAGTTAGTGCCATTCAAAAAAGCCATAACCAGTGTGTAATGTTAACAGCAATGCTTCTACAGAAAACCCTTTCTACTACTCACTCTTGATCTCTCAACCATGAACCTTTCATGTATGTTTTTCCTAGTTTAACCACCATTATGCCACTGTCCTGAAAACGCTCCTGGTATTCTTTCTGTGTCTCTTCTTCTTCATGTGTATGTCGTTTGTCACTGGAGGATGCTCTACCATTCCCTCTGAAGGGTTTGGGTTTTTTTTTTCCCCTCTTTTACTTAGTCAGTTGCTGCTGGGCAAAAGCCCAGATATTCCAGGGAATTAGGCACTTTGGGGAACTAGACATGTCCAAAAGCTGAGCACTTCACATCTCCTAGTAATGAGGTTAGGATGTGACAATCTTCCTCACAGATTCCTGCTCTGTCTTTTACAGTGTCGTGAACTTTGCTGCTTGGAAGTTGAAGTGGCAGAGAAGATGCAGCAAAAATCAAGTAAGGTTATTGCTTTATCTATTTACCAATTATTTCATGCTCTCTGATGGGAGGATGCCCCTTTCATATACTTTATTAGTGGAATAAACAGTATTTATAATATTCAGTGCAGTTAACACTAGGGAAACACAATTAGATTGTTATAGACTTTAATGACTGTGCCTTGTACTCCCTTAGGTATGTGTAAATAAGGTCTATTAGACCTGCTGTAAAGTTGAAATCCCAGTTGAATCTAACAGCAAGAACAGTTGGAGTCCCCTTTCTGTGAAAACAGTGTCCGCTCCGCTCCTTCCCCCTCTCTGCCAGCACTCCCTTCAGAGCACTTTAGACAATGCTGTGGTCCAAACTGCACCCCACTTTTAATTGAGCCAGCAATGCTTTCCAGCTAAATCATAGTGACATTTCTCACGACGTTTGTTTTGCTTTTTCAGAGAAAGAGCTTTCCCTCACCGTGAAGGGCTCCTTTGAGGGGACACAGGACATCACGCTGGGCCCTGATGGAGTGGTCAGCCCATCAGGTCCCACCAAGTTCCACTATATCAAGTATGCAGAACCAACATTGGATGTCATGTTGCCAAAGAAGAGGCGCTACCACCCTGTACGTTGGAAATTGCCTTTAATAATGAACTGACCATGAGTCCCTCTGTAGAAAGTGGGAGGAGGGGGAGAGGGTAAACCCATTTTTTGTCTTAAAGCATGTTGTTTTCCCAGTGGACCTGTAAGTATAGAACAGAGACGGGATCCCCAGTGGTGATGCTGAATTCTCTGACCATGGGAAGGAAAACAACCATTGCAGAGGTAAGCCTCATTTCCAGCTGTTAGGGATAAAGGGTCACTTAGGTAGAAATCATTACTCATAATATTGTCCCAGATGGTTTCTAAGAGGTTCAGAAGTGTTCTGAATTTTTTCTCAGACCTTGGACAAACAGGAGCTTTGTTTATCCAGCTGTTTTTTTCCACAGAAGCAGGTTGTCTCTGCATTAGTGTTCATTATATGCCAGTAGTGGTTACAGAGACCAAGAAGGATGTGAGAAAATTTAATGATTCTTTCAGTACATATCTCCCTGTTCACCAGAGATTCACTGATCCCTCCTTTGCTTAGGGCCCAAACAGAAAGTTAGTCCTTGGACACAAGCTAGGAAAAAGTTAGTAAGTCTTCCCTTCACAAACCATGAAGGACAGTATATTAAAATATATTAAATATATTAGACATAGCATATGGTTTTTAGAGAATGTAATGAGAATATTGAAATAGATGTATGTGCTGTATAATTTTGAATGAAATTAATAGAAGGAAAAGATCATTAGCTTCTGCTAAGAAACATCTACAGGTGTCCAGATTATTAAGGACCATCTTGTCCAAATTTTAATCATTATGTTGTAAAGACATAGGAGAACATCAGATTTCAGGACCATTCAGACACCTTTCCAGAATGGAGCACTTTTTGTCAGTTAATATGAAGGCTGCAAAACCAGTTTTAAGGCAGGATGATGTCTTGGCAGAAGGAAATACAGACTTACTGTCCTTTCACTGTGAGACTGTAACCAGGAAGTCAAAGATCTGCTGCAAACATCATACCATGAACAGGAAACTTACAAAAATGGGTACCTGAGGGTGCTGCAGACAGTTGTGAGAGGAATGGGACCTACTGCATGAGTCTCAGGAACCTCCTGTACCAAGACTGTCAATGGTCTCTGCAGCAGGGAAACAATTGGGATCTGTGGGTAGGCATCTTTTGGAAATATATGCTGAGATCTCAGACATTTAACTTCATGATTCCCAGACCTTGCTGGGGTCTAAATCAAGCTCTTATCCTGAGACAGAAAGGGAAAAATTAAAAAGAAATTAAAAAATGAAAATAGAGATTTACAATACACATTCTTATTTTCCAGGAGAAAAGATTTGACTTAAATGTGAGAGCACAAAGCTGGTAAGAAATCCTTTTCTATTCCTTAAAGACTTGGGCTATTGATTTTGAGACTGTTTTACCCAGGTGGAAATGACACAAGCAGGCATTCTCAGACTGAAAACTGGAATGTGCTTTTAATAAAACATGAGACATGCACAGTATATTATACACAATTAGCCCTAGGACGATCTGGCTTTAATCAATACATGTCAATAAACGTGTAGTTATTTTGGCATTATTTCTTCCCTTCTGCCCACAGAATATGGTTTTTGAACTCTGGAATTCGCAAAGAGAACAAAGCTGAATAAAACCCCCCAGAATAGACCAGGAAAAACATTAAACTTCAGCAAAAATTTTGAACTTTTTTTTCCCTGAATGTCAAAATTTAATAGCCATAAATCTTGTACTCTGTCAAGTCCAATTATACTCTAAATTGAATAGAAACAAAAGTAGAAACTAGTGATTTGACACCTACAGACATGCTTATTACTAGTTATCAGTAAACATGGAGATGTTTCGTGTTATCCATAGCTGTATGCAACACACAGAACTGGGCAAACTGATCTTTGTGTGTGTACCTGACTAGAAAATAAAAGCAAATAATAACTTTACTTTTGAATTCAGGGTTTTGTGTCATTTATTTAAGACAGGCAAATGATCGGTGTAAACAGAACAGTGTTATTCCAGGACAGGAAAAATGCTTCCCACTTGTTTAGTTTACTTCAAGAGAACTTTTGAAGCAGTTTGTTTGTATCTTGATTTACAAAGGACACAGGCTTTTGTAGCTCACCTGACTCAATTATTCTTGCTTGTCTTCATTTACAAATACATTTGTAATTGTTTGGCTGGTTTTATCCAAATCTGATGGTGGAAAAATCTGATAAATAATCTCATAAATTTCCTTGACGTTCTGTCACTGGAAGAAAAAGCAAAACTCTGCCATTTTATAGTGCTTGGCCTGAAGACACCATGCTAGGTCTCTTAGCAATAGATGTGTTGTAGGCACAGGGCAGGAAAGGGCAAGAAGAGACAGAATGGAGGTCAGTGAGCAGAAGAGCCCAAATGTAGCAATAGGATGAGGGGGGGTGGCTTTAAACTATAAAAGGGGAGATTTAGGTTGGGTATTAGGAAAAAGTTCTTCAATATGAGGAGTGGTAGATCACTGGAACAGGTTGCCCAGAGAGGGTGTGGAAGTCCCATCCCTGGAGACATTCAAGGTCAGGCTTGATGGGACTCTGCATGACCTGATTTAGTGAAGATGTCCCTGCTTACTGCAGGGGGGTTGGACTAGATGGCTTCTAAAGGTCCCTTCCAACCTAAGGCATTCTATGATTCTATGAAATGCCCAGGGAAATAAGCTGTCATAGCAGAGTTTTAAAGAATGACTTATTAAATTCCAAAACTGCTGCAAATGAAACCTTCCTCTGAGGAGTATTGCACTTCATGAAGTGAAGGTTGGTGTGATATACAACTGCCCGTACTGACCTGTGAGACAGCTTGTGCAGATGCAGGCAGATCAGGTGCAAACCTGCTCTGCTAAACTCAGTGACTCACCTGAGTCATCTCCATCCATCCAGGGGCTGGATGTCACCCAGGTCATCCCTCCAGCGAGCAGGGTCACAGAGCCGCCCTGCTTCCTGCCCGGGATGCTCACCGCTAGAGGGATCTACACCCATTCCTGTGCCCCACTGGAAATGAAGAAGCCCAATAGTTGTAGACTAATTACAACACATTTAATTTTAAAACAGGGGATGAAACGGCAGCATTGTGGCTTTTGTCCCAACTAAGCCACCAATGCCCCTGTGGGTAGGCAGAGAGGGGCAATCCTGGGTGGAGGAAAGGCTGCACAGTAGAGCAGGAGCCCACTGTGCCTGTGAGCCTCCACATGCTGCGGTGTGAGACCTTCTCTTACAAAGCAAATGGCTGAAGAGCCAGTTCATACCACCGTGAAACGATTCAGGGTGCATGAAAGCTGTCCAGAGCATGTGCAGAAAAAGAGAAGCTGGAGTGAGGAAGAAAGGTATGGAAAGGATGTTTTAGATGCTCTAAATTAGGATCTCCATCCACCTTGGAAATGCCAGCGTTTGAAAACTTGGGGTTGTTTTAGATATGGAATGTGAAAATATCACTTTTGGCCATTTGCACAGATTTTCTAAACTTGTAATCCTTTTAGTTTTGCAGTGCTCAAATATTTTGTTCATTGGTAAATACTGTACATTGTTTCTTCATCAATTAGTAATAAAGGGGTATAATGCCAGTGGTTCAGCTGACTTAGTGAAATAAGTTTTTTCTTCCTTTTAAAAATAGTTAGAATATTCTCTCTTGCTGCTGTTGCATTGCATTGCATCACCCTGTTTGAAGGGACAGGCGCTGTGGATTATCTTTCATCAAAGTCCTAGGGTTGATAGGGGTGTGTTAAGATGTAAAAAACAAGCTTGTTTTTATCTTGTTATCTTAGCAATTGTTCGTGCCACCAAGACCTGGACATGCGCTTTGGGTTTGACTTATGTTCAGAGGAGATGGCATTCCTGGGGAAAAGAAAGAGATACGTAGCAAGTGCCCTGAAAAATGTTTTCCACCTACAACAGGATCTGCATGATCAGGAAGTATGTGTGTGGTGGTGGTGATGGGTAGACCCTGAGTTTCTAGTGCCTGCATGTATTCTTCTAGACAAGCGGGCAACAAAATGGACCACGTGTATCTGTTGCATGGGCACCAGCTTGGCCATGTGTCTGAAGTACATTTGCTTCCGCTGCCAAGGTTATGGCAAGAAACACGAGTTGCAGTAATCTCATCCTTCGTGACTGTCAGTTTGGAATGTGTCAGATTTGAGGTGTGCTCATCCCTGCGAGCCATTCCTTTAGCTAGGTGCACGTTAAATATGTTGCACAGCAAAGACTTCTTCCCTTGTTCAAATTTCATCTTTTTGTGAGAGTTTAGAATAAACAGCTCCAAGTATTTCAAAGGATATCTTCCTTGTCATGCAGATTTTAATTTTCTTAAGATAAATGTAATTTATTTTGAAGTAACTTCACAATACTGAAGCAAAACAACATTGATGAGGGTAGCTTAACAATACTGGCTGTGAACTGAGTGTATTTCTTCCTGGAGCTGGCATGTGGGTTTTAATACAGTAGTAGATGATGTGTGAAATAAGGAAAAAGTGGCAAAGGGGTGGGAAATGTAGAGAAAATGCATTGTTGCCTCCACAGTAGGGTTTCTCCTTGTTCTTGTTTCTGTGCCCCTGTTTGCTCTAGAGATGGGTAAAAACCTATGTTTCTCCTAAGGGAAACAGCAGTAGTAGTCACTTCTTGGTTTTGGAGTCTCTCCTTCCAAAAAGGGACCAGGATTTGAGATCAAGACCCGGGATGGGTGTGGTGTCCAGAACCCATTGCAGTCCAGGATGCCATGTGTTGAATGCTGTCGGTGTGAATGTCCAACCCTCTTCTGCCCAACAGGTCCCCATTGTGGCTATCATCACAACGGGGGGTGGACTGAAGTCAATGACAGGACTATATGGCAGCCTCATGGGACTCAAGAAATTAAATCTCCTGGACTGTGTAACATACATCAGCGGGTTGTCCGGCACCACGTGGTAAGCCAGGGTGACACTGCTTCAGAGAAGCTTCTGAAAGCAGACAAGATGAGATCTTCTTCAGACATTGTAGAAACAAGCTGCTTCTCAGTAACAAGTCATTAAATATTATCTTGACCTGATGCAATAATTTTTTATTAGCAATTCTTCACTGCTCTTTTCAACTCTGCGTCTGCAGCAGTTAAATATCTATATGACAAGTCCACTTGTCAAAATGGTTTCTAGGTAAAGCAGTTACTGTGGATGCAAGACTGCCCATGGCATTATGCATCTTCCCCTCTTCCCTGATGTCCCCGTTGTTCTTCCCAGTGACTTCTGAGATTAGCTCTGCTTGCTAGCTGGTCACACAGAGAAAACTGCAGGACAGTGCACACTCTAGCCCTGCAACCTGTCTGTTTGGGAAAGGACTGAGTTCCCCTGCTCACAGAAGCAGCCCAGCATCTGATGGCCCCACATAGTGTTAAAATAAAGCATAGTGATATCATAAGATTAGCAGCAAGTGATACAAGGCCAAGAGGCAGCAGCTGGTGGGAACTGATTTACAGTTCAAGAAAACAAGCGAAGAAAACTTATTATCATTTTCTGCCTAATTTGTGCTTCAGAAACATGTATATGTTCACACCTGGCAATTTTATCCATAAGCTGCTGCCAGCTCTGTTTAAAAATAAGTTAAGAACATAAAAATATACCTTAGCCTTCAGGGTCATCTTTAAAACAGTCATAAAAACCCTGGAGTGTTCATTCTGCTGGTTGGGGCAGCAAAACCGGACTATGTGTGAGCAGAAGTGAATCGTTAAATTTAAACTCTTCCTGTCCCTGAAGGCACGAAATTCCAAGTCTATTTTTGCTCATTTTGACTTCTTCTGTCTGTATTTTCTTTCTCCAGGACCATGGCCAACTTATACAGAGATGCCTACTGGTCTCAGAAGGACCTTGACTCGCATATTGGCGAAGCCCAGAAGCAAGCCACCAAATGCAAGATGGGCTGTTTCTCCATGGACCGCATGAAGTACTACAACAAGCAGCTGTGTCAGCGGAAAGAAGAGGGATACAGGACATCGTTTATAGATCTTTGGGGGCTCATGATTGAGTACTTACTAAATGATGGGGTATGACGTATATTCCATTTCTTAGAGAATCACGTTGGGGTTTTTTTTGTTAGTGAAGGGGGAAGAAGCCAGCCCATCATTTCAGAGAACATACCTCCAAACAGAGCGGAGTTCTCCGTGTCAACATACTCTTGGATTTTTTTCATTTCCTCTAGTAGTCTGCCTAGGGAGAAAAGCATCCTGTATGTTAATAAATAAGGTTGTGGGTGCAGCCATTTGAACTCTGGCTGGTATTTAAGTAGAAGTGGAGGCAATCTTGGGCAGTCTGCCCAAAAGGCAGATTATGCATGCAAAGTGAGTTCAAGATGCAAAGTAGAGCAATCTCAACAGTGTGAAAACTATCTGAAGCAAACAATTGTAGACACCTAGAGTGTGTGGTTATTTACATCCACTGGCAGGTAACTTGACCTGTGGGTACACTGGAGGCAAGTGCATGTGTCTTCAGCTGAGAAGGACTGTTCAGACAGTAACTAGTTTGAGTGATGTTATTTTTTAAAAGCAGTAAGTTTGCTTTTCTATTATTTGAGGTGGCTTCTGCCCTCACCATACATCACCCCACTCCCTCTTCTCTGCAGCTGGACGATAGTTCAAGGATGTGTACTCTGGCACTTGGGAAGTGGGAGGGAACGAGTGGTTGAGGATTGAACAGAAGTGTGCTCCAATGCTGCACAGATGCTGCAGTCAGCCAGCCATTCATTTGGATTTGTTTATTTGTATGTATGTGTATAGCATTATACACTATGTATAATATATAGTGTGTATATGTATACACTACATTATATAAACAGAAAATAAGCACATATATAGGGGAACAATATATGTTAAACAAAGATATAAGCCAAATAGCTGCCCCTCTTTAGATCTCGGCTACATGAGGTCGCCCTCACAATGGAGCCCAATATCTTTCCCTTTGAGCAGTGCTGACCACTGCTGTGTAACTGTGAACCTCTACCTAATCTGCTAGAACTAGCAGCTCTCAAATTTGTATGCAGTTCACGAGGTGATTGTGTTCTCTTTACAAACCTCTCCAGAGAGGATATGCTTTTCTAGAAAAGAAGCTGGGTAGAATGTAAAGTTTGCTGCCAAATTCCAGTCCCCTGTGCAATGCAGGACTGCGATAGCTGTTGTGTGCTAAGAAAAGAAACTCATTGCTGACATGCTCAAGGACTTCCTTCAGGCCCAGGAGAACAGGGACTGCTCCCTATGGTCTTTATCCTAAGGGAAAGCTTGTCCCTTCTCCTACTAGCCGAGGCAATACTTTCTAGTATGCACAGACATCTATGCAGAAATGGTTTTCTCTCTCCTTGTCTTTTTGTGAATAAAGTCAAGCTGGAGCCTGGGAGACTGGACTGTCACTGGCAGGTGGGTGCCTGCAGTGCTCTGTGCAAAGGAGCTGCCATGGCATGTCCTGCATGCCCGTGGCAGAGCCACCTGGCTCCTCCAGCGCTGGGGGCATCAAATTCATCATGTATCATTTCTGTCTCTTCTCACATAACTTTTTCTTCAAAACCAGAAAGACCCTCACAAACTTTCGGAGCAGCAAGAAGCACTGTGCGATGGCCAGAACCCACTGCCCATCTATGTGTCCGTCAGTGTCCGGGACAACTACAGCACCAATGATTTCAAAGGTAAGGATGACGATTCAGATCCAGGGGGGCTAAAACTGGCAACTAAATTCCTGAGATTCACTCTTCTTTGCTTGGTACCACTGAGACAAAACCTTGCTTGTGTGTTAGTTGCTTTTTTGGAGAAATATCCATCACCTTTCATGCCTTACAATGTTTAATGCAAGAGCTTTTTGACATCAGCATTTCACTGTCTACACATATGCAATCAAAGTCCTTCCAGAAAGGCCATTTCTGAAACATTATCTGATCCACCTAGAATAAGAAGTACTGGAATTGTCTGGGAATTAAATACTGCTTTTTGTCAGTGCCTAGTTTCAATATGAAGAAACACCACATAGTTATGATAAAATTTGGGAAAGTGTCCAACCTGTTCCCAACTCAATCTTTTCCTTTTCTCATTGTTTTGGTTATTTTTTTTTTTCCATGAGGCAAAGCAGGTGAACGAGGAGAAGAGACGGAGAAGAATTTCAGATCAATTTTTTTTATGGTTGAGATGAAAAAAAAAATGAACCACTTCTGAACAAAAGGGAAATTATGATCCATGACCTTTCTGTCTTTATCTGCACTGCAGTTATAACAAACAACTGCACTTGACTTGGAGGGGACGCCCAAGAAAGTCAAGGACTAGTTCTGTTTTCCTTAGTGTTACACATAAAGAGTAAAACTGCCCTCTTACAAGAACCTAATTTCTGAAGAGCTGAGTACCTGCCTTTGTACGTAACTGAATTATTCAAGGGAAGTAAAATTAACTGGGTTGGTGGGTGGAAGTACTTCACCTATAGCAGGCATATGCAAGGGCAGAGTGAAAACTCATGCACTCTGGACAACCGTGGACTGGTGCGTGTGTGCATGCGGGGAGTGTAAGATGGAGCCTTGCTGTGCTGCATGCAGGTGCCTTGTGCCATGACAGCAGCACCATGAGCAGTGTAACTGCTCCTGCATCCCCATCACCCCAGTGTCCGAGCTCAGCTGCTTGGTGGTTATTTATAAACAAGGCTTTGCAAAGGCAGCATGGCAAGCAGAAACCAAACCGGTGTGCGCCCTCTCCACTCCTCTCTCCAAGCCCAGCCGAGAGCCCTCTAAGTGTCCCGTTGTGGCTGTGTTGCAGAGTGGGTGGAATTCACTCCCTACGAGGTGGGACTGCTGAAGTACGGCGCCTTTGTTCGCACAGAGCATTTTGGAAGCGAGTTCTTCATGGGGCGCTTGTTAAAAAAGCTCCCTGAATCCCGGATCTGCTACCTTCAAGGTGATGTATCCCATTGTTCTGGTAGAGGGGCACTTCGGTGGGGTGCAACATATGGTCTAACATACTGAATGTTGCTATAGTATTGCCTTCCAGGAGATGGTGGGGGTGTTAGTTTGTTCAAAAGAATACAGTGAAAAATCCTACATCTTTTTCAGTTTCATGTCACTGCCTTGGTATGCACAAACCTTTTAACATTGGGCCTTATGGTCGGAATACACAAGGCTCCTTAACTCTTTCCTTGTAAGGAATAGTTACCACTTCTTTGGTTATTCTTTCAATTCCTCCTTGAATGCATTCTGACATAATGAGTGTTGAGATGGCAGGAAACACACAGCTGGGCTTCCGCTGTAGGGTTTAACATCAACTCTGTGTAGGGAATCCCATCTACTGTAATTGCAGATGGCCCAGGATGAAAAATGAGACCAGAAGCAAAGGTTATCTGAATCTCTCTGGTCAGACCCTGACTTGTACTGATAGGTTGCATGTAAAAGTTATAATATCCCTTTACCATGGACTCAGAATCACTGACAGGTGGGCAGAGTGATCCGAGTTCAGTTTCAGTCATGTCTTCTTGTACACATGCTGCTTAAAAGCTCCTTGGTGCCAGTAAAATTGTTGAGATATTAAATAGTCCATAATCCCAAGGCTTATCTTTAAAATATTCCCTCTTGGGCTAGGCCTTTCACCTGGTCTTCTACTGAGAAATTAATTTCCTACATACCGTGCATGTTGTACCTGTTCCTGTGCTCCACTGGAAATTAAGAAGTCCAACTGTGGTAGACTAATTACAACACATATTTAATTTTAAAACAGGGGATGAAATGGCAGCATTGTGGGTTTTGTCCCAACTGAGCCACCAATGCCCCTGTGGGTATGCAGAGAGGGGCAATCCTGGGTGGAGGAAAGGCTGCACAGTAGAGCAGGAGCCCACTGCGCCTGTGAGCCTTCACATGCTGCGGTGTGAGACCTTCTCTTACAAAGCAAATGGCTGAAGAGCCAGTTCATCCCACCGTGAAACAATTCAGGGTGCATGAAAGCTGTCCAGAGCATGTGCAGAAAAAGAGAAGCTGGAGTGAGGAAAAGGAGAGGTATGGAAAAGATGTTTTTTGTGATATACATCATCTGAGCTCTTTCACTTCTCAAACAAGTGGGGTTTTTTTCTCCTTTGCTTCTCTCCCATTATTTCTCTGAACTGTGCAACAGAGACAAGCAATAGATTAGGTGCAGAACTGATGACAGCATGATCTGAACCAATGCCATAGAAAGTTAAGAGGAATTTAAAACCCCAATGTTTAGAAATATTTGAAATAAGCCCATTCCAAAATTAATCCAGGCGGTCAAACTAGAAGGAAAACGGCAGTCTCTTGTTATAATGTGCTCTTGTGTTCACTAATTCCCTTTACAGGTATGTGGAGCAGCATATTTTCTGTCAACCTATTGCAAATTTGGGGACTGTCCCACAGTTCAGAGGACTTCTGGCACAGATGGACACAGGACAGAATAGACGAAGTTGGTGAGAAATTAATTTATCGTTACTTGGTCTTCTGGATGCCTTTTGGCAACATCTGGTCAACTCTATTGACCACATCATAGCGTCCTCCTAAAAGATAGTGACTTCCCCTCACACTGGAAAGACTAAGAGGAAGATGATAATCAGGGAAATGCTGCTGTAATTCCAAAATTTACCAAACCCATACTGATTAAAAGGCTCTGTCATTAAGAGGAAGCTTTAGAGGGGTCACACATTTCTCAGGAAGTATTTTGGCATTGCCCATTCTCACTCAGCCATACAGAACCAAGAACCAGTGGCAGAGAATGAAGTTATTTTTGCTGCCTGTGTGGAGAGTAAACCAGAATATCAATTGGCTAATCAATATTTCCTGGGATTTTATTACTCAGCACAGTAATTACTACATTGGATTCATCCTTCCCAAAGATAAATGAGACCCAGAAGGTGTCTTCTGAGGCAATACAGAAACCATGGGTTTATTGCTAAATCATTTAATATGATAGTAGCTGTAATTACAGACATCCTGAAAATAAAGAAATACATCTGCGCAATCAGGGAAACCACCATGTCTCTCCTGCTGCACTGTCAGTCACTTGGTCTGGCAAAGCAGGTTGTGATTTCAAGGAACCACACCTTGGGTCATTTCCGCTTTTCACCCACATGTGCTGCCATTTAGTCACCCCAAAAACTACCTGTAGCTTCTACATATGAAGGGTATGCTCTAGGTTTTCCTGGGATGCTCTCATGGTACTCATGAAGCATGTGCTTATGGAGCCATGAGTGATTATCAGGTAGATGCTGTCACTGTTGCAATAGATGCCATGGTGATCTGTTGCCCATCTGAGTGGCAGCATCTGCTTCAGCCCCATATTCTCCATACTTGCTTCTGTTTCATGATACCTTCCTGTGAGGATATGTAACCTTTCTGACAGGGCGTTCTCTGAATTGCTTAGTTACCTTCAGGTGTCCCTTTTCCAGGACTAAAGACTGCTTCCTAAGAACTGTCTTCAGGCCAAAGCTAAAGACCATCAGCAGAACTTTGTCCAGCAGACACTCCTCTCATTCAGAATAGGTTTTCCGTGTTCAGTGAATCATCCCAGAACAACCCTGAGGTACCCTACTCACCAGGAAAAACAGAAATGAACATCAATTAATAAACACTTCACCAGTTTTTCTCCCCTCCTATAGATGAAGACCCCGTGTTGCCTACAAGACCCCACGAGCTGAGGACTCGCATGTACACTCCTCCTGGCCCCCTGTCCAGTGCCCTTCGCGGAGCGTTGACTGACCGCTTCTCTGTTGCCCAGCACCACAATTTCCTGAAGGGTTACCAGCTGCATAGTAACTACCTGGAGAACGAGCACTTCTGTCGATGGAAAGGTAATGAGTACTAATATTTAACAGGCATCATTTTCAGGTCATTTTAGGGTGGGGAATTTAGGAAAGAACCCTGTCAGGCTTTCTGGGGGGAGGGTGGGGTGCAAAAATATCTCATGAAAGAACATTTTTTTTCTGAATGGAGAGAAAAGACCAAGACTTCAGTGTTGTCAGGTATATAATACTGTTTTTAAACACAAGCACTTGTTGATGTGCTTTAGGTGAGACCTCTGTGGTCCAGACTGAGAAGATAGGCTAGTAGTCAACAGAACCAAATTTAAAGTAGCAAAGAGCAGAGTAAACATGGGAGAAATCTTAATTTGGCATGACTGAACCTCTAACTTCAGATGCAAATGGAATATCCCTGTGAGAGAAAACTGTAAGTGTAAAAAGGGATGGGAATATTTTGTTCTCCAAATCAATGATGGATAGAAGATGAAACAACACTTGAAATGAAGCAAGGCAGATTTACATTAAGCATTAGAAGTAGCCTACTAACACTAAAGAGTATGACAAGTTACTGGAATGTATTGCCTGGAATCTTAACATAGAAGATTTTTCAGAACAGAAGCTTGGTGTTTAACAATCCAGTAGCGTGGCAATTAAATTGAATTAAATCAAACCAGGCCTCTAGGACGGTCAGTTCCACATTGTGTTTCTTTTTCCTTTCAAAATAGTTACAGATAATTTCTTATTGCAATAAATATTTTCCTTTTAGACACCGTGTTGGACTCGCGTCCCAACCAGCTGATGCAAAATCCTGATCACCTGGGCATGATAGATGCTGGATTCTTCATCAACACCAGCAGTCCACCACTTTTAAGGCCACAGAGGGAAGTGGATGTCATCATATATTTAAGTTATACTACTGGATCACACACATCGGTGAGGCAGATCTTGTTAAAATGTCTTGTCTCTCCTTCTGCTGGTCAATGTCTAGTCTGCAGTGCCTGGAACTGCCAGTGATTTCTGCTGTTCTGTTTTTACCTCCTGCATCCCCCTACATTTTTCGTTGTAGTGATTAGTCTTGTTCCTATTTCTTCCTGCCACTCCTGGAATATCTATCTCTTGCTGGTTTATGAACATGTTGCTTTATTGAATAGGACATCAGCAGGCTCTTCCAGAATGATGGGAAGAGCATCTTCTGCTTTATGCTGGATCAAGCAGGTTTCCAGGCCCTGCACAGGAGTATGCATAAAGATGAGGAAGCAATTTCTCCTGACTGAAGTTAGAATAAAAAAAGGGTTAAGTGGAGAGTCAGGGGCAGATAATTTCTGGGCTGACAAATGACCTGCTGCTAGGAAAATGCAATTACACACATCTTTCTGCAGAAACTCAAATTTCATAGAAATAAAGTTAATTAACTATCAGTAAGGCTTTGCAGAAAATAGGTTTGGGTCTTTATATCTTAGAAACTGAGGTTAGTTAGAAACTCAATATTACACATCTTGGCTCACTTAAGCAGAATCAGGTTTTTTGTGAATGAGAACAGCTGGACTACTGTTAACAAGCCACTGGATGCATGAGACATGTATGTAATGAAGTCATGTCTCAGACCTATATATTGTGTAGGTTAATTTTATGGAGAAAGGCTCCTGCAATTTTAAGCCGTTTAGTAGAAACTCTTTCCTATTTGAGAGTGTCCACTATTAGATGGTGCAGAGTAAATAACACAGTACATGACAGGACGTGATACTATATTAAACCTGTCAGGGAAAAGGTGAAGCATAGGCTTGCACTTAAAATACTCTCAATAAAAGATAAATCCCAGTTAACACTTTGCCATAAAGCTTGCACAGCCAGAAACATAACTGGACATTCAAACTTAACTTTCTTATCTCCTGGCTTCCAAGTACATAGAATCACTGAATGGTTTGATTTAGAAGAGACTTGAAAGCCCACCTAGTTCCAACCCTTGTGCCATTATCAGGGACACTCTCCACCAGCCCAGGTTGCCCAAAGCCCCATCTAACCCTGCCAGGGAGGGGGCATCCACAGCTCCTCTGGGCAGCCTGTGCCAGGGCCTCACCACACTCACAGGGAAGGATTTCTTCCTAACACCTAATCTAAATCTCCCCTCCTTTAGCTTAAGGCCATCACCCCTTGTCTTATCTCTCCATGCCCTTGTAAACAGCCCCTCTCCAGCTTTCCCATAGGCCCCTTCAGGTACTGGAAGATTTCTCTCTCCAAGCTGAACAAGTCCAACTCTCATCCTGTCTTCACTGGAGAGGTGCTTCAGCCCTCTGATCATCTTTGTGCCCCTTGTCTGAATACCGTAAACATTTTCTTGCTGTGGATTTATTTTCTAAATTATTTTGCACTAGATACTAAACACAGGCTCTTTCATTTACTAAAGCTGCATGTTTTATGCTAAACCTCTGCAAAATGCTTCCATTTTTTAAAAAAGTGGTGCCTTTGGTGAGTTCTGTAATGCTCAAATTGTGATTACACCTAATGATTATGTATGGTAATTATATGTAAAGTAACCTTTATGAGATGAAACCCACACTATGGATCTGAGTCACTAAACCTTAATACTTGATAACAGTTTGGGAGCTTTAAGACAACCAAGTCGAATTCCAATCCTGACCGTGTCTGTGATACTCCAGTCTCTAGATAAAGCGTGCAAATACTACTCAGAGCAGAATATCCCATTCCCCAAAATTTCTTTGACTGATGAAGATAAGAAAAATCTGAAGGAGTGCTACATTTTCCATGATTCAGATTTGCCAGGATGTCCGATCGTGATTTTTCTTCCCCTTGTGAATGACACCTTCCGAGAGTACAAAGCACCTGGTAAGTTACAAGTGGTGGCAAAGTATTAATCAAAAGACACTGCTACCTGCTTCCCTGATTTTTTTCTCTGCTGGGGGCTATCTTTGCTGTCTGGGTTCATGGGGGAGCACATCAGCTAATTAAACTTGTTTTCCCCATCCCTGACAAAGCTAGTTTGTTCATTCAGGTTATCTTTGTGGCCCTGAGAGGATAGACACAGCCTTTGTCTTCTGGGTGGTGTTTGCCTTCATCTTTCTCTCCCTTTTGTAAAATAAAGTGTTGCTAGGTAATTGTAAAAGTGTGGGGGTTTTTTTCCTGGGAAAAGTGTAGCTCATGCAGATTATTTGCCCTGAGTTCACTCTATGCTTGAGGCAGCATAGTGCCATGCATGAACAGTGGGGGAGCAAGGACCTGGCTGTCAGGCTGAACTCCCACCATGTCAGGATTAGCGTGTCTCCTTTCTGTACAGCGTTTGTCCCACTGTGCTGTCCATGGGGCCTGTCCTTCCTTTTCTGCCAGGCCACCTATTCTGTATTTCTCTCCTTTACTGCCAGTTATTAGGATGCATTTGCTTTACTCTTTGCTAGCAGGGAGGTAAAGTCTAAAATCTTGGTTCTGTGGATTTTGGGAGGCACAAGAAATTGAAAGGCAGAGACGGGTCCCGGTGGCAGCCCCCCACCCTCCTCCCACCAAGACTGCATTCAGGATTGCAAGAGCTTTAAGTTTCCCTGTGTTTCTTTTATTCCTTTCTGACTTAAATTCTGTTCTGTGACTAGCAACTCTCCTCCCTTAGCCAGGGTTTGCAGAGATCCTAATGCTCAGACCTGCAGTGCACCAGCAGCAGCTACTGGAGTGCCCTCTCAGTCTGATCTCCTTCACTGACCCATGGTTTTAATGAGACAGATGTTTATGAGCAAGCTGTAGGTGACCATTACAATACCGTCACTCACTTCTCCTTTCTGGTTGCATCACATAGCACTATCCTGACTAGAGGTGGGGATACATGACCTGCGTTATTCATGCACTTAAACCCTATGAATTTTCTCCCAGAGAAAAGTGCCCCTCTTTGGACTACTGCAGAAGGCTTGTCACTGCCTGAGATAAGCACAGCGTCACAGCAGCAACTTCTCTCTCTCTTTCCTCAGGTGTCAAGCGCTGTTGCTCGGAGATGGAGGGAGGACAACTGGATTTGACAAGTCGCTTTTCCCCCTACTGCATGTTCTCAGTGAGGTACACCGATGAGAACTACCGCCGGCTGCTGAACCTCAGTGAATACAACATCCTGAACAACTCTCAGATGATTATGCAGGCCTTGCAGATAGCGATGCAAAGACGGCGGCAGAACATGTGCTAACCACCCACCCAACTGCCCCTGTCTTCTCAGAGGAGTTCCTCGTGCTCAAGCAGACAGAAGGGACATAGCTTTTTGAACACTGGCCATTCTGCACGACAGAAAGAAACTACCCCAGTTGGCTCAGTGGTTTGTTGGGGTTTTTTTTCCATTCCCAAGAAGCGGCCTTGGTAGGCAAAGACATCGCCTGGGAAATTTTTACATATGCTTTGTCCTCTAAATTAAGGTTGTCTGTAGAACACTCTTTAACCTAAAATCCTTTTTAGATTTTAAAAATAGTATTATTTTAAGCCTAACTTATTCCAAGGTATGACATATAGGAAAATAAAAGTTTTACCACCGCAGTGCTACAGTAATACAACCCACCTGACACACTTAAAGGCCGTAAGAAGGGAGTATGAATTTCTACTCCCCACAATCCTTCTTTGTGGAACACAAGGTGCATCCAACCCTGGAAAATGAAGAAAACCTGAGACACAACTGGCAGCTGGCATTGGATCCCTGGGTCAACTTTGCAAGTGTCCTGAAGAGCAGCTTGAAGACATTGGAAATAGAACAGGGACGAGCGTGTGCATGCAGCCAGCCCTGTGAATTGCATCCACCTCCAGGGCTCTCTTGGGCTGTGAATGAATCATACATAGATGTGACCAAGCAACTTAGGAGGAAGTGGCGTAAGATATGGGTTTTTTGGTGTAAATTTTCTTTTTTTCTGGTGAAGGGTGAAATTTTGGCACATACCCCATGAATTTTTGCCAATTTTGATTGTTCTGTGTTGAGACAGTATATAAAAAAGTCTAAGTCTTATTTTGAGGCTTTCCAAATAAAACACCCTGGGATTTTTTTTCCCAGTTGAATCACTTCTCATATGAAACTTCCTTTCTTAAATTAAAAAAGTGCTTGAAATGAAAACACATTACTTCCACTAGACATAGCAATGTTTGTTGCTTGATTGAATATGATTTGTTTAAACAGTTTAAGACATAGGCTTATCAACAAAAATGGTTATTTGTTTAGTTTTGCTTGTCCAAACTGTGCAGATAAGCAAGACTGAGTCTGCCACAAGTAAGACTGTCTTGAAACAATCTGAACAGCCCCTCCATGGGATTTAGCACAAACTCAGGAATAACATTTGTTGTGAGTTTTTCTCTTTAAATTTTTCTTTTCACAGAATGTTTATGTATTTTCTTAACTGTTGAAAGTGTTGAGGGTGAGCTGTAAAAGTTATAAATCCCTAACAATCTCTGCACTCCAGGAGAAAGTCAAATTGTAGACACGCTTTGTGTCTTAATGACAACTGGGAAAAAAATTTGAAGAGTCCTTTCAGTTAAAAAAATCTACCAACTAGATGTCATAATCAGGGGCTAAAATAAACCAGGGAAAATGCTTGGGTAAGTTGAAACATTTCATGTTAATATTTTAACAAAACATCTTTGTTTTGAAACATAGCTTCTTTTTAATAGACCACCTACCTCGTCAGCCCAGGGAACCCAACCTGAAAATAAGAGGTTCCATTTACAGTCAAATAACATCTTTGCTTGGTGCAAAATGACACACTGAGGGTTTTAATTTTGGCAAGAAACGATGGCAAATAATTATCTTTACAAATTGGTTCACAATTACTTCTGCCAACACTTCTGTAACCTACGATGTCAAACCAAGCCTTACTTTTTTGGTGCAACTGTAGCCTAATGTTGCAAACTTAGAGATCAGAGCATAAATCTTACCACTTAAAACTCTCTAGGTTTTTTTAACTAAGGTGTATTTTAGCTGAGTTTAGGGTTTGGTTTTGTTCTGTGGTAGTTTCACTAGTCATAGTCAGAAATACGGTTCTACGTGCTCTGCATATAGCCCTGGGAATTGCCTCCATTTAAACCTGAAGTCTCTGGTGGGAAATAGTAAAGACTGTTTTGGACCATAAATTTATTCCACCTCCAGCTCTAAAGAAATGTTGTTGCCATGCAAATATTTTATGTGTACAATACCAGACAATAAAGGCTTGTTTGAAAAGAGAAAATTATCTGCCTTGCTCCATGTATTCAGGCATTTCAGTAATAAGCTCCAGGTTCACAGTGTGCTCCTTGTTCCAGGAAAACAAAACTGTTGTTATCTCTGCAAAGAACACAGGAGCATGCCAAATATTTGCTGTGAGGAATGTCTCAGAGACAGATTGCAGAGGTACAAAGCAAGCCATGGTCCCTTCTCCCTGCAAGGGAAAGGTTTGCAGATAGCAAACATTATTTGTGCTGTGGGAGGGACGGTCTCAGAGCCCCAGTCCTGGTGAACAGTCTGGCTTTATAGCTTAGCCCTCCAAGGAGGTGTCGTAATAACGTTGCTTTCAACTATGACTGAAAGATGCTGATGTTGCTGAGGGGTTTCTGTCACCTAATGAAAAATGCATTTCATTGAGCTGCATAATTGCAGCTGACACATGGAGGGAACACGCTGTGTGCGCAGCCACAGCCCTTCACAGAGTTGTGAAATAACATAGCCTATAGCAAAAAATCTGTTTTACCAGGCTGCTGATACTGTTTTGCGTGGGAACGTGCAAAGGGAGAACTGTGCAGGCTGGTAACAATATTCAACCAGTAAGCTCAAGAATGCTCAGGGAATGGCTAACATCTCATAGATAATAATACATCGTGAGAGGAGGGAAGCCGAAGGATTCCCTTCCCCCTGCAGTTTTGATCTGTTTCGACCCAATGAAGACACAACAGTCTTTGATGGTCCTTTCAAAATCCTGTTCCAGTGAGTTGGGAGCCATCGAGGTCATAGGGGTCACCTGGGGGCTCACAAGGGCAAGTGCAAGTGTCCTGTGGCAGTAGGGGCTTTGTGGACGTGCAGAGGGTGGTGTGTGGTGGGTGCTGGGTTTTGCCCCTCTCTGACAGGGTTCTTTGGGTCAGACATGGGTGCTTAAATGCAGCAGATCACAGCCAGAGTCAGTCTGAGCTGGAATGTGGTGCAGAAGTATTTACAGGGGGCGGACCTACGCTAAGGAAAGTCGTTACTACAGGACTCTTCATTCAAACAAAAATAATTGCAACAAGCCATAGGAATGATGGGAGAAGGATACAGCGATTTGAGTAGAGACTTAGCCCTCCTGGACCTAGGCTGAGTAGATACAAGCCGCCACTGGGATTGGTGGGACACAAGGTACAGAAATATTTAAACTGCCTTTTGCAATAACCAGTTCAGTCTGAGAGCAATAGTCTTGTCCCTCCTTTTTTTCTTTTTCTTTTTTGTTTAATTTGATTTTTTTTCCTCTCTCCTTACTGTCACAGACAACCCAAATCCAGTTAACACACTGTTGTTACATCTTGTTGCGGAGTTTGTATTTCTGTAGGCTTTGAGGTCTTGCTAAGTGGAAAGCTCAGTGCTCAGATAAAGGAGCATCCTTCTCTTACTGCTAGTGGCAAACCTGTCATTGGTCACTATCAGGCAAAGTGACTCCAACAGCGTTCTTGCAGCTATTGTGCAGGCAAAGGTATTTTTCCCAACTACTTTGACCTCGGGATTCAGTTTCCTAGCATACGAAAATGGGAGGGGTATAACTGGGTTGAGGAAACCAGGCAGAGGTGTGGCTCTGAGTCAGTTTATAAAATAGTTGCTCACCTGCACATGAGACATTTAAACTATTGGTGCCTGTGGAAGCTGGGAGATGTGAAATTGCATTACCACAGATAACACAGGATATCTACGTGACAGCTACCACAATGGAGCAAGATGGTGTTTTGTCTCAGGTAAGAAGGGTGAAGAGCAAAGCAAGGCATCTGGGATCTTAGACTTTATGGCACGTAGTGCAAAACAAAATCAGTGTTTTGAGAACTCATCAACATTTTTAAAAAGTAAAGCAAGCTATAAGAAGGAAGGGAAAACAACTTTGGAAGTAAGAGTTTGTTTACAGGGGGAGCATTTTGTGTTATGGGGGGGGTTTCTCTTCATTTAGAGACGTGATATCTGCAACCTCTGACTGAGTATCATATAGCATACAGATGTGCTTCAAGGTGAAGCATTAATGACAGGGCGTGGTTTTTGGGAGACAGGTTTGCTGCTTCTTTAGCAGCTGGAGCCAGGAGCTGCTCCTGGTGTGTCGTGCAAAGGGTGGACCTTCCTTGTCTGGCTGCTACGCCTCTGCTCAGGCTTGCTGAGGCAAGCACCGCGCAGGCAGTGGCACGGGGCACAGCAGGAAATACCTGTACCTGCCAAGGCTCCGCGGCCAGAAATGACCACAGGCTTCCCACCAGTGCTGTTCTCCAGTTCTCCTTTCCTGAGGAACACAGCTTTTGAGGGATGGGATGGTTTTTCCAGGGGTAATGTTGGCCCTTCTTGTTGCAGGAGCCGATGACTCAAACCAGTTGGCTGGCAGAAGGAATTACGCGGCTGAATCCTGACGGGGAACAACAGACTCCTGTTAAAAAGGTACAGCAAAAGAGAATTTCAAAATAGAAGTGTAAAAAAGACACTTTGGTGCTGGGTGAGGCCTGGGTGAGAAAAGCTAGGGTTCAAGGTCTGCCAAACCACCTAATTAGCTACCTTAACCCATCCAGCTCCCTCCATGAAACACTCTCCCGCTTATCATTTTGTCCACTTCACTTAGGCAGTCTTGCTTCATATTAAAGTCCTAGTACTGTTTTCTATCCTTGGCACATGGGAAATGAACCCTGTTTTGACAAGCCTGATATCTTTAAAAGGATGGGTTTGAGCAGACTTTCTGCTAAATATGTCTTCCTAAAGCAAAAAGGCAAATTTCCTGCTGGTGCAGGTAGTAATAGCTGTGAAATTTTGCCACTTACTCCCTCAAAGAGTATGGCATGATCTTGAGGTGTATTTCAACACCCTATTTCCTGGATTAATCCTTCTTCTGGCCTCTACCAAAGCCTAATAGTTTTCCAGAAGGCTTGAGACACATTATATGAGATATTTCCTCTAGAAAATGAGAGGACCAGATGTGCTGAAAAAGAACTTTTGAACTTGTTCTCTCTTGTTTGAGGCCATTTAGTAATAAATAAAACCTCCCCTTTTTTCTGTTTTGAACTAAGTTGCTGAGCAGCAAGCTTTGCGCTTACAGTTTGAGGCATAGCCAACCCTTTCTGTTGATTAATGGAATGGAAAATCCAGAAAAAGAGAAAATATGCCCTAAAACACAAGTCTCTACACTGCAGGAATCTTGGCAGGTTCAGAAGAACAAACTAAACCTCTTGAATCTTTAAGCAAAACTCACACCACTGATGGGATTTTGGCCATTTGTGATCGATACCTCTGTGATGTCTAAGCCAAAGCTCCCTGGCTATAACAGGGCACATACACATGCCTGTGTGCACTCCCTCTCTGGCACTTTGGGATCACCACAAGTCATGAGGGTGGCTCTAGGGGATCTACTCCCTTCCAGGAAAGTGCCTTCTCCAAAGCAGGCAACCGACAGCACCAGTTATGGTCTCTGTAATTATTGAGAACTTTCCATGTGTACCTGCCTCATTTCTGTACCTTAGGAGTTAGGTTTTGGACATGAATAAAAGTGCTGTTGATGCTCTTATCCACAGCTACTCTTTGGATGCTTAGGAGTGGTTTGACATCCTTGATCCTTATTAACATCCTTATTAATGTTTATAAATATCTGAAGTATGGGATGAAGGGGGAAATGGGCAGCCCCTTTTCAGTGTCTGTGGGGACAGGACAAGGGGTAATGGCTTCAAGTTGGAGCACAGGAAGTTCCACACCAACATGGGAAAGAACTTTTACCCAGTGAGGGTGAGGGAGCCCTGGGACAGGCTGCCCAGGGGGGGTGTGGAGTCTCCTTCTCTGGAGAGATTCCAGACCCATCTGGACACCTCCCTGTGCAATATGAGCTGGGGAGCTGCTTTGGCAGGGGGTTGGACCCCATGATCTCTGGAGGTCCCTTCCAACCCCTGTGATCCTGTGATTCTGTGATTTTCACACCCAGTCACCTGCTGTGCAGCTGAAAAGGGCGAATGCTGTTGGTGCTTTGGTTACCTGGAGGCTAATTTTAATGTTTCTTCATTAGCCTACTCACTAAGTGACCCCAGTCTCAGCAACACACATTCATTAGCTGCATAAATTAATACACTCCAGTTAAGCATTCTGAGAGCCATCAGAGGGACATGTGTTCCATGGAGCGTATGTACTGATGTACTTTGCTTTCTATGGATGGTAAGCACGGCACATTGGTAACACGGTACATACCAATTTGTTTTGCTCAGACAGACCAGCCAACTAAAGCAAAAGTCCTTCTCTCCTTTCCCACGGTGCCTGTGTCACACATCCTTCTCAGGGGGATTAATGAGCTCAGTGTCAAGTTAATGCCACTTTGTGACTGGCAGTGGTCTTTTTGTGGTCCTTTTTCAGTAAAGTTGGAGCAAGCAGGTGGTGCCACTACCTGTCCATGGCCCTGTAGTTTAGTATTTTAGAACTTCTGGAGCAAAAATTTTCTTGTTGATTTCTATTTCAGAATATTGTGCCTTTTTTCCCTTTCTGTGACTGTAGAATTAAAAGTTTAGGTAGAAATGGAGATTAATGGTATTTATTTGTTTATTTTCTGGTAAAGAAGAAGGGATATGGAGTCATATTTGGGCTCTAACATGAGACCAGAACATCAGTATGAGAGACTAAGAAGTCATGGGCTAATCAATAGGAGAGACTAAGAGACATGGGCTAATAACAGAGAGAAGCCAAAGGAAGCAAACAAGGGTTTCTTCTCGGGTGTAAAACACGCTGTTTGTAGTTCTTATGAAAAACAGTGCAAAGAAATTCTTCCCAAGAAATAGCCAAAGGTGAGCTCAGGTATGTTCCTGTAAGTGAAAAACACAGGCATAGTGAGTAGCATGAAAGTGCACAGCAGCAACCTCTTCCTCAGACATCAAAACAAGCATGGGGATTAGAGGTCAGCATTTAACTCTGTGCCTTACTATGCATTTTAAACAGCAGGAATACAAGAAAAGCATATCCCTTGGCCCAGGAGACTTAACATGTGTGATGGATGGATGGGAGGTGATTCCCATGATGATAATTTTATCACTTACAAAAAGCCTAAGGTGGCTTTTCATTTTCTACCTTAGAAATATTACAAGTAGATCTCCCAAGCTGAGTCTGAATCTTACCTCTTTGTGCAGCTAGATTTTAGTTAGAAAGCAAGTACATTATCTACAATAATACAAGTCCATATGCTGCTCAACTAGGCAAGTCTTTTAGTCCAGCACTCTGGATATCAGTAGAAAAATTAATGTATTGGCCATTTCATAGTCACATAGAAAAAAATCAGTTGTCAATTATTTGGCTATTTCTCTCTCTTGATTATTTATATCTTTTAAATATCTATTTATCTTCAGCATTCACTGCTGTCTTTTGTATGGGTTGGGTTTTTTTTTCCTCCTGCAGATAGAATCATCTCCATGTTACTTACTGACTATAAGAGTGATAAGAGCAAGAAATATCCACCGGGCAGATGTCTGTAAGTATTTGTAGTGCCCTGCACAGTCCCCTTAACCTTCACAGGATACTAGCTAGTTCTTTTCCAAGAAGATTTCTTCCACAAATGGAGAAAGCCCTTTCAATGGCATGCTGGTTCCAGCAATGAAGATAGCTTGTTGCTGTTCTTTGCATCATCCCTGTTCTGTACAGAAGCATCAGCTGTACCTATTGTGCACATTTTCCTGCATCCCCAAAGGGAACAGTGAGAGCTCTGCAGTCTGTTGAAAGCGAGAAGTGTGGAAAGGTGTCTTGTGCTTTCCTCTGGAGTATATTTATATAATGAAGGACACAAACTGGCTGGGATAATAGAGCAAATACTGAAAATGGAGTAGCCTTTTCTCAAGTTTAGCCTTTACTCGAAGCTTTCTCAAGGCTAAATAATCTGAATTACCATAATCTGATTCCCTGTGCACCAGCTTTCACAGATCAAACCCCGTTAGGTGTTGTTACATTTTGTAGGTTCACTTCTGATGGCCTGCAACTGAAATATAATAGAAGATTATAGTTTTATTAATGCAGAATTTAAGATCTTTTTGTTTGTTTTTCTTTTTAATATTTTGGGCTTGTTTTTTTAATGTTCTGTCTGGGTACAATTGAAGTTATCGCCTTGTTTCCTTAACCCTTGTAGAGATAGGATGCCATGGTTGACCCAAATTATTTTACCCTGGGCTAAACTGATTGCTTGACAACATAGAAGGAGGATAAACTCCTTTAGTTTTAATGCTTTTATTATACATTTAACCACATTCAGTCAGAGAAGAACCATGTTCCTCTTCTTTTAGCTCTATTCCTATTACCTAAATTGGAAAGTTTATGTTGGGCAAATATGTCATCATGCATCAAAGTGATATCTACCAGCAAACATAAAAGCTAACCATGGTTCTGCATTGCAACAGCTTCATAATTAAGAATGATTGTAGATAGTTGCTAGGTGGTTGCTAAGAAAAGGTTCAAAGGGAATTGTTTAAAGGAACAACTCTAAAGCAACTGTACTGGGACACTAATACACACACAGCCAGTTTGGCACTGAACACTGAAGTCCAGGTGTCCCTAACTGAACTGTTTTCATTAAAATATTAAAAAAACATACCCACAGCTCAAGAAGACCCTTGCCCAGGTGAAGACCCTTTCCCCATGCAGGCACAGTAATTAAAGATGATGATACAGCATGATAATTGCATGTAAATTACTAGCCAATCAGTTTAACTGGGAGGGTATTACCTTGTAACGTTTGTGTATAAATATAATGAAGAAGCTGGCTTTGGGTGTGCTGGAGCTGAGCACCCAGGCCTGAATGAAAGCAGGATCTCTCTTCAGTGTGGTGGGGGGAATTGGCTTTTTGCACCCTGGGTGACGAATCTGCTTTTTGGACTATAGCATCTCCCTTTTAAAGCAAAGCTTCACATTGTTCAAGTTGTTCCTTCTTCTAGAGCAGGTCTTCCTTTCAGAGGTGTTTGTGTTTTTTAATATACAGTAAGCCAGACTGATTGCTATGTGAGCCTGTGGCTGCCAACTGCTTCAACTGACAAGTTTCAGACTAAAACCATCAAGAACTGCAAAGATCCAGTCTGGAATGAAACATTCTACTTCAGGATCCAGAGTCAGGTCAAGGTACTGAGCTGGGACTTCCCTGTTAACCATGACCTAGGAGGCAACTGCCAGGTTTTATTCTTTTGCAAAGGGGTCATAAGTCATCTTCTCCAGAAGCAAGGAGAAGTGCAGAAAGATGTGAGATTAACACATATCCACAGAATGGTTTTACATGCCATGAAAGGCAAATATCTTTCTCAGCCACAGGTAGCATATGACCATTGAGATGTCTGAGATTTCCTCTCATTTCTCCTTGTAGGAGTTGATTTCCCCTCCACCTCCATCCCTTCCTGCTTCTTTCTCCCACTCCTCACAACGGCTGACTAAAACAGCTGTTCCCAGCATCTTCTGCTTTGAAGGAAACCTGAAACACTTCTAAAGTCCTTCCCTTCCCTTCCCAGAATGTGCTGGAGCTGGCACTCTATGATAAAGACATTGTTACTCAGGATGACCACCTCTTCACGGTGTACTTCGATATAGCCAAACTTACCCTGGGAGAGCAAGTCTTCATGCACTTCAAGTGTGATTCACAGGTAAGGTCTGAAATAAGAAATGGAAAAGGCTGTCAGGAATGTGCTTTTCTGCTTTTCTGTCAAAAATGTTGTTTGCAAAATCTGTCTTTTTTACCTTCTTTGTGTATGGACTGCCCAGCCACACAGAAGGAGTTACCACTCTGATGTGGGAAAGCCTCTTCACACCGGGATCTGTAGGCACTCTAAAGGGTTTGGTGCTGGGCATAAAGGCTCACAGACCTCAAACGTCTTCCTAAAATTTGCCGATCCTGTCCCCAGTCAAGGATAGAGGAGTGTGTCCACTCCAGTACATGATGCCTTTTGTCATAACTTGTTACTTAACCTAGTAATTAGGCAATAATGACTCTGTGATCAGAACCCAGTGTCAAACCAGACTAGTTGTTAATTATGGACTCTGTGGCATGGGTGTTTAAATAAGGTGTCTAAGTTGTGTCGCTCAGCTTGGCAACAAGAAATATTCCTATTCTGGATGTCAGGGGAGGCTCTGAAAGTCACACATCCCACCTCCTGGTATCTTCTGTCAGATCCTCTTCTTTTCCAGTTCCCTCCCAGTCTTCTGTGCATCTTTCATGCACCATTCAGTTGATTAATTACCTTACCTATGCACACACAAACTCCACTCTGCTATTTTGCAGATAAAGAAATGGTCAAACAAGGCACTGCAGAGGAGCAGTGTATGGATTTCCTCTAGCCCTTGGTAAATTAGAAACTTTGGGCTGGTTGCAACCCAGATCATTGCTGTCTGGGAGGTTACAGGTGCCATGTCCAAGCCTTTCATTCCTGCATTTGCACAGCTGTGGGAGTTAGAACTCATGCTATATATATAAAAAAAAAGCCTAAAGGCTTTTGTAAATATTTTTTGGTGCTGTATTAATATTTTTTGCTGTTTTTAATGCAATAGGTAATTTGACCAATTAAGTAACCTACAGCATGATCTCACTTCCCTGTTCATCATTCCTTTTGTTCCCACCTTTGTTTTCTTCTCTCCTGTGCTTTCTTCCTCCTAGAGATTATACTCTTCAGCACCACCCCACACACCAGGCTTTAATGTCAAATCTGCTCAGTATGAGACAGCAACATCCGCCTGGGTCTGTCCCCTGTGTCCCAACAGAAGCAGGCAAGCCAACTACTTTTTTTGTGGAAAAACTGCTATCACAGACATCCAGAAACTTACTGTCAATAAAGAATCCCTAGGTTCAGGACACACAGAGGTGAAGTGGTGGGTGCCTCTGGTTTAAGAGATCTGCCAGTCACAAACACTGCATGCGCACCTATATTGTGAGAGTGACAACTTGCATTATGAGAACTGCCCATAGACTAGTGCCAAAAAACATTTCCTTGTTGTTATTTTCCAGAGACAAGAGGAGCTAGAGGTGGGATTTACATTGGATAATATGTGAGTAACCATGAAACGCAACATAACTTGCAGCAAAAAGAAATAGCCCTTCAGAAGCATGAAATAATCTAGTCTAATTGTCCAGGGTACATCATTCCTTGATGATGCTAATGATGAACAGAGTTTCCCAAGGAATATGTGCTATGAGCTGTGTGACGAATCAGTGTGTGCCAGGATGACCTCCCATGAACTTCAAGAAGAGAGAGAAAACACCCTAAATCCTTTTCTTTGCCTAGTGCAAATGAGTACTATTTAAGAATACTGGGACTGATGTTTTGTTCCCCATTAGATTTTGGGATCAACAAGGGGTTCACCTTGCTTCAAAGCACAACATGGAATACTGCTTCAGCTTGGGGCTCAGAATAAAATCACTATACAGCCTGACCCCTGCAGTACCTCTTTTTTTTCCCCCTGAGCTCCAGGAGCAGATGAGCTGGTAGGACAATGATTGTGCCTTGACAGAGTAAGAGAGTAAACTTGTACCACAAGTCTCCTGGGACTTTTCTTTCAAATCAAATAGGCAGCTAAAAATAAGCAAGAGGAAAATCAGGAGAAGGGTGTGGCTCATGAATTACACCGTAATTATATTGAGTTATTAAAAATGTATTTTTCTGTGTTTCCTAGTTCGGGTCCTCCTGAAACCATCATTACTAATGGAGTGCTGGTGGTGAGTGCTATGTTTTGTCATCTTTCTTGTCCTGTTGCCACACTTGTTTCACTTGACTCACAGTCATCGGGCCAACATACCCTTAGATTGAGAAAGGTCAGCGCTGAAACACTGTGATTTCCCACCTCATCATCCACCTCACAACACATCCTCATGGATGGCACCCGTGGAGGAGATTGTGGCTGGAGCAGCAGGGAGATCCCTGCTGTTGCAAAGGCAACACATGGAAGTGGCTTAGGTCCAAGACATCAGTGCAGCAGTGAACTCTCCCTTGGACATCACTCCTCTCTGTTTCCCATATTGCCAAAGTGACAGGGTTTACCCCATCCCATGCACACGTAATTTCCTGCACTCATAGCTGCACTTTTTATGCAGGCACTTTCTGTCCATGCCACTTGCTCATTTACTAGCTTTGTTTTCTCCTCATTTTTGTTTAAATCAGTTTTCTGCTTCCCTGTCAGGGTCCTGAGAGTGCTGTTTTTCACTTTGCCCTTACCTCCTCCCTTCTGAAGGCCCCAACCCCTCACGCTGCATGCGTGGCTGTGTTCAATTTCTCAGAGGCTCCTTCTGTTCCAGCCACCATCTGGCATTGAGGTTGTGGATGAGAGAAAATGTTTTCCTGGGGACAAAGCACACTGCCTGTATAGCACTCATATCGTCGTCAGTAGGAGTTTAGACTAGGAAACAGAATCTCAGGCCGCAAAACTCCTTGCCATGAGGTATTTTATTTTTTCTGTCTGATAGTCTCGTAAAATCTGCTGCTTGGAAGTCCAGGTTGTTGAGAAGAAGAAGAGGAAGAAGAAGAAATCTTTATCAAGTGAGGTTATTTCTCCGTCAGTTATTTTTAAATTGTATTTTAAAAATATATTTTTAAATGTGCTAGTACTAGGAAGACAATTGACTTAATGTAAGAATTAAAAAACCCCAACAAATCTAAAACATGAGGACAGTGTTGTGATAGACTCTGTAAGGACCTTTGTTTCCAGTTTTGATGAGAAAACTACTCTGTGTCTACTTTTGTTTCACTTTCTTAGAGAAAGAATTCTCCTTCAAAGTGCAAGGGTCTTACGAAGGCACCCAAGACATTATGTTGGGATCTGATCCTATCTTCAGCTCATCCTCTCCAGCCAAATTCCACTATGCCAGATACAAGCAGCCAACGCTGGATGTTATGCTACCAGGAAAGAAACAACTCCCCTCCACTGTATGTTATAACTGGACTTTATAAAGCATAAAAATAGCATGTAAAGTAATACTCACCATAAATAATAACTTTAATTTGCACTGTGAAAAGACAGTGACAATACTTACAATATAAAGTTGGACATATTTGCATTTTTTCAGCGCTCCTGTGTTTATGATACAGGCTGTCCAAATGTGGAACTTCATTCCTTTCCAAGTGGGAAAAACATGATCTTAGCAGAGGTGAGTGCCTACTCTGTTGTGGGAGAGGTTGAGGAATCTTGCGTGTGGAAGTCTGCACACCCCTGATGATTGCCAGGATACCTTCTGACAATGAAACCCCACAGACAAAAATGCCACAACCTAAAGGTGGTGGGTCTTTGGGTCATAGGGCCTGTTTGTGCCTCGTTCTGTTTGAATGGGTGTGTGGGAGCACGGGAGAGCTTGTTACTCCACCCTGATCTTACCTCATGTTAAATTTGGAGGCTCTGCTTTTCCCCTCCTTACACAGCAGTGGGGCACCTGAACTAACCGAGGTGGCACCCAGTCTCTTGCAGATGCTGACCGTGCTTTGCAAGGCATTTGTAGATTCATGGTTAAAAAACCAATAAATCGATATGGAATGAAAGGATCCCAGCTGTGGTGGGGTGTAAGCTGCAGAAAGGGAGGAGCAAATCCTGCCGTGCAGGCTATTAAGTGTGGCCACAGCCTGGCCAGCTGCCTGAGAGGGGTAGTATTAGGAGAGATGCATAAGATATCATTGCTTTCCTCTGTAAAAAGCAGTTGTCATCAGGCATTACGTTCACTAGAAACCATCGAGAATTACTGAACAGCTTCCCTGAAACTAAACCTCTGCAGTCAATTCACAGATTCACAGAATTGTAGGACTGGAAGGGACTGCCAGAGATCATTGAGTCCAACCCCCCTACCAAAGCAGGGTCCCTAGAGCAGGAATATGCTGCAGGACCTCCCAGTTTGTACTTGCATCTCTAGGATGGCTCAAGAACAAATTCCTTCAGGGGCTGTAGGGGAAGGGTGCTAATGCAGGGTGTCACGCTTACGGTGTTTGCATTCTTGCTTTCCAGGATAAAAGATTTGATTTATATGCAAAGGCAGAAGACTGGTAAGAGACTTGGCAACTCTTGGAAGCTAACCTGTCCTTAGCTGAACTCATCCCACCCTTGACTCTTTACTGGGAAGGAGGGACTCACAGTAGGACAGTAGGTTGTGTGACCAGCTGATGTGGAATTCACGTGAGCTGAAAGAAAACTGTATGAGTGAAATCAGCAATAGACATAGACAATCCACACTGAGACACAAATAATGGAAAAGATGCATAAAAAAAAGACGTAATAATATTACAAGCCAGTTATGCTAGTCAGAGTTATGCTCAGCACAGTCTTTAACCTTTAACACTGTGTAAAAGTGCAGCTCATCACCTCATTCTGCTGATCATGAAGCAGGTACGCTTTGCTGCCTACTTCAAGACAAGTATGAGAAGTTTTTCCTACAGGTCTCAGTGTGGACTAAAGTACAAGAGAATCCTGACAGCAGATGTCTCAGAAATTACCTGCAGGAATGTCTGTCCTTAGGTTTTCTTCTGATAACCACTTAGAAATTTAGCAGTCCCTTCTCCCATCGTTCTTTCATGCAGCATCGCACACCTGCTTGCAAGTGTAGGAAGGGCTTCTCCTGTAAATATGGTCTATCTGGTTTATGTCCTTGTATTGGAAACCCTGAGCTTATCTATGAGTAACAAAATGGAATATTCTTCTTTCCTGATCTCTGCTCCAGCCCAGACCACCTTGATGTGCGCTTAGGGTTTGACCTCTGCACGCAGGAGCAAGACTTTCTATGCAAAAGGCAGAAGTATGTTGCTCCTGCTCTGAAGAAGGTCCTCCAGCTGGAACAGGATCTGCTGGACCATGAGGTCTGTAGGGCGGACATTCAAAACATCTGTCAAGTGCTTAGCAATCAGGACATAACAGCATAATATGACCTCTTTTTCTTCCTTGTTGCATATTTTTTCCAGGTCTTTCCTCATCTTCAAGCTTACTTGCACTTCCAATACTGCCCCATACCTCAAACCTCACCCTGCCCTTTGTGTCCTTGCTGTTGCTATCCTGAGTTTAACTCTTCTCCTGCTACACCTTCATTGCAAGCCAGGCTAGATATTCCTTATGTAGAAATGGCTTCTTCCACTGGTTGTTACCCTTGTTAATAATCCTTCTTTCTTGCTTTGACCTGTAAAATTTCTTTTTAATTCCCGCCTCTCCAACTGATTTTTTTTTTCTCTTTTGGTTTGAGTTAACACATTTTCATTTGTTTTTTAACAAGCATCTGTGTTAAGCAAGTTGGAGACAAATGTCAGTTAACTAAGCAAAAAAATCACCATTACTTTTATTCTGTTCTCCTTTATGAAGTAAATGGTAGCTTACGTTTCAGTAGAAATCATTTGAAAAGAGCTCTGTGTCTGGGCACGTTTGTTGCTGTCAAGCTTTGTGTGGCAGGAGGTCTCTGCTGAGAGCCACAGTCGGCTGCAGTCCACTGTCTGACGCCAGCCCTTTCTGTTCGTGTGCTGCACAGACCCCAGTGGTGGCCATCATGACTACGGGAGGAGGGATGAGGTCCCTGACCGCGCTGTATGGCAGTCTGCGGGGGCTCAAGAAGCTCAATGTCTTGGACTGTGCCATGTACCTGACTGGCTTGTCTGGTACTACATGGTGAGTGGGGCTGGGCAGCTCTTGGCTGGAGTCTTCCTGATGACACCAATGCACTGGCTGGGCCTGATGTACAGTAGTCTCCCTGTAATAGATTCTCAGTGGTCCTGTTCTTTTTAATCTTCTTCCAAAATTGAGAGATTAAAGTCTTTTCATGGGGGGAAAATCACATAATTTGCAACAGTATGGAAACAACTGTTTTTTCTAACAACTTGTGGAAAATTGCTCAAGGTATTTTGGCAGGGGTGACTTCAAAGGGGACATAATATTTTCTTAGGGAACTGAGGACACAAATCCCTTCCTTAATTTCAAATCAAGAACTTAAAATAGAAACATAAAATGTAGCCATTGACCACTTCTAACCCTGGTGTGGGTTTTTTTTTTCCCCCTCTTCAATATATATTTCTTCTTCCTAGGACCATGTCAAACTTGTACAGAGATGCTGACTGGTCACAAAAGGATCTCAACAAGCAAATCAGCGAGGCCCGAAAGCATATGACAAAATGCAAAATAAATTCCCTTTCCTTGGAGTACATGAAGTATTACAAAAAGCAACTGTGTCAACGGAAAAGAGAGGGCCGCAAAACATCTTTTATAGATCTCTGGGGGCTTGTCCTGGAATCTTTGTTGCATGATGGGGTACAGTATGTCATAAAGTAGCATTTACAGTGGTTTTCAATTTTTTGAAAGCTAATTTCTGGAGAAGATATTTTCCTGTTTGCTCTGAGAGAAGTAATTTGTTGTGAGACTCTGCATATGCAAATGCACAACTGTTTCCAAAATGTTTTGCAACAGTTTTTTAGATCCCAAACCATGGTGGAAAGCAGCATTCTCACTTGTGAGACTTTGAATGTGCTTTTCTGAGAAAACTCCAAGATTAACATTTGGAAAAAAAATTATATTTTAAGAAATTTTGGGGTCATGTTCTGCAAGTATTTTATGTAGAAATAGCAAATTAAAGACCTCATCTTAATGCCCATGAGAGGTATTAACACACAGATCTTCAGACTTTTGAAATACGTAAGAAGTTTTATACAAACTTGCAGCATAAAGAGTTAAGCTGGTTTATACCAAAAGCATTACTGCTTTTCATCATTTTTTTCCATTTTCATCCTAATGGGACACCAAATGACCTGGCATCAGATTGGATGCCTGCAGGTATTTCAGTAACAGAACCTTTACAAGAGTTTTGAAAAACCTGGAACAGTTCAGAATTTAAGCCCAGCGCACATTATACATTAGAGGCAGATTTTTTTCTACCCTAGAAGCTTAGATGCAGAGAAAATGTCCCTGTGCTCATTTTCGTCTGAGTGTAACCGTATTTCTGGAATCACAGAAAGACAACCACAGACTCTCTGATCAGCAACGGGCCATTGATCGTGGTCAGAACCCATTGCCTATCTACACTGCAGTCAATGTCAAGAACAACTACAGCACTCTGGATTTCAAAGGTAATTATGAGACCCCTGAGAGTCATTTGTCTTAATGTTTAAGACCACAAATTGTGGGACGCTCCTTTTAGACAGTCTAAAAAATGTCGGATAATGAGAAGCGCAACCAGACCCTAAAACACTTCCCCCACCCCTCCCTTCTTAGCAGACTTCACTTCAGTCATGATTTTGCTCCCTTCTTCCCCCCACATTGTGGCGTGGGGTGGGGGGGGGTGAGGCAGGAACTGGGGAAATGGGGTTCTCGGTAGCATCCTCCCCCCCCACCCCTCCCTTCTTAGCAGACTTCACTCTAGTCATGATTTCGCTTCCTTCTTCCCCCTCATTGTGGCAGAGGGAGGGGCAGGGACTGGGAAAATGGGGGTTTTGGTCAGTTTTTGCAAGTTGGTTTCCTTCTTGGCTGGGGCAGGGACATTCATTCCACACCCTTCCCCTGCTGCTCTGTGGGGCCCACCCATGTGAGGCAGTCCTTCACAAACTTCTCCAACGTCACGTTGAGTCCTCTCCCACAGGGCTTTATATCTTCATCAGCAGCTCTGGCATAGGTCACTGCTATGGTGGGCAGTAATAAATCCCAATGTCTCTCAGTCCCAGACCTCCACAGGGTCACCAGCCTACCCCCAGCAAACCTGTTCCGGCACAAATCTCTCTCTCTTGCTTATCTTTGTCTCTCTCCATGGGCTGCAAGTGCTGGCAGGGGCTTGCCTCAATGTGGGTCACAGCATCTCCTGTATGTCTCTACCTGCTCCATCGTGGGGCCTCTCCATGGGCTGCAGGTGGGGTCTGGGACTTTTCCATGGGCTGCGGGGGGACACCTGCTCCACCATGGGTTTCTCCAGGGGCTGCAGGGGCATCTTTTTGTCTGGCACCGGGGGGTGCCTCCTCTCCCCGCCCCCCCCCCAGCTAATCGGCTAGTAGCTGTAGCACAACATTCTTCTCTGTCTTCCTTTCCACAGAATGGGTAGAGTTTACACCTTATGAGGTGGGGTTGCAAAAATATGGAGCTTTTGTTCGCGCTGAGGACTTTGGCAGTGAGTTCTTCATGGGTCGGTTGATGAAGAAGATCCCTGAATCCCGGATCTGCTTCCTGGAAGGTAAGCTCTCAAAAGCATTTGAATTAATTTTTAAATTATTTTTTTTTTAAATTATGAGGTAGATAAACCAAGGACTAATAAAGTGCTGGTGCATGACCGACAGGGCAGTTTCACTGGAGAGGATAAATCTCTCACCTCTGAATTAATACTTACTATGATGTGTTCAGTTTATTCTAAAAAAAGACAATTCAAAGCAGCAGACAAATAGTTATTTTCATTTTTTAAGCTATTTTTAAATAAAAATATAGCATTGCTTCCAGTCCAACAATAGAATTGAGGTTCCTGGGAATCCATAGTTCTGTGCATGCTATTCCGAAAGAGAGAAATCCAGAGTCTCTTGCCTGTCTGACGTGCAGTCAGTGTTTGACTTCCTATAGACAGTTTACATGGGACTTCATACTGATTCTCTACTGTGTCAGGGTGTGTTTGAGCCTGCCAGGTCACCCCTGCTCTAGAGAGTCTTCTTTGGCCACGTATGACCAGCTCCAGTTTCCATGTTGCCTGGGCAAGGCTGAGGAAGGGGAAAACAGCATAGTCATATCCAGAAGTGGTTTTGCTCCTGACTCGAGTGGAGCATGGATATGTCTTTTACAGACAAAGAGACAAGCTGTCAACTTGCTCAACTGGTTCAAAGTGCAACATTCTCTTCAACTGGCCACTTCACTTAGAGAGAGGGAGTGACTGCACTATTAGGCTAAGCTTATGCTGCGTGTGCATAGGTTTGCACTTCCTGAACCAAGAAACAGTGGGAACTTGTGCCCTAAGGGACAACCAAAGAAAATGTTTTTCAGGCTCAGAAATGCATGGTCAAAACTGATCCCTCAGTGTGTTATCAGGTGTATTCTCAAAAATGGAAACCTACAAAAGCAGAGGCTGTAAGATCACCCTGTAGTTAGACCCCAATCAACATAAATTCCCATCAAATCTCTCAGATTGCAAACATTTATTCTTTGTTTTTATACAATCCTTGTGATACTTGAGGTGTTTTGGGTTTTTTTCCTGAAAGCCCACGCTCCTTAAATTACGTTCATCCCCAAAAACCTCACCATTGGTGAATACATTGGTGAATCCAGCCCTAAGTACCATAAGACAACAACAAAAGTAAGCTTTAAAAACCCACAGCTAAATACAAATTTCACATCCAGTTAAAATAAACTGAGAAAAAACATAATCGGTGCAAATTTCATCTCATGACACTAGTTTTGCAATTCATGTTCTGTGAATGTTTGCATTTTCACAGGCATGTGGAGTAGTTTATTTTCACTGAATGTGTTATATATCTGGAATTTGTCACATTCATCAGAAGATTTCTGGCACAGATGGACCCGGGACAAAATTGACAATATAGGTAAGTCATCATACCTCTTCCTTACTGTGTATTTATTGTTAGATAGAGTTAATGGCAGACAAACTGTCATGCCATTCTGCTATGTGAGATGTGCACAATGTTTCTTCAAAGGCCACATTGGCTTTTTGGAAGGAATTGGATTCAATACCTCAAACTGCAAAGCATAATGGGATAATTAAAAAATCTCCAGTGCTCATTCAGGGCTCAAGACCAGTGTTGGCAGATGAGTAAAATGTTCAGGAATATTAAGATTGATCAGTAAGTGATTAATAAAGCAAGGTTTTGACTACATTAAGCAGGAGCTACTTGTCCTGGGGTTGGCTAGGTTAGAGTTAATTTTCTTTCTGGTAGCTAGTATAGTGCTGTGTTTGTGAGTTAGGATGAGAGCAATGTTGATAACACGCTGATGTCTTAGTTGTTGCCAAGCAGTCAAAGACTTTTCAGCTTTTCATGCTGCCCTGCTAATGAGAAGGTGGGGGGCATCCAGGAAGCTCAAGACACATCCAGGACAGACAAAAGGGGGTATTCTATACCAGGATGTCATGCTCAGCATAAAGGGGGATAGCAGGGGAGGGGTGCATGGCTCCAGGACACGTGACTTAGGGATGGTCCAGATTCAGGACACCTCTGAGCTGTACAGTTGTGTGGTTCGGCGAGAAAGTGCGTCGTGTACCACCAGTTTTGTACAGTTGCTATAAAGTCTTGTTACTGTGACTCCTCTCCCTCTCTGCTGTCCCAGTAAACTGTCCTTATCCCAGCCCATGAGATTTGCTTTTGTCTATTTTTTTTCCTTCCCCCATGTGAGGGGGGAGCGAGTGAACAGCACGTGATGCTCAGCTGCCGGCTGGGGCTAAACCATGACACTACTGTACTACAAACAAGTACAACAGTTGTCCTGTCCCAAAGCCTGTACTGTCTGTTCCACAAGCGTGCGTGCATGTGTCTGGTGCAGATGTTTATTGCTGCCAGATACAGGGTCCTGGTTCTTATCCCACCAGGTCCTCATCAAGTCTTTTCATCCTAGGCCCTTTAAATAAAGAAAAACACTGATTTTTCATTCCTCGCCTCGATAACTTGAGGGATGATCTTGCCCTAGGCAGGCAGAATTTAACAGCCTTTCCCCATGCAGAGGAGGAACCCCGCCTGCCGCTGAAGCTGCACGAACTGAGGACTCGAGTGTTCACGCCTTCTGGCCCCCTTGGCAGCGCTCTTCGCGGCGCGCTCACCAACCGCCCCTGCATCGCCCAGGAGCACAACTTCCTAAAGGGTTTACAGATGCACAATGACTACCTGGAGAACAAGCACTTCTGCAGATGGAAAGGTTAGAGAAGACCTGCGGGCCTGGGGAGATGATAAGCAAGCAGAGCAAAATCAAACCCCAGATTTGATATAAAACCCATTCTGCAAGGTTACAGGTTGTGTTTGGGCAGAATCACCATAAAATCAATCCACTCTGGCACACTGGGATGTAGCCTGGTGTGGTCTTGAGCTCTGTGCCAATGGTTTGCTGGTGACAGACAACGTCCTGAGGCTGGGGTGCCAGGTCCCGATGGTGGTTCTTCCCTCTCCGTTTGAAGACATGCTCCATGGGGAGGCAGAGAAAACCCCTTCCTGACTGTTGCTACTGCAGGTCCAAAGCTGCATGTGGCTGGAGTCAGGAGGGCAAAAGAGAAGGGGCACGGTGAATGTCCCTTACCTGAAGATAGTAACCAGTTAGGGCTCTATGGTTGTGGTGTAAGTGTAGGACACAGACTAGCCAGTTTTGCACTATTAAATTTACAGCAAGAAAAATCTTTCCTTTTAGATACTGTGTTGGACACGTTTCCCAACCAGCTGACACAGTCAGAGGAATTCCTGTCTCTGGTAGATACGGGATTTTTCATCAATACGAGCATCATGCCACTTCTAAAACCAGAGAGAAAGGTGGATGTCATCCTGCATTTAAACTACAGTGCAGGATCCCAGACACAGGTGAGAGGAATTGAAGCAGTCCCTATTTCTTCTTCAACAACTGTGTACCTGGAAGCGCTTAGGTGCTTTCTATATTGGTCCTAATAAAAGTCTTAACTACTGGCATTTTTGGCTTAATGCTGCAGTGTGATGCTTCATTTACAGGCTGTAAAATTTCTTATTTGTTTTTCTTATAAAATGCAGCTGGTTTGTGCTAAGTACTCAGGGAAAACACAAACCTTCTCTCCAATGACACACTGCTGATGTATTGGGGTTTCAGAGCCTTCACACAGCTAGCTTGTAAAACACCCCCTTTGTTACCAGACTCCAAGAAATCCTGAGTGCTGAAATTCTCTTTAAGTCTTAGTCTGTTCTGTTCATTGATGCAGGCTCTGGACCAGACTTGCAAGTACTGCTCAGAGCAGGGAATCCTTTTTCCCAGGGTGGACTTGAGTGAAGAGGACAAGAAAAACCTTAAGGAATGTTACCTCTTTGACGGTGCTGAGACTCCAGGAGCACCAGTACTACTATTTTTCCCACTAATTAATGATACGTTCCAAAAATACAAAGCACCAGGTAAGTTATCAAACATGTTGAAGAGAGGCTGACATCAAGACCAGCCTATTAATACCCCAACCCTTGAACTTCACTGTTAGTTCATTTCAATACACCAAACCTCTCTGTTGCTTATAGTCACTTTTTTTCACTGCATTGAATTTGATGCCACAGCTGTGCTGTTTCAATCCCTAAGCTAGATAGCTTGCAGGGAGCTTTGATGTATCTATGTGAGCCACAGCTGGACATCACAACTGCAGTGTAGACCCATGTAAACCACAAAGTTTCTCCCCTCGTGCGAAGCAGCTGATATCCACCTGGGCCAGGGACTGAGCTGCCAGTTTACAAAAGAATTATTTGTTAAAAAAAAAAAAAACAACAACCAAAAAAAAACCCCAACCAAAACCCCAAAGCCTAAAAGAGTAATTTAGATTAAGAACTCTAGACAAGAACTTCAGAAAAGAGCTCCCCGTGGAGAGACATCTCCTTTCCCTGCACTGTTAGGAGTTTGTGTACTCACGGCCAGAGTAAATCCCATCTCCCAGCAGTGATTTGTTTCCCTTTCCTCCTAGGTCAGAAGCGCTCAGAGTCCGAGATGGAGGATGGCAAAGTTGATATATACGGCTGCTGTTCCCCTTATTCAACATACTCAATTCAGTACACTGAGAAGGAGTATGACCGTCTGGTGCAGCTGGGGGAATACAACATCCTGAATAACGAAGACCTCATTATACAGGCCTTGCACACAGCAGTGGCACGGAAAAGGCAGAAAAAGAAATAATGTTGGACAAGTGATTTTTGTGTCCCTGTCATGGTTTAGCTACTAGAAAGAAAATTACCTCTATCCTAGCCAAACTCACAGCAGTCCCTCAACCAGCCGAGAGACTGAAGGTCCCTTATGGTCAGCCAGCGGGAGTCCTGCTCAACCCCACTAAACTGATCTCGGATGAGCAAAGAAAAGACTGAAGAGAAATTTTTTTCTCCAAAGAATTTCACTGCAGCAATCCATTGCAATTCAGTGACAGCAGTGGAGTACGAGTCACTGTGCGGTACAGAGGCTGGGCAGCCTCAGAGAAGAAGGTGCTAAGATAATAATGAGCATGGTGCTAGTTGCCTTGAGAAAGAGTTTGAAATGGTTTAGTCACATATTCAGGGCAAACCACATTAAACCATATTTTATTAATTCTGCTTGTATTTTGTGTTTGTGAGGCAGTGGTGGGGCAAGTGGCAGCCTCTGGGCCAGTCTTGTGGCTGGAACCATGGCACATGGTAGGTAAGTATCCAGAGAAGGGCAGGCACGTGCGACATGGCAGCCTGTGGGCACAGATCACCTCCACGGGAGGCTTTGGACAGAGACAGAGGAGACACAGGCCACAGGTACCAGATCAACTGAAAGAGTGTTAATGAAGTTCTCCATGGTTTGACCTTAACGGTCACCAGTCGGTGAGCGACGATCCGCGGTGACAGCGGTCACTCGGGTAAGCTCAGGGGCCGTGCGGCAGACCGGGCTGTGCAGAGAGGATCCCTACATCCGGGCACCCCGCGGGCAGCTCCTTCCACCCGCGGCGACTGCCCGGCAGCTCGCCAGAGCTCACCCAGCCAATCAGGCGCGGAAGGAGGCGGGACCGGAACAACCGCGGGGGATTTAAACGCCGTAAAACCTTAACGGTCACCAGTCGGTGAGCGACGATCAGCGGGGACGGCGGTCACTCGGGCAAGTTCAGGGGATGTGCGGCAGATCGGGCTGTGCAGAGAGGGTCCCTACACCCGGGCGCCCCGTGTGCAGCTCCTTCGCCCCGCGGCGACTGCCCGGCAGCTCCTTCGCCCCCTGGCGTCACGTGACCCCGCCTCTAGCCTTAAAAGGGATCAAGGAGCCGCTTGTCGCTGACCGCCCGCACCACGCAGGAGAGCAGGCGGCCCTCCCGCCGGGCAGAGGAATTAGAGGAGCACAGGCAGCTGGCAGGTGAGGCTCATTGTCTGTGGTACGCTATTGTGTGATGGTGTCTACCCGGCGTAGGGCCGTGACCCCAACACTTTCCAGTGTGAAGTAGGAGGGCAGCTCAAACAGCCGCAGCAGCGTGTGGCAGTGCAGGGCTTGGGGTGCAGGGGGTGTCACAGCGTGCGTGCAGCAGGAGACAGCTCTGGTCAGGGCTGTGTGAGCTGATTAGGGGTCTCCTCAGCAGAGCAGCATGCCTACAAGAAGAGGTAGATGTTCTCAAAGATAAACTAGACAGGCTCATGAGCAGCAGGGAGGCTGAAATGGAGATAGATTGAAGGAGCCAGGTTCTCTCCTCCCAGCCACAGGAATGTGAGATCCCAGCTGACAGTGCCCAGGACTGGAGGGACCCTGTACCCTCCCCCAGGCTGGACAGTCTTAATGGAAGGGATGAATGGAAGCAGGTGCGTGGCAAGGGTAGTAGGAGAGTGCCTTCCATGCCTGTCCTTCCTCCTCAAGTTCCTCTGAGCAATAGATACGAGGCCCTACTAGAAGGGGACCAGCCATATAACGAGACAGCTGATAGGAAAATGATTCCTGAGGTTGTGTTCCCTAGGACAAGACACCCTAAGCACACTATCAAAACAGGCTCTGTTAAAACAAAAAGATGGGTCATTGTTTTAGGTGATTCCCTTTAGGAGAGGACTGAGGGCCTGACCTGTAGGCTGGACCCTTTACATAGGGAAGTCTGTTGCCTTAAGGGAGCTTTGGTTAGGGACTTAACAAAGAGACTCCCAACCTTGGTCAGGGTAGATGAGGTACTTAGGGATATGGTTTAGCATAGGATGGGAATGGTTGGACTTGATGATCTTCAAATGTCTCTTCCAACCTTGTGATTCTGTGAAGCTCTTCTGTGCACTTCCTCACTGCTTGGCTACTCGTCCCTCTTCCCATTCGGGCTGTGAGCAGTGGTAGTGCAAGAACTGGATATTGAAGCTGAACACAACAATGCTCTGCTGGCTCTAAACCCCACACACAAAACAAAAGCACGGATGTACAGTTCCTTGAATTCTTCAGCTCTTCCTGCCCTTAGCTGTTGGCTGGGTCTTACATGGGCTCAGCACCTGCAGAATTAGGAGGCACCCACATGGGGGATGTGTCATTTCACTTGGAATGACTCTGCACCAAACATGGTGCAGAGACATGTACATACACAGCATAACTTGCCCATTTGGGCCAGATGTGCTGTGTTGGAGGTTGTCTACTTGATGCTTCCGTCATTGTTCCCAAGAGGGAGGAGACAGAGGAACACTTTGATTGCACCCGTAGCAAAGCACCCTCCAGCTCCTCTTGAATGCCTCTCACTGCCTGGTTTGTTCCCTAGGGTTAAGATGCATTATTTATTCATTGTAACAAACCCACCATGAAAGAGTAGAGAAATAGCCTCATGAGATTAAAAGTCACGCAGACCTGGATCACACAGTGATAGCAGTGTGCATATGCAAGTGTTTCTTTCCAAACACACAAGTAAGCTCATTTTGACTGAGTTCACCACAGGCAACTCAGGCTCTATGTTGAATTAGTAACATAAAACACACTAATATTGTACAGAGCAAGAGTTATTTTATGTTTTTCAGGGCATTCACTTCTCAGTTACTGACATTTGGTGCAAATTCCCTAATTGTCCATAATTATCCACATTACTGACCAAAGTAATACTGAAAGCAAACAATACAAATAGGACTGTGCAGGCACTTCTTTTTGGTGCTGTAGTACTTTTAGAAGGTTAGTTTGGAAGATGAAGCTTTGGTTGCATTAAGTTTTTCGATGTACATAACAGTACAGCATCTACAATTTGCAGTCACCTGTGGTTACATTGCAGTGTTAAAAGTCTTTGGATTGCAAAAGGAATTGCAGCACAGCAAGGCATAGACTATTGCTGTTGGAAGGGACTAGGGAAATGGGGTTCTCGGTAGCACCTTCCCCCCCCCACCCTTCCATTCTCAGCGGACTTCCCTTTAGTCATGATCTTGCTCCCTTCTTCCCTCACATTGTGGCACAGGGGGGACAGGGCCTGGGAAAATGGGGTTCTCAGTCACTTCTTTGTGAGCTGTTTTCCTTTTCCATATCTTAAAACACCTCTACCTCCCCCACCCCTCCCTTCTTAGCAGACTTCAATCTAGTCATGATTTCACTTTCTTCTTCCCCCCCATTGTGGCACAGGGGGGCAGGGACTGGGAAAATGGGGGCTTCGGTCAGTCCCTTGCAAGTTGGTTTCCTTCTCGGCTGGGGCAGGGGCATTTATTCCACACCCTTCCCCTGCTGCACTGTGGGGTCCCATTCATGTGAGACAGTCCTCTACAAACTTCTCCAACGTGAGTCCTCTCCCACAGGGCTTTATCTCTTCATCAGCTGCCCCGCTGTGGATCGCTGCTATGGTGGGCAGTAATAAATCCCAATGTCTCTCAGTCCCAGTTCTCTGCAGGGTCACCAGCCTCCCCCCAGCAAACCTGTTCTGGCTTAAATGTCTCTTTCGCTCATCTCTGTGTCTCTGTTTCTCTCCATGGGCTGCAAGTGCTGGCAGGAGCTTGCTCCAATGTGAGTCACAGCATCTTCTCTGTCTCCACCTGCTCCATCCAGCATGGGGCCTCTGCATGAGGTTTCAGCCTTTTCCATGGGCTGTGGGGGGACACCCGCTCCACCATGGGTTTCTCCAGGGGCTGCAGGGGCATCTTTCTCTCCAGCACCTGGGGCGCCTTGTCCCTCACCCTCCCTGGCCTTGGTGTCTGTGCAGCTCGTTACATCTCACTTCCTTTTCTGGTAGCAAAATGCAGCTGCCTGCATTTTTTTTTCTCCTGTATGTGATTTCTAGAGGTGCTGTGACCATTGCTGATTGGCTCAGCCTTGGTCAGCAGCAACTCTGGCCTTGAATTGGCTGATGTTTACAGTCTGGGACCTGCAGAGGATTCCAGCAGCTCCTTACAGTAGCCATTTTCTGCAGCCCCCGTTCTCTCTCAGCACCCAGCTATGCAATACTGCAACACCAGCTTTGTTCCCTCCTCTAGATGTGTTCTCTCCCTTCACATCCTTCATAAACAGTGGGGCTCAGAACTGCACAGAGTGCTCAGGGTGAGGCCTCACTGACACTGCACACAGTGGGACAATCACCTCTTCTGACCATCTGGTTACTCTGTGCTTGACATACCCCCACATGCGGTTTGCCCCCTTGGCTGCCAGGGCACACTGCAGGCTCATACAGACCAGCACCCCCAGATCCCTTTCTGCAGGGCTGCTCCAGGCACTCCTCTCCCAGTTGACGCTTGGGGTTGGCTGGTGTACAGGACTCTGTATTGCGTTTACACAGCAAGGTTTTGGTAGCAGGGTGGGGTCCTGCTGTGGTGGCCTCTGGGGCTTCCAGCCACATTTCAGTGCTCATATGTAGGATTTAATCTCTGTTTTCCAAATGAGCAGATAAACATATCCACAGTGCGCTTGGCAGAGTCATGGCACTCTGAAGCTTCAAATAGCATCATCAGAGCCTGATAGAGAGAGCAGGACACAGTGTTTCTGTAATGAGATGCCAGCCAAGGACAAAAGTGCTTTGCACAGTTCCCTGTTTTAAAGTACAGGGGAGAAGGAGAGTCAGTGGCTGGGAGGGGTGTCTGTGGAATGATTGCCTTGCTCCTGTAAGGAGGTTCTCCGGATATATTCACACTTTTATTTCTATACCACTGAAAAGTTGTAGCTTTAACTGTGTGGTTTGTCCAGGGTAGGTTCTCAGAAAATAGTTCTTGTGGATTACAGACAGGTTCTGGCTCTCAGCTCTTCTTCACTTTGCATTTATCCTTCCAGAATGAAACTCTGTGAGCTGGTCTTGTAGTCAGCCTGGACTGATTTTTCTCACAGCCTTTGCAACTCACAAGGGATGGTTCTTACTGCTATGAATGGGTCGGATGTAATTTCCTTACAGAGCATCACTAATGCTTCTAGCTTCAGCCTTTCACACATCAGTGGGGAACTGGGTATCTCCCAAAGGTTTTTGTGTTTGCCTGTTCTAGGGTGCCCCCCAGATGGATAAGCACTGTTAAAAGACTGTGGTCACTTGCAAAATGGAAGGTCTTGGGAGAAGTGAGGAAGGCCAGCAATGTTCTTGGAGGCTATGGCTAAGCCTAGAGGGACATTTAGGTTTTTTGCATCTTTTACCTTTGCAATCCTTGTTGACAAATGCATAATGATATGCAAAACAGGGCATGGTGTTTTCCCACTGGTCCTACCAGCATACACTTCTTTAATAAGTCCATTTTATAACACTGTAGAGGGGTCTTGAATTATTTGGCTCTGGTTAGCGCCTACAAGACTGTGGAAGAGCAAAATAGAACAGCAAATGCAGTTTTGTAATTGTATTAGCTTATTCATATTATTGCTTCCCATAGACTTATAAAAGCCATAAGCACCATCATCAGATCATCTGTCAGGCCTGTTACCTGTCACACAGTCACTTAAATATTTATCCCAAGCACCTGTGACTGACCAAAATCTAGCTTGAAGAAAAATGACCCCTGCTCTTTTAAAGATATCAGGAATGGTGAAGCCACAGTATTTCATGGAAGTGTGTTGCAGAGGGTGATTGCCTTCCAGTAGTAAGTATGCATCTTGTTTTTAACTTCACTTAGTTTGGCCCAAGCCCAGATATTAGTCTGTAGGTGCACGTTGCCAGATTGTGTTGAGGTTCTCATCCACCAACATCCCCAAGTCCGCCTCCTCAGGGCTTCTCCCAGTCAATTCATTCTCTACCCAACCTATAGTTGTGCTTGGAATTGCCCCAATCCCTGTGCAGGACCTTGTACCTGGCCTTATGGAAAGTCATATGGTTCACACTGACCCACCTCTCAAGCCTGTCAAGGTCCCTAAGGATGGCGTCTGTGCCCCCAGCATGTCAATCACAACAGACAGTTTGGTATCATCAGCAGACTTGCTGAGTGTATTCTCTGTCCCACTGTCCATACTGCCAACAAAGATGTTAAACAGTGTGGGTCCCAGTACCAATGCCTGAGGAATGTCACCTGTGTCTGGCCTCCTCTTGGACACTGAGCCATTGACCACAACTATTTGAGTGCAACCATGCAGGCAATTCCTTATCCACTAAGTGATCCATCTGTCAAACCCAGGTCCCTCCAATTTAAAGGCAAGGATGTCACATTGGACAGTGTCAAATGCTTTGCATACATCCAGGTAGGTGACATTAGTTGCTCTTTCCTTATCCACCAGTGCTGTGACCCTGTCATAGAAGGCCACCAAATTTGTCAGGCACAATTTGCCCTTAGTGAACCCTGCTGGCTGTAACTAATCACCTCCTCATTTTCCCATGTGCCTGAGCATAGTTTTCTGAAGGATCTGCTCCATGATCTTACTGGGCACTACTGGCCTGTAGTTCCCCAGGTTTTCTTTTTTTTTCATTTTTAAAAATAGGGGTTATTTTTCCCCTTTTCCAGTCAGTGGGAACTTCCCTAGACTGCCATGATTTACCATTCCATGTCTTCCCAGTTTCTATATATGGAATCCAGCTGTCTTCATTTGCCATTAGACACTCATTCTGAGTTGTTGCCTTCCATGAGCTGGCAAGTTTGTGTTTTCCACACCACAGTCTTCCCTTTTGTAAGGGGGAGCCAATGGTAACAAAATTTGTCATTCCTTTAGTCATAACTTCACACTTCAGTGTGTTAGAATTAACTGTGGTTAATCAGGCCAGTTTATCAAGCAGGTCAGAGCGTTCTGGATAATTGCCCTGTCCTCAGTATTACTCAGCACTCAATCAATCTGTGTTCTACCAAACATCTGGCCAGTGAGGATGCCTTGTTTATTTCCAAATCACTCAGGAAGATGTTGAATAGAATCTGAGACTGGTAAAACTCTTAAAAATTGCTCAGAAGAATAATTTTTCTCAGTGATGTTTCCACTGGGGACTAATTCTGAGATCAGCTACTGATCTTGATCTTAACAATTTCAGTCTTTGCATAACAAAATCTTACTGTCTTTGCACAATAGACTATTAAGTAAAAACCACTCCTGCAATTGCAGGATAGAACAAAAATAGGTTTTTACTAAAAGCCCACCATTTTATATTGACTGGCTTCTAGAAGGTCCCTCAGGACTTACTGAAACCGTTCACAGCCTTGCAGGGAACCTCTGGCTAATGCTAAGCCCTGAAAGGTTTCCTTTCCGTGGTGTCACCTTGCGTCACCCTTTTAGTACCCTGTGCACCTTATTGGTGGAGCACCCTGTAATTGCTTTGACACCCTTTACAGCTCTGTCGCTCTCTGGTCACTGGATGACAGCTCCGGTAGCCTGGTTTGCGAGATCAGTGCATCCATAGGAAGAGCACACATCAGCTTACTGGCATCTAGTGCATACCTAAGGTAAGGAAATTTAAGAAGTGTTTCTGTGCATAATTCAAATATAAGACTTTTACAGAGCTAAATAGAAAGAGATTAAAAAAAATAGTAAGATTGGTTCCCAGTAGCTTTTCTGCCCTTTTCCCCCCATCCTTTTACTTTCCAGATATCAAGCTCTTAAACTCTTTACTGAATCACACGGGTAGGCATTCAGTTCATATGAAGATCAGGTAGGTCCCTTATTTCTCCCTTCATGGAAAGCGTTTCAGGCATCATTTTTACTCCAAATCTCCCTGGATATTTTTATATGTACATATATGTGTGTGTACATATACATACACATACACATATATATATGCAAGCAAACACATACATACAGAATTTGACTGGGTGGAACCATTTGTTGTCGAGACAGTAAATTGTACTAGTTAATAACTGTCCTAAGGCTAACTAATTACATGTCATTGATCTTTTTCAGAGAAAACACTCCCCTGTGCAGTGGGGTGCAGTTTTCAGAGTATAATTGCTTTGTATGCTGAAGCTTGTATTCAATATAAACATGCATACATTAGCAAATGCTGTACAAAACATAAATAAGAAGGAGGTATTTAAGTAACCTGAAACTAGCTCCTGGCTTCAAATAAGTACTGCTATTAACTACATCAGGGCTGAAGGAGTGTGTGTGACTTGCCAGACCTCATTTTGAGGAATAACAAGAGACCCAAGAGTCATAAGGGCCTGGAGCACCTCCCCTATGAGGAAAGGCTGAGCGAGCTGGGACTGTTCAGCCTGGAGAAAAGAAGACTAAGGGGAGACCTTATTAATGTTTATAAATATCTCAAGTGTGGGATGCAGGGGGAAATGGGCAGCCCCTTTTCAGTGTCTGTGGGGACAGGACAAGGGGCAATGGCTGCAAGTTGGAGCACAGGAGGTTCCACACCAACATGTGGAAGAACTTTTCCCCGGTGAGGGAGCCTTGGGACAGGCTGCCCGGGGGCATGTGGAGTCTCCTTCTCTGGAGAGATTCAATACCTGTCTGGACGACCTGTCCTAGGGAGCTGCTCTGGCAGGGGGGTTGGACCCGATGATCGGAGCGGCTGAGGGACCTGAGGCTGTTTAGCTTGGAGAAGAGGAGGCTGAGGGGAGACCTTATCACCACCTACAACTACCTGACAGGAAGGTGCAGAGAGGTGGGCGATGGTCTCTTCAGCCAGGGGACAGGAGACAGGACAAGGGGAAATGGCATGAAGCTGTGCCAGGGCAGGTTTAGATTGGATATTAGAAAAAAGGCTGCCCAGGGAGGGGGTTGAGTCACTGACCCTGGATGTGTTCAAAAAAAGGGTTGATGAGGTACTTAGGGATATGGTTTAGCATAGGATGGGAATGGTTGGACTTGATGATCTTCAAAGGTCTTTTCCAACCTTGTCATTCTGTGATAACATAAGATGATTTATTTTTAATTAATCAGATATTTCACCCACTATGGCAGTGGCACCCAGGGTAACCAATCTACCAGCACCTTACCACATCCCTCTTTCTACTTTCAAAAACTGGCACAATATTGGCTTTCTTTCCATTTTCTGCAGTTCTGCAGTATCCCAAAGATTAAAATAGCTGAGTCAAGAACCCTCCTAGCCTATGCTTTTAGAAATAATGGGTAAGAAAGTTCTCTGTTTGGTTTTAATATGTGTTGTATGGCTATGTGTGGCAAGGAGTTCATAATACCTGCCATTGAAACATGCAAAGTTCCTTCCTTCCCAATATAGAACACAAATGTTTCATTAGCAATCCTGCATTAGCTGCATCATTAGTGATTACTTTTCCATCTCTATGAAGTAATAAGTATAGACCTTTCATAGGATTTCGCTTTCTCCTCATAAATTTTTTTAAATGTATACATGTATGCTGTATATTTAAGTGTATATGCTATATATTTAAGTATATGTTTCCTATTGTCACCCTTGAAAACCTGTTTTTTCCCCTATATTCTACAAGTTTTTGTTTATGTTGAAAGATTCATATTTCCTTTTTCCCCCATGTACTGTGCATTTCTTTTTAACACCTGGCTGTTGCCTTCTTATCACCTCTGAAAGAGGTCAGGCTTTCAGCCAAAATTGTGAAATTGGAGTAGCTCATATCATACCACCGAGATTTCCTCAACTGCAGCAGGAACAGAGAGCCATGCCTCCACAGACATCTTTTAGCCCACCCCAACCTTTCCCACCAGTTCTTAGCGCGGAGCTGCCACACTGAGCCTCCAAAGCAAGATTGACTTTTTCCTTTGTCCACCACACAATTTCTTCTTTACCAAGGGTTAATCTGACCTTATCATTGCCTCGGACTCGGGGGAGTTAATTTTCCTTCCATGTCACATCTGTGCACTGTGTTCTAATTGAGTAGGTTTTCAGTCATTACATCACATAGGGCCAAAATATCAAACCCGCGTGAGACGTGCGTGCTGTAGCTGTTCAGACAGGTTCCCACACGCTTTAGTAACATGTGGTTCCCTTGCATGTGTTATAATGGCTATTCGGCAATGTTTGCCACGACAAATTTGTCTTTCTTTAATCTGTGTTTTCTTGACCTGAGCCGAGAGTCATACCTGACTTTGATGTCTGTGAGTTTTAGCACTGTAACATGTTGCAATGGTGATTTAACATGTAATAGGATGTACTTACATAGTTGCCTATCTCTATCTCCTGGAGAATGTTTCTTTCCTTACGCATTTCTGAAACACTTCCTTGAGGTGTTTTGCAATTGTTTCTTTAAAGTCTTTCCATATGGAGCTGTTAACACAGATTAATCTTTGCGATCAGCCCTTCTGTGAGTAAGTGGCCACGCTAGATTCCTGCACCGATTTGTATTTTGTTCAGGGGGGAGCATGTGGAATGATGGCTGGGCTCTTTTGCCTACCAGTCCTAAATTCTCCCACACTCAGCTCCCCAGACAGCTGGGAAGCCTTTTGGTACTCCCCAAGAAATGGCGTTGTTTTGTGGGGTCACACACGGAGTGTCACTGACACCACATCCAATGGGCAGGTAGCACGAGACGTGGATGATAGCTCAGTCTCAGGTGGCACAAAATGGCAGGTTTGTGGGGTGTCTGTGTGACTCTGACAGAGCCTGGGTTTGTTAAGCACTGCTTACATGACCTACCAGATGCCCTGGAAAAGCTGCCGCTCCATCCTCCCTGTGACAACACACTGTATATAGGGCAAGGTACGCTGCCAGGCCACCTCTTCACATTGCACAATGGGTCACAAGGCTGGAAATCAACATGGCAATGGGAACATGGGTTCTGCACATGTGGAGAGTAGCAGACGTAGAGTTTCTGCAGCAGCTGGGCTTTTCTCATGCAAGAAAGAGGCACTGGGAATTTCAGCAGTGCAAGTTTAGCTGGAGTGCATTCATCATCTAATGCCATGCTTCCTCTTCCTCTTCAGCCTGGGAGTGGGACGGGAAATGCCCACAGTGCTTGGGCTGGGTGCACCTTCCTTAAGGATCTTTTTCCCGTAGCTTGTGCTTTCTCACCAGAGCTCTCATACTGGAGGCAGCTGCTTGCCCTGAGGTGTGGAGTAGAAGGGGGTTGCATCTTTTAGGGTAAAATGTCTTGGCTCTTTCTGTTCCTCCTGGTTAATTAGGAGGGAGAGACTTAATTCCTTAGCAGTACTGCATCAGATGTGGGCTCTGGTCCCACAGCACACTGTCCTACCATCTTCTGTAACATAGAAAATGAAAGAAAAGTTGGGAATTTCATCACGCCAAAGCCTCAGCCGTTGCCACATTGGGAAAAGCAGTACCCTGGTGCTTGCTCAAAGTCTCTGGCTATGATGCTTTTGGCTGAAAAGGTGATGCACTCAGAAAGGTGCCATACACTGAGAAAGTAAAAGGGATCCTGCTTAGCAATGGGGGAGGCTTTGAGCAACTGCCACGATCAGTGCCAAACCTGCCACATGTCTGAGGGTCTCCTGGTCCTGCCTGGGACTCCCAAACAACTGTCCTCACGGGAAACCACATCTCTCTCCCTATATCCAGGAAACCAACAGTTATATGCATGGACTAGCTTCTTGTACTATATGTTATCCCTTGGAGCTGATTGCAGTGAACACTGGAAATTTCAAGCTGACAATGTTAGACCAAAAAAGGAAGCTCAAAGGCAAAGCCCACAGCACTTGTTGATTTTATCAGGATACCAAGATACCATTGCTTTGCTTACAGCTGAGAAGGTTTGGAAGCCAGTGATTTCTGGGTAAGTTACTTCAGCAGCCTCACTGTCTTTTAGTGTTTGATGCGGGATTATAGTGAGGCTGCTAAGAACCGCGATCCTGAGCAGGACAGGGAATAGCAGGCTGGTTTGGGTTGGAAGGGACCTCAAAGATCACCTAATTCCACTCCCCCCCCCCCACCCCTGCCATGTTTAGGTAAAGTTAGTATATATGTAAAACAAAATATCTCTGCCCCCACATAATTGTAATAGGGAGGAGCATACAGAACCCTCCTAAAAACAATATATTACTCCTAGTACAGAGAAACACCCATTCTTCTGCTGATCTAAATGGATTTTCCACGTTTTATCAACCCATTTCACTTTTTCTGTCCTAATGTGCTCATATTTGACTTACCAATAATAATATCTATGCCTTTCTCATGATGACCAATGTATTTATCAATACCAATATTCTTATACTATAATACTATAATATAAAATAAAGGGCATATGGGTAACCAGCAGCAATGATGCAGGTCAGGCAAAGTTGCACAGCCATCACTGTGTTAAAGTTTGATGCCTGTGCGTGACATTTGGCACTGCTGTCATGGAGATTGCTATGATCTCTGAATTCCCAGCATGAACCTTTCTGGTTTTATTCACATGGGACACCATGCCGTACTACTTTTAACATGCCTGAAGTATCATACTGCTATGAGTCACGTTAGCTGTATCCCTGGGGAATAGAAGATGGCTGTTTCCAGTAAAGATACTAATCAGGAGTAAACCAGGAGGGCCTTCAGGGAAGCTGGGCCCTTCTTTTCTCTTATGTTCAGTGAGGTGATCTGGGAAATCTGAAGGGAAGATGTGCTAAAGCAAGAGGGGGCAATGACATTGCTAGAGTATGATATAAAAAAAAGCCTGTGATCATAGAATCCTAGAATGGTCTGGGTCGGAAGGGACCCCAAGGATCACAGAGTTCCAACCCCCCTGCCACAGGCAGGGCCACCAACCTCCAGCCTGGAGCTACACAAGGTTGCCCAGGGCCCCATCCAACCTGGCCTTGAACACCTCCAGGGACAGGGCATCCACCACCTCTCTGGGCAGCCTGTTCCAGAACCTCACCACTCTCTCTGTAAAGAACTTTCCCCTAATATCCAATTTAAACCTTCCCTCCTTTAGCTTTAATCCATTCCCCTTGTCCTGCCAGTGTCTGCCCTTTTAAAAAGTTGGTTCCCCTCCTGTCTCTCTGCTCCCTTCAAGGCTGCAATGAGGTCCCCCCACAGCCTTCTCTTCTCCAGCTGAACAAGCCCAGCTCCTTCAGCTTCTCTTCATAGGGGAGCTGCTCCAGCCCTCTGATCATCTTCATGGCTCCTCTGAACCCTCTCCAACAGTTCCACATCTTTCTTGTATTGCAAGTGCCAGATCTGGGCACAGCACTCCAGCTGAAGCTTCACGAGGGCAGAGCAGAGAGGGACAATTCCCTCCCTGTCCCTGCTGGCCACCCCTCTGCTGATGATTTGACCTCTTGGGCTCCGTTTCACAAGTTGAGAGTGCATTACCTTCAGATAGTTTTAGCATGTCCTTGCCTCTGACATGCTAGAATGTTCTTGCCTCTGACACTCCCCATGTGTCCCAAACATATCTCAGAGGCTTATGAAGGAGCTTCGGAACTTCCACAGATTGCAGCTTGGGGGGTTTCTTGGAAAACTTGGCATTTCTCCCTTAATATGCCTGGCTGTGAGCTACCACTGCACAGCCTGAACATTATGAATAGCAGCCCCAAGACAAGCTGCCCCATCCATGACCACAGGGGCCTTAGGTGATGCCCAGATGGAATATGGCAGGAAGTTTTGTGCTCCTTCTGGTGCTTGAAGCATAGTATTCTGCATTCCCTACCACCTGGATTATCACAAACCTCTTTTTTGTTGTTTGCATAAATCCCTGAGAGGATTTTTCATTTATATGCTAGTGGAGCTTTTGCCCAGGGGTGTTTTTGCCGCTTCTCATTTCCGCCACCTGAATCACGTGTTAGCAACTCCACTGAGTTCCTCAGTGTCAGGTTCCCTCAGCATCTGTAACTCTGGAAGCAAGTGATTAAAGAGGACATTCTGATTACTGAGGGTGGGATTTACCCTACCTGCCTTCAGCCATACAGAAGTTAGGTGTCAAGTGTGACCTGGGCATTTAGGCTTCTCCAGAAGAATCCAATATAGAGGGGCTTAGTCACTGCCTGCAGTCCTCACACTAGCTTTTGACTCCACTCAGAACACAGGAAACTAGAAGACTAACTTTTAGATAACAGAATTTAGGTGAGGTCAAGCCCATCCTGAGTGCCTAGTGAAAAGGCCATGTTTTCCTCAAAAGAAACAGAGCTTCACAGTGAAAAGCAATTTGAACTTTGAACTCCTTTAGATAATTCATTACCAGCACTAGCTTTGAGTCAAAGGTACCTTGGTCAGCTTCTGACTTGAGCTTAACAAACAGGTATTTCATATTGGGAAGGCTTGAGTCAGGAAGGAAGAGTTGGTAGTTAGGCAACAAGCAACTTTAGTCACCTTCCTACGGGATGCTGGAGGCTTCTTTCCCCCCACTCCCCGTTTCCTTTTGTCTTAAGACCAAGCGTGCAATATGACATGTGTAAAAGAAAACCAGCTCTCATGCAAAATCCTCACACTCTTTAGCTTCCATACATGGCAAAAACAAGAGCTGGAGCTGGTAAACCCTGTGGGACAAAACTACAAAGAAATTGTATCTAAAGTTCTCATTCTTCTGTTGTTTTACCACACTTCTTCTGGGCACTTGAGTCAAGGATATGGACGAGCTGCAGCAGAAGAAATGGAAAATATGCATGCATGTGCAATCACTTTTCTCTAAAAATTGTTTCTGGTCCCCATTTTTACAGGAACACCCACCCCCCCAATTCTAAATATTTTTTTTACAGAAGTGTGAGTGCTCATACTAAGCAGGGCATAGGCCAAAGCATGGGAGAGGCTTGTGACTATCCTTTGCCTATTGCTGTGGTTTAGCTTATTCTTGTTTCACTTAAGCAGTTCCTGTTCCATCAAAAAGGTTCAGTATGCTGAAGGGGAGAAAGGAAGCTCACAGCAAAGCTCTCCTGCGCACGGTGTGATAAAGGTGCTTATTTAATTAAAGAAAAAAACATCCGTAAATGTGGGCATAAAATTAAACCTTGGAAAATCAAACTTTTGCAAGGATGGAACGCTGCAGGTAAGATGATCAAACTGTCTTAACTTGTTCTCCTGGTAACACCAGCTTTTCATATCTATTCCTCTGTGCATATAAGAAAAGTATGTAATGAGACTGCTGGAAGTGACTGGGTTTGTGCCTAGTTTCTGTCAGTCAAGGTCCTTGTACAACACTCATTGCCACAGTCACAGTGGCTGTGATTTCATACATATACAGGTCCCTCATAGGAAGCATCATGCTTTGTCATCCCATTAATCTCAAGTCCTTTCATAAGCAGTGCTTTTAATCATTTGGGAGGACTTTCAATACAAATGTATGTGTGTCTAATAGTGCTTGCGTAATGGATTAGAAAAGTTAATCACCGTGCTTCCTAGAGGTGTGCTGAATGCATACAGAATGCGATTAGATTTTAAAAAAATCATAAAATGTACAGGCTCATGCCATTAAACTCCAGTTATCTGCTAGTAATGCACAGCTCGCTGGTGATTTGGATAAAAGTGCTCAGAAATCTGAATGGTTTAATGCATTGGAAAATGACAGCTCTGAATTGGGGACAACCACATTAAAATCTCCAAAAATATGAAATAAATTTATTTTGTTGAAAGGCTTCACGATGTTTCAAGGTAAAAATGTTTTAGAATAATTTAAATTTGTTTCAATGCCTACTGCAGTCAATGCAAAGCCTGGAATAAGTACAGCATTCCAAATGGAAAAGTGATACATTCTGTTTTAGGGAGCACAGAAATGTTGCCTAACGAATTTCTAGCTGCTTTAATTTCTTTTGAAGTAGAACACTGCAATAAAAACAAACACTAATGCATAAATTATGGAAAAACATATTCCTTCAGAAGAATTTTTAATATCTTCATACATAAATGCCACCCTTCTAATCCTCATTCCCATCTTTTTTTAATATATTTTTTTTTCATTATGGAGACAATAGTGCATGGAATTCGGGGTCCTTGCATGGAGACAATAGGGAGATGGGTATATTAGGCTATTATCATCACTTAAAGACTACAGCAATAATCTAAATCAGATCTCCAATCCGGTTATAGCGATAACCTGATTGATGATCTGATAGAGAAGGGTGACCCTGCCCATGGGGGTTGGAACTAGATGATCTTTGAGATCCCCGCCCTGAGATCCCCAACTCATTCCACAATTCTATGATTCTATTATTACACTTCCACAATCCCCTGGGTGGGAATGATTTGGTCTCTCAGTGCGCTGCTCAGTCACAAGACCTGCAGGTATGAACATTTGCACCTTACATCAGATGTGCTCTTTGGACAAGTAATGTGGGTGGGAAATTTTCCTGTTTCAGAAATCATGGAGGGGTGGAGCTCTGACTCAATGTAATAAAACACCTGTTCAGCAACTTCTGACACTCTTCAAGGCTGTAAATATGTTTCAGGAGGCACCAGCAACTAATACTCAGGTGCCATTTGCAGCACCTGCTTCTAATGCAGCAGCGATCTCAATGGCATCAGCCTCTTCTGCCTTCCCTCAGGTAAGTGGAAAACAAAACATGCCAGGCAGGAGTCTCTGAGCATTTAATTCAGATTTGCTCCCAGACTATAAACAGGCCGAGTCCACTCTGAATTATAGGACATAAATCTTCATCAAAACAACATTGTCCTTTCTCAGCTATTTGGAGCTATGAGGACCTGGAGCCAATGTCTCTCCATGTAGCACAGAAACAGCTGCCACTTTCCTGGGACACTAATTTTGTTTGCTACAAACAATAAGAAGTAGTGAATCACCCATTCCACATTATAATTCCACGTGGTGGAGTTGAAATAAGTAGAAAAATTGGACTTCATTCTCTTTTTCATCCCTTGTTCTCCCTCCCTCAACAGCATTCAAGCAGCAAATCAAGCCCCTTGAAAAATGAAGAAAGAAAATGGATGGCGCACTACGTAGCCCCAAGCAACGTTGATGCTAAGGTACCAATTTCAGCTGACTAAAGATAGGTGGGACTAAGCCTGTACATTTTTGAGAAGAGTAGGGTTTATTTTTTTACCTCCAAATCTGATTATTAAAGATTCACATTTGTTTTTTAGAAATTGAAACGTTTCATAAAAGGAAATTTTCTTAAGGTGAAATATCTGCATTCAATTATGTTTTTTATTCTATTCCTCTATCTCTTTACACAAAGTGTACTATTGTCATGGTTTTATTCCTTACAGGAATTCCCTAGGGAAAATACTCTAATTTTACTGTTAAAATGGGACCAACTTTGGCCTTGTTTTAATGCTACCTATCTATATCTATTTGACTCTAATGAAGTTTTAGTCCAGTATGAATGGAGAAGGTTTCCAGTGCTGTAAAATCAGAGCATGGTTGTTGGGGGTCCTTTGGGTTTTGCTCATTAATGTCAGTTCCCAGGAAAAATGCCCAACTCTGATCAAAGTGCAGCTCATCCCAAGAAAAGAAGAACAACTCCAGCTGTCTTAGCAGGGGCACATGTGACAGAGGCACATTTGCCTCAGTATGTCAAGCTGCTTCAAAGTAAAGCCAGGTGCATCCAGACAAAAACCTAACTTTAGTTTTGATGATATATTGAATGGTGATTCAAGTATCTATAGCTCATAGGAAACCTGCATGGTTTAACTTCTTGTTTGTGCCACCAGACTTCCAAATGAATAGAAAATTACAAACACTGTGTTTTGCTTGTGTATGTCACAACCTTATCAAACTGTTTGATCAAACTGATCTCTTGTCCCTAACATTCCAGCAGCTCCTACCGTTGGAAATTAGTGCACAGAAAGGGTGACAAACTATCAGTGTGGCATGAATTTTGATGTAAATGTCAGAGTAGCATAACCAAAACTGCTGTGGTATTTAGGTGTTGGTTATTTTCTTTATGTGTGTGTGCTGAAGCTCAGCAAGGGAATGTACTGAAGCAGGCAAAGAAACTATTGGAGAGTGCAACAACCCGATGTCCATAGCATTTTTGTCATGATTTCCTGTATTAATACTGACGTTGTATTTTGGTTTAGAATATCCATGGCTAAAAACATCCAGCCCTTCTTTACCACTATGATTGTTACACACACATAAAGATTGTTAGAATCTAGCACATATACATAAAGTGATACTAAAAAAAATCCTGTGGCCATAAACACCCGTGTCATAAGGGCTATGGGACCCTTTGTGAGGCTTTAATTTGTTTTCCTTGTTGTGATTTCTCCTTACCAAATGAACCTCTGAAAGTTCTGTTTGTGTGTTCAACAACCAAGACATTCTCAGATGCTCTTTATTCGCCTTCTGGATTTTGAATATGTTTTTTCCCCTTTGTCATAGAGCTTGACAGAAAACTGGCGTTAAAGTCACAAACTTGTGCAAGCTGGCTAATTTCTGCCTCTTACTCCCATTGGGTTCCCCAGCAACTTTCAGTAATTCCCTTGATTTTTGCAAGCCATAGCTTGCCATCTGCAAGGCGATCGTTAGTAGAGAGGTGTTATGTGAAGGATAAAATGCTTATAGCAGATCTGGAGTCCCAGAAGAAATAATCAGGTGCAGTTTCCCTTAATGCTAAATCTCAAATATTTGCCCAAGTACTTGATTTGGTTTGGGAGAACTTGACATAGTTCTGTGATTAAACCGAATTGTTACTGGGTTCGGTTTGGAAAAATATGCCCAGGTTATTGTTGTGCATGGAGTTGAGCTGTTTTGCCTACCTCCAGTGCAAAGCCAAGTTGTGTTCCCTCTGCTAAATTTTCAGGAAATTGTAATTACCTTGTGAAACTTTCTTTATGTTTTAAAATGGATAGCAGTATTAGGAAAGCATTTATTTAGCTGTTTCAGGGAGTCCTGAGTTGGCAGTTTCTAGCCCCCTGCAAGTGAATACAGCAAAGGTGAAGCATATTAAAGGAAGATCATAAACAGTTGTGAGTGAAGTGACTCATGATTACAGTAAATCTAGAAAATTTATCACTGGATATCATTTGTTAGCATGTTGTCCTATACAGAATAATTTGCTATTTAAATATTAAAATAAGGTATTTTCCTTGGCAAATTATAAACTTAAAAAAATAACTGTTGGCTCATCATCTGCGAATGTGCTGAAAACACATACAGTAAGGCAAAGAGTGAGAAATTAGGAAGCATAACCTCAGCTCAAGGTTAGTAGACTTAGTGTAGGGCAGGGATGCTCACTGAAGTATTCTGCTGGACATGAAATCAGAAAGCAGAGAGGAAGTAGGAGAGTTTTAATCCATTTCTGATTATGTGAGTGATACAGGTAAGTGACCCACGTTCCTTAAGAGTTTGCTGTAAAACTAGAAAAGCCATGAGATTACTGAGGGCCCTGTCAGCTGGTGTATCACAGGGCTCAGATTTTTCCAGCAATGCTGTGAGATTTTTCTCAATGGTACGCAGTTTCCGTGCACAGCTCAATGGCTGCTCTCTTACACAGCCCCCTGCTCAGAGCTCTCCTCCTGGAGGTGACAAATTATTCTTGCCTCTCCTTTGATCAAATTTTTAACCTGTAGTCTGCCCCATTGTTTGCTTGGAAAACTCTTCAAGTTCAAATAAACTCCTGCTCTTCATACCAAGCCATCTTCCTATGACACCAGATACCCCTCAACCACTTTCCCACCCTGATTCCACATGGAATTAGGTGTTTGAATCCTTGCATAGTCTTTGACACTATCTAATTTGTGTAGTATTTGACTGCTTTTCATGGAAACACTAGGTATATTCTATTGTTTTGGCACTGGTTGGGTTTTTTTTTCCCCCCTTCCCAATATAGCCCTCCCATGCTCTAAGCCTCTTATCAGTTTGTCTTTATTTGCATGCAAAGTATGAGGTTCTTGTGATGCATTCTTATCTAGTCTGCTGCAATGCAGTTGGGAACAAGCATGCCACCAGCACGTGGCGTAAACGTGTCTGTGCAAAACCCACGCTTATTTATGCTTCTGTCACTCTACTTCTTAAAAAGTCATGGCAGTTCATACTGACAAGCTTCCAAAACATGTGTTCCCAAATGCTGGCCAAAGGCATGATGCTGTGAAATAATGCTGAAAGAGCACCGACACTAGATGCAATTCCTCTAAATCTTTATTTCTCCTAACATCTGTCTACCAAAGCTTTTGATGCATTTTCCTAGTTAGAGTGCTGTTTTTGAGGAAGGTATAGAAACAAATGGACAAACCCAATGAGTGTTTGCTCTTTAAAAGCAAAACAGTTTGGGGTAAGAAAACACAGTTACTCCTTGCCAATGAAAAAGTGATAGTCTAACAATAATAGTTGAAGCAATAGTGTGGAGCTGACTTAGCCCGGATTCTGATAATCATAGAATAATAGGATTGTCTTGGTTGGGAGGGACAAATAGCAAATAATACTGAGATCTTGCCTCCCCTATTTAGAACAAACATCCTTATAAAATATCCCATGCCCTACATACAACTTTAAGCAACAGTGGTTAATTTCCTATTTAGCTTTGGAATACACCCACTCAGAAGCCAGGATCCTTCTACTCCTCGTAGACTGATAAAGAAGATGCGTTTGTGCAGCACTTAATAACCATCTTGTTGTTTTGGGTGTGCTGCTTCTGTGCCTCACAGCAAAGAGTATTAGCATTTTAAACAGTCAACTCACCAAAAGCATTCTGACATTACAATTCCTGGTTACAAGCTAATGGGTAAAATTTTATGGTTATTTTAGGCACTGGTTAACTTTTATTTAATATGCCTTTAAATGCTTTTTCTCAAAAATTCTTGCCATTTTATTGGATAACTTCAGAGCTTCAGAATAACCGCAAGTCTTGGAAAATTCCTTTCGTGACCTTCATGACTTTCACCCTCATAGAGATGGGCATTATTCTGGAGGTGAAGCTAAATTTTTGTCATGATGGATTCCCCACGGTCCAATGCTTTACACACTTCAGCTGATGTATTGTCTTGTCTCACAAGACAGTATATATATATACTCTCTCATATATATATATATGTTGACCTTTTCAGCGGTCCTTTTGTCTCACACAGTAGCAGCACCTGTGAAAGTGCTTTCTCTTATTTCACTCGAAAGTTTCTCCCTGTTATTTTACTTGAAGTTTCTCAGGAAATAGATAACATCTCCTAATTATTTCATCAACTTCCACCAGCGCTCCTCCATTTCCACTTCAGATAATTATTTCAGACTTTGGTCATTAGCTTTCACAATAGCTTCTTACTTTTGCTGCCTTTTGTTGTTGCTGTTGTTTCGTGAGATGACTTTAATAAGAATTACTGAGCTATTTGCCTGCTGCCTTTGTCTCAATTCCCTCTTGAGCGAGCTATTCCTGAACATCAGCGACTACCATCAGGCCTTCACATCACTGAAATGTCCACCTATTGCTTCACCCTGATACACACTGTGCCGTCAGTATTATTCATCTGAATGTCTTTCTACACATCTACAAGTGTCACTCAAGGCCAGGTTGGATGGGGCCTTGAGCAGCCTGGTCTAGTGGGAGGTGTCCCTGTCCATGGCAGGGGCATTGGAACTAGATGATCTTTAAGGTTCCTTCCAGCCTTAACCACTCTGATTCTGATTCTATAAGTAGTTCAGTCATACTGTAATTTGCACAGACCCTTGCTGCAAACGAACACTTCTCTGTTCCCCAATGTATCTCATGTTGGTGCTATTGGTTCTATTGATGCTTTACTTCGAAGTCCTTAAAAGAAGTCCATAACCTGACTCTCTCAATGTCACTTTTTAATATATATATATGTTACACTATTTCTGTCTTTCTGTCCTATTGGAGATAGCAAATTCAAATTCTGTTGATAACACAAATTAACATCTGTGTATACAGTCAGCCCCCCAATTTGACAGAACTTGAGAGAGTACGTTTTCTCCTGTGCAGACACTCATCCTCTGGCCTTTACTTTATTCTTACCATGTTACCCTAGCTATCTAACGAGACCTGTTCCTATTATAATCAGCTTGGTAATTTACTACTCAATATAGTCTGAAATTTCTGAAATCCCTCCTTTTTTCCTGCTTCTGTTCCTAAACTCTGATACAGATAGCTATCCCCAGAGCAGATTCACCCTTTTCATTCAGTCTCCTGTGAACAACCACAGTGTAACTCTTTCCTTTCTATAAACTTAGCTCTTTTGACAAATTTTCCACAACTCTTCCCAGAGACAAGGAATCTGGACAGCTGCCTGTGTTACAGCTGTGAGCTTTGTCTATTTTATGCATTTTTCTGCTGATACCCAGTTGCTCCAACTGCTGCTGCTGACCATGACGGACATGTTCTCTGAAGATGTAAAATCCCTAAAGCACATGTGACTGGTACAGCCTTTACAGACCCAGTTGGTCAGGCCTGCCATCTTCAACAATGAATTGAAGGTAGACTTTTTTGAGATGGATTGTAGTCAAAAACACATACTCTGTTGTACTGCCCCACATCTATCAATCAGATAACCAGATTTGGTAAGGAAAACTTCTGTTCCCAGAAAGGAAGCTAGGAATCTTGTCCAAAGCTCTGTGTTGTCCTGGTGCCTTGACACATTCCCTAAGGTGTTAATACTAATCCTTAGATGCCTCCCTATTATGAAAATGTTTATTTTAAAGACAAGTAAGAAAATCTAAATGGATCACTCTTTCTTTTATTTTTTTTTCTTTTCCTTTTTCCACCGAAACTGGAGCATTCCTGGTTTGAGATTCACTGACTTTTCTGTTGTACTGGATGCTGACGACCGCTTGTACGATTTAATGCAGCCAGCTAACTGAACTTCCTCAATTTACCTCCTGTCTCCATGTTCCTATTCACACTTTCTGTCAGCATGCTTCGGGGACTGCAGACTTTAGGGGATGATTAAGTTTGCAGAGAAAGGTGTGTTTTCTTACCTAGTGCATTTCTGCTGTGATGCCTACTAAAGGAGATGGCTTCAGCAGAACCTGGGTTCCTTTTAGTGTTTGGTTGTCATTACGGTATATACAGGTATCCCAAACCTTAAAGCACATCTCCTTTGTTTGTTTGTTTTTTTCAGCAGGAAGAAATATCGCCTTATTCCCTGCTCACTGTCAGAATCATAAAGTTGAGAAATGCTCACCAGGCAGATTTTTGTAAGTACCAGATTTTCTTACTGACCTTATACAGTTTTACAGTTACTGGATCTGCCCTTGCTTTTGCTAGCCACTGCACAAATGCAAACCACGGAAATCACACCAGCTAAGAAATCACAATCTAAGCCAATTTCTGCCTCCAAATATCTATTTGTAACTTCAAAGGGGTTTTGGTTGGTTGTCGGGGGACTTTTAAGAATTCAGCAGGAAGTCAATGACAGGTAGGTTATTGACTAAATCTTTAAGACTCCCACCTGGAGTATTTTATTCAGTTCTGGGCCCCTTGGTATAAAAGTCTTGGATCTCCTGGAGAGAGTCCAGAGGAAGCTATGGAGATGACTAAAGGACTGGAGCATCTCCCCTGTGAGGAAAGGCTGAATGAACTGGGGCTGTTCAGCCTTGAGAAAAGACGACTAAGGTTGGACCTTGTTAATGTTCATAAATATCTCAAGTGTAGGACACAAGGGGAAATGGCCAGCCTCTTTTCTATGGTCTGTGTGGATAGGACAAGGGGTGATGGCTGCAAGTTAGAGTATAGGAAGTTCCGCACCAATATGTGGAAAAACTTTTACCAAGTGAGGGTGAGGGAGCCCTGGGACAGGCTGCCCAGGGAGTGTGGAGTCTCCTTCTCTGGATAGATTGAAGACCTGTCTGGACGCCTCCCTGTGCAATATGAGCTGGGGAGCTGCCTGGGTTGGACCTAATGATCTCTGGAGGTCCCTTCCAACCCCTACAATTCTGTGATTCTGTGATTCATCAGTTATTGACTGTTTCAGAAGCATGAAACACTGTTTTTAATCCCCAGGTGTTTATATCTCACCTCTATAACAAATACATAGACTAAAGGGCTGAAACCTTTACACATCAGTTGCTCATAATTCTTTTCCCTGAAGAGTCCAGCCACATCTCAGAAGTTCAGTGAGGTGTCCACTGTGCATGTCCTGAACAGACACGTTGTTATGGATGTTTCTGACTCTTGCCCTCCCCCCCACTGAAAGATGTGTAACAGAGATCTTTTGGGGGCATGGTACATTACAGCTTATATGCAAAGTGTTCTGAAAATGTGTGGTACCTGGCCAGCCCTGACCTGGTGCTCCACTTCCTCAGAGGTTTTCTCTGGATAATTTTACCCTGCCATTCCTACATGTGCCTCATGAACTTGGCAGGTCAGTAATAACTATAGGTTTGCATATTCTTTTGTCATACTGTTCTTTCTACTTTTGCTGTGCATTTTAGTTCCTTTTTCTGAGATTTTGCTGAAGTTCACTGATACCACAGCATCTCTGCTGTTCAATATTTCATTGTGACGTGTTACCTAACTCCTCTGTCTTCCCACTTTTCAGTATTTGTAGTACAACTGGAAAATCCATCAAAGTAAAAAGCCATTTACAATTGCTGTTTTCCCAGACCAAGAGTCAATTATTTTGCTATGGTATTCCAAAATGTGGTGGGTTTGGGGCAGCTAACAAAGTTGTCAAAGGAAATTGCTGCACATCGCATGTCGAGGGCTCTCAGATTCTCTTGATACCTTTTCAGGAGTTAGAAACACAGTCAATATGTGACAGGCACAACTTTTCCAAAGAAATAAGATGGTGCACCCCATGCTGCTGGTAAACCAGCACCTCTGTCCCAGATTGTTTTGGTCTAGAAACTCTAACAGGTTTTGTTTCAGAAGACTACTTTGGACTAGACTACTTACTAGTGGAAGGCAGCTGTATAGGTCCATCTTTCCACAGTGCAGCAAGCCATCAGAGAGACTTTGAGGAAGGCTATGGACATGGCAAAATACCTTCTTGTTTTCTCCAAGTGAACACTACCTGACTTCCACTGGATAATTCAGAGGTGGCAACACTTTTACCTGAAACACCACCATTTGCTTTTATCTTCATCTTCTGATGGAACAATATTCTACAAAGTTCACACCACCTCTTTGTATTACACTCACTTTGGTGTTCCAAGAACATGGATATCACCCTTGTTGATTTTCCAACTAAATGGAGAGAAGCATTCAGTTCCCATGCTCTGTAATGCTGGGGTGCAGAAAACAGGAGAAATATTGCAGGATAGTGAAGAAGGTCCATTTAATTTATATTCTTTTTCACAGCTAGGAAACATTGCACATACGTGCAAGACCTCACCTTGATTCCTTTGAAGTGCTGGTATAATTTCTTTTAGTATCACCTTTGATCTAGAATGGAAATTGAATGACAAGATAAGAAACATGATTCACTGGCTTATGCAAAGGGATTGCATAAAGTAAAATGATGCTGCATTCTCAGAAAATAATGTTACTCTCATGACCTTGTCCCTCAGCCTGAGGTTTTCAGAAGTCATGTTGCATAAGGAGATGCAGACATTTAGAATATTCCCATTATCACTAACATGTACATCCCTGGAGTAGGGATCAAGATGTGTGGGCTCATGTTTCAGCTCTGCCAACTGATTTGTTGTATAAGTTTAGGCAATTAATCCAAATGTGCCTCTGTTGCCTTATCTAGAAAACATAGATAATAGAATGTCTTCCCCCATACATCTTCTCTTGTTTGTTTAGATGATGTGTTCATTTTAAAAGTCTGGGGGAGGGGGAGGGGGTGTCTTACTATGTGTAGGAGGATCCTAATCTAAGGTACAAGCTAAGTCCTAGAAACAGTGCACTATCAGTAAACAAGATGTGGGGACCAGCAGGTGAAGAAAAGGATATTTTGCCTTTCTGTCAGTAATTCCCCAGGTACTCTGTGACACTGGGCCTGTTTCTTATGGGTGTCATGGAGCACTATAAACCAGCATGCTGTTGAAGGAAGATAAGCAAGTAGTAGATAGTTCTTTGTTGGCTAAGCAGCAGCAGCCTACCTGTGTTTCTGAAGACTGTTTAGTGTCTTAGGAAAGATAGTGTGATACCGTGTGATCTAAATAGAATGCAAAAGGTATCGTGTAATTTTTAAGTGCTTGATCTTGCACTGATACTGATGTCCTTTTAACTTAGTGTTTTGTTTTTAATGTTTGAAAGTATTTGAAGTATCAGAAAACTAAAATAGCTACATATGCTGGTGTGTGCTGGTGAGAATTAGAAAATTACTTTTACCTAGCCTTGTGTCAGCAATATGGCCTTTTCCCCTGGAAAATTGATTATAAACAGCTGATACAGGTGCTATCTGACTGTGAGGTATCAGTGGAAGGCTGCAAATTTTGGTGATAACATGTTTCATATTTCCTTAGATTTTCATCTTCCAGGTGACAAATTCAGGAACAAGCCACTTTTCTAATCAAGCTCAGCAGCTGCTGCCTTGTTTTTTCTGCCTGCCTGCTGGCTTCCCATTTTTCTAAGCATGTTCTGCATCAATGATTTTCCCTAAGCTCGTTGCAAGTGCAGTCACACCACGTCCTTTGGTCATTGGAGGTTTTACATTTTTCCTTGCCTTACTTGCCAAATCCTGTTTTCAAAATACACCACTTTCTACATGCTTCCACTGACATTCCTGACAAGTGTGTGCAACCAACTTGATCCTGGGTGTTTTTTAAATATGCACCTCAAGATCCGTGGGATGCATGTTTCACAAGCCTGGGATGGAGTCCCAGCTTATCCTGAAATCTGATGTTACACCTTTGCCTGTAGACAACACGTGCTGATGGAGCTTGGCAATGATTGCACCAGTTTTAACACAATGAAAAAAAAAAAACCTAAAAGAAAGCAGCCTACTCCTCTTCAATAGATCAATTAAACCTTTTCATGCACCTTCAGCTGCTCCCCCACTTTTGCAGGCTCCTCTATACTTAGATAATGTTCAACTCCGACATTTGCTTCATACTTTGTACAACTGGTTTCTGCCTTTTAATGCAAATGCCTTTGACAGACTTGAGCTAATTAATTTCCACTGTATTCCTCATCGAGCTTTATGCCAATTTGTAATCATGGGTTAGACTCAAACACACATTCCTGGCATTCCCTGATCTCACTGTGGGCACTGGAGAGGTGGGTGCCCAGGTGATATCACTTACACTCATCCTGCTGCCGTGCAGGTGCTGAGTGTCACCACCAGGCTCCAATGCTCACATGCAGTCAGGCTGTGGAGGTGGTGGGTGGGCATGTGAGAAAGGAAGGAAGTTCGGTGAAGTTTATGGAGCTTTTACAGTCTGGAACCTGCTTTGCAGGGGTATTCTCCTCCTTAGACCAAGAGTGGAGCCACTGCCTGGACTGCAGTGGTGAGTTTGAGCTGTGTATGAGTTTCAGGTTGGCAGGTGATTTCTTCCCAGGGACAGAAACTTCTATGCTCAGTGTTATCCTGTCTGTTCAAGAGGCTGTGGGAAGGGGACTCCCTGTGATGCAGCTGTCAGAACTGAGGTAGGACGGAGTGAGATCTTGGGGAGGGGTTGAAACATGACTGTGCTTATCAGGTATAATTTCTAACTGTAGAATTTGAGAATTAGACTAGATGATCTCTTGAGGTCCCTACCAACCCCTACAATTCTGTGATTCTGTGAAATCAGGTGCACATGGAAGCTGTCTCAGCTGTGAAAAGAAACCTGTTGGTCTTAGCTGGGACTCAGAACAATTGCACCAGTCCCTCTACCCTTCCTGTTTGTTGTTTCTGGATCTTCCTTCTGTTTTCATCTTCAGATGAAGACAGACCTTGCACATTTATAAAAGAGGAGCTCAGAGCTTTTCTCCTCTGCCAGCTTATGAAATTAAGCTCTGCTTTTATCTGTTTGGAAGAAATGAGTCAGGTCTGTGATGATACACCTGGAGTCTCTGCAAATCAGAGCGGTCCTCCAAAGACATCAGGAGTTATTTTTGCTTCAGAAAATAAACACAAACAAATTAGGAAGAATAAACCTAGTGTGATACTCGTAGTTCTGCCCCAAGAATGTAAGCGGTGCTGGTGGCGTAGGAGGTAGAGGCAACCAGGAGTGCAAAAGGTTTGCTCTATGGCTGCAGCAAGCACTGAACCTGCTGAGTCTGTGCTTTGGGGAGCAAAACCAACTTTATTGCTCAACTTAATTGGCTGGATATTCACATGAGACCCTGTCTGTTCCTGGTAAGGGACATCACGGGCAGGTAGGTCTATAAGCAGTTGTCATTTCCACAAACAAGCTACAGAGTAATGTGGTACTTGCAGATGAGTGTTGCAACTGGGTATTTTAGAGGACAGAGTTCAGTTCCAATCAGCTCTCAGATAGACAGCAGCTGGAGGTTATTTCTTAACAGAGTTTGCATCATACTATGCTAGTGAAGGAGAATATCCCTGGAGACCATGTCCGATGATTGAGAAATGGGAGCAGTTCTCCTCCTCCTTTTAGGTGAACTGTAGTAAACCAGCATTCAAGGGGAACCTGTCTGTGCAAGTGGAGAGGAATTCACTGGAAGGAAACTATTTCTTCTTTTTGGCATTACGAAATGCAGTAACAGGACAGATGGGATTTCACAGTGTACATTCATTGTTCTTCTGAGACTGGTTTTTCTTACACACTTTGGTTTTTGGTGCTGTCATTTTTTTTTCCTGACTTGTGATGGAGATGAATGATTTTAGCACGTGATGGTTTGTGTCAAGACTCCCACAGAGCTGCAAATATCTGGCTGTAGTTCTGAACTACCCAGTTTGGCCATGAATATTTAGCCCACCCTCAGCTTGAGGACAGAGCTGACAAATTGTCCCACCAATAAGCGAACACAATTGAATCAAAAATGCTAAACATTGGGAAAGGATGTCAGGGTAACTTAGTGCTGACTTCCAAAGAGACTGTGAGTTCAGATGTCTCAGCATCTACATGGGCTGACATTATGTCATCAGGGAATGAAGTTGCAACACAAGCACAGAAGTAAGGGCCTGGCATGGTGTGAAATTGCTAATGATGCCCAGCAATTGCACTAAAATTAGAGCATGAAGAAAATGCAAATATATTTTTTTATATTAGCTCCCAACTAGCAATGGATAAAGTGGAAGATTTTTAGTAGATCTTTTATAGACTTTTTTCAGAGATAAGAGGGAGGAAAACAAAGATGGATAGTCATTTCAAGTGCTCCCATGTAAAGAGGGTATCATATTCTTCATAGTATTCAGCACACATCCAAGTACCCTGTTATTTTTTCTTTGTCCCACGGTTTTCCTCGCAGCTTAGCCAGGCTTCAATTGAACTGCCACTTCTGCAGAAATAAATAAGCTCAGTCACAGTATGAGGAATAGCTGATACTATCTGTACAATTCAAGGAAAATAAAGAAAACACGGGAATTTAATGGTAAATATTAACCTCTTCCCTTCAGTGGGGACTGTACATGAATTGTGGCAAAAACATGTGTAGCATAGTTAGTTCTCTTTCTCCATGGGAAGAGGACATGCTTTGTCCTGGTTGTTTCACCTAATCTTCAAGGTCAATTTTGGACCCTGCAGTTACTAACAATTAAATGTAATTTGTCTGTGACCAACTAGCCTTGATATTGCAGAATCACACAGAGTGGCTGAGGTGTGAAAAAAACCACTGGAGATCGTCTAGTCCAGCCCTTGCTCAAGCAGGGTCAGCTACAGCATGTTGCTCAGAGCCAGGTCCAGTCAGGTTTTGAACATCTCCAAGGGTAGAGACTCCACAACCTCTCTGGGAGTTCTGTGTTAGGGTTTGACCACCCTTGTAGTAAAAAATAAGGTTTACTTATCTTGAAATAAGTTTTCCTGTATTTTGGTTTGTGCCTGTTTCCTCCTACCTTTCGCCAGGCACCACTGAGTCTGACTCTGATTTCTTCATTTCCCTCTCTCCCCTGCGACTCAGGCATTTGTGTGCACTGATAAGACCTCCCAGACCCTTGACTACTCCAGGCTGAAGAGTCCTATTTCTCTCAACCTCTTACCATGTGGCAGATGCTCTAATCCCCCATTTTCTGCGTGAACTTTTGCTAGGTTCATCTAGTATGTCCTCACCTCTCCCCTACTGAGGAATCCAGAGCTGTGGACTTGCCAGGGCTGAGTAGAGAGGAAGGATCACCTTCTGTCTGCTGGCAACACTCCTCCAAATGCAGCCCAGGAGGCTGTTTGCCTTGTTTGCAACAAAGGCACATTATTGGTTCATGTTCTTCCTGGTGTCTGCCAAAATACCCAGGTTCTCCACTGCAGAGCTGCTTTCCAGACAGTCAGCCCCCAGCCTGACCCGGTACATAGGGTTATTCCTCCTCATGTGTAGGACTTTGCATTTCCTTTGCTGAACTTCATGAAGTTCATGTTGGGCAGTTCTCCAGCCTGTTCAGGTTCCTCTGAATGGTAGTGCAGCCTTCTGGTGTGTCAACCACTCTTCTCAGGTTTTTTACGACTGGCAAAATTGTTGAAGGTGCACTCTGTCCCCTCACTCATGTTGTTAATAAAGACAGGAAGCAGCATCGGCCTGGTCTCAGTGCCACCAGCTCTCTCGGTTCTGCCAGGAGCCGTGTTTTACTCGCTGCATGGCTGAAAGCTGGAATGTGAAAAAGGATAGAGCATCTCGGTTTTCCTTAAGAAGAGAGGAAAAGCCTTTGAAACTACAGCAAAGAGACAGAAATGCATCCTTCCTACAACCTACGACAACCAGAAAGAGAAAGGTAGAGAAGTTGTGTCTCAGATCAGTTTGATGTTTCTGAAGTACACCCCATCTTGGTCCCTTTGGGATTTGGGGGATGCTGAACTCATACTTTCAGAACTCTGGAGATTTGCAGTGTTAAGTGTGTTAATAAGAGCAGGGATGGCCTAGACAGCCCAAAGCCATGTTTCATTCTTGGCTTTTTTACAGGTTTCCTATGTGCTCTTGAGCACACGGCCTCTGGAGATCAGAGCCAGTGATATCTCTTATCAGCACAAGCACTGTCACAGCTCCACAGACTGTCAGACAGCACAGTGAGGAGAAATGCTTCAATTACCAGATAGATCAGTAATCACAGCCCTCCTGCACACTGTAGATTGTATGCTGGTAATTGCCAAAGTCAATGTATTATCCTGTCACTTTGCCTATGTAGAAATCCGAGATGCTGAAATGTTGCCTGTGGAAATAATTTTGAAGACAGAAAGTCAACCTACATCCTTCATGAGGGAAAACTGCCAGCAACATGTGGTGGTTTAGCCCTGGCTGGAGGCCAGACGCCCACCAAAGTCATTCTTCTCCACCAGGACCAAGCCACACAAAGCTGCGACACAATGTCATGAAATTCCTTCGCATTCAGCACATAGTTCCATGGGAATCTCCCTGCCCGACAGGCATTGTCCCCCAGGGATGTCCCAGCCACAGGGACTCTGGATTTCAGACAACACCTTGTATTTGGACAAAATATCTCAAAGCAATATATCTCATATCCTGGACAAAGACACCAGGATGATCTCTTTTAACCTTGAGGAACTAACTTAAGACCTGTGCTTACAGATATTAAGGTTTGCCTCTCTGCTCATGAGGTATTTATCCTTACTGACTGCCACGGGACCAGACTTCCCTTTTTTCTCACCAAAGCCTGCCTTTACACATCAGGGTGGATCAGCCCTTCCAGTTCTCTGGAAAAGTTCCAGTCCAAAGTCTCTGAATCTCTTTGGTGTTTGCTTGGTTCACAATCTATGGGAGATCATCCCTTAGAGTAAGTGCAGGCTCACTACCTTCATCCACAAATTCCAAACCCTTTCGGCCACTTCATTTTTCTTGAAAAGTGATGAGGAGTAGAAAATAGCTTCCAGGTCGTTCAGGCATCAGTAAATGTGAGGAAAAGGTTCCATCTACCTATTGACCTCTGGAAGAAACAATTGTACTACCAGTAGGACTCTCCCTTCCCACCCCACCTAAGGAGACAATGTCCTAGGTAGCTAGAATCATTAATTTTCTGCCATGAAAGATTAATAACCAGGTATGCCAGACATTTATTATCTGAATCAGACTTAAACCTGATTCTTTTAAGATTTCTCACAAAGCTACATTGCCACAGAGACAGTTTACGCCCAGTCTCTCTCAGGGTGAGAGGCTCACTCTCTGCTGCATTGGTTGCAGCTTCTCCTCCTGCCAAAATTGCAGAGAGCTGAAACAATGTTGATAAGGGCTGGTGTAAGATTCTTGGCTATTCATTTTCTTCTATCCACTGACTAGGTCTGGTTTTGGGGTTGTTTTTTTTTTTTTTTTATAAGATTGTACAGAGTTATTTGGCTGGTGAAGGGGCTGGAGGGCAAATCCTCTGAGGAGCGGCTGAGGGAGCTGGGGGTGTTCAGCCTGGAGAAGAAGAAGCTGAGGGGAGACCTTATCACCTCCTATAACTACCTGACAGGAGGGTGTAGAGAGGTGGGCGATGGTCTCTTCAACCAGGTGACAGGAGACAGGACAAGGGGAAATGGCATGAAGGTGTCCCAGGGCAGGGTCAGATTAGATGTTAGGAAAAGATTTTTCCCTGAAAGAGTTGTCAGGGCCTGGAACAGGCTGCCCAGGGAGGGGTTTGAGTCACCAACCCTGGGTGTGTTTAACAGATGGGTAGATGAGGTACTTAGGGATATGGTTTAGCACAGGACACGTACTGTTGCACTCGATGATATTAAAGGTCTTTTCCAACCTTGTGATTCTGTGAATCCACTGCTTATTAGAAAGTGTGGTAATGAAAAACAACTTTGTGTTATTCAGCTGTGTGATTTCTGTCTTCCTGGTTTGGCCAATGTATTAGATAGATTAGAAAGAATTGGCCATCTCTCATTCATGTTTAAGCTGCAGAACATTTCAATGCCTTCATTTCTTGTGCTTCCACTGCTAGATATTCTGTGCCTATGTTTCTATAGTAAGCCAATCTGACTGCTATGTGAGCCTCTGGTTGCCAACTGCTTCAGATGAAAAATTCCACACCAAAACCATCAAAAACTGCAGAAATCCTGTATGGAATGAAACTTTCTACTTCCGGATACAGAAGCGAGTCAAGGTACACAAACCAAAACCTCTCTTGTTCATCAAATCGCTGTGCAGCTTCTTTCAGTTTAGCCCAATGCAGGATGTCACATCTTCTAATGCCTCTAGAAAGCTGGAGCAAAACAATTTTGGCTTTTGCTGGAACCTGCTTTTCTCCTAACAACAGATATTACTGTTTATGTATGAATAATATGGGTCTGAACTCCTTGGAGAAGGGTAACGGGACCAGTGACAGAGTGACAACATAGAGAAACAATGAATGAAAATATAAAGCAATACTACAACAGGAGAACATATCTTACCCTGAGAGGACATGAAATAATGGCATATCAGTAGCAGGAAGCTGCTAAATTATCGTATGATTAAGGTCTTTATGTAGTTTACAGGTGATAATTACACTACACTCAGATACCTATGAACAGGTTGCTGAAAGTTGAAAGCCAAAGGACATAGAAAAGTAGCTCTTGATATGATGTGACCTCTCTTACTCCTGTTGATAAGGGTCAGTGTAGTACTTCTAGCTACCCATACTCCCTCCTACAAGATCACATTTTTGGTGAGAGTTACTTAAAAGCATAAAAGGTGACCCAAGTGAAATTTCAGTTCAGCCTGAATTGATGAGACTAGAAACTGTTTCTTACAAGGAGCTTACACTCATTTTCTTACTCTTTGTTATGACACTTTGTCACCAATGCTGTCCTATTTGCTCTCGTTAAAGCCGGCACTGAACCAGGAAGAGCTGCAGAATGTCATCCTTCTTGAGTTCATGCTAACAAATTAGGTGCTCTTAATTTCTTTCCCCAGAACATTCTGGAAATTACTGTTTCAGATGATGACATCATTCGTGATGATGACCAAGCAATTGTGCTTTTTGATATAGCTAAAATACCCCTTGGAGAAAGAGTGTTTACGGCATTCCCACTAAACCCAGAGGTAAGAGCTTGGTCTTGACGTCCATTCTCTCCCCTCCCTGATTAAAGAGGTATGCTGTCGCTTCTGCCTTTTACTATCAGTACCAGCTTGGTGGTAAAAATGCACACCAGCAACAAAACAGATGGCCTTCTCAAATCCCTGTTGGTTTCCTCTGGTACAGATGACAGCCAAATTCCCAAGCCCCAGAGCAGACAAAATTTTAGGGAAGCATTGGACTTTTAATAATCTGACAGAAAATGACAGAGTTTATCTAATCTTCACAAAGATCATTAAGAGGAAAACAATACAAAGATGAGGAAACAGCCTGTTTCTACTAGATTTCGTAAACCCTGAGACTTAGTGTATCATGGTCTGCACATGGAAGCTGTCAGGGAAGAACGCGTGAAAAATAAAGGTTTACAAGGGAGACTTAAAAGCACCAAACACCCCTTGTTCTGCCAGTACAGTGAGATGATCTCTTCCTTGGGGAAGAAAAACCTGCTGCTGTTCTCTAATGCTGACAACAGCAAGCACGGAACAGAATATTGTTGCTTGTTAAAGCGTAATGGGAAATGTGCTTGCAAAAATGAAGGTCACTTTGCAAACCTCTGCAAATGCCCACTGAGACTGCTTCTTTTCTCTTTTTTTTTTTTTCTTTCATTTTCAGAGAAGGGAAGAGCTGGAAGTTGAGTTTATGTTGGAGAGCATGTGAGTAAAACCCCATTATTATGCAAGCGGCATCTTAGAGTGGTGCATCAGCACAGGGAAACCTTCTGTACACCCAGAATCATCTTAATAGCCAGATTCACCCTTTTTCCAAATTTAATGTGTGCATCGGCACAAAGGAAAATGCCATGGTGTGGAGAATGATTTCATTTAATCCTATGAGGAGCGGCTGAGGGAGCTGGGGGTGTTCAGCCTGGAGAAGAGGAGGCTGAGGGGAGACCTTGTCACTGTCTACACTGACCTGACAGGAGGGTGCAGAGAGGTGGGCGATGGTCTCTTCAGCCAGGGGACAGGAGATGGGACAAGGGGAAATGGCACGAAGCTGCCCCAGGGCAGGGTCAGATTAGATGTTAGGAAAAGATTTTTCCCTGAAAGAGTTGTCAGGGCCTGGAACAGGCTGCCCAGGGAGGGGGTTGAGTCACCCACCACCCCTGGGTGTGTTTAACAGATGGGTAGGTGAGGTGCTCAGGGATATGGTTTAGCATAGGACACGAATGGTTGAGCTCGATGATATTAAAGGTCTTTTCCAACCTTGTTATTCTGTGATAACTTTTAATTCTGTGGCTTTACTCTTAAAATATATGTATTACTTACATAGTTCGGAGCTCCTTTTCTGGGGCTGGTAAATTCCATTACAGTAAATCTATAGATTTTCTGGAGAGGATTCTCTGGGCAGCTCGTGGCTGAGGATAATGTTATTACCCAACCTGTGACACACCTGTGCTATTAAGGTTTTTGCAAGCGCTTCCCACATGCTTTATTACAACTGAATCATTTCTGCTGGTAAAAAGGGAGCATAACTCTACAAACAGTAGGAAGGAGCAAATAAAAAGTAAAAAATTAAAAAAAGAGAAAGTGTGCCCTTTTCAGGTCAGTATTTGGATTATATTGTTTATAAAACACATATTATTTGTTCTTGTTTTCTAGCCGGGGTCCTCCTGAAACCATCATCACAAATGGGGCCATAGTGGTAAAATATTATTTGCTTTCTTCTCTTGTGCTCTTTCCCACATCATTCCTCACATTAACAGACTATGATGGCAGTGAAGGAAACAATCCAAGTCTTCATTCTTTACTGAGCCCAGCATGATCTTAGATGAGCCTTCAGATTGCTGCCATTTTCCCTTGTTTTCTCTGCATCCAGTGCAAATTACAATGTGTTTAGCATAGCACCGTCTTCTCACATGACGATGAAGTTAATTCTCACTTTCACTGGGTCTGGGAGGTGTCTCCAAATGTTGGCCCCCACATTCAAGCAATTACCCTTCCTACAATGACCCTTTCGATGCGTGCCAGCACTGGAGGTGAGATGGCTGGATGAGTAATCTAATTCTCTGTCCTCGTCACTTCTATTCTAGTGTCGTGAAGTAGCCTGCTTGGAAGTTCGTTTGGATAGCAGGATGAAAAAGAAGCATTTTTCAGGTAACCATTAATTCTTTAACTGAATATTAGTGCTTTTACCCTCTCTAACAATGCCTAGGAATTGCACCATCCAAATACTAAGGCTTTAACTGGCAGTAGGGAAAGCCACCTGTTCTGCAGCAGGTGTAGTCTCAGGGCTCTGACTTCATGGGGAGAGTACAAAAAGCATCTGATGCTTTTACAGAAGGTATCTGAACCCCAAGCTGAGATCCTGAAAACCTCTGCAGTCATACCGCTAAACCCTGAAGAAGCTTACTTCCTTGGGCACAGTAGTCCATGGCCTTAACTTTCCTCAGGATCTCTGACAGTTTGACTTCTGCATATGCACAGAAACACCTCATTTTTTGCAGGGGTTAGCCACTCAGCAGCTGGCTCCCGCCTGACCCTCATCAAGATCCAGAATCTAGAAGTTCCTCTGCCCACATCCCCTGAGGGGCTGGATCTGGTAGGCAATCTCAGAGCACGCATAACACACCCTGACAAGATTAGCTCATCTCTTCATATAAATAGGGTCATCTGCTGCAGAGTCAGATCTTATTTTAGGGGACTGAGAACTTCTGTTGCTCATTATTTGGCCTGGGATGAGGATGATTTACAATGCGAGGTGCCTGGTTGCATTCAGTGTCATGATGCAACTGCAAAAGAAATGCAGCAGTCTAAAATTCAGTGCCATTCACATCACACTGCCACCTGGCTTCTTGTTCAGCCCATTATAAAGATACAGTCACCCATAATGTTTGGGTCTCAGATCACTTTCAGAAGACAGCTTCCTAAACACAAAGTAGGAGGAGAAGGGATCTGTTCAAAGCCACCTTTGGCTTCTTTTTTTTTTTTTCCATTTTTCTCTCTCCTTCATAATTAGAAGTAACTTTCTGTGTGCGTTTTATCTCATTGTTTTAGAGAATGAGCTGACATTTACAGTGAGAGGATCCTTTGAAGAAACCCAGAGAGTTTCAGTGGGCTGCGACTCCTGCTCCCTCCTCCCAGACCCCACATTCTTCCACTTTGCCAAATACAAGCAACCCTCCCTGGATATTGCACTCACAAAGAAGAGGAGGCTTCCCACCTTTGTACGTTACCCCAGAACATGGTAGACAACACCAGACAGTCCTATGATCTGACTTGTGATTGACGTGTGAGTGGACAGCAAGCCAAGAACATTTCTGTTTTAACCAAAAAGCACTTTATGCTCCTTTTCAGTGTGCTTGCGTGTCATGTGGAGCAAGAAGGAGCAGAAGCATCCCCCTGACTCTTCCTCTGAAGTCACTCCCCTCCGAGCTGGAAGTAGTTGGCGAGGTATGTGTCCACTGGCTGTGAGGAACCCTTTGCCGGCTTGCAAAAATTGTTGCTGGTTCCCAAGAAGCAGAAACTGAAGAGCACTTCTCTTTATACAGAGACAGTTGTTTTCTAACCTCCCCCAAATCTAGGGCGATACATCCCGGAGTCAATTATTTGAAGCAAAATAAAATGGGAAATCCAGGGGAGAAGGAGGAAGAAGAAAGAGTCTACGCTGTTACACATGGTCCTTCTGTTGTCTGGAGTCCACTGGGTGTCACTGGGACAGAGGGGTGAGGCTGCAGCTCTGGCACACTGATGTGGGATGCAAACCCATGCCATGCTTATGGGGTGCTCAGCCTCTTGAGCTTCTCCTTGTATCTCACACTGTTGTGTGACAGCCTTCAGTTCCAAGCCCCCTGTTTAATGGTGGACCCTTCTGGGGAGGTGAGGTGTACCACTGCAGCTCTTCCACTATTGATTTGTGTAGCTACATTGTACCAGTGCAAGCTACCTCAGAGCTTCACAATGGAGGGAAGATACAGAGCATAGATGGTAATATCAAAGTTGTTAATAAATCAGAGCGCATCTCTGGGTACTAATGAAACACTGAGAGGACAGTCCATCTTCCAGTCTCAGCTTACTGAAGTTCAGAGCTTTGCAGATGTATTGCTGTTTTAAACAAAATATCCATATTTATGATTTTACCTTTTTAATTTTCAGCACAGAAAATTTGATTTGCACATTAAGATGAAAAAATGGTAAGATATCTTATTTCTCTTCCTTCTGTGTTTTTCCCCCTCAGATTTTTGAATGTAGATAGTAGTCAATCAAGTTCCAACCCATCTGCTACTGCCTGCATCCTGAGCACTGGCTCAGTCTGATTTCAGGCTGCAAAATAAAATGTCATTAGGACACAAGACCTAGCTTTTCAGTGGCTGTGAGTCTGTCTGATGTGACCATACAGTGAGTTAAGAAAAGGTTTTATAAGAGTACCTCAATGTTCTATCGATACTTTGCCACACTCAAAATCATGTGCTAAGGGCCACTGTGGACACTCTTTGATATCTCTACAAATTATTATCAAATGCAGATAGGCAGTAAAAACAGCATTCAGAAACAAATTTGAAGAAAGCTTTCTGTTTCCTGAGGTCAGAGAAAAAACCTAGAGTATGAGGGAAGGAGGGGGCAGAGTACCTGCATTTATTTTTTTAATACCTATTCAAAGAGATAAATGCAAATTAAATCAATCAAGTGATCTCTCACATCTAAATGAAGAAAACACTTTGTATATTTTGAGATATTGTAAAGGTCTTAGGGAAATTCTTAAGATGAATATATTACATTACACAGAAAGTTCCCTTACAAATGCAGGTGTGCCTTTCATTGTGCAGTTTATTTTCAGTAAATACACTATGAGAGAGACATACAGTTTACAATGGTTGTTTAAAACCTTCTTCCTTACCACACCTATGAAAGATTTTCATAGCAGCTTCCAAAACTGTAATTGTAGAGCTTATAAATATCTATAAATTACTATATACACCCAGAGACACAAAAAAATCTGAACACGAAAGTCCGCACCTCCGCAGTTCGCAGGCATCAATGGAAGCTTGCACGACTTCTGAAGGTGCACTGAAAAGCCGCCGTGAAAACATTGCCCTCTGCAGGCTTCTGAAAAGGGAACGATTCTGTTGTAGTGGTATTAAATTTCAGACATCTTCAAAAAACAAACAAAAAAAGACATCTCCACAGTCCAAAGGAAGACTGTTCTCTGCAAACAAACTGAAACAGTTCATCTCTTCCTGCTTTGATTTACATAGACCTGATGGTGAAGGCATATCTGTTTATGAAGTAGAAGCAATTAAAATGCTGAAATAGACTATGAACATGATGTGAGAGACCCGATCCTCTGTTCCAGCCAGGAAGACCTAGATGTACGCCTGGGGTTTGACCTGTGTGCCCAGGAACAGGATTTCATTCGCAAGAGGAAGAAGGTGGTTGCAGCCGCTCTGAAGGACATTCTCCAGCTGGAGGAGGACTTGCAGGAGGATGAGGTATCTGAGGCATTAATTATTCTCTGCTTTCTCCACAACTGAGTGTCAAAACGTAGCGCTTGTGTTCAAACCCTTTTTGCTGGAAACAGTGTAAAGTTTCATGCCCAAGCTATGGTTGACTATACTCCAGGGGAGAAGTGAGTACTCATAGGGAACAAACACTGACAAAGAACGGTAGGCCCATTGCTGCAGGATCTAGCTTTGTGTCGCGTAGCAGGTTGCACAAAAATGCAGAGAAGGGCTGGGTGCTCTCAGGACCGAAGCCAAATCTTTTAGGCCTCACAGTCATCTCGACCAGATCTAGAACATCAATTCAGCCCTTCTTTCCCTCACAGTTCAAGCTGGACTTTATTTTGTTGTGCCTTCATGTGAGCACAGCACGCTGCCTGTCTGACTTTGTCATCTGCTGCAGCTAGAGCGTACGCTTGCTTGGCAAATGGGAACAATAACACCGGGTCCAAGGCAGGGAAAAAATCAGGTTGTTTTTTTGTTTTCAGTTATATTTCAATGACTGCATGTGAAGCCTGAGCTCAGATGCAGAGGTTGAAATTTTTCTTCATTTTGTTCCAAACTGAGCTCAGCAGCATGTTTTGCACTGCTGGGCCTTTTGCAAGGAAGACCAGGCCTTTTGCAGACAAGGCCCTGCATTTAAATGGCAGCGATAAGCCATGGGCCGCTTCCTTCCCCTCAGAGGTAAAGCCACCCATACCTCCCTGCAGAACCATCTCCAGAGAGTGCCCCTGATGATTTGCACAAGATGTGGATTCACCACAATGCATGGCAGCTATCTTAACTGTCAATGGAGCCAATTTGTATTTAGGATTTCTGTATCACCCAGAAAGAAGTAATTGCAGCTCACTTGCATGCCTAGTATTCTATGTGCATATCTAGTATGGGGTAAGTATGTTTTCTCCTTCCTTCCAGCAACTGCAAAAGGGGATGGTGTCACCAGCCTCAGATCTCAGGGGATCTGAACCAGTCTGTGCTCCTAAACCCATGAGTACATCTAGTATGGACTGTGAAACAACTGTACAATGGTGGAAATGGGCTTTAGCAAATTTCAGTAACAGAGAGGTTACTGCTACTCGTATGGAAAATGTGAGACAGCACCTATGTTTTTTCATGTATTGCATCTCATCAAAATCTGGTCCAGATGGCAGGAGGTACCATTCCCTCTAGTTTTTTGCTGGCCTGTGTTATTGGTTTTGCAATAGAGCACTGGAAATGTCATGTCTAAGATGATTGATCTCATATCATAATGCATAGCTGCTTGGCAGAGGAAACAAAGTATTTCTTACTCCTATGCTCTGTTTCTAATTCAGATTTTTCTTCTTGCAGACTAGTTGCAGACTAAAGCATCTTTATTACTTTATTGATGCTGTTAATTTTCTCTTTTCTAATCAATGACATCTCCCTCCCTTTTCAGAACATGTCACTAAATGCATGCATTTTGGGATTGAACAGGTACCTGTGGTGGCAATCATGACAACAGGTGGTGGGACCAGAGCTCTGACGGCCATGTACGCTCACCTTCTCAGTGTGCAGGAACTGAATGTCTTGGACTGCGTCTCATACATCACTGGTTTATCTGGCACAACATGGTAAGACCAAGATAAACAAGGTATTCATATGAATTTTCTATATGTGATGTCAAGAATTGATCTGAAGAGTTGTATCATCTTTATTACAAAGAGAGGGCTTTCTTTTTCTGATGTTTTTTTTTCTTGTGGGTATTTGCCACCATTTGGAATTAAATCAGTCCAGACTAAACATATGGATGGTACCACACACATGTTCTTTTCATGTAAATCAAGGCATGATAACTTCCCAAAGCTCCACTTCAGAATTCACATTTTCCCTTGTGTTTCTGTTTTGTTTGTTTGTTGTTTTGGGTTTGTTTTTTTTAGGACCATGTCAAACTTGTATGAAGATCCTGACTGGTCCCAAAAGGATCTTAAGGAAACACTCAAGGACACCCGAAAGCATGTGCTCAAAAATAAGTTCTTTACTTGTTTTGCCCCTGATCGTCTGAAATACTATTTGAAAGAGTTGTACCAGAGGCAACATGAAGGACATCGGTTATGTTTCACGGATCTTTGGGGGCTCATCATTGAAAACATGTTACATGAAAAGGTAACAGATTTGATATGGCACATTTAGTGAATATAGAGTAGGGGGCAGATGGTTAATTAAAAAAAAAAAAAGGATGAGATTGGAAGGGACCTCTGGAGGTGGTCTTGTCAGGGTCAGCGAGAGCCAGCTGCCCTGAACCACGGGCTTTTCAATATCTCTTTTGAGACTCAACAGCTTCTCTGGGCAACTTAGGCCAGTGTTTGACCACCCCTGCAGAAAAGGATCTTTTGGGTTGCTTCTTTGTTTGCTTTTCAGACAGGTGCCTAAAGCCATGTGCCTTGGCAGTAACGTTCTTTGTGTTTGTCGGATGCGTTCTGCAGAGCTTAACATCACTCACGGCACAGAAATTGCAGGAGTAAAGAGAAATAATGGGAAACTTCTAGTGTGAATAACTTTAAAATTCAATCACATGTAAATATTTAAATTAAAATCCCCATCTGCTTTTAAAGGAGCTGCACAGTGTGACAAGGGGATAAAAAAATCCCAAAGACAAACCCAAAGATGTCATCTCTGAGTTGTTCATGGGATGATGTCACTCCGTAAACATTTCTACCAAAAGGCAACATTCAGGATCTGTTTCAGTATTCATGAATATTTGCTTCCCAATAGGCCATTTATACTCAAGAAAGAGAAAACATCCCCACACACACACCCCGTAGTACAAAAATCCATGTTATATCCACATTTCTACTGCCTGGGCACAGCACGGTGCGAGAGACTCCCTGGGGGTGGCTCAGCAGAGAGCTGTGAGTGTTCCTGCAGTGCCACGGCCCTGGCCTGGCACTGCTGGAGGGATGCCCAGTGGCACAGCCATCCCTCTGAGGGATGCTCTGGCAAAGGGCAGCACCTGCAGCACTCCTTAGGGAAGGATCTCAACTCAGCACCCTCTAAAGGCTTGGCATAGCTCCCAAACTGTCCTGCCTTTTCCACCCTGCCTGACTGTGCAGGATGGTGTGCAGTAGGAGCAGTAAGGGTCAAGGCTTGCTGAATGCTAACTCTGTCTGAAGCTCAGGTCCATCACAGGTCTGAGGAAAATATGATGTCCTGGGCGGTCAGGGCAGGGGTTACTCTTTCCAAATAAAATATTTCATGGCAAGAGTGCTTTTCAAATATTTCCAGACATTTTTCTGAATGGAATAACAACATTTTCTTCCATTCATTGAAGGCTTGGATTTTTTCAGCATATGAACGTAACTAAGGGCTACACATAACTGTGTGCTGAAGTGTTGGGGCAGGGGCGGGTCGGAGATAGGGATGACAGCATCTCTCTGAACTAAACCAGTGGGGACCATTCTAGTTGGAGTCCAACACGTACTGTGTTATCACAGCCCAGGTTTAGACAAAGCAGGAGGCTCTTTGTGTCGTCTAACTGTCCTCAGCTACTGTCCTTCTTCGAAACAGGAGGACCCCCATAAACTCACAGATCAGCAGCGGGCAATAAATCAGGGTCAGAATCCCCTGCCCATCTACCTCTCTCTCAATGTGAAGGATAAAGTCAGCGACCAGGATTTTAGAGGTAATCATAGTACAGAACTGCATTTAATATTTCATTCCAACAGGGTTCAATTTAGGACCAGGCAGAGAAGGCAGTTCAATGTGCAAATTCTCTAGAGGGACAATCCTCCTAAAAGTTGACTTTGAATAGTTAAATTGCTGAACATCTCAGTATATTCAGCTGTATTCAGGATCAAAAGTGGGATGATGGAGGCCATGATCATGAAATTACTGGGTAAATTACTTCAGAAATCTGAAGTTTCAAGAGAAATTTAGAAGCCAATTCACTCTTCATGTCCAGCACAATGAAACATACAGCGAATAATTATCTGCTTTTGATGTGTGTTAAAAACGAGCCTGCCTTAACTTGGCCAATATAACTTGGTTTATTCAATTAATTTTTGCCTCTACTGCTGCAGTCAGCCTGTCTTGTGCTTTTCCATCCAGAATGGGTGGAATTCACCCCTTACGAGGTCGGATTCCCAAAGTACGGAGCCTTCATTCGTGCAGAAGACTTTGGTAGCGAGTTCTTCATGGGTCGGCTGATGAAGAAAATCCCGGAATCCAGAATCTGCTTTTTGGAAGGTGATTTCTTACTCAAAATGTAATGTAATAGAATATAACCCGCTCCTGTGCAAATCCTTCTTCTGAAATGAAGCAGGAGTGCTGTATGGTAAAATACTAGAACAGCTAATAGGTCATTATCTGCAGGATTTTTTTCTTTTCTCCACAATTTTATTCAGCCAAACTGATTTTTATATGTGGTTATGCCTCCTGACGTGAGGCCTTTGCAATACTTCGATGTCACTGCCAACAAGAAAAGTTAAGTAACATTACTGCTACATTAAACCATCAGCCTCTTCTGCAACCTGAGACTCTAAAATGCAGCTTCTTATTGATGATGCTCCTGGCACAGCTCACTCTGGCTGATCCTGCAGATAACACTTCCATTTCAGGGTTATTTCAGAGAGCAAATAGGTCATAATATTTAACTTTTTCCCATCTTTCATAAGAACAGTAAAAGCAGTAAGGAAATCTTTTTTTTTCCCCTTGCAAAAGCAACCTCTTGCCTCATTGTTCTTCCTACTTCCACCAGTTGCACAAAGGAAGTTTCAGGGGGTGGGGGTGAGAACTTAAGACTTTTTTGCTTGTGTGGAGATTTCACTACAGCTAGTGGTGAGGTGGAGGATAAATCTCTCTGTCCACCAGGCCAAGCAAGGTACCCAGGTGCCCCCTTCTGTGGTCACAGATGCCAGCAGGTCACCTGCCCCCTTCCTACACCTCCCATCTTGGCACTTTCTTCCTCCCTTCTCCAGAGTGATGCTGGGACGTATCCATCCATGTGATCCTTGGGGTCCCTTCCAGCCCAGACCATTCTATGATTCTATGATTCCTCATTCTTAGGGATGTTAGTGTAAGAATCCTGAATGCTTTGCATGGCAGTAACTGCATACCTGTACTGGGATTGTGCTTAAAAGGAATAAAACCCTTCGAATCACAAATGCTGAGAACTTGGGGGATAAGAAATGTTGAGGACAGGCGGGAAATATTAAGATGTACTTGACACAATGTTATTTGCCATGTAACCAAAATCAGCGTGTTAGCAGCTACACTGAAAATGCTCCTGGCCTTGTTCATATATCCTGATATCTTATATTCATTACATACATTAGGGTTTCAACAATCAATTCATAAACACATTCCCTTTTATTTGTGCACTAAGATAACATAATGAATAAAATTCGCTGGAGATTGCAGAAGGTACTGAAGGTCATTGTGAATGAAAATGCTTCCATGTCTTTAGCAGTTTAGTTTCTATTCAAATATATCCTATGCCACAGGGATCTGGAGCAGTGTGTTTTCCTTAAATCTTATGGATGCCTGGTATATATCTGTTCAGTCAGAAGACTTCTGGCACAAATGGACCCAAGACAAAATTACTCACATAGGTGGGTTATTCTTATGCCATTGTGTTATTTTATTGTTTCTCTGTTATGTTGGGGGGTTTTCTTTCTTTAACTTCTGTGCTGCTATTCTCTAACCAAATTTTTCAAAGCCACATTGGAATTCCCTCTTAAGGGTTTCCTGTAATCCACACAGAAACCAGGAGGAACTTCATGCCATGTGCTGTAGTATAGCAATCATTTCAGTTGCAGGAGAAAAGAATCCATGGGATCTGTCATAGGAAAAAAAAAAGAGAATGGCCATCCTATGACCCATTTTTACAGCACAAGGGCAAAACTGGAGAATACTGTCCTTGTAGTTGAGGAGAGGCTGGAGGCCTTTTCTAGAGATCTACAGTCTTCCTGTTGCTCTCTTGGAAGTTGGAGCATGGCATGAGGCTTCATAGAAGTGAGCAATCACCATCCCTGCCTCTCTGAAGGCTACAAAGAACAGATACAAACCACAGAACTATTGTAGGTCATTCCAAATCAGTCTTGAGGATGAGATTTGGAAGATGCACCACCAAATTCAAACACATCTTCAGGGTGGAATGTCAAGGAGAAACACACAGGATTACAAAATAAAAAAAGATGAGGAGAAAAAGTAGCAAAATGGGTGAGTTATTTTATTGCACTAGTAGGGAATAGTTTCTGGTTGTTAAAACAAGGAGCTTGCGACTGCTAGTAAGGAACATTAATTATGTTCATGTGGTCAGAGACTGTGGTTGTGTGGCTTTTTTATGTGTGTGTGGCTGAGAGATAAACTAGCAAAGGAAGGCAAGGTAAGTGCAGGACATTATACTGGATAAAATCATAGAAAAGCAGAGGAAGCTATGGTAGATAAGACAGATTAATTTTCAGTTACCAATAAGGTCTTTACCACTGTGGGCTGGGAAGACTATAACAGATTTTTTCAAAGCTTAGCTGACAAATTGTGACATCCTGGAAATAAAAAGAGAAAGAAGTCCAAATTTTGCTGAATGTGTTAAAACAAATTATGACTTCACAAATCAGCCTCAACAATGACACCATATACAAGATCTGCTATTCTTTCTTCTGCAGATGACGAAACCCTATTCCCTGCAAGACCAAGTGAGCTGGATACTCGAGTGGTTTGTCCCCCTGACAGCTTTTCAGAGATCTTCCGAGATGTTGCCATGTTACGGCCAGCAGCTTCAGAAATCCACAACTTCCTGAAGGGCCTCCAGATGAACAACAACTATTTAGAGGGCAAGTTTTCCAAATGGAAAGGTATGGCAATAGCACTAATATATTACTATATTTAGCAATATTTAAAATTTTCTTTGTGAAAAAGGATGCTTAAAAAGATGCTTAGAAGATAATCAAGCTGATTGCTCTTTTGGTTTGTTCCTGTCCTCAGATAATATTTGAAACAGTTTGTTACCCACAGCAGGAACTAGCTAGCACGAAAGATTTCAAAAAAAGGTTCTTAAGAACTTTTTCAGAAACTTTTTGATTGGAGTTCTTAAAAATGTTACCAAGCATGGTGACTGACAGATAAGCAAGACTGTAATTAGACAACTACTGTATGTCTGCTGATGTGACAGCCAGCCAGCTGCACGCTTGTGGCATGACATATATATAGACTGGGAGAAGAGCTCCTGGAGAGCAGCCCTGCTGAGAAGGACTTGGGGATTCTGGTGGATGAGAAACTTAACATGAGCCAGCAGTG